>NC_071572.1:12385670-13080670 GCF_024509145.1 Vidua macroura
ATAGTTGGACCTGCTATATGCATAAATAGAAGTTTTATAGGCTTCAATATGAAAGATTTGTGGATTATCATACTACAAATTCTAGTTTGTATTACATGCGGAACATATGTCTCTTTTCTTTTTTTTTTTTTTTCCCATCTGGCAGCTCATTCAAGACATCTGTCTTGCCCAGAAAAGCTGCTCACAGTCTCTCATTGAATGATTATTACCATGAGGCCAACAACATGCAGTCTATCTCTCATTTTTCTTCTGGAACAGTGATTTAGAAAAAAAGCCAAGCCCCTGCAGGTGACACAGACTTATGGTAAAATGTGAGGAAAAGAAAGGAAAAGATAAAGAGGCAGAACACAGAGAAAAGGTCTTAATAAAAGGGCTCTGCTTTGTAGTGTCTCTGTGCTTGCCTGGGCCCTCAGCCAATATGAAGAATTTAGTGATGGAATCACAAGCTGAGATAGGCACAGAGAGTATCCAGTTCATCCAATTCCTGAATAGTGGGGGTTTTGTGTGTGGTTCTTTTTAATTTCTTTCTCTGTCTGGTTTGTTGTCTTTTGGTTTTTGTTTTTTTTCTAATCTATATCTACAGCTACTCAAAAGAAGGGGGAAGAGATGTTGGAACCACACTGTTCAGAGATACATAATGAAAGGAGAAGAAGCAATGGACATAAGCTGAAAGTTGAAATTATGCCCTGGCATAGAGAAGAATATTTTTCATTCTGTAGGATGTCAAGTGATGGAAGCAGCTCAGAGATTCTGTGTGGGTTCCACCCTGAAGATATTCAAAACTCAGCTGGACACTGCTGTCTTGAGTGCCCAAAAGTAGGCTGGCCCTGAGATGTGATCCTGTGACTACATATATTAAGTGGTTTGAAACCAGCATTTCCACGGTTGAGAATTTATTTACTAAATCTGGATTCTATGATTTTTCTTCTTCATGTCCAAAAAAGATTAAGCTTGGTGGTTTATCGGGCTTTTTTTTCACAAATACATTTTCTGAAATCAGTGGTCGCTTAACACAAGTACCTCACATCCCACTATAATGCTAGATAACTTCACTTTTACCTTTGTAATTTGGATCTCCATGGTGTACAAGAAGGGAGATGTCAGAGTTTAAAATCTTCTCACCCCACTTTGTTCCAGTACTATTTCCAACACATTGAGGACCATCATATATCTAGTGGGTAGATTTCTGGCTCAAAGGGGAATATCTTAAAAATTTGCACTGCTGCCACCTTCAAATGAAAAGCTACACACATATGCCAGACAATCTTAGATAACATTACCTTATAGGCCCACCACTAATGCTTTTTAGTATGGTTTACACAACTTTTTGGATTTCTAATAGGATTAACATTTAATTTTGAGCATTGACAGTTACATTTCATATGGGGGTAATTTTCATACAGGGGTTTCATATGGGTATTTTGGTATCTATTTAGTATTCAGAAAGCTACATTCACTTGGTGGAATATTAACTTGAAAGTGATGACTGGATCTCTTTTTTCCAGTCTGTACAGCATATAGACAATTCAGTTTACCTTTCACCTTCCTTCTTGTATTAATGTCAAGAGTTTTGCTTTCTTTTGAGTGAGCAAACTTCATTAAGCTTTATCCTAAAATGGTCATACATGTTATAAACCCAAAAATTTAGTCTCAGATTTATAAAGTTTTGCCAACTTCTTTGTTAAGGATAAAAAAATATAATGTTAATATATATTTTTAACCATAGATGAATTAATGCCACATCAGACTTTTTTTTTTTTTTGGATAGAGTAGAAACCACAAGGATGTTAAATGACTTTTTTCAAATGATTTCAAGTATTGATAGCACAATTCTATAACCTATATTTTTTACTATAAATAATCAACCATTCATGACTGAGCAGAAGAGAAAGGGAAAGAACTGTCAGTTCAGTGAGAAGTACAGACCTTGTCTAGTCTCCAGAACTTCAACATAATAAATATTGGCAAATGGATTCAAACCCATAATTTTTTTCTTTAAAGCTGGCCTTTAAAGCTGGACTGGTTTCAAGGGTGTCAAAGCATTTTCATTTACACATGTCTGAGTTGGCTTTCAGAGCAGACTGATAGAGGTGCTGGTGAGTCACATTCCCAGGATCCCCCACAGAAGATGCAGACTGCTCCCCAGGCTCCAAAGTGTCTAACAGCACATGCTGCACACAGTTATTTCTCCCACTTTTTAGCTCCTCAGCCTGTACCACGGGCCCAGGTACAGGCACAATCTTATTTATCAGCCACATAAGTCTCAGCTGGCCTTGTGTGTTTTCTTGGATATGCAACATTCTGCATCATCATTAACAGTTGGTTTCCAGTGCTGATTTTGAGTCTGAGTATTTTTTGTGCCAATATATATATTTTATATGTATTATGGCTACAGCAACATCAGCGTGTTGTAAATTCTTCTTCTTTTCCTAAGGTGAGGAGTGAAAACATTCATGATCTCTCTGAGCTTTTTTTATCTTGAAAAAGCTAGTAGACACAATTAGCATGTCAAATACTCAGTTTCCCAATGGGAGTCTGGTGTCTCAATGTAATTAAAAAAGCCAGTGATCAAAAGATAGAAAATATTTTTTGAGATAATATAAAGTGGTATGTCTTCTTTACAGTTTTCAGTTTTCTTAAATTTAAGCTTATTATCTTTGCTGTTTAGCAATTGTAGGGGTGGCAATAGTAGCAATAGCACTAGTATTTGTATAACAGAATGTTCTAAAATAGTAATTTTAATTAAAAACAACAAAAAAGATGGGGTATATAATTAGGAACATAATTGAATTTCCATCCTTTCTTATTACACCTAGAAAGTAGAACCTAAAGCAATCTACCCTTCAAATTCTTTAGAATTAGGTAGTTGAAAAAAAGGGAGGTCTGTGCTTTTGGGTGTCATTCAAAGTAGGAGAGGGTGACTTCTCATTAGCCATGAGAACAGCCTCAATGGACTCTTAAAAGAACAGTACACACCTACTTTTTACACATCTACACTACACATCATTTTACACATCTACTTTTGATTTGCAAAGTAGATAAACATGTTCAAAAGTGTTAACTCTTCTTAGGAATAAAATTTTGTCCTCAGTAGAGGGCAACACACACTTTAATTTCAGCAAGACAGAATTTCTTTCTTACATAATTTATTCTGGTAATTTGTTTTATCATATTAAGTAGAATAAAATGAACACATTTTTAATGACAGATTTCTGTGGTTTTATTACTTCCTTAACTGTAAATTAAAATATTTCTTTCCACTTTTCTTCCTACTCAAGTTCAAGTCCATTAACCTTACTGAATTTACTGGATCTTGCTGACTTTTAAGAAAATGAAATACAGCATCATTGAGTTTTTTTCTGGTATCCCTCAGGTGCTGCATAATTTCCTGATGCTTTTTATTTAGTGTCTAAATATGAAAACTAAATGGCAAACAGATTTTTAAACCTTGACAATTCAGTATAATTGAATTAGTAATGCTTCAAGAAGCCTTTCACATTCAGCTCAACCAATCTATTGATCAAGACACTAATTAACCAGTAGATAAATGTGTGACTTTGGTCCTCTGCTCTCTTTTCCCCTACAGTATGACAGCAAAAATACAGTAAGTCCATAATGTGCAATTAGCTACTCAAGTTTATACCCTCTCTGAAGCCCATAGTTCACCAATTTCCACAGATTTGCATAATTCCCACCTGCTTAATCTTTGACAACAGAAATACCAGTGACTTAAAGTATCAATCACATAGGTCTTTTCTGGTAACTGCTTTGCTGAGTGGTACTTTAAAAGAAGAATATGGGAAATGACAGGATGTACAAATCAGTGTCATTTGCTATAAAAGGCATTTCTACATACACAGGCTAATGAGCTCCCCAAAGAATCAGCTAGGCTAGAGGTCATAAGTTTAGCTAGTCCTAAACCTGAATAGCAAAGTATTATGGGAATTTGTTTCATTGATTAATACAAGTATACATGCTCTTATTGTATAACACATGCAAAGTAAAATCAGTATCTAAATAATAGCATAAGACTGCTATTCATAGATTCCACTGAGAATCAGTGAGGTATTACTTACAGGTCCAAAATTTTAACTCTCAAAATTTCTAAGATATTTTCAGTGGAAGTCAAACAAAGCCAACTCTGGGGAAAAACCTTATTATGTACTCCCAGTTTGTTAGTCCCATATTTTGATAGCAAAGACACTTTCCTTCACTAAAACTATGCTTAGAGAGTACAGAGTCACATATAAAACTATCTAAAAATGAAAGAGAAAACCTTTAGACAATCAAATTAAAAAATTGCTAATGTAGACAAGGAATTCTTCAGATGTAGCAAGCAACCAAACCGAGCAAAAGCCTATCAAACATCCTAAATACAGCAAAGTAAAACTATGTCTGTTTCCTTTTTCTGCCCCAGACTTTTTTTTAAATTTACACACTCTCCTGTGTTTTTCCATATGGACTGCATAGCCAAATTAAAAACTTGAAATCGGTGCCTATTTTTAAGTAGTTTTTCTTAACATGTTTGACCTGAAATGCTGATGGCATGGTTAATTGTTTTCTAACAACTCACTAGCACGCTCCTTAATTTTCTCTTTTGAAGTGGAGCACATTTTTTAAAACTGGTAAGAACATTTATATTTTCCCTATAATTTATATTTTCCCTATAATTCCCTAAGCACGTTCTGATTTTAATGTATAAATTATAATCTTCTGCTTCCATCTCATACTGGAGAAGCTGAGTCAGCACACCCAAGGTGTGCTGGTGGGTTGCAGTCCTGGTTGAATGCCTAATGTGCTCTTTCATTATGCTGATAAGGTGATGAAGTATAAAGCTTGTACTGTGTAATTTCCCCATATGCTTCTAGGATCAACAGCTTAAGAAAAGCAATCCAACAGTTCTGTCTTTTGTAAGGTAACATAAGGAAGGTCATTCGTGACACTTTCTGACATACACTTTGCAAAAATGCCTGAAACTATTCCAAAGAAACCCAAGTATAAATCCATAACTCCAGCAGCAAACTAATAATTGTAATTAAAAGAGCTGAATAAGGAATTCATTGAATTAGAATAAAACTATAAAATTAAAAAAAAAACTCAAAATAATTTTTACTCTGGGAGACATTTTAGGAATATTATAGGAACATAAACCAGTTATATAATAGTTACAGTTTAGTAAAATCAAATCCAGAAGAGAGTGCAACTTTTGGTTTGAACAATAAATATTCAAGGACTTACAGTTGAAATCTCAGGAATATTATCAGTATAATAATAGGAAAATTTAAGAGTTTAATTTCAAAATGAATATTTCTATCAAATAATCTAGTTCACGTACTATGTATTGCAGTCATATTAAAATGAGGCCCCAAAAGGGCCATTCATCCTTTCTTTGATCCAAACTGGCCTTTAAAACACCAATGTTTGACATGACTGCACAAAAGAAAAACAATATTCATTCTCATGTTTTGATGAATCTTCTATTTTTGAAAAGCTGGTAGCCTTTCAAAAGCCTTCTACCAGCCTTTCAAAAATAGAATGAATTGTAGCTTATTTCAAATATTTCCCTGAAATATGTGAGGATTATAGCTGCATAAAAATCTTCATGAAAGTAACTCCTTCCTGAGAGTTTAGCTCTAAAACAGTGATAGTGTTATTTCTTATTTTATGATTAAATTAAGATGATTTACATAACATACAAAGAAGTAATTGAACTTTGAAGGACCTGAATTTTTTGTTCAGAATCAGACTAAAATAAAATGAACCAAAAAAGAATTTGAATACTAAAGAATAATTTATGTGGAATTAGATACTTATCTGGACGGTGATGATAGTTTCAAGCTAATAAAAGGTTTTGTCCTCTGTTCAATCCCTGTCTAATGAAATTGCAAAAATAATTCCTGAAGTACTGGAGAAACATCCTCAGCTGCTCAACAACATTAATTACTATGAATCATTCGGAAGTAGCTTAGTTTAGTAATCACCTCTTTATGCTAAAAACAACTTTTTAGAACAATGGACAACTATTGTTTGATTAACACTGTAACAGCTGTTAGTCAAATCCCAGGGTCTGGAAAATCTTGCTTTCTTTTATTGTGTTTGCATTGAAAATAAGTATCTTCTGTTACTGGATAAAATTCTGGAAAATGCATGGATTGCAGGATGGCCTTGTTAAGATAGCATTAATATTTGAATTCTCTTAGGGTCCTAATAAAAAATAAATAATAATAAAAAAATAAGAAATAGCAGGTGAATACTTCATATATTAAAAATACTCATCCAATCACATTTTAAAATTTAAAAGAAAGATAGAATGAAAAGAAAGAAATAATCCCTTTGCAATATACATAGGATCATAGAATGGTTTGTGTTGTAAAGGATCATAAAGATCATCTAATTCCAACTTCCCACTAGACCACATTAAACAGAGCCCTGTGCAGCCTGGCCTCAAATATCCCCAAGAATGGGGATCTCACAACCTCTCTGGGAAATCTGTTCCACTACCTCACCACCCTCACAGTAAAGAATTTCTTTCTAATACCTAGTCTAAACGTAACCTCCTTCAGCTTAATATCATCCCCCCCTTGTCCTATCCCAACATGTTCTTTTGAAAAATCCTTCTCCAGCATTCTGGTAAGCCCCCTTTAGGTACTGGAAGGCTGCTATATGGTCTCCCTAGAACCTTCTCTTCTCCAGGCTGAGCAGCCCCAACCCTCTCACCTCACAGGAGAGGTACTCTGGTGCTGTGATCATCTTCAGAGCCCTGCTCTGGACTTGTCAGGTCAATGTCTTTCTTGCATTGGATTCTTGGATTCTTGCATTCTTGCACACAGTGCTCCAGGAGGGTTCTCACAAGTGCAGAATAGAGGGATCAATCCCCTCCCTCAATCTGGAGGTCATGACTGTTGTGATGAAGTCCAGGATGAGGCTGGCTTTCTGGCCTGTGAGCTTTTACTGACAATTCACATTGAGCTATGTGTTGATGAACACCCTCAAATCCTTCTCCTCGTTCAGCTCCTCAACTGGCCCATACCTGTGCTTGGGATTGCCCTGACCCAGGTGCAGGACCTTGCACTTGGCCTTGTTGAATTTCATGAGATTCACATAAATCCCCTTTCCAGCCTCTGGATGGCATCCCTTCCAGAGTGTGGTGACTACACCACACAGCCTGGTGTCAGTGGCAAACATGCTGAGAGGATACTCAATCCCGCAGTCCATGATGCCAACAAAGGTTTTGCAATGTGCCAGTCCCAATACTGACACCTGAGGAATGCCACTTGACACTGATTTCCACTTGGACATCAAACCATTAACCACCTCTTTGAGTGAGGCCATCCTGATGATTTTTTATCCACAGAGTGGCCCACTCTTCAAGTCCATGTCTCTCCATTTTAGAGACAAAGATGTCACTTGGTACAGCGACAAATTCTTTACATTTTACAAACCCATAGTAAGTAAAATGAAATTGTTTCCTCTGCTTTAGAGGTGTTTTTCTGCAAAATTACTCCACAAAGAAATTGGATGCCTGAGTTGAACTATGCTGTAGCTTTTAAATGGCTACATTTAGTTTGTATGACATCTTGTCCTTGTTCTGTGGGGCTTTGTTTTTTCCTTTGTTTTTCTGTGAAGTTTGGGCTACATATTTATGCTAAAGAAATCATGTCTGCCTAGCCCAATCCTTTGTCTAGTCTAAAATCCAATCACTCATCATGGTTGTTACGAGATCATTAACAGGGTAACTTCTGCTGTGCCTTCCTACCTTCTGTCAAATAACAGATTATGAACTTCCTATCCTGCATGCTGCTGCCAGACCGTCAATGGCAGTGCCCATTTATACTTTGATGTTGAAACAAAACAGTAGCAGAGCGATCCAAGACAAAATTAGCATACTGTGAAAGAAAAAGGGAATTTGTACTAAATATGTTTGCTACATTCTTTCATTAGGTGTTAACTGTCTTTACAAAGTGAGAAGCTTCTTCCTTTTCCCTTTTCAGTAACATTTGTTTCATGCCACTATTCAATAACATCTCCTGTAGGCTGAAATGTGTTTTTTTCCCATGTAAAATTAGGTTGCACAGGTTTGATCATTCTACTTCCTTAATCAAAATATTAAAATATCGGTCTTCTCACTATGTAATTATAACTGCATATCATATTCAAAATACAGGAATATTATGTCATACTAATGTTTCTCTTTATGTAATCCATAATAATTCACAATTCTCTTTTATATTTTTGTCTCTTCTAATGATGATGATGTTTCATAAAAAGATACCTGCAATTGCATGTTTATGTCTTTGCAAATTTCCTAATTTCTTTGAAACCTGTCACTGTTTCTGAATATTTAACAAATTTCTCAACCAGCAGTGAAATGGCAAACAGATTGTATTGCTGCTGTGTGTATCAACTTTGAATTCTGACTGGCACTTTATCTCTCAGACATACTGCATTATCAAATCTTACTCTTGAGATTTAACTTTTCCAGAATATCTTTCTATCACCAGCAAACTTTTTGTCTCACTTTCCAAACTTCTCCAAATCAATATGTTAAAAAGCTTTCCTCCTACCACAGACTCATGCAAAGTATCTTGCCCCTTCCTTTGGGCAAGATACTTGTTAATTATTTCCCCCCTTTTAATATTTAACAGATTATTAATCTACAAAGGACTTCAAGAATAGAAGAACTTCTTTCAATCAATTTTGAGACAATTTTTTAGCTTTATAAACACTGTGCTGTTTATTTCCAAATAGGTAAGATTTCTATTATCTACTCGTTAAAAAAAAATATTTTCTTGAGTTCTTCCTGAACAAATATATGACTTATTATCTGTGGCTGTCGTTCCATTAATCAAAAGGTCAGGACCACAATCAGACTAAGAACGATTCATTGCTTAGATAACATCGGTCTCAAAGGCCATGAGATTTATAGGACAGCAAGCAGTTGGCCATAGTCTAAGATGGTCACAGATTCTTCTTTACAAGGCGAGATACAACTTTCTGACCCAATAGTCTGATACCAAAGAGTTTATTTTGCTTTTCTGGCCTTTCACCTTTTCTTCTTTCTACTGCAATGCAGATACTTTTGTCCAATAAGGTCTTATTACATGTATACACACATGTCTCTATTATAATATCTAAACTCTAAGTTTATTCTATACAATCACATTACTACATTACTGCACTATAACACCCTTCATCATCTTATCTAATGCAGTTTCTTAAGGCATATTCTTACTAATAACTATAGAAACATAAATTTATGATTTTTCTGTTCAATTGTACCTTGCTTTCACATCAATCCAGGCTTCTTCTAATCAAACCCTCTTTTGTCTGTGAAGATTTCTATCTTTCCAATTTCCATAATTATCTTGGAGTTCCTGGTACCTTCTCTGGACTTCAGAAAAAAAAAGAAACAGAATACCTGAACAAGACACTTTCCACTCCTGCCTGCAGAGTGAGAGATACTAAGAGAGACATTATACAGTGTAATTAACAGTTCAGCATTTTTGATAATACACCAATATACCATTACTAGCTGTACTGTGTGACTTCAGAAGGCATTGCAATGAGGACATAGTGATTTCAGGCAAACTCTAGGCAGAGTTTAACCATACACCTTAGGCGTAGAGAGCTGCATGTTGGTGTGACTGACGGCTGTAAACCTGAGCACATCTCCCATCATTTTTTGTTGTTTATCTTATTTTTTCAGATGAAGGGTATGAATTTTTCTATTTTCTTATTTGGTCAAAAAGAGGATTTTCTGAAAGCTTTCTTCTAATGACCTCCCTTGCCCTTATAATATTCCTTCTGAACTTCCTCAAGTCTTTGTTTGATAGGTGGCATATATTCTTGAGAACATCCAGAATGGGGTCTTTAAGTACTCTTCATTGCGTCTGCTGAGATTTTACTCTTAGACGCTTTTCTTTCAGAATTTGAAAAATAAAATTCCCATGTAGCCCTCTTTTTTATAGCTCTCTGTCCCCTTTATACCATGACAGTCTTTTTTCTTTCAGAGTATTAAAAAAAAAAATTTGTTGAAAACCTTTTGAAAAAGAACTGCATCATCTGAATCCACAATACATCATATTTATCCATATATTTATTAGTTACAGTGTTTGTTGTATTTTCTGTCAATTTGTCTGGTACTGAGGTCAAATTTACTTGGCTTCAGTTCTTAATAACAGCATAGAAATCTGATAAAGAGAAATTCTGCCCTCTCCAGAACAACATTTTTATGGATTATTTCTGTTTGTGTCAGTATTCAATTTAGCCTTCAAAAGGACATAAATCCATATCATATATTTCTGTTGGCTGGTTAAAACTGAACTTTTAATACATATCCTGATGATAGAAATGTTTGCAAGTTACAAACCATAAATACACCCTTAACGTACTCTTATGTTCCTTGTTAAGCAAAACTGATGGATCCAAAGCAGACTCAGAATTAGTCCAGCCCCTCTGACCTCTAATATGTTTAGACACTGAGGTAAAAACCCTTTATCTTTTAATGATGATTTCTGCTGAATCAAAAACGAATCATAACTCATTGGCCTACACTTGTCTGAATATAATTTCAACCAAAGCTGTCAGCTGCAAAATTAATTCTTGTTATTGGCCCATGCCTTGTCCAGTCTACTCTCCCACTTCATAATTTCTTTTTAATAATCTCTAGTCACTTAAACCTGATTAATCTCTAGTGTAGCAGTAAAAAATAGATATGTTACTGTACTCTCATTCTTTTAGTTTGTACCAAATAATTTTTTCATTTTCTACTGCTTGCTTTTTGGTCACCAAAGAGCCTGGAGACAGTATGGTACCCAACTATTGGTCTATTTTCCTTTTTAGGAAAAACACTTTAATTTTTATTCTGCTGCAGGAAAATAAAAATACTGAACACTGAAATATTTCAAAACAAGGGAAGAACATAAAATCATAGGTCATCTACACACTGAGGTTTTTAAAAGCCCTTGGCATTTCCCTAATTCAATGTCATGCTTAAAGCAGAGGTGTCTCTGAATTCACACCAAGTTGCTCAGAGCTCTGATTAATGAAAATTTCTAAAGGTGAAGATTCCATAACGTCTTAAGAAATTCATGTTAATACCAAGATATTCTTATAGTACTGGGTTTTATTCCCCTTTATATCTTGTCAGACTTTTCTCTGCTTCTATTTGTAACTAGTTTTTCTTGTTTTCCCCCTGAGCACTTCGACACTAAATCTACATCAGTATCCTTGATAATCCCCTCAGAGACTGTAGCAGGTGTCTCTTAGCACCTCCACCCCTGCCCACACAACCCCAGTTCTCTCCTCTCCAGTGTGTGCCAGCCATGCCCACTTAGCCCCTCTTCACAGTGCAGGTTTCCCAAATCCTGACCATCTTGGTTGAGGGTCCCTCTCCATTGAAGTCACTCAGGTTCATCAGAATTGCTCCTGGAGAACCCAAAGCTGAGTACAGTGTTCCAGACACAGGAAGCACTGAGTAAAGGGGAGCAATCACTTCCCTCAATCCCCACTGCACCACAGCTGTTACAGCATTGATACGGTATGGTGTTTTCCTTCATCCACCAAATTTGCTTTCTCTCATAGAAATAGGAATTGTTTACATAGATGAGAGTTTCCACAGTTTCCACAATCTAGGGTGGAGCAGTATTAACACTGCTGATGTACTTATGGTTATTTTAGAAATTACTTTAAAAGCTGCTTTTCAGAACAGAAAATTGTATCTCAGATTTTCTTAATAGGGAACTGACACCTACACTAAATCATATGTTAGGTTTATAAATCATGTATCTCTAGAAATCATTTAACTAATTTCTAAGTTATGAACATGAATTATAACTTTGTTACTCATTTACACATTGCTTGATGGTTTCCATAAATCATATAACCTGATTGTGAAAAGTATTGAATGATTAATAATGGCGTTACATTAATTTCAGATATGATGAAACTGTCTTTTGGTTTATGTAATAGATATCATATTATGTTTTATTATTACTTATAAAGTTTACTTTCCATTAAGTCATTAAAGTATTCTGCTTTAACCCAGATTTTTACACTGTGAAGTTTGATTTGTTGATCCATATTTGCCAAGATAGCTGTTCTCACATCTCTAATCGGATTCATAACCAACATATTTTGCTTACTTCAAGTCCTAATAATAACAAACAAGTAAGAATTAAAGAATGCCTAAGCATAAATTAACTAAAATTAATTAAGGTTTCCTAATATTTATTGATTTTTTTTCTGTCTGAGATTATATATCTGATCATATTATATCACATTGTACCATAGCAACTATATTGTGTGTGGATTCACCTTACACTGGCCAGCCAACTGAGCCTGGTCTTGATTCCTTCTTCTGTTAATCAATTTACTAAATATTAAGTCAGAGTCTCAGTGATCAAAATGTATTATGGTATTTCAAGGCTATTAGAGTAATAAAAATGCTTAAAGTAGTGCATTACAAACATTTCACTTACTTTATCTATAGATTTTGGTGCATGTGTGTAGGTTCATAAATGTACTTGAAAAGTTTTCTTGTTTATTTTTAAAAGAAAATAGAAAAAAATGAACATTGAAAGACCATGTTATAAGAATTTTAAACAAAATATACAATCGTGTAACTGTTTATATACTATGAAGTTTTAACATTTTATTGATTTGTTTCATTGAGAAAATAAATCTCTAAATACTTATGCATTTTAGGGTTCCATTTAAGATTTGCAATTTGTTGAAACTCAAACAATTTTTGCCTTTATAAAAACAGTAATAAAGTATATCTATCTAGAGCTAGTAATGTCTTTTCTGACATCCTCCTTGGTTTTGCTTGAACTCAGTGCCAACAAATGTAGCAGCTTTGCAAATGTTTAAAAGGCAAGCATAATTTGTAACTAAATAAACCTGCCTACACTGAATTTTAGGGGTTTTTTAAAATCTTATAAGAGCCTTTTTTGAAGCATACTTTAGCTTAATCCTTAAGTTCACTGCACTTGTAGAAGCCTCTAAGTGTGTAAGAAGCAAGAGCATAGCTAGGTTAATGAAATTATTTTAAAAATACTTCGTTTGTAAATTCAAAAAAAACATTCCAGGCAATCAGATTTATGCCAACCACACTGTTCACATCATCAAAAAGTTTCTGCTTTATCTACAACTACTAACTTTTTGCATCTCTGTAAAGATTTTCCAGTGCTGAAGTCTGCAATAATTTTTATCCATTTTCTAGGAGCATAAATAAGTAATATCACAACTATTTCAACAATGAGAAAATATAAAAAATCAGATTTCTCAGCATACCTTACTTTATTACATAAACATCAAAACAGTGGTGTAGATTAAAAAAAAGCCTGTTGGTGTGCATTTTTCAATTTATTTGAACATCTATCCACAGTCTAATGTTTTATAACTGAAAATTCAGTTATGTAAAAATAAACATTTGCTGCAAGGAACAATAATGGGTGCAGCCCAATAAGCACATCTTTGCTACTGCTAGGAAAAGGCCACAGGCCTTGGATGGACCTGACCGTGCAGGGTCTCAGGACCTGTCTGAGTTTGCCAAAACCTGAGCTGGGTTTCACTTGTTTTAGGAACTGGTTAGTGGGCAGCTGACTATTGCCCAGCTTGGATTACTTTAAACTCTACAATTGCAACATACAAAAAACTTCTCAAGAACTCTACTCACCACTGTTGAATCCTGGGATCGGGTTTTAGGGATTCTTATTTGTGTTAGCTAGCCGAGTCCTGTGTACCCCCGTGCTTCCCACGTGTCTTTCCCCCCCCCACGGTGTCTGGCTCCATGCTGCCTGCCCTTGGGCTTTCCCCTCTGCCACTCCTGTGACCACTCCCCCGTCCAGCCCCGGGAACCCCCATGTCCTCCGCCCCATCCCCACAATCCCACTCAGCCCGAGGCTCAGTGCCCGCCCCTAGGGTTCCCTGGTTGGTCGCTGTCCTATGTCATCACCGCGGCACCTGCACAGATTGGGGGAGGGGGGGTGTCTGCCCTCCCTATCACATCCCCTATATCATCCCGCTCCCTCCCAGGTCCCAGTGCCATTTCCCTCATGTGGCATGGGAAGCGCGGGTCGCTACCCCCCCACCTGAGCTCTCAGCAACACTAAAGCCTTCCTGCCTTCCTCGTGGGTGATTTGGACGTTCCTTCCCTCTTTGCCTCGGACCCTCGCGTGGGCGACCAAAACCAGCAGACCCCGACCGGCGTGCCAGCGGCAGCGGCACACGGGAGAGAAGCAGCAGACCCAGAAGTCTGGGCGGGGGCAGCGCCGAAGGACACCAGAGCTGCCCCGGACCTGGGAGAAAGAGCACGACGCCGCACACCACTGTGTGACAGACTGTGTTAGCAGAAACTGGGGGAAACCATGAAACTTTTCAACTTTACTGGTACCACTAAGAAGAAGGCAGGCTGTGAGAAGAAAGTAGTTCAAACTAAACCCAAGAGGACTCTGGACTGAGGAAAGGGAGGAACATCCCCAAGAACACATATGCCACCTGTCAGAGATCTCCTTATGGATGTTGGTGACTCCTCAGGAACATCTGTTCCCTTTTGAGGAACCTGTGTCTTGAGGAATGAAGGTCCACCTTTGGTCCCTGAGGAGTCCATGAAGGGTGAAGACAACACCTGAGAGGAGGAGCAGATAGCAGTTTTTTTTCTGTATATCAAATTCAGCTGTATCATGAGTGAGGCTATTTTTGTATTAATGGATTGATTTGGACTATCAGACTGCTAAAATATCAGTTGAACTAACAATAGTCTTGGCTCCCATATGTTTATTGTGTTTTTTCTTTTGGCCATAACATCATTTGTCATATAACATATGCAGTCACACTGTAATCCTACATTCATGCACCTTTTCCACCAGATGGGGGACATCATGTGCTTACAAGGCTCCAGCAGACTGGGTTCTGCTGGGATCATCTGGTGAGGTTCCCAGTATAACAGTGACATCCACAGAAGTATGGGAACTAGGGGCTTTCTTCATGCTTCTAAGAGCAGAAGATTCTACATATCATGTGTGCAGTGATTTATAAAATTACTTAGTCAAATAATATTTAAAAACTGCACTTTGACATACATAAATAATTAAAAGTATACATATCCACTCTAAATATGTTGATAATACATTAATTAATCCATTACCTTTTAATGCAGAAGTCTAATATTCATAAATTAAATAGCAACATTTTCAGCCTGTGAGATATTTCTTGCACTGTGAATCCCAGGACTGGATACAATACTCCAGGTGAAGTCTCATAAAAGCAGGGTAGAGAGGGAGAATCACCTTCCTCACCCCCTTAGCCCTGCTTGTTTATAAACAGTAATACAAGATTTTGGTAACCTCACTGAATTGGCTTCGATGCAATTGTCTCTACTGCCTACAACATACCAGTGTGAGAGTATTTGTAAGAAAAATCAGAAGGTTATCCCTCTATTCAGCTTGTCCCTCAGGTTCAGGACTTGCAGATGCACATTTTCCACTTCCTAAAAGCAAGGTTCAGTTAGTGATGTACTGTTGTTTTCTCATGCAGCTCATAAAAAATAAAGGTCAATGCTTTAGAGGGGCTAAAGGCAGGAAAAAGAAAATTAAAATTTGTCCCTTGCCAGGATGGAGAACACACACATTTGCATATAAGAGCAGGAATCTTAACTTTCAGTTTTAAGAACTGTTATCAGCTGCTAATTATTTGATCAAGACCTATAGACAGAACAGGTATTAGCGTTTCTAATGCAATACTCTCATATCTTGTCATGGTTTGTCAGCAGCCTGCCTACTATGAATCCTAGACCAAGACCACAAAATCCTAGATATGAGTCTCACTGAATCCACTCAAACACTTATTTCATTTTGTTTTGGTTTGGTTTGGTTTTTTGCCAGGTAACAGATTACAAGAGATTCCTCAAGTTCCTTCCTGCAGCAAATTAATTCTATTGATGAATAGCATTCTTCCTGGAAGGTTTTAACAATTGAATCAACAAGTTACTAAGTGACACTGAAGCATAAACACCTTGCAAGCCACACCTATTACCATATCAGGTGAGAAAGTCTTCAATGCATTAGCATTCTTCTGACTCTGTTCTGAAAATCTGACACTGACCCCATTCACAAGAGTTCAATCTGATCAGTAATCAAAGGGCACCCTGATCTTGACTGAAAGTGCAAGCACTAAACAAACATAATTCATAAATATTTTAGAGCATGAAATGAGTTCTAAATTTTCTGTTCTAAGATAAAAAAAAAGAAGGTAAAGGTCAAATGGCCCTTTATGTGTAGTGCATTCTCAAGACAAAATATTCTTCCCAAAGCAACAGAGGTCAAACAGGAATATCAACTAGATTTATATTGCATACAGGATGGATATGGTGATTTGTGAAAGATTCTATTACAAACAGAATGTTTCTTTCTCTAGTAATGAACCTGACCTGACAGTCATAATACTGAGGAAATTTATTGATGAACTGAACTGCTGTTTTCTTTACATGAATGCTTCACAGTAATACACCAGCCTTTCAAGCAGAAAATTATAGTTGCATCAGTAAACATCTGTTATATCAAATCTTTTTCTTTTTTTTTTCAAGGCGAGTTATATTGTTGAAATAACACACACTAGTTTGTTTTCTATTTGCACAAGCTGCCCCCATATATGTACTGGTATCACAGTCTTAAATAGTTCTAATACCAAGCTTGCATTTTGAAACATTCATTTTAAAAACATGCAATTTC
Source organism: Vidua macroura (assembly GCF_024509145.1). NCBI lineage: Eukaryota > Metazoa > Chordata > Aves > Passeriformes > Viduidae > Vidua > Vidua macroura. The sequence goes on from NC_071572.1 coordinate 12,402,401, forward strand.
CTTACAATTATTTTTTTCAATATACCAGGTTAAATATTACTATATTCTTCTCAACATCCAGGAAAACTAAGGGAAGAGAGAATTGGCTTAACTTATGAATAAATAATAAATTTAAAAAATGTCTTGTTCTTTAAACCTGACATTTCAGAACTGTTAGACTGTAGCCTGAAGGCATATGTATAGCATAATATGGGGTGATGTACATCTGTCCAAACAGGCAGCAACCTGGCCATACTGCTGCTCAAGGACAAGGCACTTCTGCTTTTCCCACAAGAAGTAAAATGCAAAGGGCAAAAAAGGTGAAGGTTTTTTTGCTTTCAAAAAAAAGCACCATCAGTTTAAGACAAAGCAGTGTTTTGCTGCATCTTGTTCAGCAGGATTGTGACCTGAAATGTCAGTGTTGAAGATAACATGGAAGTATAGCACCTTTTTTGTTTTTCTTGGTTATTTTGTTCTGGTTTTGTTTAGTTGGTTTAGGGTTTTTTTCTTAATTAAGGGAAAGCTCCATATTGTATATTTTCAGTAGTGTTTTCTAATTTTCTTTAGATTCCATAAATTTTTAATATTGTGATACTGAAATACTTATAATAATTAATTTTTTCTATACGTTTCTGCACATTACATTATGTCTAGTATGTCTAGTACTACTTATTTACTCTAGTACTTCTTTATCTACACTGGGGGATGTTGGACACTCAACAGGTGACACTCAGGGCATGACTTATATGCTTGGTTTTTTGCCTGCCCCACTAAATATCCTGATTTCCTCTGCTAGGTAACATACTCCAGTAATCTTCCAGGCTGGGAAAATGGGGAAGCTGGATTACAAAACAAATTGTGGACTTCAGCTGCATGCTGCTCTGGGCCAGTTTCTTAGCAGCTGAATCATTATCCTTCTGAAACAGTTCCAGATTCAGGCTACTTTAAGGTCTCACTCCTCAAAAATTGTGGGATTTGATACTCTCAATGGTTTAAAGTCTATCATGAAATTTTGTCACATAGCAGCAATGCAGAAAGGCAAATAGATTTTTAATAAAATGATATCTCTATTTTGACTTGTTTAACTTCAGTTGTGATTACATTTAAGACTGAATACAAATTTGGAATGGTTGATTAAAGAATTGAGGGCACATTTTTATAGAACCATAATATTTTATATTCACAGAATGGTTTGGGTTGGAAAGCACCTTAAATACCACCTACTTCTAATCTTCCTGTCATGGCCAGGACACCTAAACCAGGTTTCTCCAAACCACATCCATGTGTAACCAATAGAGATACAAGTGCTTCACCAAATCAGATTGAGGTACCATTCTGTTACTATGACCTGTGAGGTGTGAAGGTACATTTGAAGACCATAAAATAAAACTTTAAATTTTAATTTGTCTTTTCAACAAATAAAAATATTTTATACAAAGATAAGAAAAGACTCAAAGATAATTGATATAGATTAAACAGTGAAATGCTCAAAAAAAGACAACTTTTTTCACTCATATTGATTATTTCATATGTTGATCTAGTCTATGAAAACCTCATCTTAATTTAATGAGTGCATTTTATAAACTTTAAATGGAATGAAATTAACAGCTCTTCATAGGCATTACTTTGGCATATGTATGCCTTTACAGCTATTATTGATACTCCCTTTTAACTCAGAAAAATATTTCATTCATTTAGAGTTATTATTAGCTAGATAATTATTATTGCTGTGGCATCAAACTGCTCTAGTTCTGATTAGGACATCCTTACTTATACTTCCATGGAGATAGGGAAAAAAGAAAATTAGCAAAATATTTTCTGAAGAAAAACACTTACAGGTAAGGTTAGAACATATCTGCTGAAAAACCGATCTCAGATGATTACCTGTATTATTGATTTCTGGCATTTGTTTACAAGGTAAAGATAGTTATAGCAATGGAAAGGAGAAAAATTCTGAGTTTTGTATCCCATGAGATGATCAGAAAAACATGATTTTTTTCAAGCTTCTGTTTTTGAGGACTATTTTTTAAGGATAAAAAAGTTTCATTCAATTAAAATCTGAAATATGTTCAAGTTGTTTTAAATTTGCAAGCTATCATTTTTAATTTAATTGCTGTTTCAGCCAATGTGGAAAAACAAATCCAAAATCACCCCTCTTTTTTGGATTACAGCCAAAGTTTCCAGTCTCTTTTCTTCATGGTAAATGAAAGTCACAGTGGGTTCCAAGATATTTGAAATTTTTTCAGAGAGGTACCTTGGCATAATTTGCAGATTTTTTTACATACTGCAACAGCAGTCTTAATCAAATTTGGGGTTGTTTTTCTAGAAATATATTTTCTTGGTTAAGCTTGTAAAAATTTGAAACATTTAGGGTTTATGAAAGCTAAAAGAGGAAAAGAGCTTTCAATAGGAAAGATCCTGCCAGCCTGAAAATCAATGTTATGAAAGACAAAGTGGGTCCATCATATGTAGGCCACAGCTGCTTATGACAAAGTGCAATTATAATAGAATGGTTTAGGTTGGAAAAGACCTCTAAGATTATTGAGTCCTACCATTAACCCAGCACTGCCAGGTCCATCACTAAATCCTGTCCGTGAGCGCCACACCTTCATTTCTTTTAAATACCTCCAGGGGCAGTGACACTATCAGTTCCCTGGGCAGCAACTCTCCTGAGCAGCCTGTTCCAGTACTGACAACCCATTTGGTGAAGAATTTTTTCCTAATATCCAAAATTACACCTCCCCTGGTGCCATTCAAAATCATTTCTTCTAATGTATTCCTTTTTATTTGGGAGAACAGACCAACCCCCACCTGGCTACACCCTCCGTTCAGGCAGATGGAGAGAGTGATGAGGTTTCTCTTCAGCATCCCTTTCTCCAGGCCAAACACCCCCATCTCCCTCAGCTGTTCCTCATCAGACCTGTGCTCCAGACCTTCCCCAGCTCTGCTGCCCTTCTCTGGACTCACTCCAGCCCCTCAATGCCTTCCTTGTAGTGAGAGGCCCAAAACTGGACACAGGATTTGAGGTGTGACCTCACCAGAGCTGAGCACAGGGGGACAATCCCTACCCTGGTCCTGCTGCCACATTATTGCTGATCCAGGCCATGTGCCATTGGCCTTCTCAGCCCCCTGGGCACACCTGGACCATGTTCAGCTGCTGCTGACCAGCACCCCAGCTCCTTTTCTGTCAGTCAGTGGCAGAATTATAGTTGCTGATAAACCCTCAAGGTGAAGTTGATACTTTGTACTTCTGACCTGGTTTTCAACATAATGAGTTTTGTCAGTCTTTAAGGCAGAGAGGAAACTACCAGATCATTGATAGGTATTCATTTAAGTTCTTAGTTGCATTAGAATTTTAAATCAGTGAAGATTAAGTCTTAAAGGGCAAATGTGTGTGTATTATAGGTATATAATAATATGTTTTATTCTTCTTTCCCCAAATGAAAGCAAAACTACATTGATCTCAGTAGAAGCATATTCATATTTAGAAGTTTTCTAGAAGTAAATGTCTCAAATAAGGTTTTCTTCAACTGTATTAGCTAAAAAAAAATCCCAAGAAAACATAACAACAACAACAAAAAAAAAATATTTTCAGGACTTGTGTGATCTTCATAAATCGGATATGATGTTTTTTAAAGTAATTCATTATCAAAGATTTCATCCTCTATCCTTTGAAACTGAATCTTAGAAGTGTCTTCAATGGGCATTCCACATTTGGGCAAAATAAAGCTGATGGGTCCACCTCGTAGAACATTCAGATGTCAGTGTAGCTGCACTTCACGAAGGACATGATGTTATCTGGAACTGAAGCACATGTATTTTCACTGGCATGAATACCCTTAAGTGTGCTAAGAGAAATTAGCCTCAGTACTGAAAGCATTTTTGCACATATTTACCACTGAGTTGGGAAGGTATTCCAGAGAACTCTATTTCCCAGGTCATGTGCATAAAAGCTTGTTAAGGCTATTAAGTTTACACTGGGCAAATGTATCAACAGAAATTTCTTTAAATGAAAAGTTCAAATCAAGCCAGAAAACTTTGAAATCAAGCAGTGACATGCAGCTATATATAAAGTCTATATAAAGTCTGTATAAAATTTTGCACAAAGTAAATGCAAATGAAGACAAAAGGAGCAAAAGTAGTAAAGTAACATAGGAAAAATAATCCAGACAGAAGAATATTTAATGAGGATCCAAATGTTTTAGCCAGGCTAGGATATATGCATGACTACATTTTAATAAAAAAAGGAATTACGAAATTTTCTATGGCTTTAAACATAATACAGGAAATCTGATGAAGCTGAAGAGCTTGACTTCCATCCTGATCCTCCTAAAGAAAGACTTGTCAGGATCAGTGAACTATATGTGAACCTAAAACCTAGTGGGAAAAGGACAGGGACAAAAATCAATCTACATTTCTCTTCTGTTCAATAGAACTTTAAATAATGGACTATATTTCACAACACAGAATTTTTGGAGATTGAAATTTCATTTAGTTAGCAGTCCCAAGAAGTACAGATATATACATTATTATATTTGCCAGGAAATCAAAACATTTTGCTTTAATTGTGGCCTGACATGACAAAGGTGAATGAAGAAATAACTGGTTTAAATCAATGGCACTACAGTCATGCTTACTAAAATTGTTTTTAAGTTCTCCTAGAATCTTTTGGGTCATGTATTCCATAAAGACTGGAATAAGTATTCTAGTTCAGTAGTATTCCAAAGGGCAGAACACGATATTTAAATGGATTTATTTAAAAACTGCAATAATAGTGATTAGGAAATGATCTTTTTTTCTTCCAGATGGAAATTAAACCACATTCTTACACATGTGGTACCTAAGTGATAAAATACATTTGAGCAGAAAAATAATCAATGTGTAATTTTGGGCTTTAGACATCCATGAGCAAGGCCAGCAAGGAGAACCTGCACTCACACAGTGGTTGTCAGGAAAGGAAACATCTAGTGCTCATAGTGGGTGACTCTATTAAAGGGTACTGAGGCCACTTGCTGGCCTGAGGGAGTTTAAATCCATCCCACATCATTTGGAGGGTGTCCCAGCTTGTGGAGAGCACAGACTATTGTCCACTACTTTTTTTTCATTTAGGTACAAATGACACTTCAAGGCAAAAAAATGGGTAGGATGAAGACTAGAAAGTTCTGGTGGTAAACAGCAGTGCTCGAGTCATCTTCTCATCCATTCTACTGGTTAGAGAAACAGGGAGAGTCAGAAGCAGAAGCATAGTGCAGATCAAAATCCACCTTTATTGCTGGTGCCATCAAGAAGGTTTTGGCTTTTATGACAGTGGGTTGTACTTTAATGATTGCAGCCTCTTACGATAGGGATGGGATCCACCCACCCAAAAAAGGCAAGAGCATCTTTGGCAGCAGGCTGGCCACTTCAGTCAGACAAGCTTTAAACTGAGGGACTGGATTCTACTTTTCAGACCGTCTCCCATAACATCCTCATAGGTCAACTTGGGAAATGTGAGTTTCATGAGTGGGCAGTGAGGTGGACTAAGAACTGGCTGAATGGCAGAGCTCAGAGGATCATGATCAGCTGAGTAGAACCAATTAGATGTTTTTAGATGGTGACATTCAATCAATACTGGGTCCAGCCTTATTCAACTTTTTTTTTTTTTTTTTAACAACCTGGTCTAAAAGATAGAATGTGCCCTCAGAAATATTGTTGATGTTGCAAAACTGGACGGAGTGGCTGACACAGCTGAAGGCAGTGCTGCCATTCAGTGGGACCTTTATAGGTTGGAGAGCTGGGCAGAGGGAAACCTAAAAGGTGTTCAACAAAGGCAAGTGTAGGGTCCTGCATTGGGAAGAGTGTGGCCAGCAGTTTGAGGGAGGTGATTCTCCCCCTCTTCTTGGTAATACAGAGGCCACATCTGGAGTATTGTGTTCTATTCTCTACAGTTCAAGAAAGACAAGGAGCTACTGAAGAGGGTCCAATGGAGGCCCACAGAGATGATTAGTCTGAAGCATCCCTCCTCTGATGAGGAAGCTGGGCCTGTTTAGTGTAGGAAGAGGAGGCTGAGATGGGATCTCATTAATGCATATAAATATCTCCAATGTGGGCACCAAGAGAATTGTGCCAGGCTCTTTTCATTGGTGCCCAGTGATAGGACAAGTAGCAATGGCCAGAAAACCAAACACAAGTTTCATGTCAGCATAAGAACTTTATACTGAGGGTGGCAGAGCACTGGAACAGCCTTCCCAGAGAGGTCATGGATTCTCCCTTTCTGGAGATATTCAAAATCCACCTGTTCTTGTGAAACCTGCTCTAGGTGACCCTGTTGTGTCATGGAGGTTGGACTAGATGATTTCCAGAGGTCCCTTCCAACACTAACAATTCTGAGATTCTGTGATTCTGTGAAACAAAATAAGAAATAATACATACATTCAGAATAATTATCTAGACCTAGTTCTGAAATAAGAAGCTCAGTCGAACCACTTGTCCTCAAAGAGAATTGATGAGTAAGGTTTGTGGGGGGAACTTGCTAATCCAGAGGCACACCGATTTTTCAAAAATTTATTGATGGTTCATTTTAAAAACAGAATAAAACCAAATTTATATGATTGGTGTATTTTTCTGCTCAGAGTATTAATTTTTACAAATGTATAAGTTTTTTCAGTAAAACAAAAATCTAATTCTTTAGTCTCAGGATGATGAGAAAAGTCTGTGATTTTTTTCCCCTATGCCAGTGATTAGGGAGGAAGCTTTAGGCTCAGCACATTGGCATTTTTGTACAGCCAAACCACTGCGAGAGTGAAAACAAGCTTCTGTCTGTGAGAGAAAAGCACTGTCAAATTTTATTGCAGCAGTTTATGTTACCAATGCTGAAATTCTGTCTCGCCTTTCTGACAGAGGTCAGTGCCCTTACCCTGCTTTAGAAGGAACAAGTGTCATCTGGTCCCCACGCGCTAGATCCCATACAATGTCCATCAGCAGCTGGAGTTAAGAAGTCAAGATCTGCACTGATGGATCTGTGTTCATTTTTATTGACTGCTGCAGGGAAAGTGTAACAAAGCACCACCCAAAATGTTTGCAAAAGGAATTGTAGGTGTTTGTCTGTGAAAATCATCATGTCAAAATCATGAAATGGAGCCACTTTGTTGAGTTTCTCCAAGTTTAAATCTTTGAGATACATTGTGCTTTATATTCCGACAGGAACAATAAGTTCACTTAATTTATGGAGTTAGTGCTGGGATTTCATATAAAATGAAAGGTTTTTCTCTTTCAGAAATGGTTGTTTTACTCCATTTGTCAGTGTTCAATTGAGGTTACAAAACACTGATTCATTAGTTTACTACTAAGAGTTTCAAAAATTTCCAACATATTTTGTTTCAATCTACAGAAGTAGAGATAATCCCTTTTTTGTGAACTGTAAAATATATCTGCAGAGACTTCCAAGAATGTGTATTTTCTTTTGTGACAGTTAAATTATTTTACTTTGAATTTTAGGAGAAAAATCAAGTTTATAATAGGAAAGTGTGCTTGTAGAGAGATGGATTGCAGGGTCCCCACTGCTTATCTATATTAAATTAAAGTATTTTCTAGAGTGTGTTGGCCATATAGGCAATTAGCAATTAAAGCGATAGATACGGTAATAATGTGCAGATTAAAAAAAAAAAACAAGCCAAAAGCACAAAACAGCCAAACAACAAAACAAAACAAACAAAAAAAGTCCTGCAACTTTAAATCACTCTGACTGGTGTTCAGATTGTATAATGCCTTCTGATTGAAGAAAAACCTTCAGCTAGTTGAAATTTTATAACAAAAATTAAGTTTCACTGAAAAATGCAAAATTCTGACACACTACCTATTTTGCTTAAAATAAATTACCTTGTGTTCAAGTTTTGTTGAACAGTAGGCAGCAGATAAAGATCTGAAGCCCTAGTGGGCTGTCACCTGCCACTCTGATTATCTGGTCACTTGGCAAGGAGGCTCCTGGAGGGCCCTGGAAGCACAGACTGATCAGTCAGGAATCCCCACCTATGGATGCTGCTCCACACACTTGGCCCATTCATTTTTAGCAGGCAACAGCTTAGGGCCTTTTTTATAAATTCTCTTGTATTGTTCTGGTGGGCTTACATTAGTCTGATTTCTGGTAAGTACCTATCGAGTGAATTTAAAACTCTTCCAGAAGAGAGCTGGGAGTTTTAATTTTTTTTTTTAAATTTTCATCTAAGTGTATGCAGAAAAGAGCAGTTTGAGCCTCTCCTCTCCTCTCCTCTCCTCTCCTCTCCTCTCCTCTCCTCTCCTCTCCTCTCCTCTCCTCTCCTCTCCTCTCCTCTCCTCTCCTCTCCTCTCCTCTCCTCTCCTCTCCTCTCCTCTCCTCTCCTCTCCTCTCCTCTCCTCTCCTCTCCTCTCCTCTCCTCTCCTCTCCTCTCCTCTCCTCTCCTCTCCTCTCCTCTCCTCTCCTCTCCTCTCCTCTCCTCTCCTCTCCTCTCCTCTCCTCTCCTCTCCTCTCCTCTCAACCTTTAGCTTTTTCTAAGTTAAAAGCTTAATTTATGCAGCTACGGTTCATATTACAATAATTACTTCTTCCTACTAAGGAGGGAAAATACTGTATTTCTTTTGAGTGCAAACAGATTCAGTTCAAATTTAAATCTGCTGGTTTGTGATATTCAGATCAGTGTTGCATCTTCAGGGAAGATATTTTAGTGCAAAGCTTTTTATTTATCCCTTTCCAAAGACACAATCATAAGCCAATTTTCCTTCTGTCTAGTTCCATTAAATTACCTGATTTGAAAAGAGCGGCAGAGAAGTACCTAAACATCCTGCCTTCTCTCAGGGAATTAGCATTTTCCTTTGATGTCGTTCAAAGTGGGAAACCACATTAATGTGGGATCCAGCCAATTTCTGCTATTGCATTGAGATCAGCTGCAAAAAAGTGCTTTGTACTGGCCTTTCCGGCCAAATGTTAGCTTGGCATATTTCACAAAAGACAAGGAGGTTTAGGTACAGCTTCAGAAAAATTCTGTCCTGAGGTCTGATACCCCAAAACAGTTTCTCAGGTCATAATTAATTGAATTTTCTTTGATGTGATCAAACTCAGGGCAAGAAGCAAACCTTGACCTGTATCTTTGATATTTAATAACAGAAGAATGATTAAAGACAGGGATAGAATCCTAAGAGCTTCACAGGCCCATTGGTCCTGCCAAAAGCTCTTTACACCACCTGGTCTATCCTATGGACAGCCAGGATACTATGGCAGGGAATAAAGCTCAGCATCAGAGGAAGAAAGCTTTCTCTATTTATTCCTGCATACAAGAACCCCATTGCAAATGGAAGTCAAAAATCAGATGCAAAAGCTGTTTATTAAGCTAAATAATATTTAAAAGAACCTGTCTAATGTTCTAAAACATAGTCACAAATCACAATATAAGCGCTTTTTGTCACAGTGTATTTGGGTTATTTTATAACTTTCCATATTCAAAGGCTGTTCTGATGTACAAAAATGAAGACAGAAAACTGAAGACCTGTGTACACCACTTACAGCACTTTCTATTGTGGCCATTCTCCCCCAGAAGCCAGTTAAACTGTTTATGAGCAGAAACCCTCAGTGTCAGTGTATTGGAAAGGACTGATAAGTGAAGTGCATCACTGCATTAGGCAGCAGTTAGAATGGAAAGGATTTACTTAGAGTGGCAACACTCTAACTTCCTTTCTCATTGTCTGGCTTATGGAGGAGAAAACCTGTCATGTAAAGAAGTTGTGAGCAGCTGTGGGTCTCCCACCCAATGGCCAGGGCAGGTGCCCAGGCTCCAGGACTTCTCCTGTGTCATTTTCCCAAAGCATGCATGGAAGATGGTGCCTGGAGCATGCATTCCTGCTCTTTGATCAGGGTCCGTGCTTGTTGAGCAAACACCATGGTGATGAAGGCCCAACTCTGAATTATAGAATGACTCTACAATACAAGGAAAAGTCCAGCAGTTCATACCAAAATCCATCTCTGGTTAGAGAACCTGTTCATATTTTCTGGAATTCCTCTGCACATATTCTCTGCTAATATTTGCCAGTTATTTCAAAAGGGGAGAAAAAGAAGGAAAAAAAAAAAAGAGAAGAGAAGCAATGTTGTTAGCTTTAGGGTGCTTGTTGCTATAAAACAAATAACCTTTCTTCAAAATCTGTAACAATAAACAGTACTCTCACAATAAACAGTAACTGAAGATTTCACTATCCTTGAAGTTCTATTGTTTCATTTATAAGAAGCCTTGGGTGTCTTTTCTCTCAAAAGAAGATGTTGGAGTTACATTTTGTAACTCCTAGCAATCAAGTAAACCAATATAAAAATATAAAAAATACATTTCAGCCAAACCTTCCTCCAAAGTACAATCAGGACTAGCAGAATTATACTTTGCATTTCACATAGTATTATCCTTGCCATGCAATTCAAAGGTTCAAATTTTATACCAAATTATCAAATAATTAGAAGGGTAGTATTCCAATTAAAATATTTCATTTGTTGTGCAATGAACCCTATTTGTAAAGAGAGAGTATGTGTAATTGTACAAACTAGTGTTTGTTTTCAGTTATGATTTTTTTAAGAATGTTTGAATGTGAGCAATGACCAGTAGATATCAGAAAACTGTGCTTTTATCTAGCTTAAAATCAGGCCACAAAGGCCTGAAAGTTGGAAAGAAATTATTTATTTTTGTTATTGGTTTTAAATATGTACCTCATTTAAATATATATCTAGTCTAAACCAAAGGGGAAAAAATATACAAAGTTAGGGCATGTTTTACATTAAAGTTAAGACATGGCTCAAAGCCTTCTCTGGGATTTTTCCCCCTAATTAAAAGCATTTACTATTGTCAGCTTTCCCCAAATTCTCATATTCCTATCAGTCACCAGCCTGAAGTTGTTCTGAAAGCAATTGAATAGACTTCTTGTTTCACTAACTAATTAAGCTGTGAATACTTCCCTAGAGTAGGTCTAAGGCCCAATAATACGAGTAACTTCTATGAAAACAAGCCCAGTGACTTTGCCTGCTGAGAGCTACATTGAAAGGCCTTGCCAAGGAGTAGATTGTATTCCCAGTGCTGCTGAAAAAACAATCAGTTTGTAGGCTCCAATGTACCAGAACAATTGAAATATCAAACAGGCATGTGCACTTCCTAATTAATTAAATCTAATGATCTTGTCAAATGATAGGATTTTCTACAACACAAAGAACTTGTTATAAATAAACAAAATTGAAAGTTCCTGTTGAAAGACAATGTATCAGTATGGTATCTTATGATATTTTCCCTACATATTCTTTACTGAAGAGGAGTTGTGATCCATTTGTGAGCAGATCTTCTGAACAGCATTTACTTCCCAGAAATCCTAAAACTGGAAAATGAATTATCAGTGTTTGTTGGCAGATACTCAGTTGGCCTCTTTCATCCATATTTTTGCTGTCATTTCATATTACTCCAGTTTTTCTATGTGTTGCTTACCCAATTTTCATCATGCTAATGTCATTACTTTTCAATTATGTATGTAAATCCTTTTGTAAAAGATATCTGCCACAAAGCACTTCCATACATCTCTCCATATGAAACAGTTCTGGCCTTCTTTACATAAATGAATTTACATCTGTCTTGGAATGATCATAACTTGAAGCAAATCTACTGACTGTAAATGGCTAAAACCAAGGACAAGCCATTGCTGGAGCAACCTGGTCTCCCAGCTGGTATGAACTGGTGTATTTCCATTCAACTGAAAGGATGCAGATTAGCCCAGCTTCATTGATTTTGCTGAAATTATGCCATTCAACAACAGCTGAGACGTGAAGCCAAATGAGACTATGATATTACTTAAAAGTCTTCTTGGTTCTTTCTTAGTGAAACTATTGTATTTGCCAATTTGCATCAAAACAGTCTTTAAACCTCTCCTATTTCCATTAGTTTTGTTTTATATATTCATATTTTTCTTCATGTTAGGAACATTGACATTTCCAAATGGCTTATTTTGGTTATCATATATTAAAATATGCTAGCTAGCACACCTGAAAAGATATATGCTACTGAAAACTCTCAAAAAGGTAAGTGAAAATTCTTTTTAAGCACAGAGTAAAGAAACCAAACAAAAAAAAAAAAAAAAAAAAAAAAAAAAATACAAAAACCAAAAAAAAAAAACCCCAGACAACATTAAAAAATCCACAAGAAAACTAATGCAACATGAGAAGTCTCCTTACAAGGACAACACGGATATGTAGATTCCAATTATAGCAGTAACTTCTACTTCAACCTATTTATAATTCTAATCAAGTCAGACGTATTACAACCACCTACTAGTGATTGTATTATTTCTATTTGTTGCTTGGGCCTACCTGTAAGATGAGTTTGGGAAACCACAAAAGCTAGACACAGGTAAACCATGATGAGATATAATCAAAAGAGAAATTGTCTTTTCCCAGGAGTAAGCAAGGTAGAACTTATTCAGGTACACTGATTTCCCAACTACAGCCATACTCTGGCTTGTTCAGGAATACAACACACATGATGATAGAAAACATAATGAAAAATTAGGAAGCATTTTTCCACTCACTATTTCTCATCTGAACCTTCTTGTGATGCAATGGTAGATAGAAACATGAGGAATTATTTCCATAGTACCATACAAAGCCTTTATGTCAGTGTAACTTATGCACATTTTTGGTGCATTTAGATGGGGAAATACAGATGTCCTATAAAACATAAAGCCTGGTAGCTTCAGTTTTTTTTATTGCAGTGCATTCTTAGACTCATTTTTTGCTTACCTAACTCACCTAAGTTTGATAAAGCCTTTTCATTTTCCATTTGTATCAACTAAAATTTGTTTTACGAAGGACATCATAAATCTCAAATGAAGTGTAGTCGAGTCTTCAGTTGTGAAAAATTCCCATAGGATTCTTCAGCATACAATTATTTTTGTATTCTATTTAATTATTGTAAATTATTTGCTATTTTATGGACCTTTCACATTTGTTTTGCAGAAAGCATTTATTACAGGTTAAGTAAAAAAACAATGAAGGAAAAAGAAACTAGCATTAGGGTAAGACACTCAAAGGACTCGTAATTAATACTGGGTACAAAGCGGGAACATTGGTAACAGTTTGTGATCTATATACAGCCTTGGATGAGGAATATTATGTAATTTCTTTCAAAGCTCTGTAATACACATTTAAGTAATAACAAGGCAGTCAGTATTAAATAGGAAACATAAAAATGGATCTAGATAACATACTTGTGATATAACACAGTCCTGTTAAATAAGCTGGGATATGAAGGAGGAATACTCAAGTTAGCGTCTATCTAGCTAACGTCTGCAGACTGTGTTCAGTTCACATTTTATTAAGAGTAAGAATAAATTTTAAGAATTGAAGTACATAAAAAATGCCAAAAGCACTTAGGTCTTGCAATATGCATCAAAAAAAAAAAAAATCATGCATCTTGACTGTTCTATGGGTTTTATATTTTGTTTGATTTAATATGAAAAAGCACAAACACAAATCAGCAATGAAAAAACTTCCCTGAAGCTGAACGAACCTGAACTCTAAGAGTAACAGATAAGTAAAAGATGGAAGACTATGGCTTTGCTGGCCCCACGTTGGGCTTCTCCCTGGGGGCTCCCCTGATGAGAGAAGCCCTCCTGGAGCAGTTCTGTGTCAGGAACGAGAGATGCATTGGACTTTTCTGGTCTTCAGCTTCTGTTTATTGTTATCTCATCAAAACTTCAGCAAGCCGTCTGCACCAGACTCTGCATGCAGGATAAACAGCACAAAAATGGCCACAGATGTACAGTTTCAAGGTCTTTTAAGGTTGAACTAAAACTAAACTAAACCCAATTGAGAAATGACACCTAGATTATTTTCCCTTTTAACCCAATAACTGATCCCTCAAGGCCTGCAATGCAGACTTTTCTGTCCAATTGCAAGATACCACCCAAACCCATGAAGAAGGAAGAAGAAGGTAAAGAAGAACAACCTGCCTCCACCCTAAAACCTCCATCTTGCTTCATATCCATTACTATATTCTAAAAACCTAAACTCTAAGTTTTCCACCCACTGATATTACACACTTCTAACTAACTACATACCTGTAATCCCAGTGCTATTAATCAGTTTTGGAAGTCTTCTCCACAGTCTCAGGTCAAATGCAGTGCTTTCTTGCAAGTCTGTGCCTTTCAGAACAGAAAGTTTAAAATTCTCAGCATCCAAGATTCCAACAGAAGACCTCTATGAATATACTAATATGTAATGTATTTCCAGCACACCAGTAGAACAGCTGTCTGTAGAGTAGTTCACCAGCTGTAGCCCAATAGGAAGAAATATTTACAACTGATTCCCTGAATTCATAGATGTAGTGACCAAAGGTTACAATCAGGGAAGATGTATTGTGCTCTTTATTCAGTGCCAGTTTGTGACACTAAGGTAAACTGGTAATGCTAATTTGTGACACTAGAGTAATCCCATCTATCTTAGTCATACTTTTATTACCTAGAAATTAGAAAAAAATCCTTCATACTGAGCATTTAGAAGCATACTTACACCCATTATTTAAGTGCTGAATACCATTACCATGATTTACACCAAACCCAGGTGCAAAGTTTGCTGCTTTCAAGGTACAATTGTAATGCAATTCAACTATAGCACATTGTTTCTAGATGCAAATTTTAAAAGCCTAGATCTACAGAAGGGACAAAAATAAGCTTGGTACCTTCCTGGAGGTAAATTCCTGGAGGTGATAGAAAACAGAATCTCCACCCTCCTCTTTCAGCAGAATATGACATATTTGACATCTGTGAATGTTCTCTCAAGAGCTTTGAAAGAGGTTGTATTACTGCCAATATTAGCCAGATAATGTATTGTAAATCTGACACAGACTCCAGCTGAGTTACTTGAAATATTAAGCCCAAGGTAATATATTACTCACTTTCCACAATAGCCAATGCTGATCTCTACTTAAGCAGTCCTGTAGGAAACACAATAAAAAATCATGTAAATTGCAGTTGCTGCATGCTGTTCTTATTAGGAAGGTATACAAATAAGACTGAATGATACAGAAGATTAAGAAAGGTATTTTAATAATGAGCATTATTAAATTTTAATGTTGAAGATATTTAAATTTTGTTCATTTTTATTTAAGTTCATGGTGAATATTTAGTCAGTTTTTAAAATAAGTAGCTGCCTGAGTGCAATTTGGTTCTGAAAAAAAATCTTCTATTTTTATTTTAAAAGAATTTTTAAAAAAACAATCT
This sequence comes from Vidua macroura, assembly GCF_024509145.1. NCBI lineage: Eukaryota > Metazoa > Chordata > Aves > Passeriformes > Viduidae > Vidua > Vidua macroura. The sequence continues at coordinate 12,417,623 of NC_071572.1, forward strand.
GTCTGAGAAAATCAGAATTTTTTACCTTCTGCCTGGTCTAGCCTGGTGCACTTCTTTAGTCTATCTCAAGAACATCTAATATCAGTTACAGGTATCCCTGAAAGAGGAACCATAGGCCACCCTTCTTTCTCTTGATTTTGAGAATTCAAATTGTCTTTTCTTGGGCAGTAATTACTATACATGTGCTTATTTGTAGTTTTAACTCCTCTTTCTCTTTCCAAATGGTACTGTCTTTGTACTTATAATTCATTCTCTGAGATGGGGAGAAAGAATTGGTGTATGGGATCTACTGCTGAGCAGGAAGGAAAAGGCAACTTTCTGAGTGCTCTTGACCATCATTACACCTATGGTATAGATCAATTTATCCTTATGTTATTCATTTTCCTTTGACAGTAACAAAGAATTTCACTGTTTCTATTTCACAAATATGCTTGATGTGAATTACATGGGGAAAGGTGTGAAGGGAAGAGAATAGAGCAGGAAATAATTGCTGTTTCAAAGAAAAATCCTTCAACACAGGTAATGGGGTTTTTGAATATTAACTCACCAAAATATCATCTAGAAAAGTGTATTTTAATAGCATGAAGAAATCAAAACTACAGCAACATCATTCTTTTTGTTCTTCATAATTATCCTTGTGGCAATTCTAATTAAAACAGATGTTATTGAGTATAAATAGCAAGTACATTTATCATTCTCTTGATAACAAAAATAAACCATTCTCTTTATGGCTTGAAATTTTCCTGGGTTTTTTTTTTTGGGTTTTTTTTGGTTTTTGTTTTTTTTTTTTTAAGAACATCTGAAAATAAATCAGCAAAGGCCAAAAAATTATTAGGACATTGTTCTATGCTTCCAGTTTTATGCAAAACAATGCAGCGAATAGAGACATGAGGAAAAAAATAAGTCCCCTTTTCATGCACAGGTTTCTTTACAGAGGACTGTGCTTTTACCACAGGCAGAAAGCCTCTAAAATTCAAAGTACTTTTGTTCACCTTTCAAAACCATCTTTCATTCAGATGATTTTCTGCTAGAGATGAATGGAAGGAGTTTTGATAGAGTTTTAATTAACTTAAGCCAAGACATACTCTTCTTACTTTACTTTCCATGTTCTCAGAAGCAGTTCTCTTGTGCTACATCACAAAACAGAGGGCTTTGGCAGACTGATGCCTGCAGAACAAAGATTCTCTAAAAATCAACTGGCATCTGCAGTCTGAATTTACTCACCTAAGACACATATGTGAAATTAGTTCTCCAGCACAGTGTGCTTCCAGTTTGTACAAGAGGAAGATGGTGATTTTAAATGCATGAAATACCAGATTTGTATTAAAAAAAAAAGGTATAGCCTAATATAATCAATAGAGTTAATAGTCTCATTGCATATATTTTGCACTCTATTAATAAAGGCAATGACCAGTAATTCATGTATAGCATACATTACGCTGTTTTTCTAGATTTTTACTTAAAAACCAGTTTGGGCTAAATATTAATTTTATTTTTTTTTTCTCTCTACAGTGGTAAGAAGTTAAATTCTATGTTGCAACATTGAAGCTGAATGTCTTTTAGCTCCATGGAGAAATTGATTGAAATAACACTGTACAGAGATACGCAATGCTGATAGAGGGGCCAAAGTCTTAGTCCAAAGTTCAGACATGAAGTTTGTAAGTCAGAGTCCATCATCTACAGAGCATAATGACTTTGCAAATATATTAATTTCTCATTGTTTTTCTTTGTTACCATCTTAGTTTGGTTTGTTTCCATGGATTGGTGTTTTTGGGGAATTTCATCTGGGTTCTGACTTTCTACAATGTCTTCTTTCCATTTCTGTTACAATGGTGAAGGAATGAGGATGCTCTAGGGCTCAGAAGTTTGGGCCCAGATATGCCAGTGTCCAAAGTCATGCTGCAGTTTTTGCTTACCTGATAATATGAGGCAGTAGCAATTTTATACTGTGAATCTTTAGTTTATGCTTTTCTTCATATGTGATTTTTCTTCAAAGAGGAAAAGCATACATCAATTTTTTAACTTTTGTTTAGACTATTCCATGTGTAATACATATAAGTAAAGTGTTTCCTGTGAGAAGCAACTGACTTTTATCAGGAGACCTCTATAATTATTTGGCCTCAAAATCCAATATTCTTGAAAGAACTCCGAAGGTATTAAAAGAAAAAGTCCCTTCAAAGAAAGAAGGGCCTAAGTGTAAAAACATTCAAAAAAACCAAAAAAAAACAAAAAACCAAAAAACACCGGTAAATAGAAAAATAAAAATTTTAAGTTACATTAATATAAAGAAGCACAGGCAAATGTAGAACAAACAAGCAGTAAATTGTAAACTTGCTATAAGGCTGTTTGCTGTTCATGAGTGATGTAGAAAGGTGATTTTTCTTACTTAAAGTAGCAAAACTAATTAGTTACTTTAAGCGCAGTGGGCTAGCAGAGAAACAATGACTATAATAATAGAACCAAAAAGAGCTAAATTAGATTGTGTGATCACAGCAAAGCAGGCTCTGGCACAGTGGTTGACAATGAAAAAAGTGGAGAGAGATGCAGTGAAAAAGGAGGAGGAGTCAGATTGCCTGCCTGCTTCCTGCATGTGAGCATATCAACTGGAAATTAATGCATATAGGTCTGAGAGAAAGTCAAAGAGACTGAAAACAATATTGTCAAATGGAACTGAATTAAAGAACTATTAAGAAAAATCACAGCTCCTTTGTTAAAAGAATAATTTTTCTGTGAATAGAACTGAGGTTTCTGAGACTGTCTATACTGTCCTGGTCCTGTCCAGAGTATAGGCAGTAAACATTTGAGTACGGCAGTGCATCTAGTATTACATTATCCTTCACATGTCCTCTAAGGAAAAGTCTCCATTCATTCCTGTGATAGGACAAAACAGAGTGCACCATAAGGCAGACCTACCCATAGTAAAGGTGCAACATTGCTGTTAAAATCAGTTTTCCATTTCCTAAGCAGTTTCTACCTTGGAATATCTATTGACAGGCTTTTATATTTATCTAAACCTTAGGGTTAAATTTTCTGGGGTACTTGCATGGTCAAACCTTTGGTGAATGATTTGGCTTGATAACCTGGTGAAATGAAAATTTAAGAAGTATTATGTATATCTGGACTGGATACTCAAAAGTTTCTAAATCCATTTGCCTAAATTGATCTTGTAAAGTGGAGGATAATCATCATCAGGATTAAAAAGTAATCAGAGAATTACGAAGCTTTTGGTACAAAGTAGGAATTAGCCCGATAAGATGTATAAAAACAACATGGAAAATTCATATCAGGAGGAAGAGACCCTAGAGTGGAAACATCAGGAGTGAAACCTGATTTGGCACTTCCAGAGGACTCTTTGTGCTACCACAGATACTGCCCAGCCCAGACAGAGCAGCCTGAGTGGCCTCCCTGGCCCATGGGAGTGCCTGCTTCCTTTGGGGGAGGGTCATTAATGGGCACACGGAGCTGTGGCTCCCACATCTCCAAGGGTGTGACAGCAGGACAGACCCACTGCGGGGACACTGGGGTGTGACTGCCAGCCCACACGCTCTGCTACAGGAGCTCTGCCTGTAACCCTATGCATGCCTCTGCATTTGCTCATGTATAATCACAATCTAGTGTGATTAGAACCTCTGGAGATAAATTTGTGACAAGATAAAGGCATCTATAAAACTGTACAGGTTTAACATCCTGCATCCACTAGTGCAGCTCTTCTGTTTTATTATCAGTATTGAGTCTGTATGTACAGTTCACTGATTGTTGGGTAACTGCGTGTTGTTTATGTGTCAAGAAATTGTTTCAATCCCAATCTCATTTAAGTTACTTTTACTTTGACAAATTCCAAGTGTGAGAGCTCATTTAGTGATATCACAAAGGTTTACTGGTGAGAGAAAACAAGATCTGTTAACTAAAAACTCTATATTAAAAATGGTGGTTTGTTTTGTGAACTATTTTATTAAAATATCAAAGAATATCATGAAAAAAAACTAGTCAAGCAAATGAAGGATATCATCATAATTTACCACTGATCGCTATAGTCTTTCCTATTGACTGCAGTAATTGTTACTGTAGTGCAACTGAAAGAACTAAACAGCATGAAGTCATTATTCAGCACGCTGTTCACTGATGTAATAGTTTCTCTTCATGTTGGTGACCTGAAATACCTGGGCTTGTCTCTAGCTCTGTTAGTGATGAAGACTCTAGGGAATCTCATTTACATGAAGGTCTATTTTTTCCATATATGTATCTAGAGAGAAATTTTTAAAACAACTTCAGTATTTTTTAATGAGTTTACGAAAAGAGAATCTGCATTTTTACTTAACTTTTCAGGAAATCTTTAGAGCTTTTGGTTTTCCTTTATAGCAACAACAAAGTGCTAAAAATCATTAAATTTAAGAACAATTGCCCAATGTTCTTGATAGCTCATTATCACCATTCAACATTTATTTCTTTCTTTTCCTCACTTTGATGATACTTTAATAAATCTCCTGGATGCTTTCACTAGATAGGATGTAGGTTGCACCTGAATAAACCAAGATGACAATATTATTAATAAATTAAATTTATCATTATTCATTAAATTATTATTATCAAAACAGCAATATATGATAAAGTAGTGAGAGAACAGTCAGAAGAAAGTTGGAGATATTCAAGTTGGCAGGATTTGATTAAATTCTCCTAGGGGCACTAAAGGAACAAGCTGATGCAGTGTCCGAACTGTTAGTGATTAATAGAGTTCTTGGAATAGAAGGAAGGTCCCAGAGGGCTGGTGGAATAAAAACCCAAAACTTACTTACATTAAGAAAGACAGAAAAGTAGGGTAAATAGAATTACAGCACAGTGGGTCTGATTTTGTTTTCAGAAAAAAGTTCCTAGAAGTTATGGAATAAATTATAAGTTTATAGAGAAAATTATGGCAGTGAGGGAAAGAGCTCAAATTGATATATTTAGACTGAATAGGAGAAAACCATTTAATTTATTTGTTTGACAGGATAATAATGCTGTTGGGTGAAGAATAATCAGTAGATGGCTTAAACCAGCACTTTGGAAAGGCTGTTGATGTTTTTATGGCAACTTCTTCAATATTTGCCAGAGTAGGTAAGTAATTAGGTGAAAAATTACACTCCAAAGACTATTAGCTTTCAATCAAGGTGGAGAAAATATAATTTTAAAAATCTAGTAAAGGATCAATTTCTATATATTTTTGCTACTGCCCAGGTTGACTGGCCAGTTGACTGAATAGACAATAGATGTATTGCATCTGCTGTGGTTAATGAGTTCCAAGCACTCTGTAGGGAAGAATTCAAATCTGAATCATCTTAACTATTTGGAAAAAGCATCCAAAATTAACAGTATAAGTTTAGTGAACACTAGTACAAAGAACTGAACTGTGGGAGGTTTTAGTTAAAATGAGAAAGATTAAGATTGTGTTGGACTTAGAACAGAAAAAATGTACACGATACAAGAAGGAAAATCTTAATCTGGAGTGTAATCAGCAGAATATTGGATGAGGAACATAGAACATGTATGTTTTTCTTTGTCCCGCTTAAGACTTCTAATAGTGTACTGCATCTGCTTTAGGTAACACAATTTTTAGAAACACAGCTAATGGAAGTCCACGGAAAAGGGAAAAAAAACAAATGAAAATGTTCAAAGAATGAGACTTCTTATTTTGAAAGGTTGAATAAATGTATTTTAGCTTTAAAAAAAGGAAAAAGGCATAGGGATGACTAAGAAAACGATGATGCTGAGTCATTTAGTGACCACTGGATTTATCTGTTCAGGAAAGGACAAGAAAACAATCTGGCTTTCAAAACAGAGGAATTAAATTAGACATTAGGAAAACTGTGAGGTTTTTTTAGTGCAACAAGTGGCAAAATAATGAAAAAGGAAACCTAAAAAATATTTCTAAGTCTGGAAGTTTCAGGTAAGTTTAGCAAACCTCTATCAGTCACTGCCCAAAGGTTACTAAATACCACTGTTCTGAAACAAAAGACTAAAACATCCTTTGATATCTTGGTGTTCTTCTCTATGCCTGATGCTGCCATTTTCTTGACATTCTGGAAAATTTCAAGTGGTTTAGAGTAACCACAGGATTTATTTTATTTATTCTTCAAATCTTGTACATTTTAGTTATCACAAATCCATTTGAGATAATAGTACTTTACTCAACATCATTGGTTGCACTCCAATTATGTTTTTATTCTCTGGAAAGCCTTTCATAAAAACATGAGCTTTGAGGTCAATTTCAGTAATAAATATAAAACCAATTGTTGATTAAATTATCTATCCTGCAGAGCAAAGTACATTAGTAGCATCTGATTTATTTGGTTTGTGTGTCAGTCTGCATTTTTTATCTGCATCACTTATTTTTCTAGAAAAGTAAACCTACAATTTAATTGCTGGGGATCGTTTTTTACTTGTAGATGAAAAGAATTGATGTTTACTATTATTTCCTTTAGAAAAATGTACACAAAATAATAAATCTAAAACTTTTAAGATCATTCTCAGTCTGAAACTACTGCTGTATTGAACTTCACCACAAATGGAAAGTAACTTTCCTTGTCTAGAATAATTTCAAATAAAAAACCAATATAGGCATACTTTGTTTTCTTTTTTGATTGAAAAATTGCCTCATTCCTGGTGTGTGTGTATATATATACACAGTCATTTTTAGTAATTAAAGATCAAAATATGAAGATCATTCACCAAAGTTTACGTATAAGGCAGTGGAGAATTAATTCTATATGTCAGTGAATAATGAATTATATAAGCATCTATGATAATACTTTATGCAGTTTTGCTTAACAGTGTGTTAATATTGTAGTTCTTCCAGAGGAATATATTTGACGAGCGCTGCACATTTAGAAAACTTCAGATTTGCCCCTGTAATTATGAAAAAGTAAAGAGACAATGTATTTATCAAGAGTTGCAAATCCAAAGTTCATTAATTTGTAAAACTGTTTCTCAGAATGCTGAAATTAAGCAGAGCAACTGCCGAGTGCAGATTTATTAAGGTGCACTGACACATCCCTAAGCTGAGGTCTGAAGTTTAGCCAAGTGAACTGACCATGAGAAACTGGGATGTAGGAGTAAGAAGCTTTAATGGTTCTCTCTATAAGAAATGGTTGCATTTTTCTGGTGGTTAAGGGAGGGCAAGGCAATAGATAGGCAAACCCCACAGGTAATTAATTGGGAGAATTGGAGACCTCCTGGGGAGTCAAATCTCCCAATACCATGTGGGAACCTACCACAGCCTTGGTAAGCTGGCCTGAGCTGTGTCATTCACAGCTCAGAAGGCTGGAATGCCATAGGTAACCATAATAGAAGTGGCAATTTTAGCTATAGATATAGCAAAACTGTGACTAATTTAGAAAGGCCTTTGTACCAGGGAAGAGACAAGGGTGAAGAAAGGGAATGATCAATGTGAATGGAGGAAAAATAAGAATGGGAAGTGGAGAAGAAAGAGGATAAAGGGGTCCAGATGAGCAAGAGAAAATGCAGATGAACGCATTTGCTTAACTGAGGCACCTGACCACTGTAGGCTGTTTTGTTTTCTTATTAAAAGCACTCCTAGCAACTTTCTGTGTAAACTGTTGTGACCCCTCTCTGATCTCAGTGTGCATTTACATGTGTGTACATATAGTTTTTGCTATCAAATTATGAGCTGGGCTAGCCAGTGAGAGGAAACAATAAAAAAGCAGGCCTGAGCCAATGACTGGGTAAAGGGATGGGGATCTGCACAGGGATAGGAAAAGAAATAGACTATGTGGTAACATTCCAGGTTGTTTGAGAATGTGGCTGTGTCAGTGAACCAAAAGATTTAGGGCATGTGTATCCTTCACCGAGAGACCCTAAACTCTGATCAGCCAGAGAGGAGGAACAGATCTGTGCTGTCTGTGTTGGCCCCCTTCAAGCAGTGCCAGTGAAAACACTGCTTTCTGCTTATGCTGGTTTCTGCGGCTGCCCAAGTTTACACCATGAGTGGGTGGGTGATGAGCACCTGCCAGGAATACTTGCCACTGTTGGCTGGACCTGGGAGCCATGGTGACCTGGTTATATCACACTGGGTCTGAGTGAACCATGGGGTCTGAGATAAATCTGACTTTATTGGAACAGGAAGGAAAATTTCCCTTTGTCCCAAAGCCCACATACTTGGCTCCACATAATAGAGTTTGTATGAGGGATTCAGGAAGCATGTTTCCAATAGTTTTCCTGGTCTGCTATGGACTCAGGGAAGAGAAGGAACCCATCTCACTACACCCTCCTTTCAGAGAGCTGTAGAAGTAATAAAGTCTCACCTGAGCCTCCTACTCTCCAGGCTAAACAACTCCAGTTCTCTCATCTACTCTTCATAAAGCTTGTTCTCTAGAACCATCACCAGCTTCATTGCTTTTCTTTGGATGCACTCAGCTCACCACTAGAACTCACATAATGGTATCCCACAGCAATATTGGTTGTATTCCAATAATCCCTAAGGGGCATTGGAAATACACCTTCTCTGCACCTTAAACTAAAATGGATGGGTTACATCTGCAAGGATATTTAGCTTGAGATTTTCTCAGAACATACCCATTTCAGGCTGCAGCCTGCTGCTTTCCCTCACCTTGCAATAGGTGTACTTACTGACACCTGGTGCAACTTATGTTGTTTTTACAGTCCCTCAGAATTCTTATCTTTCAGTCATCAGGTTCAGAAAGGATAATGCCACAATGGACATAGGCAAAACAATTCTCAAAGTAAAAGTGTTTGCTTATTCATGTGACAGTCCTAAATACCATTTATAGAGCTATAAATGACAAATGTAAGGGATTGAGGAACTTGTGTTTCCTTCTGTTACAGAGCAACACATCTTTTGCAAACTTCCTGGAACAGGCTGAAGGATGCAGCCATAAGCAAAAGCAATCTAATAATTCTCTTCTGGACTGTCTTGGGTGTTCTGGCCCCTGATAATGATTAAAAATCATGCATGACTAACTCTGGACATCCAGATGAACAATTTTGAAGTAGAATTTAAGAGTGCTTTAATCAATTATATTGCCAAACCTTGATTAAAATGTGTCTTGGGTAAAAAATTAATAAAAATATTTTACATTCTGAGATACTGAAAGTAGGAGTGACTTTTTCAGGTGAAACTGATGTGAATTCCATATGAAATATAAACAGATAAAAGACTTGCTGTGTTCAGGACAGTAATAAGTGTGTGATATAACTGTTAAGGTGCTGAGCAGTTTTATAAATGTCCAATTCTAAAAAGCCCACAGGGTAAAATAATGACTGCTAAAGAAAGCTGTAATTAATTAGGGGAAAAGTAAATGAATGTTTGCAATACTTATAGAAGAGTCTGCTGATGTTCAGAAGATCATGAAAAAAATAATTTATTTGTAGTGCTGTAATTCTTTTTCTAAGCTGGGGGGGGATGAACAAAGAAAAAGGAAAGCTATACAGCAAACATACTAATGAACGGAACCGAAATGTCTATCCCTTACAGCAAATTTCTATAAGAAAGGGAAACTTGAGAAGGGAGTGTCTAAGTTTTATATAATCTAATTGTGTCAGAAGTTTCATCAATAAAGACAAGAATATCAGGAATTAAGTCACTACTTCTGCTCACCTCAAGATAGAGAATATTTTCTATGGTGAATTTTGCATCTTTGTACTCACAGCAACATATGGTACTGCAGCTATAAAGCAATTTAAATATACTCACAGTCAGCTGAAAGAGATTGACAGTGTTTTAATGTAAAGAGCTGCTATCGTATTCCAACAAACTTTAAAAATTTTCACTCTCTTGATAGAAAAATAGTCCTTGAACATTATTACATAGATCTACTACCTAGACATTATTGTGCATTTCTTGCTTTAATTTACAAAATTGTTTTTTATAGGAGTTTCTTTTTATTCACAAATACTCCTTCTCTTGGTTGATTCACTTAGTGATGTCACAACTCACTCTTTGTAGTATCATAGTTGTTTCCATGGAGATGGCTTGTGATACCACCAGCACAGACAGTTAAGGAAAATGACTCAGAAGGGAAATGCCTATGGATCATTGAGATATATATCTATATCTATATCTATATATACATATATACATATATATACACACTCATAAGAGAGATCAAATCAGAGCTATAACAGATGCAAATGAAAAATAGTAGGTGTAAAAGTTATCACTTACTACAGGAAGAGTATCACTATATCTATGTCTTCTGCTGTCAATTTACTCAATCTCAGAACTAAAGAATTAAGAAACATACCTAAGAGTCATCATTGTAAAGTTTTATGAAAATTTTTATTTATACTTTATTAATCAGGTACTACTGCACTTTCTAGTCTAGCAAAAAGGTTGTAGAGCACAACCTATGCAGTCCAGAAATTCTACAAAAGAGTCACAGCTGAAACAAAGGGTAAATTCCTATATAACCATGAGGATAGAGGTGTAAAGGTTATCTGTTGTTGCAAGAAAATCAGTCTCTGGACATAGAAGCAATAACCACTGGGTGGGTTTTTTTGTTCCCAAACCAGTAGTATTTAAGGCCCATTGGAATTTAAATTCTAAATGGCAGTCTTTTGTAGGACCATTTGTCCTCTTAGTTGATCCTGCTTTTGCTAAAATACTGTCTGTACACCAAAGAATAGCAGACATCCACATTCTCTGCTACAGTTGTAAACTGATTTTGATGCTGTTACTTCCAAATGTACTTTCTTTAGTGTTACCTAGTTTTAATATATTATTGCATAATAACATGTAATTAGTATTTATAAACATATAATAAAAAACTCATATTCACTGGAAGTCAAAAGCCTTTCTCTTTGTCTTCTCTGCTGAAGAGCCAGGCAAACCATATTTACATTCAAATTGAGCTGAAGTCCTAAAGAGTCATAAATGTGATTGGTAAGTGATCTCCCTATCCTTATCTCCTTATCTGTCTGCACTGTATCTGAAGAACTGTCCTGTTGATGGATGCAAAGGCATTATTGAGACCTTGTTCTGTACAGGAAGATTATAAGAAAGATCAAAGTGTCATAGAATGGTTTGGGTTGGAAGGGAAATTAATGATCATCTGTTTCCAACCCTCGGATGAGAAAGATTTTATATCAAGGCGTGTAGTAAAAGACAGGACAAGAGCTGAAGAGAAACAACACTTTTAAACTGGAGGAAGGTAAGTTTAGATTGTACATAAGGAAGAAATATATTATGGTGAGGGTGGTGAGATGCTGAAACAGGTTGTCCAAAGTAGTTGTGGATGCCCCATTAATGGATATAATCAGGGTCAGATTGGATGACACTTTGATTAATCTCTTATAGAGATGAATATCCCTGCCCATGAAGGGGAGTTGGAACACATGGTATTTAAAGGTGCTTTTCGACTCAAACTATAATGTGATTTCATTATTAAGAACCATATCTTGTTAAGGAAAAAAATTCATGAAAGGATGTCTAAATTTTCTAAATAAACAAATAGATTAATTTCAAGACATCTGTAATTCCAATATTGTCTGTTTCTCTTAAATTTAATGCATTGTGAAGGACTATTTTCTTTTTAAAAAAATTTAAAACCCCATGTGCATAGAAGTTTTTTCTTTGAACAGATGGCAACCTAAACTATATGTCATAAGAGTGCTCATGCATGTTAATACAGACTACCTACTCCCCCAGGCCCCAGAGGAACAAAGCAGTTGGAACGATGTAAAATAAGGTTGACTTAAATACATGTCACATTGTATTCTGCAAAAAAACTAAATGCAGGAGTCTGTCAGGAATGGCACATCAAAATTACAAAATCTCTTTTTAAATAATCAAAAGCTCTCATTTTAAAAAATCTACAGCACTGTTAAGATGGCATTGCCTTAAAAACCTATAAAGTCAAGTGGACCTGTCCAAATGATTCCTATCATATTGAATTTTTGTCCTTAAAATACTTTTAATCTTACAGAAAGTTACTATTCCAATTCTGGATGAAAGAAAGTGTCTTCAAAGAATGCTTATTAATAACTCAAAATTAATGGACTGCTTAATATTTTACCGTTTCATTCTCCTACCAATCAGCAGCCTACTTTTACATAGTGAGAAAAACAACAGAAAGTAAGATATATTTTATTACTCTAGTTAATAAAATGTAGCATCCTGTCAATACCAAATGCGTGAAAAAAATGGCCATATCTAATGTAATGTTCAATAGTAATAAATTCAGGTAAAGTAAAGTCCATATATCTCGCACTGAGAATTACAATACAAAATGGGCATAGGCATAAAATGAATGGGCTACAGTAGACAGTATGAAATGATTTTTTAAATTGAAATGTTAATTTCATGCTGTCAGAAAATAGGACTCTGGATATACGATCAAATTGTTTTAGTGGAAAATGTGTGTCACCTACAACTCCCTCTACTGAAAAAATAAACAATAAAGTTTGGATGTCCCTAGACTTCTTTTAGTCTCAGTGAATGGTCAGGTAAAGACAATAGTCTACTGATAAGTTTTCAAAATTCATATGGTATTCTAAGAGTTAGGATCCCTGTTGTTTATTTGAACATGTATTTTAATTAATTAGCTCTGCAGAAATCACAGACCGAGCAGTGAAGCTCAGTTGGCTTTTGAACAGAGGCAAAGCCTCCAGAGAGGTCAGTTATGTACAACATTTCCTGTAGAAGCCTGTGAAACTGTTTGCAGTCTTGCATTTAACCAACAGCCTCAGCATGGACAGAGATCAATAACTGTAAGGACAGGGTGACATTTGGGATATGACAATTATTTTATGGCAAAAGCACTGAAGTGAATAGAATTCTCTGCTGCAATAATATGTATTACCCTTATATTGACATTTTATATGTTCCATACTCAGTGACAGGAAATTGTATTTTATCCTGACCTATGCAATTTACATTATATGTTTAGAGTTAAACACAAGAGAAATTCAAATTTACTTTATGCACTTTACAGAAATTGCCAAGAGAACATTCCATCCTCTTTTTTTTTCTTTTTTACATTCTGTAGAAATGGTGACACAGCATTGGTGTGAGGTCTATTCTGCAGTACGTTAATCACCTTAAACACGCATATAGTGTGACACAGCCTCCTGAAATACTTCTAGTGCTGCTGAAGGGAGAGGAACATGTCTGTGTGTCACATGTATGCTGCTACAGCTCAAAAAACCTCTGGTTTAATTCTTGTATCTACTAGAACCTAAATAGTACTTGCAGCTTTGCTCACTACCAGAATCTCTGCTGAGTCACACCTCTGAAAAAAAGCCCAGGTTGTAAGAAAGCAGTCCATTATAGGTACAGCTCAATTCCCATTTTAGAGAGCCTTCTTTTTCAAACAGTCCTGCATTCTCATGCCATACCCAGGGCATGGATCAGACATGGGGGGCCAGGAGGGTTGGAGTTCACCATCAGTTGTGTGACATCACTGGCTGGATACAACTACTGTCTTGTACCTTTGACTCTGGAGAGAACACAATTACGGTTTATTTCTGATGTTTAGATGTAGACAGTTGAGTGAGATACAACATTTCAAATATAATACACACATTCCTAACAAGCTAATAAATGGGTCAAATTCTTGGTCTCTATTTCTATGTTCCCATCCAAGTAAAGATGTCTATTTTCCACTTGTCTCAACTGAGGAACAAGTTGTAAGACAAAAGCCATGGAAACACACCTAAATGTATCTCTTCAATTGACAGATAATTAAATGGAAGTGGGCCCATAGACAGTTTTTGCAACATGATATGTACTTAACAGCAATCAAAAAGATGATGTGAGATGCACATGCAGGAAATTGCTTTGTTTCATCCTCTCAACATGCAAATTATGCTACTTACATGGATTTTCCAATGTATAACCTGGTGTGATGGCTGCAAACCATTGTGACAAAAGTTGAGTAACTTTCTATTCAGGGAACAGTTTATTATGGAAAATTGGAGAGTAGGGCAAATTGTGGATGAGCTTGGGAAATCAAGGCTGAATAATCTCTCTCAAAAATGCTTTAATTAAAATAGGGTACCCATAATACAATAGTATTTATCGTAGTTAAAGGACACTTTCATTTCTGAAACTTCCATCAAAGTCTGAACTCTAACTTTTACAAATATATTAAAAAACACCTTATTTGTCCTTCATCTCTTTTATTATTTTTTGAAAATTTCATAAGTGAACAAATGAAATAGACAAAAAAATTTTAGTATCCCATTAAGTATATAACTTTGTTCTAGTATGTTTTTATAACTTTTCCACTTTTCAAAGAAAGTAAATGAGAATGTAAAAAGCACCAGATGCATGCTTTTTTAGATTATTCAAACCCTCTATATCTTCAGAAAAAAAAATAATTTAAAAATCCCCAAAAATCTCCTCTTAGGAGAAGAAACTGAGGGAGCTGGGTCTGTTTATTCTGGAGAAGGCTGAGAGGGGATCTCATTAACACATATAAATATCTCAAAGGTGGCTGCCAAGAGAACGGTGCCAGACTCTTTTCAGTAGTGCCCAGTAACAGGATGAGGAGCAGTGGCCAGAAACTAAAACTCAGGAAGTTCCACCTCAACATGAGGAAGAACTTGTTTACATTGAGAGTGACAGAGCACGGGAATGGCTGTCCAGGGAGGGTATGGAGTCTCTCTAGAGACATTCCAAGCCCTGGACACATTCCTGTGTCACCTGCTTTTGGTGACCTTGCTTTGTCAGGGGGTTTGAACTGGATGGTCTCTTTTCCAACCCTAAAAATTTTGTGAGGCAGTGAAGTAGTAATTAAGGATATTAATACTGAATATACCTCAGTGTGCAAGTACTGATTTAGCATAAAAATTAGAGCTGTGAATTGTCATATCTGTACTGTTAAAAAAGAAAGGTCAGGGAGAAGTCCTGACCCTGAAGCCAGATGGCCTCTGTTGGCTTTTATCCATTTGCTGAGGGCTACACCTTTCTGGAGCATGTTGTCTGTGAGCACTTCTGTGACCTCTGGGTACCACTGGTTCTTTTGTGTCCCTTATCTCAAGGTCACAAAAATGGAAGAACTACTGAAATCACTTGCATCAGTACAATGACAAAATTTTAATAGACGTGTTTGTTTGGAATAAAAATAGATTAGAATGGAAAAGAGGAGTTAATTGAATCAAATATATTGCAATGGTTTACAAAGGAGAGAAATATCTATATCATTGTGGAACTAATGGAGGAACTGAATGCCTAGAGGAAGACCTGTGGCAGTGATGGAAAGAGTTATTCTGCCATGAGCAATGCTGGAATAATTATACAGCACAGGAGAACTTTCTGTTAGGATAATTTCCTCAAATGAACTTGTTAGACGCAACATTTTAAAATTGCTTTAATCTGATCATCCTATATTCATTAAGAAAAGCAAACAATATTTTAGTCTAACATTTCACATTTCACCCCACAACTCAAATAATTACCAAAGAGCAACAAAATTTAAGTTGCACAAGCACTTGTGTCACCTCTGCATGTTGCAGTGGGTCTATGCTCCACTCTTCCATTGCTAGATGTTCTCAGTATTTTTTGTTTCAAGGTGCAGTTCCCTGTTTTGTACAAGTTGCACAGAGAATGAGGATCAGAGTTACTTGAGTGATTGCCTTAAAGACTGCTTCTCTCTTCACAAGTTCCATATCTGAAAAGTAGATATGGAATGTGCTCTTGGAATGAAATCCAAGTTGAGC
Source organism: Vidua macroura (assembly GCF_024509145.1). Taxonomy (NCBI): domain Eukaryota; kingdom Metazoa; phylum Chordata; class Aves; order Passeriformes; family Viduidae; genus Vidua; species Vidua macroura. The sequence continues at coordinate 12,433,295 of NC_071572.1, forward strand.
AGGCCAAGGGAGTTTGGGTGTGCACTCCTGTCTCCTGGTTGTTCAGTGACACTGCTTCCTTGCAGGCAAACCTCATTACAGCTTTCCCAATCTGCTACAGGGAATGCTGGGACACCTGCCATCACAGTATGAACCTCATTTTAAACAAAAGCTCTTCAAATAAACCAGTGGAGGAGATGCATAAACTTTCTCTTTTCCAAGATCACTGTTTTTGGGCGCTGTTGATCATGATTATGTTCTTTCAGAGCCTGCATTTTCTCACTCCTTAAGAATTTCTTTCTGCCAGATTCACTAGCTAAATGGCCAAAGTGTTTGCACAGATATTTCCAAGCTCAAACAAGTAGCAAAATATATTTCAGGCTAAGGAGTTTTATTTTTTTTTTTTTGTGCACATTTGCTAATACTTCCCTGTTATTTTTCTTCTTGAGCTTTTATCCAGCAAAGTGGGAAAGCACAGGAGAAGATACTCTGCCTTCTCATTGTGTGAAGATTTCAATGCAAGTAAAAGCATTCTTTTATAAGGTGTCAAGTATGCACTACACAAACATCATCTCCTTTGAGAGCCAACACTGCAACCAGAGTTAGCAATATAGGGGTACTTTTTAGACTGAAAAAGAGAGAGTACATATTTTAGAACATAATATTTGCTGAACTGAAGGCAAACTATGTTTCTTGGCAAAAGCAAACTACTAACATTTTAGGAAAATATTTAATTCTTAAGCTGTTACACTGAATCTTCATGATATTTTCATTTAAAATATGACTTTTAACTATTTTTAACTGTACCATAATTTCAAATATATTTACAGATTAACAATTATGATCATGGTAAATATTTAAAAGACAAAATATTTTCTACTCCCTGACTGAAGTCACTTAAATCTTTAAATTACACTTGAACTTCTTTTAGTTCATATGGAACAACTTTGAAGAAAAATAAAAATTAAGAAAATTAAATGTTGCATTTCAACTTATCATAATGGCTTCTATTGTTCTTTCAATTTGCAGTCCTTTACTGCATCAGAGCTGCCTCCTCAGGAACTGTTTAAATATTGAAATACCTGGGAAGCATTTACTCTTGACTACAAAAAAAAAGAAAAAAAAAGCCCAACAAAATCTATAGCTTAGTTCTAATAAAAACATATAAAATATGTTAAGATAAAGAGATGGCAGGAGGCATGAGGTCAGACAGAGAGACTGTGGATCACAAGAGTCTAAAAGAAAAAAGCTAAAAAAGGCAAAAGCTAAAAAAGTTAGATGAAAATGAGAATTGGATACTCTACAAATGGAGAGAAAGACAAGCAAAAATAAGAAACATAAGATGAAGTCTACAAGTAAGTGACTGTTGCTCACAATTACAGTGAATTTTCAGAGTAGCCTGAAAGAACAGAAATCTGCTACAAAGATCATGGAGACAAATAGCTTATATTTATATTTTTGTAAATAATAGGTATCCAACACTGTGTACACATAATACAGTTGAATATCTTAATTAACAAGATTCAGAGGAATAGTTATGGAGGAATGGAAGAAGTTAAGAGAAAATTGGGTATTTTACCATTTATTTTTGGGGTATTTTAACATTTATTTTTGGGGTATTTTAATCCTTTCATTTAACTGCAAGATATTTGTCCTTAGTCACTACAGACTTATCTGAGATTTGGAAGTCCCAGTTGCATCTTTTTTTTTAACCTGCTCATCTGTTGGATTCCTCTCACAGCCAGGTGTGAGGCAGTGAAGTGTGGAAATCTGCCGCCTTCTTCACCTTCTGGGCCTCCTGTTTTGTGTTTTTAAGTATTTTAAAGGGATTTCTGTTCCTGCTAGTCACATGGTTCATTTACCAAACCATTTAGTGTATTTCAAAGGTGCATGCATAAATCACCAAAGAGATTTTTGTGGGAAATGCAATTTCATACATAAGGTGCACTGGTGATGCCAGCTGGCTGTCCAGATCTACTGCACTGCATACCATTTGCAGCATTTCTGGACAGCTCATGTTTACTAAAGAGCTTATTGCCAGAGGTTTTCTTCAGCTACTGTTTCCACCCCCTATCATATGAATTTGTAAAAACAAAGGTGAGTGTTTTCGGGGTGAAAATTAAGCTTTGAAATAAATGCATAATAAATCTGAATTGGATAGTGAAAAATATTACCTTATTATATCTTGCTTTCACAGTCTCATAATGTCACAAAATAAAACACTGATGACTGTTCTTGTTCGAGACATCCTCTGAAGTTTTTCCTTACTCCGGAATTTACATTTATCTTTTTCTGTGATTGTCACAGGCCCTTCTTTCTGCCTTCAAAAATCTTTTGCATAGTGTCCTGGAACAGCACTGGTCTGTGCTTCTGTCACAGCTCTGCATAATTCATAATCCTGGCATCCACCTCCTGAACAGTAGTGGAAAAGATTCTGAAGATTAATCATTGCATCTACCCAAGCTCAAGTCACTGTTAAATTAGGAATTTTCAGATAGTTCCTTGAAATTGATTTAAATATGGATTTTCAAAAATATTTAGGTGGGGAATCCCTATCATGCACATTGTGATATTTTAAAAATGTGAATTTAGGCTTTGGAAATCTTATTTAGCAGATGTTTTTTTATGGGTATCTAAGTATCTGGAGTGCTTCTAGGCATTTTTTTTAGGAGCATTTGCCAGAACATATAAAAATCGGGGCCTTGCTAGCACAACTGAAGAAATAAGCACATCAAGTGTCTTTGCAGTCACTTCTGCTGACTGTCAGATCCTCAGTGTGGTGACACAGTAACAGTGGCACTGTACTCTATTTAAACTCTCTCTTTGCTGAGCTTGTGGAGGGTGCAGTCATAGCAAAGTACAGTGTCCCTTACTAAATCTTCCTCACTAGTGTTCTCCACTATTTCCATAAAATATTTGTAAATTATTTGCAGGGTTTGTTTTGTTTTGTTTTTTTTAAGAAAATATTACATTAGGAAACATTCTTTTAGACAGATATGATTTTCTACATATCAAAGGCAGACATTAATTAGTCATTTGTACCAACATGTGAAAATATCATTACTTCGTGTGTAATGAATTAGTTCATTACTTTAGCCTTTGTATTTTAAACATTCAAGCCCACATGAATTTTAATTTTTTGATGAAAAAAGAAAATACGTGAGACATGTTTAAATGTGCTATTTTTTACTCTGATATAAATATGGAATCAGATTTATTGGAGCATTTTTCTCTTGCATTGATGATGAGTCTCAAAGCATGATCTCTTAGGTGCTGCAGCTTGACAGTTACTCCTTCCTAGCATCTGTTGCAGTGAAACCACTGCAAGAGGTGGCAAAACCTTCATTAGTTGACCCTTACCATGACATTAATCACTGTCTGTTTCATTATGCTCAGCTGGTGGAGCAAAATGTTTCCTGGAGATCACTGTAGAATTGTATACCTATATACCATAAGAACCAAACATAAATTTTGTGATTGGATCATTAAGATTTAAGAAAATTTTACTTCAATCACTCTCTCTGGGCTGAAGAGATCCAGTGAATTCTTTGGGCTTTTTAAAAGATATTTTCCTTTGGTTCCTTTAGTGTTTCAGCTTATCTCTTAATACTAAACCAATTATTTTTTAAATAATATTATCTTTAAATTTAACAGAAATAGAATCAACTCATGAGTTGTCCTAGTTTATTTTCTTTTACAGAGCTACATTGTAATATTGCTACTAAAACCAAGATTAAAAGCATTAGCTCCTGGCAATCATTTCCTGGGAAAAAGAAAAACCCTAATATTATCAGGAGACTTTTTCCATAATTAGGAACTTAAACCTCTGGATAAAAATGCGGCTCTGAGGAGTAAGTTTTTTTCCTAATAAGATCTTAGATTTCTCTATTCACATCAAAATCCTGTCTCGAGAGTTATAGAGGAGTACTAATATTATACTGAAGGAAAACATCTTTCACCTTTATCTGCAGATCTTTCTGTCTCAAAAGATTCCTTTATGTGTAGCATCCTGTCTTATTTCTCTGGAGTACAACACCAGCTAATTCTATGCAGAAGGCTCACAGAGAAAAGGGTAACTTAAGTAACTTTAAAATGCCTCTTTTGATACACCTAAAACATCAATCTACTGAAAAGCCTGTTAGTTCTGCCCAGTACAAATACCATTTGTGTGGGATCATTTCTCCATCTGCTGTGGAACTCTCTTAGTTGTGAGAGGGTAAATAATAGAAGATGTACAGATACCCTAACTCCTGACAAATGAAACAGGCCAGTAGTTTTATATCTAAATACACACACATACCTTCTCTGCAGAAACAGGAAATACTTTGCATAAACAGGATTGGAAACACAGACATGCCTTAACAAATCCCAGATTATTAAAATGCTTATAATTTATAATACTTTGCTAAAAGTAGCTTTTGACCTACCAAATTATTAACTATTCAGATAAGCTCATACTTTGGGAAGCAGATAGCACCCTCTCTTTCTCATCTAAAAAGCCAGTTGCTGCATATGACTTGACAAAGAGGGCAGCATATTGTGTATATGACAAGTGGATGCTGACTTCAGCGTCCTGACTCCTGAAACTCATTGCCTTTTCTGTTTTCCAATAGAATATGGAACTGTTTACACCTAGGCTTTTTCAGTGCTCCTTCTGTAAGGGTCCTGTAAGTAGCCATGGATATCTGGATTTTCACTGTCCCATAGTTTAGTGAGCCAATCCCATCCTGTGACTTGGTTTTTAAAGAAGTTTTTGCACACACACACACACACACACACACACACACACACACACACTCACACACACACTCACTCACATTTAGTGCCTTTGCATTTTTGTTGCTTCAAATACAGTCAGGTATCTACTCCACAGTTAGCTGCTTGGTTTTCCATGCTGTAATATGTGCTCCTGTTTTGCTTTCTGTACAAGTTGAAATACAGAAATTCTGGTTTCACTGATGCATTATTGACAGCTTCTTCCATACAGTCCTTTTTCTGGATATTTAATATCTGATTTTCTTTCATATGTTGACACTAAAAAGAGATATGAAATATCACATTGAGAAGGCCAGCAGTCATTCTACCATAGACTTCTTGACAGTCCATGACATTGCTGCAAGATTAAGATAACATCTTACACAGCTTGATGTTTTTTTTTATGCCTAGAGAAATGTCTTAATCTCTTGTATTTGTGTTAGGTCATACAGAATCATTTATTCCACTTGAGTCTTTCCTGTGAGCTCTGTGATTCGTTAAGCCAAATTAGCATCCATCCCATTTGTACAGATCTGCTCACATCAGCTGCTTGTAGTTTTGATTTGTTTAATAGAAGAATTTGAAGAAATTTTAAGTGATTATTTAAATACTAATACTACCTACATTAATTACTGTTAGTAATAATAATTATTGTTAATAATAAACCTATTTGAAATCTGAACTGCATTGTTTAGGAAATTTTCACTAGTTTGTTTAGAGATCCACATGAGTATGGCTATCAATCACCTGTGAGTCTTTTCTCATTGCACTATTCACAAAATGTCAGCAATTATAAAGGCAGGTAACAGGAAAGTATTTTGACAGAACTGAATATATTCTCTGGAAATAAATATCACCTGAGAAATCTATGGTAATTTATTAGTGTCAAATGTCTTAGAAACAAATTTACCTTAAAGAAGAAGAATTTTATGTTTTCAGAAACAGTAAAGGGATAGATATATTGCGCTTTTTCTAAGATATTGATAGTAAGAAAAATATATTAATCAAATTTGATTGTTGGTTAAATTACTCAAATCTGCTAGGGACAATATTGTCTAATAATAGAAGCAAAGAATTATAAGGTGGGAATAGAGGATCTCTAGCTTGTATGTATATAGCAATCTGCCATTGACAAAATTGCACAGATATTTAAGCATCGCTATGCAAAAGTTTTCCAAAGCTAACAATGAGAGTACAAAGCCCCATAAAATTAACAGTGTATTCTGTACAAATTATTACTATGCTGAAATAATTGTAACTCTGAAATCAACTTAAAGCTGATGGTTAATGATGGTGACTTTATCCCCTCTTGGAATAAAAATATGCTTTTCCATTCAAGTTTTTCACATTTCTTATTGATACCTAAGGAATGGAACATTGTGCAGCATACAGTCATTTGTATGCTGCACAATGTTCTATTCCTACTTATACAGACTGAATACTACCATCATGTTACGTAAGCAGTGGCAAGCTTAAAGCTGAATTAAATCCAGATTTTTTGATAAGAATTTTTTATGAAAAAAGCACAAAGTACAAAAAACCCATAATGGTGACATGTGCACAAACACATACAAATATGTATAGAAATTCAAGAAAAAACTAATGAAATATACTGAACTCACAACCTCAGTCACTCAAATACTCCTTTTCTTAATATTCAGAAAAATTTATTTCTTAACTTGCACCTTTAACTTTCCCAGTTATTCGTGATGTAGAGGAAATATTTTCACTTTTGAAAAAGACACATTTAATTTCCACTTATGCTTAGAGGCCAGTAAACAGTTTGACTGTTGTTCTTCCAGCAGAGATGATAGCATAAGTTCCCTTACAAAGACGAGCTCATATTAGGACTTAATGGTTTTTATCACAGCAGAACATACAGTCCTGCATAAGGTTTGTTCTTTGGTGAAACAATGTTTTTTCCAGTGACTGCAGACCAAGGATCATATTTAGGATCAGCACTCTATATAGAGTTTATTTTTTTTTAATTTCCATTCTCTGCAGCCTTGCATAAACTATTTTCCATTTTCTGTTACCTTTTGGTAACACAGCTTTTCTTCTTCCGTCTCTTCAACCTAGAGCAACATCTTAGTGAATCTCCACCTGAACAACCTTCAAATTAATTTCAAATTTCTCCTGAAAAAAAAGAATATCAGTTTTTTTCCTCTTATTTTTTTGCTGCTTTTCCTGGTAGAGTGGATTCAGGAGCTACAAGATACACATGGTAACTTGATTTCTTTTGAGACAAATTAGCAACCATCCCTTTATTCCTTCCCATGCTTGTGCTGTGCAAAACTGCAGCAGAAAAAAACTTAACCTGCTACAAGCTGACTATCCAAACCAAAAATCCTTTTCATTAGTTGTCATTTTTATTTTTAAATAACTTTTAAATAACAGGATAGCAACCCTAAAGAAGCTGAAGCCAGGACTAAAGAGTAAATAAGTTTCCATGACACTTAAATGCAAGATTAAAAGAAGGAATGCCTACCAGTCACAGGAAAACCAAAATGTGTCTGTTATCCAGAGCTGTATGGGCTATGATAAGAATACAATGCAAAAAAAAAAAAATTACATTTGTCATATATCCTCAGATGCAATCAAGTAGCTGTGCTGAGTAAACTGCATTAGGGTTTGTCTTTTGTTCCATGTAAAACATATGAAAATTAGTTTTCATTCTTCACAAGCTTAGATGTAAGACCTTCCAAGAAACCTTAAGGATTGCAAAGCTTCTGTCTTCTTTGCACCAACAAGAGAGTATAGAAATACCATGTAAAACATGAATAGCTGAATTTTTTTCTCCTATAGTCAAAATATTTTTCTACTGCCTACATTAAATAACACTTTTCAGTACATCTCCTTGAGATGCTTTTTGTGCCAGGAAGATTTCCATAAAAATGCAAACAGGCTTGTAATATTTGCTTAGAAAAAAACCCTCTCTTATCAAATAATGATACTGGTAGGATATGTTCAAAGTTGTTGAGTGTGTTCTGCTGACTCATATCACACTACTGCAAGCAACTTGTTACAGGAGGCAGGATATGAGACAGAGGAAAGTGAGAAAAGATTTTTAGGAATTCTCTCTCCTTTAGCTCTTTCAAAACTAAAACTGTCTCAGCTGATTTTTTATTCTTCCATCTCATCTGAAACGATGAATTGGAGAAAGACAAATACCTCTATATTTATTTTTGCTACCCATATTAAAACCATCTTAACAATTGGCTGCAGTGAAGTTTTTCTCCCTTTTACAAGGGAGAACCTAAAGAGGTACATTAATCCCAACCTTAACATCAGAGGAATCATCTGAGTAGTTTAATAAAGACAATTATTATTGCTATTACTGTCTTTTGAAGGTAACTTGCAACTTTTTCTTTAACCTAAGCAACTATCATGAGTCGTTTGAATGGCTGCAATGTGAATTTATAGCAGAATGATACTTTTTAACTTTTCCTTTCCTGATCAGATATAGAGAGAAAACACTTCTGTTAATAGCCTACTTCTCAAACTTTGTGCTTCATTCCACCAAACTCTATAAACAAAGAAAGGCTCTTATATTTCTGATGATGTTCAAATAAACAGCAACTAAGAAAGATCAACTGGAAAACTGAATTATCAAGTTTTAAACATATTAGAATATCTTTCAGATATAGTTCATGCCAGTTAAAGGAGATGATTCTTGTGTAGCTCTTATCCTTTTTGAAATGCAAAATTATCATTCTGAGATGCAGATAAGATGCTGAGGCCAGATCACCTGAACGAGAAACAAAGACCAAAAAGGAATTTAAAAAGAAACAGCTGAAGGTTTGGGTTCAAACCTTATCAACTTATGAAAGAAGAGAAAATATAAATAAAGCCAATGAACCAGAGCAGTGCCACCAAGATTTTATTTGAAACTAGGGGTTATCTGTCACCCTGTTTAAGGCCAGCTCACTCCCTCAGTTATTGCAGGGTAACCAAGTACAGAGACAGGTTTTCAGGCAGTATTTCTCAGCAGAAGCACAGTTACTCAGTTTGTCTTACATGCTTGTGTTAATGTAAAGACCTGGTGGCCAAACAGTTCGGCACAAATTTCAAAAAATTCAAGCTCTGTATTCAACGCCTGTTTGTTTCACTCCTGCAAGCAAATGCATACTGGAAGTGTTTGTATTTATAAATTGAACAGAATTTGACCTTTAATGTGGCACTGTGTTAAAAGAACTCCAGTTAGTGCAAAGACAATGTAGAATTTCTGGAATCTTAAGGCACACATTTTTCTATTTAATTTTCTTAAGATTAGGAAGATATTCAAAATTACACCTATTAAGAATGTTAACTGTCTAACCATACATTGTACAGCAGTGCTGTGAAGAAACAGAGATGCTGCCAAGAGCTTCAGGCTAAATTGTTTTTGATCCTAACTCATCAGGAGGCTTCTGTTCTGAAATGCTCCACAGAGCTGGCAGGACAACCAAATAAAATAAATCAATAAACTCTTAGAGCTGGTTTTAATTGAAAACTATTAACATTTCAGAAAAATATAGGGACATGAGGAATTTAAAAATAATGTAGTAGAAAAAAATGCACAAAGAAAGCAATGTAATAAAAAACGCTGAAAGAAAATCAAAACAACTCAGCTTAATTCTGGCAAAATATCAAAATGATGAGAATAAAATTAAAAACATCCTGACAACTGTGAAGAATGTGAATGCATAAAGTATGAGAAAATATGGGACACTAACAAAGGTTTATTTTAAAAACCTTGAATGTTATCAACATTGTACAACACATTTTATGAATATTTCTACAAATACTTATATTTGCTTTAGAAATTAAAAGAAAAGCTAGCTGAGTTGCCATGGTTACTGCCCCACAGATATAGCACATCAACAGTGTTGTTAGCTTCTTTTTTTTTTATCATTACAACAGTTAAGACATTAGAGTAATACTATTTTGAATATTGTGTTTTCTGTCTGACAATATGCCTTGAGATCTTCCTATCCTAAGAAATCAATGGCAGGGAGTCAACATTCTGATCCACTCAAATGACTGCATTCAGATATGTAACTCATTCTTGGTGTTCATTCTATACACAATGGAACAGGGGGAATATACTCCTATTCACCTGATAATAAAATTTTGTCTTTAATGGCATAGGCATAATCTCTCTACATTCTTTCCAACATATATATTTTTAAAGAATATTCTAATTTCTGGAAATCTCTTGTCCACAGTTTTCCTTTCTATTCAAAGTAAAAGGTTCTCATCAGTTTTTCCAAAGTCTGTTTGGAAGACAGAATGTTTTGGAGAGGGGAGGAGGATTTTCAGGCAACACCTTTCTCTTTGTGTCACAGACTACATCTGTAACCAGATGTAAGGAATTTAATGCAAGATGGGGGAGTCCTAATGAGATATTTCATCATCAAATAATGGGGGGTTCCTCAGTAGGATAAATACTCCGAGGAATTTAAAGCACACTTCAAATAGACATCAAAATTATTTTCATTAGTGCCTTCCATTTGTTTTCTAGTAATAATAGTAAGTAAGATTTTTAAAGACCACTTTTTCTTAAAAGACATTGTTGATCTCAGTTAGGGTAGTGAGCAGCTCATTTATGTGGCCTCTTGACGCACCCCCGGTGAATTTCTAACCTCACAGCCCAGCTGAGTCCTTGCCTCTTAAGCACTATTTGGCTTAGACTTGTTTTAATAAAATGACCACTTAATCAGATTTTATAGTATCTGCATGAACAGAAAATGGTATCTTTCAGCATCACACTATTACTACCAGTACAAATAAATACTTAACTATTCTTACTGTTAGATTATCTAGAGATTATCACTATTATTATGCTGAGATAGGTACTTGTTAAATTGGTTATGAGTCTTTATGAGTTTATGCATTTAAGAGTTTTCCATTAGGCATGTTTTTAAAATTGTACTTCACATGGATAAGGATAAATGCAAGCCTTTATTTATATATCCAGAACAGTCAATCCAGTTGCAACTAAATGTAAAATTCATAGATGAGAAAAATATCTTTAGATAACTCTGAAGACTAAACTAGAGTCAGTCCTTCACCTCTATTAACTTGCTTTGTGAGGAGGTGATAGTCAAGGACCAAGGATTCACACAGCGATGGTCCTTCTTCTCCTCCAAGAAATATATTTTCTCTTATGGTCAGTCTTCCCTTCAGCACATGCCAGGGATCCTACCCACATGCTCTCATTCCAGAGCCATCCAATCCTCTTTTAATGGGAATGAGAGGTTTTCAATTCCATAGGGGTTTTTTTCTATAGAATTTCCACTATGTCAGAGTGGAAGTTCTCCCTTCTATTCTTAGATTTGCCTTTTCACTAGAATGAAAGACTTGGTATTCGTCATTGAGAAATGCGGAACTTCACAGAAGGTATGAATCTGTGCATTAAAAAATACTTAATATAAACTTGCAGCCATATGAATTATATGCAGATTACCAGGAAAACTTGGTTAGTACAGACACTGTGGCAATCAGCCACGCTGAAATGACTCATCCCCAGCCAATTCCTCTAGGCTTTTTATGACAGCAAGCAGTTGTATTTCTCCAGACAGAAGTGTTTTTCTGCAACTTGCAGACTATTTGCATCAGAAGCAGTCTCTACACTCCCACTATTTCAAGCATGTCTAACAGAGGACCTCAGGAATTAGATGCCAGCTGGCTGGATGCCATATTTAAGTTAAGCAAATTTTAATGAAACTATTAGCAGGAAGATCTGTTCCGGAAGATCTATCATTTCCATTGACTAGTGATGGGAAATACTGCCCTTGACACAATCTGCCAAATCAGGTTGTAAAACAGACTGTGCATCTTGGATTCATGATGTATTGATGGTGTATCTATTTCAAGTTGTTATTTGTAATTAAAGCTTAATTGTCAGCAATCATAAACATTCGAACAATTCCTTTTATGACATAAAAAATATTCTTTAGAAGAGAAATCTGAAATTCAAGCTTCCTTATTCTCTCTCTTTCCTTCCTCTCCACTCATAAGTTAGAGTGGGGATATTTAATCAACTAAATTACAATTTAATTTCCCAATGTGAACTATTAATTTAAGATTTAAGTGTTTAATTTCATTTTTCTCTATGCATCTCCAATTCCACAATTTCCTTTATTTTTTGTGTCTAATGGGAAAAAACCCCAAACCCAACCAAAACCAACATACCACTCCCCCCAAACCATTCCTTGATTTTCCATCTTCCAAACACTTTAATCACCCTCTAATACCGCAAAAAAAAAATTACACAAGAATTTCCCTTGTGTTGATCCTGAAATGCTGAATCCTGTATTACAAAGTCAACTTATACATATTTGATTAAAACTAAAACTAGTTACTTCTATGAAACAGAATAATTTTTACTTTTATCAGTAAAAGTTCACATGTAAGGCTTTTGAGAACTGCAAATAAATTTATAAATCTAGAGTACTGTTATACAAGATGAACTAAATTATTATATAGATGGAGTTCCTTTTAAAAGAGAATAGCTTCACTTCAAGAACCAATAGAGCAGATGACAATAAATGTAATGTCCCTATTCCAAGAAATGGAACATTTCACACAATTAGCTGCTCTACTCAACATTGTTAGCTGTGGCACATGAGGACTGCTACTCAAAATATGATAGTAAAAGGCAATAGAGATGGTTATTCTTCTCCTTTCAGTAATTTTAATATTTTGAAATGTTCTGTGAAAGTGGAATTAAAAAGTAAAAATAAAATCTAAAAATGATTATGACATGAGACAGAAAAATGTAATGAAAAAATCTAATGTTAACGTTTTGACAAATTTCAAATTATTAAATACAAGATGAACATGAAAATATATTACACATTGAACAGCCTAAATGAGTTTTTGCACCTTCTACAGTTTCACTACTATTTGGAAAGGATTTTGACTGTGAAAAGCTGTCTTTTCAGACAGAGAAAATAATTCCTCTGATTATGGCATATATGAGACACCCTACTTAGAAACTTTTAATGCATTCTTTATTCATTATAAATAGTCCAATAATGCTGAACAGTAAAACCACTACTTATTGCTTCTAGCACATCGAAGTTGGGGTGGTTTTTTGAGTTTTTTTTGTTTGTTTGTTTGTTTGTTTTTGTTGTTGTTGTTGTTGTTGGGTTTTTTTTTGTTTTTTTTTTTTTTTTAACTAAGCACAATATTTTGTGGGAAAAATACTTACAAACTGTTTTGTTGCTACATTATGGAAAGAAATATATTTAGCTGGAATTCCAGAAGATTTCTTCCCCAGTGTTGCATTCCTTACTGGGGCAGGTGGGTTGGGCATTACCTTTACCTGCAGCCAACAGAGAGAGGCATTGCCATCAGGGACTCAGCTAAAATGTGGTGTCCACACATAACTGGATGGGGATCTGCCATGAGCAGGTTCCTACTTCAGCTAATAAACAGATTTAGGTACTTTGGGTAAAATCCATGGGCCTGTGGGGTGGGATTCTTTTCATGCAGGTTATCCTGAAGCTTTAGTGTCAGTGTTCCACAAGTGTCTATCTAAAGTTAGAGAAGTCCTAAAAATGTTAGCAAATATTGTCCTTCAGACCAACACTTTGATTGCTCTTAGAAGTTTTTGTTTGCAGGTATTAAATCACAGATGCAGGCTTCTTCTGTCATCTTGTTTGGCACCTGTGAAAAAAACCCTAAACAATACCTAGATAATCCTGTACTGTAATACCTTTATCCTAGCAAGCATAATTTCTGTATATCTTCTATATTTCTTTTTTTCCCTAGTAAATTTCTAGAATATACATACACTAAATAAAATAACACAGACTATTTTTTTAAGATTGTAAAGCAAGATATTCCCAAAAAAAGAATTTTGTGTGGTTTTTAATAAAATAATTTATCTTTTAATTCCAGTAAAATGTAAAACTAGTATTTTTTTTTTAAAGTGAAAAGGCCTTCTGTACATATCTGTGTGGCTGAACATGTAATTGCTTAGGATTTATGTTCTATCCATTTTAACTTTGTTCTCTTATTTAAATTTCTACATTAATTTTCAGATGCTGTGCTCCTGGTTTTTTTCCTCCTCCCTAGAACAGGATGGAAAGTTAAAATTCAAGCAACTTTCGCTTGTTCTGTTTTAGGTAGGAATGGTGGAGAGTTTTCTGAAGGGGAACATGGAGGTGCTGGTTCTCATCCATCGGGGCAAACAGATGCTGTGGTTTAACCCTTGCTGTGCCTTTGCTGGCTGCTCTGCCCTCTGTGGAAAGCCCCACTGCCTCTGTTCAAGCTGTCAGGGGCAAACACCTGCCAAACAAAGCAACAGTAGCTGCATTTTGCCAGCCAGGGCTCATTTAGGAAGTAACCCTCACATGCGGCCACAGCAACAGGACCTCTGTCACATCTTAAAAGCTATTGCAGGGAGATTTTCCAGGTGTTATCTGTCAATGAAACCTTATCTGATGTTGTTTTTTTTTATTGAATATATGCTTTGCCTCAGCCTAGGAGTCTAAACAGCAGCCTATGGAGCAAGAGGTCTGAATTATCTAAAAATAAGAGAGCCTGAAATCTGACTGACTTTCCAGTTCCTAATAGAAATATCTGAGAGCCATAGTTCCACTGTGTTGAACTCTGTAAATACTTTCAATTAATTTCATTATTTACAGAAGATGATGTGTTGATTTATTATTCACAATGATTATTGTATTTTTCCTGCTGATGAAACAGGACTGTCAAATGATTTTGAACCCAGTTGATGAAAACACAGTATAGATATTATTATAATGACAATGGAGGGAAAAAAGGTCTCCATCTCTCTGAAAAGACTGTATTATTGCAATAGTAATGAAGTAGTACCTGTATAATTTTGCTTTTTTACAGTAAACACATGCCCCAAATATTTTGTAATGCAGCTTACATCTTATGTAAGAGGAAACTTTTACTACTAACTTGACATAATATATAGCAAAACACATTTTCTGAATTATGCATATATGTCAATGGAAAGCTGAACATGAGCCAGCAGTGCCCTGGCAGCCAGGAGGGACATCCCTGTCCTGGGGGGGTATCAGGGATAGCACCAGCTGGGCAAGGGAGGGCATTGTCCTGCTCTGCTGTGCCCCTCGAGTGCTGGGGGCAGTTCTGGGTGCCCCAACATAAAAAAGAAATCAAGCTATTATGTCCAAAGGAGGCCACAAGGATGGTGAAGAGTCTGGAGGTGAAGCCATGTGAGGAGCAGCTGAGCACACTGGCTCTGTTCAGCCTGGAGGAGATGAGGGGAGACCTCTCTGCAGTTACAACTTCCTCCTGAGGGGAAGAGGAGTAGTGAGTACAGATCTCTTCACTCCAATGACCAGTGACAGGAGTTGAAGAAATGGCATCAAGCTGAGTCAGGGGAGGTTTAGTTTAGATGTCAGGAAAAGGTTTTCCTCCCAAAGGGTGGCTGGGCACTGGAATTTGCCACAGGATTTCCAGGGTAGTGGTCACAGCACCAAGCCTGAGTTCAAGAAACATTTGAACGATGCTCTAAAGTGTGTTTCTTGGGGTGTCCTGCACAGGAACCAGGAGTTGGATTCAATGATCTTTGTGGATCCCTTACAATTCATCATAATCTATGATTCTCAGATTCTGTGATATACTTTAGTACATTGCTTTGATGTTCCTGTAAGAGTGCTTAACATTTTTGCATTCCTCAGCATTGACGGGGGCATCTTTCTCACATAAAGATTGACCACAGCTTCTAGAATGCTGCCATAATCATGAGTGCAGACCTGGGGTGCTAACATCCAAGCTTATTGTACAATGAACAATTTAGATAGAAACTGCAAACATTTTTAACTCAGAATACGTAGTGAAACCATCATTTGCTTGAAGTTTTCTTTAGGATGGTGCTTAAATACAGTTTCTTTTGTTTCAATAGAAAAATGTTTCTCCCTGTATCACTGTAGACTTTGACTCCAGATAAACTGCAGTTCATTAGATACCTTGGCCTTTGCCGAGATTTGCTAGCATCATTGGAAATAAAAATAAATTTAAATTCAGGCATTATTTGAAACAACTGTGTGATCTAACCTGCCAGATCCCCATGACAAAGCCTATTTTGCAAATATACAACATTCATACATTGTTGGAATTTTTGTAAAATTAAATAGGTTTCTAAAAAACAAAAACAAAAAAATATATACTATCTACAGTCACAATCTGGTCAGTACTATCTAGTCCATCACTCCACTTTTCAACAATGGGGGAGCCTTCCAGAGTAAGATGAGCCAGAATGGCAGTCCTCACTTAGCTAAAACTAAATCCAAAATTCAGGAATCCTAGCCTGAAATCTGACTGACTTTCCAGTTCCTAATAGGAATATCTGAGACCCATATTTCCACTGCCATGGGAATCAACATTCTGACTACGCATCCTTTGATGATTGCAAAGTCCTGAAGAACCTCTCCAAAGTTGTTACTGCTGTTATATTCACAGAATAAAAAATTCCAAAAGGGCATAGTCCACTCAGGTCCCCTAAACAAACCATACTGATCTGCCTGTGTTTATAAATCTGCTGGCTAAGCACTGAGAATAAAAGCTGTTCTCTTCTCAGTAACCCATACCGTGGGGTAAAAAGGAAAGCTACTTTGCCATATCTTCCTCATGGGTGCCATCCTGTGGTTTTAAATGAAAATTGTTAAAGGTGCTCAAACACTTGGCTGAGTCTCCAATTGAACTGCTCCATATGAGGGCTGAGCTCACAGGGGTGCAACTTACAGTGCACCAACTGCACATGAACCTCACTGTTGGCTCTCAGTGTAGATTGTCCTACCCAAATGATCCATCTGATTCTAAAGAAAAGCTGAAACATATGAACTGGTTTTAAAAAAAAAAAAAAAAAAAAAAAGCCTTCCAAAACCCCCAAACTCTTGCAGTCTTAAGCATCTCAACATGTCTTTCAGCACAGGGAGGGTGACAGAGGATGTGGAGGCTGGAAGTGGAATCTGTGTTTTTTTAAATGTTCCTTATGTTTCATCACCTTTGAGAGTCATTTTGCAGATATGCAGTGTGGCTTCAGAGAATTTTTTTCAAGCACAAGAGAATATATTAATTTTCAGTCTTAACATTTCCTCAGAAATTCATTCTTCTGAGCATTCTGAAGGAGTTTTAGACATCAGACTCGTTTGAAGAGAATCGCTATATACCAGAACAATACAAGCTACAGCAATATTTTGGAAGAAAGCTAATGTATCAAACATTGAGTCTCTTTAGCATGCATAAATTATACTCAATGAAAACGATAGGTAAAAATTTTTAGTATAATCAACACAGCTGTGCCAATACCCAAATTATATGAATCAACTTAAACTACTAAGCTTTCTCAGTGAGAATTAGCCAAAATATACCTGTATAATTTACCACCTCTGTTTTGCTAAATGTGCCCAGGAAGTTGCTGAAGCCAGGAAACTAAGCAGAAAAGCAATACTTTCTTTGTATCTCATGATTTACAATGTCTGTTTTAAAAGCAGACCTTTCGATTTGATGTACAAATAGTAAATGCACTCTGGGGACAGTTTCCAATGGATTTCTCAAGCTTATCCATCTACTTGAAACACTTAAAGGCAAATCACTTGACAAATATTTCCTCTCAAATACTACAAGGAAAACTTTTAAAAAAGGCATTGCATCTTTTTACAGTCCAGGAACAAATTTAAGCATTCAGTCAACCCTTAAAATAGGTATCTCATAAAATAGTTCAGAAAAAAAGAACCCAAACCATTTTAAACCAAGTTAAATCAAAATTGTTGCTTGAAGGCTCAATATGCCATAAAATTAGTAACCATCAGTACCAAGCTATAGTAAGTACTCTCAAATAATAGAAAGGCAATGTAACTTGAAAAAATCAGGGCATGGAGGAGATGTAGAGACAACTCTTACAAGAACAAATAATTCTTAAAATATGTTAGAAAACTTGCAAGGACCAAATTGTCATAGTATGAAGAACATCACAAAGCAACTGATTAGATTTGTGGGCATGGAAAGACTTGAAAATTATGATATTAGAATTCAGCAAATATAGCTATTTACAGTGTTGCTATTTTCAGCTGACATTCTGCTATTAAGGTGTATGTCTAGTGATTAAAAAAACAACAACAGCAAAAAAGAAATCTGGAAAACTGGTCGTGTTTCAAGCAAAATTGGATAGCAGAAAGCATGCTTGACTGGGCTGACTATCTCCTCTTTTCTTCTGCCAATAATCTTCATGCCAATGAATAATAAAGGATGACATGTAAAAGTATGACTGCCAGCAGCCAGTCACTCTAGGGTTTTCAGTTTAAAAAATTGGAAGAAAAAGAAGCATTAGACTTTATAAGTTATTGTTATATAGCAACTGCAAAGCAGAGTGCATCTTTCAAATGAAGATGTAAATATCAAGAAAAATACATAAATATTTCCAGTCAAGAAAAGGATTAGTAAGAAAAAAAATTCTGATACACACCTTTCATATTTAATATTCACCTTTTTCTTCTTTGTTTATCGACTTTCTTCTCTGTTTATTGAAATAAAATTGAATATTTTGAAATTTTATTCCAAAGCATCTTTCAGGTCTCCAGATATTTACCCATTGCTTGAAAATGAGTATGGAAGTTCTCCAATAATTTTACTAGTAAGTATTTTGTTAGTTGACTATACCAAGATAAAACCAATTAGAAAGATGTATTTTATAAATATTAATGACATCCAGAGAACACATTATGCCAAAACTGCATAGAAACAGAAATTATATAGTCATTATCTTCTCTGAAAGAAAACATTATCCATTACTTTTGTGAAAACCAAGAGAGGAAGAATTAATTCAATAAAAATATGATGAAATTGCAGTGATTAATTTCACAGCCAGCCACTCAAAGGCTTGATTTACTTTCTTTTGTTTTTCAGTAGAGGATTATACCCCCTTAATTTAAAAGTTAGGAATTAAAATTGATTTTTTTTTCTACTAATATTACTGTGAAAATAGACAGAATTGTGTAAAATTATCACAGACATTATGTCTAAGTCATAAATATGCTTTCCCTATGTATTCAGTTGTTTTACCATGTTAAGAAAGTTGGTATCTTAAATACTCTATATTTTCCATATTATATGCTATATGCTTAGCAGAAAAGGAGGAAAAATGAAAGTTTACTTACCAATGTAGAAAGGTCAAATGAATAAAAACCTTCTTTTGAACTCATCTCTGTATAATTTGAATTAAAATAACTTTAAGAACATTACAGTCAGACACTCAAAGGCATTTAGGTGTCTAAAAATAGCTGTCTGTAGGGTTTTCCCAGAGAGCTTAAAAAAGTTAGGAACTTAACTCCCACCTTAGAGCTTCTTAATGCCTTCGGCAGTGCTCATTTGCTGGAGAGAGTCCAGCAGAGGGTCCCTAAGCACATTAATAGATTGGAACACCTCCCGTAAAAGGAAGAGCTGGGAAGGCTGAGACTGCTTAGCCTGGAGAAGAGAAGCCTCAGGAGAATCTTAATGTGCATAAACACCTGCAAGGAGGGTGAACAGACGATGAGGCCAGGCTCCAAAGGTGCCCAAACTTAAGCACAGGAGGATCCCTCTGGACATCAGGAACCAATCTTTCAGTGGAAGGGTGACAGAGCCCTGGCACAGGTTGCACAGAGAATTTGTGAGGTCTCCCTTCTTGGAGATGTTGTTAAAAATTTATCCAGATGCGGTCCTGGACAATCTAGGTGGCCTAGCAGGCCCTGCTTAAGAAGAGGGTTGGATCAGGTGACCTCCAGATGTCCCTTCCAACTTCAATCTGTCTATGATTCTGTTTACAAGGCTCAGAAAAGTGAAAAAGGAGCTTAAGGAAAAGTACAGCAGGCACAATAAACCTTATACAAAAATATTTTTACATTTAAAAATATTTAATTATCCACAGCACCATGCTGCCATGCATTTCAGGGAGAACAAATATACAAGATCACAAATGCAGTATATCTTCCTCTGCCTATGAAGAATGCATCATCATTCCTTGAATTTATTCAATATCCAAATAATCTATATAAGGAAAACTACAGCAATTAAAGGAAGTTGATGGTAAGATCAGTTAAACGCAATAATTTCTAAAGTAAGGTAAGATTCTATGTTACTTTCCAAAACCACATGATTAAAAGCAGTGACTAAGAGAAGACTGTAAATTAAATGTCTCCTGTAGGCAATGACAGGGGCTTTTTAATTTCTCCAGATGTCTATGCAGGTGACTAATCAAAGCACCAGTACTAGACCAGAAGGGTTGTGTTGTGTCCTTCTCAAGGCCAAATCGCTCACTAATAGAACAATTCTTGTAGCTCCACAGTTTTTGGTTGTGGCCAAAAGATGCTCAGGACAGGATACAAGAGCAGGGTAAGCATGGCATAGAACTTCCTCAATGTACATAGGTTTTAACAGCAGAACACTGAGGTTCAATAAGAAGATTTTTATTATTAAATATTAAAAACAATAAAAACAACCTTACATGCATTTTTCCTACTTTGCTTGTCTAGACTTTCTTTGATATTATATATAGAAAAAAATCTGAAGTATAACATCTTGTGGCAGAAGATTTCATTATTTAATTATATATTTTTGTTAAAAAGTTGTCTTTTAAATTCATTCTGGAGTTTTGTTCCTATTCTTTGCTTGCTACTTAAACAGCTACTTAACATCAAACACATACATAATCCTTTCATAAGAATGTAAATTAATTATATGCTTGAACATAAAGCTCAATTATGGTTTGAGTGTATAAAAGTATTTTCACTCTGCTGATTAGCAAAAAGTTGCAATAGTTACAGGCAACTAGAAAATCTGGAGAATGGAAAAGTGATGCCTAGTTTTAATCTTGCTCAAATTGTTCTGTGAGAGATTAGATCACACTCCTGCTTTGCAGCTTATCTTTTTGTATTGCTGAGTTTTACAATCATTAATTGTGCAATCATTTAGAATCAATTTCTTTCAGAAATTAAAGTTTAAAGATGTTAAACTGCAACGTAGAATCAATAGGGAGGATGCGCTGATTCTCTGAAGTTTCCCTTCTCAAACTGAGAGCAACATAATTTCTGATCACACAGGACTGAACAGGAGCAGGTCACTTACTGATTCACAGAAGTAGTGCCCCTGCTTCTCTCATGTAGCACTCTGGGTGAACTGAAAAAGGGAGAACAAAGAGCTGCTTGTAACCCAGGATTTCCTCTGGTAGATTTGTTCCTGAGAGCAGCTCAGACCTCAGGTAGGCATCAGAAAGAGACACCATCATCAGTACCTGAACCCCGTTAACTTCAAATCACTTGAATCCAGGAGCAGCTTCACAAGCTGGAGGCACAGGCTGTCCCAGTCATTCCCACTGTCCGCAGACCTCAGAAACATGGACACACAATACAATGGGCTGGAAAGGTGCACTAGGAGCTTCAGGGATAGTCTTCCTTTTTTCCAAATATAAACTCTATGTTTCAACTGATTTTTCAGATTCTTTTCCTGAGAACTGTGATAGGGCTTAATATTTTATATTTACATTAGTTTGCATTTCAATTCCTTACTTCAAACTCAACTACTCAACTGCTGTCATTGACCATTGAAACAAAGCACACAATAATACTCAGAAAACATGGCAAAATCATAGTCAATGCATATACTTTTTTTAGTATTTTGTAATCTTGAACTTTAACCATAGAAATATCTTGCACCAGAGCTTGCTAGTTACTGACAAGGTCTTTTTTGGTCCCCTGCTGTTGCAGTAATGCATTGATAAAGACATGCATTTCTGAAGGAGTTTTATTTTTGTCTCCCTACAATTTACTTGCATGGGTAGACATTTGAGTATCACTTAATAGGAAATCTTTCATTTGCACATTTTTAAATGATGTTTGGGACTTAATTATTTCTCATTGATGCCTTTATTTTTTTTTCTTTTTTTTTTTCCTGAAAGAATAGAAGAAATAAAGGAAAAAATATGATGGAGAGCAGGGGAGAATGAAATAAGAAGTTGATATAATAATGATCTGATACGATTACAATAATGAGCCATTGTGATTCTAAATAATGCAAAATATACTGTTCAAAACAAATCTTCAGCTATTCAAGAAAATTAGTGCACCTTTTAATCGACTTGCTGAGCATTTGATGAATTCAAGGTCCATATTTTAAAAAGTCATTGAAGAAAAGCTGAGAGAGATAAGAAGGATGTGAGTGTTTTTTTTTTTTTTTTTAATTGAGTCATCATATGGCACTTCATCCACTGTGCACATGCCAACCTGTTTGGGACCAATGGAAGACAAAGCTCATCAATGCTAGAGAAGTCTATTGTGTGACTCAAGTGGTGGTAATTAAATTAACAGGAAATTCAAACTGGTGATATGATTGATCTACTAAAATTCTATTAATTTACTATGCTATATCTATGGAAAAAATAAGGTTTTGCTCTAAGCAGAACCAAACAAAATTTAATATCTGTTTTAGTAAATATTTATTCATGCAGTTTCCATTCCTTGCACCTGCATTATTACTCTCATAAAAGACTTAAAATATATATAAATTGCTATTTTCCCTCTGTAGCTGTACTCTAAACTACTATTTATCCAGTTTTCTGCCTTCTACGGCCCTGTGCTTGACCATGTATGACATTTTCATATCACAAATCAACAATATAATGACAGATAAAGGTTGAATACACTCGAATTGGCACAACCAAAACCAAGGTCTGCTTCTTTGTCCAATGGATGCTGTATTGAGTAACACTTCAGGTTTAGCTATTGTCCCGACCTCCACACAGCTTCAACTAATGTACTACGTAAAGCAGAAGCTAGAACATTAATAAGGCATCTTAATTTTCAACAATTATTTCAATTCACCACTGCTTTAAAGATAAAACTTGGTGTTTTGACTTTGCATATTGCTTTTTTTTTTTTTATTTAACTCCTTTTAGAGAGTTTTGTTATTGCACTAAGAGCTGAGGTATGGAGGATTTCTACAGAAGCAGCCTTTTGTGATTCAGTTCTTATTTCTCATGATGAAGCCATGATTGCTCTTGGGGGGACCTGGCTTTCCAGAAAGGAAGAGAACACTACAGTGGGAACAGGGACCTATGCCAAAGGCAATATTGCTCATTCATACTACACTTGTATCTCTGAAAGCCCAAGTAACTGTTCATATCTCTCCTTTTGTTGTTAAGCATTGCAACAAATCACTTGTTTTTCTTGTCCTGAGGCTCCAACTGCTTTCATGGTTATTTCATTGCTCTGTTTCTACCTTGCTGCATGTTTTCTGCAGATGGGTATTTTCTTGACTATACTGTCAGTGCATAATGGCCCTTGGCACTTCCACTTTAGTGCCATTACATTTAATGGGAAAATGCTTCAAGCAGCTGCAACTTGGCTACTGTATCTTCGTAGGGCCAAATGGTTTTCTGGTGCACAAAAATAGTGAAAAAGAAAAAATGCACTCAGGATCTGTGTGGATTGCCATGTCAATTAAAAGGTGCATACATATGCACCTAGTCACTCTAGAAAAAACATTTCTGTGTCCTGAGAACTGCATTTTGCATCTGTTATTATAGCAACTATGAGTTATCAAGGACAGTCTACTGGGTTCAGCATTATCTTTTGAACATTCCAGGATGTGTTCTGACTTGAGATTCTAATCCCAAACTTAGTTCTAGTTTGCTCCAGGACATGCTGATCTGTTATGATCTCAGTAAGAAGGAAACTCAGAAAATCCAATTTATTAGAGCTTGCACCCCAAGGACATAATAGTATGGGCAATCTTAAATCTCTATAGAACTCCATGTGGTTTTGCCTCTCATGGATCTCCAATCCATGTACAGCACACTGAGCAGACCTCATCCATAAAAGTTCTCCCATTTCAGTCACTGGAATTTGTTCTTACAAGATAATGCATTTACAGCACAGTGAAGTGCAATACAAGCATGAATTTCCCTTTTTCCCTAAGAGTACTTACAGAAAATTAACATTATTGAATTACAGTGTCTTGAATAACATTACTATGAATTCAAATATACAATTCTTTATTTAAAATAATAATAAAAAAGAAAAACACCAAAAGGTTCTACAATAATTGTGGTTTTTTTAAATTATTATTTTTCTGGAATTTCCAGCAAATTAAATGAGCCATAAAGTCCTTTGGAGTTCCCTTCTCAATTGAAAAACACATTGAATATTCTACAGCTATTGCAAATCATATATTGCATCTAAGCAGTAACTCACTCAGCTATTGCTTCTGGTGGTAAGGGACATCTCCTAAATTCTATGTGGGATACCCAAAAGATTCAAACAAAGGAGATATGTTTCAGATTGCCATATTAGACATTATCTATTTATGCACATTTCCAAAACAAGATAAAGATAACACAGATATTTATAATGAAGGAGATGTAAACCTGGGACAGTTTCATTTAAGAAGAGCTGGTGTGATATTCTGACACCACACCACCCTGCATGCACACCACCCTGCATGCAATTCACAGTTGGTATTTTCAATACAAAAAGCCATAAAAAGACACATGTGTCCCCTTCACCTTCTCACCCATTAACCTTATTCATCTGTCACTGGCTTCCCCTCGCCCAAAAAATCTTTCTTGTTGGCAGAAGCCAAGTGACAGGCAGCAAAGCTGTAGTGTATTCATGTCCACTTGGCATCTCCTTAGAGAGATCCCCTTATGAACTCTCTCTCCCACCATTGCTTCATCCCTGCCAACACAGCTTTAAAAGTATAAACCCCATATTTTACAAAGACATCTAAATAGGGAGCTATTTTGTGAGTGTAATATGTCAAACTATCGCAGCAGGCTTTTCTATGGACAGGCTACCTGATTTAAAAATAATGTAATTATATTTATTTAAAAACATTTTGCACAATTAATGTCCATTTCTTCTATGATAGACTTCCCAAAGACATTGCTACAGACAGGATTTTCTCACTTGTTAATAAAAATTTATATTTGTCCCCTATCCCATTTCAGCAGGGTATATTAGAAAAACACTGAGCTGGTAAAAGTAAATAAGAAACTGTAGAAAGCAAGTAATTTGTATCGATAGTTTTGTTCCCATACATATAGTTTTGTTCTGGAACTTGTTAATGGAAATAAAATACACAAAAATCTAGAAAGAAAACAAAAACAAAAACTATACAAAATCTCCTATAAAAATGGACCAAAACAAGGCCATGGAAGAAGGACTCTTGCATCTTCTGACTTGTTATCTACATTCCTAAAACCAGCAAAAAGATTAAATTAGAGTAATTTAGACTAGATTAGAAAGCAGGGGGAGGAGGTAAGGAGGAAAACTTACAGAAAATTGTCCCAAAGCTCTCTTTTACAAAGGATGAAGTCATTGTCACATTAGGTGAATGACAATTCAGTAACAAAACTGCCATCAACTTGTATAAGACCAAAATTTTCAATCTATTGACACAAATAAATACACACTGAAATACACAGATATAAAAAGGGGAAAATATGGGAAGTAAAGATTCCCCCTAGCTCTCTAATCATATTTTTGTCAAAGTTACAGAGATAACACTGCAGATTTGTGGATTTTAAATTATGTTGCATTTGTCCATACATAAAAATTTCCACTGGTCTCTAGAGAGGGTCCTATGACTGCCAAAGGCATTGGGTGGCACTCAGAAAGAACTGCAATCTCACCAGTAGTTACAGACACAGCTTTTTAATGCTTTGGCTTCACTTTGGGACACATTCAATCCCACATGTTTCATTTTCACCAAATCTAATATGTTCTTGGGAAGAATGCGACAGTCCTCCAAAATCCTCCTCTCAAGACAAAAGCAAAACAAACAAAACAAAACAAAAAACCAAAGCAAAACAAAACAAAAAAACCCAAACAGAAAAAAACCAAACAAACAAAAAAACCTACAACAAAACAACCAAGCCAAACAAAAAACCCAAACACAAAACACAAACAAAAAACAACTGTCATGTTTCTGCTACGAAACGATGCAAGTCTTTCTGTTTGTGCATAAAGTGTAGTGCACAATTTCATTGTCCTCCTGTGGAAGTGATATGGAACGTGAAATCACATATAATGGTCTATAAGGAGGTAATTCTAAGGTGAGTATTGGTCTTTTCTCCCAAGTAACAGGTGACATGATGAGAGAAAATGGCCCTAAATTGTGCCAGGGGAGGCTTAGATTGGCTATTGGGAAAAATTTCTTCACAGAAAGATTTGTAAAACATTGGAATAAATTTCCCAGGGAAACGAAGGAGTCACCACCACTGCAAAATTTCATAAAAGGTGTGGGAATGGCACTTGAGAAAGGATTTGACAGCATATATGGTAGTAGAGCTAGGATTACAATTGACTGATAATCTTAAAGGTCTTTTTCCAATCTTAAAGGCTCTTTGATTCTATGATATATGTCCACACTTACACTAGTCTTTCTAGTTCCACTTACACTCAGTGTCAAACAATAAACTGCTCAGGCGTCTGAATGTTAAGAGCATGATTGACCATCTTAAGGTAGATATTTAAAATTAGCCAGCTTGGTAAGAATCTGTATGTTGGTTTTTTTTCCTTTTTTTTCTTTTTTGATGTTAAAGGGACCATAAAATTACCACTTCATATATCCAGAAACTACATACTGTGCATCTATTTATACATATGTATTCATATAAAAAGCACTTATACTTGTAATGTCCTATGAACAGTTTCAAGAAGCAAAAACAGCTGCCAGAGATTTATTTTACATAGCTCTCTCCTCACTACATTTCAAATAGCTATGGTCCATTCACCAACTGCAAAATGGAAGAAAGATAGGAAGATCTTATAACCACCAGAGAATCCATCTAAAATTATAATCCTCAGAAAAGGGACTGTGCTTTCACAGCTGACCTGCTTCACAGGTATAATTCAGACTCCAGTATGTAAAATTCACAATTTCAACATGTTACCAAGAATTCCTTCAATGCATCAGTAGCTATCAGGAACATTCAGATACTAGAACTGAATGTATTTATTAGCTCACAGTTTACACCATTTCTGAGTTCAAGGGGTATGTTAAAGGACTTGTACATATCTGACTTACCTTGCTTGATGCATGATCTTCTGCAGATGGCATAAATACAAGTTGTTTTCTAGATATATTGGCTACTCTGTACATACACAGGAAGCTGGGCCAGTTTGCCCCTAAAACCAGATGAAATGTGTCTTTAAGCTGTATGTGCTACCCTACCTTTCAGTCGTTATGCTAGCCTAATCCAATGAGACACAAGCACCTAGTCTGTTGCTACCAGAGAGCTGGAATATGGGTTTGTTATCTGTGTTAGGTAAAGTGCCTCCTCTTTAAGATACTCTTCACAAAAATAAATAGTAATTTATATATTAAAAAAAAATCTTGCTTTTCATTCAGTTCTTAAAATCTTTCCACCTTTTTCGTAAGTAAACAACTTGTAAAAGAAAATAAAGTTAGTCCTAACAGACTACAGTAATAACAATATTTATTTGTCTTAATCTGCATAATTTTATCAGAAATAAGTATTTTCTATTCTTGTACTTTGTCAGAAATATTAAAATAACACTGTTGTTCAAAAAGGAATTGTGGAAAAGTGTAATAACTTGTGGATACTTAAACTACACATTTTACACTTTTACCACCTGAAAGACTCTGAAAAACTTGTGTAAATTATTTGGCAACAAGAGTAGAATTATTGAGATACAATCATAAAATTATGCTTGCTCTGTAGTTATATTTTTGGTGCAGGTGAGCTTCACAGCAGTTGTGCCCCCATGCATATTCAGGGCACTTAAGTGGTCAATTCCCTGGGTAGACCAGGAACACCCCAACTGTCCCCAGATGAGACAATTTGTTGATAAGAGACAATAGATTGACTTTAGCCAAGGTGCCTGATTTAGCTACTCTCTGCCTACACCACAAATTATTGGACTAATTCATACTGGATGTCTCTAGGTGTGAATTTCAGCCAGTTTTAGAAATTCCCCCAGGCATCTCCTGTTGGATTTAGTCCCTTTTGTATTTTTCAAGTGATTTTCATGGCAGAGAGGACCAAACTGTGGGTACGTAAAATGCAGCCAGGTCAGCAGAAACTGTTCCGACAGATGCAGAAATGGACAAGCAGGATATTCCTGCCAGGGATTTGCAAGAACAGGGGTGGGCCAAGGTGGGGAATGAGCCAGGGGCACAGCCTTGCTGGCCACAGTGCAGTCCCTCAGGGCATCAACAGGGCTGGCAGGAGCAGGGGCTGGTAACACCATCTGCCAACATTCAAGACAAGCCATTATCAATGAGATTTCAGAGTCCATCCAGGGAATCTTTTCAAAAGCAGAAGGAGATGGGACCAGAGGTCTGTTACAGCTTTTTACTTCAAGTTAAATTCTTGATTTATGGAAGAAGGGAGGCTTCTAAAGTCAAATAATGTGACTATTAAGTGTGGGAGTAATCTTTCTGTCTTGTACAGGAGGCGGGAGAACACAACAGGGAAGGTGATTTTCTCAGGATGAGGTTCATTCTTTGCAAGAGGGCTGTGCTGGCCCCTGGAGTTTCCCTAAAGGACAGCTCAATTGCACAATTCATGGCGGATGTTGTAATGCAGAGACAGAGATTTTGAAATTTGTCTGAGCTTGCATGAACAGTTTCTGGTTTTATTGTGTTTTGTCAGTAACACATTTTAGACTATCTTCTCTATAAAATATCACAACACAAAAATGGAGGTAGCGGCAGAAAGGACTTAAATCCTGTGTCTTGTATTTTACCCTCTATCTTCCAAAATATATTCTGAGCACAGCTGTATCTTTTCGTCCTGAGTGAATAAGGAATGTCAACAAATCTGTCTCACAAAGAAATGCAAAATAAAACTTTGAAATGAGAGGGTGAGACTATTACGGCACTGTTGGTCCTTCAGTCCTATTTTCTGGAATTATCAAAAACCTGCTAATTCCCACCCAACCCAAAAAACTATGCTTAGTAAGGTCAAGCCTTCAGCAGAAAATAACTATGGGCTTCTGAATGGAAAACTATCTTAATAAGATTCAGTTAAAAAAAAAAAAAAAAAGATACATTTAATTTCATAATCACAGTCTGCTTACTATCATTAATGATGTTTTGCTTATATCCCCAAACAAATCATGATTAATAGCAAAAGGCTCCAGGACATAAAATGTAATTTATTAATTATCAGAGTTCTGTTAATTAAGAGCTATATTTATATTGTACCAATATTAGTATAACATTGTTTTAGTATCACTGACATGAAGAAGAGCAAGATTTAAGTCCGAGACTCATCTCATCCATATGAAAACTGCATAAATTACTACTTAAAGCATTAATATTCTTCCAATATATCTCTATGGCAAATATGCAAATTAATATGAATAATGTCATGTACAGACCAATGTCTTATTCTAATATAGAAACATTTCTATATACCAGTTGTTATGAACATGTGGCCTCACACGTTATAGCAGAGGAAAAACAGAGGCATGCATCCTAATTGTTGTCTTGGATCCCATAGGGATTGGATCCCATCTCTGGATGTAAGAAGCATGCATCTTCTTTCAAAAAAACATTTCTAGTGATACAAATCCAGTAAAAGAATGATGAGAAATCAGAATTGAAGCCTAGATTAAAACCATGTGGTACAACAGAAAAAGAAACTCAGTATTTTATTTTACTGAAACAATGTAAGTAAGGATATTGCACATAATCTCATGTACCCATGCCCACATTACAGTATCAAAATCTCTGCAGAGCAATCCAGTAAATGTTTATTTCTGCTGTTGGTAAATGTCTTTAACAGGTAATCCCATTTTCCTTGTAATCCATGTTATGAGTGTGGAAGGTGCATTAATAATATGAGCCTTAGCTATCAGCAGAAAAACATGGATCAAAAGCTCTGAAAAAAAAAAAAGTGAGAGAAGGTTCCTCTGAAACTGACATCCAAACTGCAAGTAAATACATGGTTATATAATAATGTGTATTTATTATATTCATGGGTAAGATTTTATGCTGTTCTTATTTGAATGCATGAAAAACTAGATTCAAAATTAGTTTTTTTCACCACAGGCTTAAGGGAAAATGGCAGAAGACCTTTAAAATTCATTTTGGACATAGTTGTTTTATATCTAAAGCTCTGACTTGTAGTTCTTCAGGGAAGATGGGCACTAACAAACAATGACAGGGGAACAAAAGGGTTTTTTCCCATGTGCAACATTTTCATTTTTCCACGTTCTTTTTCTCTAATCAGTTTTTGAGTGAGATGAACAAAAATATCCAATAACCTCAGAATTTCCTGTCCTGCTCTTTTCAATGATACAATTTTACATGAAAACAATTCCAAAATCATGTCACTCATGCAAGTACAACTGCAGTAAGATCAAACTGGTTTTCAGGAATATGGCCTACCTACAATTTACAGCCACACTTCTACCACTTCTCAGGGACTAGCACAAAAGGCAGAAAAGCAAGGAAATTATTTGATTTTTGGACAACAGCTTTGCTTTGGCCAGTGATACAGTGATAAAGCCGTTGACTAGAAAAGGTAGAGACACAGCAAGAGAATGCTGCTAGGTAAGGGACACATTTCCTTCAGGCTCTTCTGCTCTGAAGTAGGAAAACAGTTTACCTGCTCTGACAGCTGAAAAAGAGGAAAATCATTTGTCTCCTGGGTGGTAGTGTAGCAGTGTCACAGTGCCAGGCAGAGAGGGCAGAGCTGCCTCAGTGCCACCGCAGCCCTGGGACTGGGCAGGTTGAAGCTTCCTGCTGCAGACATTCCCTGGGTTGCCACTGGGCACCAAGGGACGTGTCCCGGGCCAAACCGGGAGCTTCTGTGCTGACTCCAGCTGTGCCAAAGGGCTTTGCAAGCCTCATATGAATGGACCTGGGTAGAGGTAAGTTTTGCTTTTGTTTCTCCCTTGGAACACAAGACCTCCAGCTTCATCCACCTCTCATCGATTTTGGTTCTGCCGCCAGAGGGCACGAGGAGCCAAACTTAGGTGCCTTCACAGTGAAACTCTTCCTGCAGAAGGAACAGAGTGACTACACTGTACACTGAACATACCCTTGTGCACACCTTTATTTATGAGTCTTTCAGTTTGCACGTTTTATCTTCTATATCCCAGATGTGTTCGGGAAACAGACACTGCTTTGTCCCCCTAGCTGTAGGAATTAATTCCTCCAGAAGGAAAAGGTCACATTATGCACCTGTCAATGATCTTTTTTCTGCTGCCTTGTGAAGCGTGCCAAAGGGAATGTGGCCCTACAGTGGTATATTGGCTTTCTCTTCCATGTGCTGCGTGACTACTGCCTTTATCATGACAGAGGTGATATCCACAGGTTGGATATTCAGAAATTCTATAGGAAATTGGGGCTCATCAGTTTGGTGACTACTTAGCTGAACTGTCAAGTAAGTTTCAATTTGATGAACATATCACCTCATTAAATTTTTTTCAAGATCAAAAACATACAGCTCCTCACAGATAGAGGAATGACTTCCTTAAATTTAAGGGAATCATTCTAAGTGCATCTAACAGAAAATTAAATTCTGAGGTGTGGAGGAGCTTCATGTTGGTGTCTGTGATAAATCCTTATTGTGCCCTCCTTAATAATGTTTTCACAGAAGAGGAGGATGACAGGAACCATGCCCCTTCTGAAGATGCAGAGGGGGGTCTGTAGGAAATAGGTAATAGTTGAAAATGGTAACAGCAGCCTTTACTGTTTCTCTTGTCTATTTCTGATGACCTAGAAGTTCTAGAAACACTCTTTTATCACTATTCTTGCAGGGTCACCTAGCTACAGAAAGTTTTTTTGAAATGTTCCTTGGAGAATGATGATCAGTTACTTTCTTTAACACCTGAAAATACTGTATGTGTTATAGTTTCTCACAATTAATAGATTAGAAAGCTTTCAGTAAATTGTAAATGTCTCTTTTTCAAATTTGTGGGGAATTTAACTGAAGTCCTGACAGTAAATCCCTTATTTCCCCAAATAAAGTAAATATGATTGTAATGATTTAATTAATTCTGCTTGTGAAGTGTCAGAACTGAGAAAGACTTTTCCAAGTATGCATATCACAGGCATCTTAGTGTCCTTTTTAGAATCCAAAATGATTTTGTCACATAGAAAGAGTTGCAGCATCAATCTCAACAAAATACATAGTGCTCTTTATTACCCCTGAGAGACGTTCCAAACCTTATCTCCAGACAGATGTGTCATGGGAAGACACACTCTTCTTAGAAGTGTCCAAAGATGTTTCTGCATCACCATATGGGTAATTGTTTGTTGTTTTAAACATTTATGACCAGAGGTTTTAGGCTGAGAACAGGACATTTTTACCTGAAAAAGCAGCTTTCCATTTTCATATTTGGAAAACCAACACTCAGAAATAAAAATATTTTGGTTTGATCCAAAATACTTGCATTGATATCAAGGCAGGAACATGAGTATGATGTCCCAGTGTCTGAACAGCTTTTGCTCCTCCTGGAGCTGCTGATCTCTTCCCCACAGACAGAGGAAAGCTATTCTTTGATCTGTTTTTGATGACCTGATAAAAGACATTTCTGAATTTCCCTGAATACCTTGAAAGAGAATGTCCTCTTAATGTCTTGCCAGATACATGTGCTGAAAAGCTGTCACAAATTCATTAAAAAACAGGAGACTAAAAGTATGCTTTTCAAAAGAAAAATATTGTTAGTGAAACAAGCTGGAGGGTTTATTATCCTCTAGGTTTTTAATTTGCCCATTTCCAGGTTTTTCTGTTAAGTATTGATAGAAAATATGAAAAAAAATTACTTGGTATCTGCAAACCAGCAGGAGCAGGTAAGTATACCACCCATACCTGGTGAAGACACTAGGGATGACACTTCACTATTTGGATGTAGAAATAAGGGAAAGTTTCCAAAACCTAGGCTTAACAGGATGTAAAAGAGCTGAGATGTACAGCAGAGCTCTTCAGCAAACCTTGATACGTGGAACAGAATGATCAGGAAAAGTGAGATGAAGTTTCAATCTACTTGGACAACTAAACAGAAGTTGTAGACCATGAGAAGAAACATGTGTAACCTGACAACATTTTTCAGGAAGTATTGGACAATGTGCAGGATAAGTCAGGGCAACAGAAACATATTCCTTCTTGAGACAGCCAGGAAAAATTCTGTATTTAGCAAAGAAGTCCAGTCACACCACTACACCAAATATTCATTTGTTCTTTCCCATTCACTGAAAGTTTATTGAATATTTTTGTGAATTTTTAATTATTTTTTTATTTTTATCCTTCTCAGGGTTCACTTTCTAGTTCCCAGGGGTAAAAATTCCTTTGCTGTGTTTGTGACTGTAATCTACTATGTGGTACATATGTATCGAATGCCCTTTCACCTGGTTTCAGATACCATAAATATTTTTTTCATAAAATGTTTTTTGTAATTTCTTTTATGAACTGATTGATGCCACATCTCACTTTAGCTCTAGTTATCTTCCTGTGCTCTGTCTTTCAAAGATATATAATTTCTTTCATTTTAAACCAATGCCTCACAAGGATTGAAGGTTTCACTTCCATAGGTCTGTATCTGACAGTGCTGTGGAGGAACATACCCATGTAACAAAAGATGTTATATGTAAAATACATCCACATCATAGGCTTTACTGTCTTGTTAAAAGAGTTGAGGTGGAAGTTTTTTACTGTATTATTAGTAAAAAAAAAAATATTCTGCTTTAATATCTTCTTTTAATTTTTTTACAAGTTATTTTTCACAGTCAGTCTTTACTTTCTGAGGCACATGTTCCTACTAAAGCTGTTTTTAAAAGCCATGGTTTTTTTTCTGAATCCATCTTGCCTTTTGAAAGTACAGTCCAAGAATACATGGATACTATGTCTATCAGAAATATAATGTGCACAGTGTTGTCATTCAGTTTGGAAAAACAATGTTTATGCACCAAATGCACCTACTTTTGAGCACACAGATCACAATCACTTTATTACTCTCAAAGTCGTTTTTCAGTGAATTAAGAAAATTGTACACATCCTGGTTTGCAAGCCATGGTGCCACTTGGCTTCTTCTAATATCAGCTGTTCAGATGCTTGAAAAATTGGAATTACACCAACAAAGTTTTCTACCTCCCCAGGAACATAGGAAATGTCTTTTAATAGATATTCTGGCAGACATATCTAGTAAAACACAGCTAAAACATGCATGTAAAAACTTCAAACAGAAGGTAAAGAAACAGGTGTTGAAGAGCCTTTATTAATCAGGGACCAGAAGAGGTGATGTTATGTTTGGTATTTTCAGCCTTTTTTCTTTCTTCCTTTCAAATATTCCTGTATTTGCTTTGATAATTAGGTCGTCTTTATAAAATGAGAGTTGGCCACAAGCACATGTTCCTGGGAATTGCTCCTTTTTTTCTGGCTTTCAGTTTCTGTAGGAAATGTGACCTGTATATTGAAACAGAGGGAAGTCTCAGGCACCAGGAGGCACCACCCACTCTGGCTGCCCCTACACAGTTGCTGTGGGACCCCTTCAACTCTGCCCATGGCCTAGGACCCCATGTCAGCCCCCTGAGCTACCAT
This sequence comes from Vidua macroura, assembly GCF_024509145.1. NCBI lineage: Eukaryota > Metazoa > Chordata > Aves > Passeriformes > Viduidae > Vidua > Vidua macroura. Next base: position 12,467,565 of record NC_071572.1, read on the forward strand.
CTTCTGTCCCACTGACACAGTAGCAGAACTGGTCCCCAGTTCCTCACAGCCCTGCCTTGACCAGAGAGGGGCCATGTCAACCCAAACCCAGTGGGTCTACATCCTGGTGAAGCCACAGTCCCCTCCTGAGCAGCTCATGGTGCCCAGGGCTGAAGCTGTCCATGTGCCCCCCAGGTGCCCTGCTTCTGGCTGGGTGTGGAATGGACCTTGGCTGCCAAGTTCTATCCCGTAGGAAATCCCTGATGCTCCCAGTCCCTGGCCACAGGGAGCTGCCAGCCTGGTGGTGACAGGGCAAAAAGACCCCAGGCTGTTGCACTAATACTGTGTGACCACAATAGTGTGTGGCTGCCTTGGGATGAATGAGGAGGTGCCTGATCAGATTCAGAGAATGGTCTTCTTCTGTGGGTAGAAAATGATGGGATAGGATGGGGTGGGATGGGATGGGAGGCAATGCGATGTGATGGAACAGAGTTGTGTGTTGGTCTTCTCGAACTCACAGGGCTGGACATTACCCCACACCTCCTCCATGTCACTTCCACACGGAAGAGTTAAACTGGAGTGGCAGCCTTATAAAACAGTGGCCCAGAGCCTGTAGTTTGCTATTTAATTTTATTTTGCTTTCTCAGTTAAACTGACTTCATTAATTTCACTAAAAGTTGCTAAATAGGTGACAACATCACTAAACAGCAATTTTCATGGCACACAATACTGTGCCAATAGTCTGCATAAATTTGTAAAAAAGGCCTGGCCCTGATCTCTTTCTTAAATCTGACAAGGTCCCTGGGAAGACATCCCTCTGAACTGATCTGAACTCTGGGACACAAATGGGTCCTCTTCCAAAGGAAAGTCTTCCCACAGCAAAAAAATATGTTCCCTGTACTGAACATATGGATTACAAAAGGGGAAAACAGAAAGACTCATAAATAAAGGTATACACAGGGGTTTCCTTCTTGGATTTCCTTCCTTCAAAAGGAAACCTCCACTTTCTTCCTTCTCAACCAGCAGCTGATTAGGGACTGCAGAGATGATAAAGCACAGTTTAGTCACTCTGTTCCTTCTGAAGGAAAAGGAGAATGGTTTCACTGTGAAGGCACCAAAGTTTGGCTCCTCGTGCCCTCTGGCGGCAGAACCAAAAGTGATGACAGGTGGATGAAGCCAGAGGGAATGTCTGCAGCAGGAAACCTCGACTTCCCTGACACCAGGGCTGTGGTGGCACTGAGGCAGCTCTGCCCTCTCTGCCTGGCACTGTGACACTGCTACGCTACCACCCAGGAGACAAATGATTTTCCTCTTTTTCAGCTGTCAGAGCAGGTAAACTGTTTCCCTACTTCAGAGCAGAAGAGCCTGAAGGAAATGTGTCCCTTACCTAGCAGCATTCTCTTGCTGTGTCTCTACCTTTTCTAGTCAACAGCTCTTGGGTATCACTGGCCAAAGCAAAGCTGTTGCCCCAAAATCAAATAATTTCCTTGCTTTTCTGCCTTTTGTGTTAGTCCCTGAGAAGTGGTAGAAGTATGCCTATAAATTGTAGGTAGGCCATATGCCTGAAAACCAGTTTGATCTTACTGCAATTGCATATGTGTGAAATTATTTGGGGCATAATGTAGTCACTTCCCTAATTTTTCTGCTCTCTCGTGTTTTAAACTGATTTGGCCAATCCTGTTGTAAATGTGTCATTCCTTATAGGTGGATTATTCCAATAGGCTGGCTACTGCCTCTCCCATACTCCATTTCAGAAGCAGCATGCTCTGAAAGAGCTTAAATCAGCTGTCCAGCCATGCTGGGAAGGGCAGCCAAGGGCTGTTTCAAATGAGACAGGAATGGTTGTACATTGCATTATTATCCCATGACTCCTCAGGGATGCCAGTAGAAAATTAGATTTACACCAAAAAAGTGTCACAGAAAAGAGCAGGTCAGGAAACACTCAACATTTTGGACATTTTGTCTGTCTCATTCAAGAACTGATTACAACAAAAGAAACTGGAAAACTGAAAATGTTGCATGTGGGAAATATCTTTTGTTCCCTTGCCTTTGATTCTTGGCTCCCCTCTTCCCAGAGGAAATAGCAAGAAAGTTAGAAAGAAAAGAGAGCAGCTTCTGATCAGAATTTTAGGTAGAGTAGCTATGCTGATGGTAGATTTCAAAGTCCTTCTGTCATTTGCCTTTAGCCCTAGAGTGCAACAGTTTCAAACCTATCATTAATTTATTATGAAACAAACTGAGTGGAACTAAATCCCTATGGGAATCTAGACAACTACAAAAATGCATATTATTGTAATTGTCATGTGTGACTGCATATTGGAATTTCACCATGTTGAGTTTATTTCATGCCAGAACATTTCTATGTTTTGAAATGTTTACTGTTTCCTTATTACTCTACCATTCTATGGGAACATTGTCCTCAGACCATCATGTCAGTGGCAAAAATACCACTTGAAGATGCTCGATCGTGTTCTTGACTGTAGAAACATATGTCATGGCCAAAGACAAAGTGTTATGAACCAATTCACAGAATTAGAATCACTACAGCTAAATACAAATTCTAGCCTTTCTTTGCATTATTTACAGAGGAAGTTTTGAAGGAACAGAATTTTTTTTATCCGGACTCAAAAGGCTATTACACAGTATCCTGGTTTTGTGAGGAATAGACTTCATTTTTCACCCTAGTAGCTGGTACAACACAGTGGGCTTGATTTAGTATGAGAATAATGTTGATAGCACACTGATGTTTTGGCTGTTGCTGAGCAGTGCTTACCCTAAATCAAAGGCTTTTCAGTGCCTGATGCTCTGCCAGGGAGGAGCTGCACAAAAAGCTGGGAGGCAGCACAGTCAGGAGAACTGACCCAAACTCCCCAAAAGAATATCCCATACCACAGAATGTCATGCCCAGTATTTGAACTGAGGAGAGTTAGTTGGAAGGGGACTGTTCATGGCTCAGGGATCGGCTGGACATCAGTCAGCAAATGGTGTGAAATTGTATTGTACATTACTTGTTTTTCTGGTTTTGCTACTCTCTCCCTATTCAAAATATTTTTACTATTATTTTTGTTATTGTTGTTGTTGAATCAGTAAATTGTTCTTATCTAAAACCAAGAAATGTACTTTTTCTTTTAAATTCTTCTCCCCACTGGGACATGGAATAGGACATGTGGAGAGTGGGCAAGAGGCTGGCTGTGGTTAAACCATTTCATAAAGACATATTGCTCTCACCAAGATATACAGAACTGGGGCCTTCTAATTCACTTCCCAGACCTTCGTCCCTAAATTCTTGCTTTCAGTTTTATAGGAATTAAAGTTTAAAAATTCATTCACTTGTCAATAAATTTATAAATAAAACAGGTCATAAAAAACCCAAGGAGTCCATCCTCTGGCTAAAATTGGGAAGAAATATTCTCTCCCCCAATGACTTTTGTCTCTTCCTTTTTTTTTTATCTGACAGTGAGCATTTGGAAGTAAATATTGTGCACAGCCACACATGTGCTATTCCATGAAAATCAGTCAGCTCTTTTAAAATAAGTAATTTCCTTAAAGCAGCAAAAATGTGTTAATGCCACAATTTACATTGCAATGCAGTAAAAGGAAATTATGTTTTGCTATTTAAAACATACCCGGGTGGGATTCAAGAAAGTACATTTTGATAAAATATGAGCCCCTTATGTCTGTTTCAAAAATATATTGAATAAAACCTTACAACTGTCTTTTATCTGGTGGTTTGTTTTTTTGTTTTTTTTTTTTTTCATATAAGACTAAGGTATAAAACTGCTACCACAGGAACTTTATTTACTGCATACCAGCTGTCATAATTATTCTCTACATGCTCCTGTACTGATATTTGTCACTAAAACAGAGCAGCAAACTGTTAAGGCATGTCCTGGGAGCTGAGACCACTGGGGATGCCCTGGGAGTTCCCCACGGGGCAGGATCTGGCTGTGGGCAGCTGGAGACCCCCCTGCAGCAGCACTGCTGGCACAAGGGCTGATGGCCCTGGGGGCTCCAGCCAGGCAAGGATGGCTACTGGGGATGCCCTGAGAGTCCCAACAAAAACCATACTGGCATATAAAACATACCAACATGACACCCAACAGTGTCAGACATCACCCGGGAATGGCAGATTATCCTGGCCACCTAATAATAAGGCAGAAAAAAATCAGAAAAATCAAACAACTCAAGACAATTTCCTCATTCTCCTCATTCTTCTATTTTAAATCTGAGTCCTTATATTTGTAAGAAGCCTTAAGAGAGTTCTTAAACATTTTGGATGAAATTTGCTCTCTCTTTGATATCTTTAAATCAAAAGTCCTGCTGAATTTATAGTGTTATGACTGAGAAAAGAAGTTTGCCTTTCTTGGAAAGCATTTTCTGCCACAGTGCATGAAGAGTGCTGTTAAAATAAATTACATTTTAGCTTCATAGAGCACTTCCTTCTTACACAAGTGCTCCCATTAAACTAGTAAGGTTTGGATATTCAGCACTTCTGAGAACTGCATCTCTATATGTCAGTTTCTATATATAGTTTAAAATGACAAAATTTAGCTATTCATGTTGGACAATCCTGGGCTATTTTTAGAGATGTAATAGCAGCATTCTAATTCTAATCATGACCCAGGCTGAAAATTACTGCTAACCTGAAAAATCAAAATGCCTAATGAGCTTGTAAAGGGTTGGTCACCAATAAATAAAAGCTTGGACACCAGTAAGTATGATCTCTTAAAAGAGAAACATTTTCCAAAGTTGGCCATTTTTTCTTTCCTTCATGTCTATAAAGCAAACTCTAAAGAACTAGCTAGCCAGCATTTCTTTCATTGTTCTCTTGGGTTTTGAAATTGGAGTGCAACCTTTTCAACACATGTCTAGCTTGAATCCTCACCTTTTATGTCTAAAGATGATGTATTAGAAGGCCTGGAGGTGAAGAAAGGAAGAAGAAAAAATCTTCTATTATTTTAGTATTACTCTAAATCCTTTGGATATCTGAATGTGTTGCATGCAGAAAAAAAAAACATGCAGTGAACCTGCAAAACACGGAATGTTTGCCTCCTAAACAGGCTTTTTTGGTTTTGGTTGGTTGGTTTGGTTTTTGTTTGTTTATTTGTTTTTGTTTGTTTGGGGAGGGTTGTTTTAGTTTGGTTTGATTTATTTGTTTCAAACACTGGAATTGAATTAAGTTGTGAAGATCCCAAATATACTTCTCTAATTTTAAGAAATTTATTCCCTTTTCAAAGCACGAAAACTGTGTTTCTGTAATTCTTGCATAGCTACATCTTCTTTTACTGAAGCTTGTTGTGATCTTCTGAGGTAACTGAATTCTATCTTTATACTTAATTCTTTCATACTTAAATAAATCTAGTTAAAATAATTACAGGTAAATTCTAATTGTCTTCAACACAAAAACAGACTAGCTTTTTAATTCTGAATCTGGTGCACTTTGAGAGTTCATGAATTTAAGAAACCTATAACGCAACAAACCAGAGACTCCTTTCCTCTACTTAGTAGGAGTCAGGTGACTTTTATATCTACTGCTTTATGGTCACTTAATATTGCCAGTAATGAGAAATGGAAGACATTCTTGCATTACTACTACAGGAATTATCCTCATCACTGGAAAGCCAGAAAATAATGCTGATGTTGTCCAGACAGAACCAATCACAGAAATTGCTGAGACTGCCATGAATTGGGGAACAGCTGTCTTAGCAATCTGCCTACCTCACTCTTAGTCATCATCAGAAAAAAAACCCTGATGAAATTTTTGCTTCCCTGTCAAGATATATTAGAATCTAAATTTACAAATTCAAATCTACACTATAGTAAAAAAAAGGGGGAAAGGAAAAAACAATCACAAAACAAATTTACAGATGTTCCTTTTTATCAAAGCAAAAAAGGATTTTTTGTGCATGGTGTTATGTAAGTGGTTAGGTTTTGGGTTTGGATGGGTTTAAAGGATTTACACAATTAAAAAAAAAAAAAAAAAAAAAACAACTACTCACCTGACAAAAATCCCTGTTCCATACAGCCTTAATATTAATTTTTTAACTGATTGAAAACAGAGACAATATCCAGTACAGGATACTGTTCAGATGTGTTGCACTCTGTAAGCACCCCCCATGAAATTAGACATCCAGCCTTCAAAGATTGTCATAACTCTAAAATTAAAAAATACATTTAAAATTACAGAGGATTAGAATGTGAGAAAACAGTAGAATGTAAATGAAAACCTCCTTCGAGACAAGGGAAACAGCCTCCAAGAGTTGTTGTAGAAGGTTGGCAGGTGTGAATACTTGCAATTCTTAAATAGAGTAGCTCATAACTAAGTATTGTTTCAGACTCTCTTTCAATTTTAACATATTTTCTCTGAAATCAACATGATTTCAAACGAGACACCTATACTTTTGCACAAGGAAATAGAAAGCAGAGAGAACCCTTGCCTTTGCACTGCCTCTGCTTTTTCCTCATATCTCACCAGCAATATGCCCGGGTTTAGAGGAGATATTCCTTTTTTTTTTTTTTTTTTTTTTCCCTAGTAATTAAATTAGAAACTGCACCAAAAAAATTGTGCTTTTATAACCTTTAGCCATTCTTTTCTCTTCATTATTCTGATCAGGTCTTTGAATGTGAATGAGGTTTTTAAATGCAAATGGAGGCCTGTTTCAGCTTAAAATCTGAAGCTGGTTCTTGAAGCACATAAAGCTTTTCTCTCTGTTCCTGCTACATCAAAATTTTTAAAAGAATTTTTCTAACAAAGCTACATCACTAGCAGCAACCTCCTGCAGTGTGGTTGCATCCAGGGAGTGAAGTAACAGAAAAGAAAGGATCTCTCTGAAAAATGAATTGATTTGATGAGTAGTATAAAGATGACACCTAACCTCTAAACCTGACTGTAGGTAAAAGCTTTTTACCCAAAACCAAATACACAATAATAGAATTTTCCACTCCGTTTGGTGCTCAGTCATTCTGCCTGAACTCACTAAACTTCTGTTCAATGACTGCTCATAATTATACAGCTTCACATCTCTGGTGTGCACATCACATGGAAGACCAGCTGCAGATTTTAATGTCAGTGGAAAGTTTAATTGAATTTATAAACTCCACAAAATAATTTCATATTTATCAGAAGATGAGTAAAACAAGGTTGCCAAAACTTTACTTCCCAATTCCTATCTGCGTATATCTTGTATTTTCAGACTACTTTAACATCTTTTTCTTCCCCTTTCTTTGTTCTGGTAGTCCACTTGTGTGGAGTGACTTTTCATAAAAATGACCAGATGTTGGAATCTTAGAAGTTGAGAATTTTAAACTTTCTGTGCTGAAAGGCACAGACTTGCAAGAAAGCACTGCATTTGACCTGAGGCTGTGGAGAAGACTTCCAAAATTGATTGATAGTACTGGGATTACTGGGTATGTAGTTGGTTAGAAGTGTGTAATATCACAGGGTGGAAAACTTAGAGTTTAGGTTTTTAGAATACAGAAATAAATATGAAGCAAGATGGAGGTTTTAGGGTGGAGGCAGGTTGTTCTTCTTTACCTTCTTCTTCCTTCTTCTTCATGGGTTTGGGTGATGTTTTGTGATTGGACAGAAAAGTCTGCATTGTGGGCTTCGGGGGATCAGTTATTGGGTTAAAAGGGAAAATAATCTAGGTGTCTGTTCTTTATTGGATAGTTTAGTTTTAAAAGACCTTGTAACAAGAGTTAGCCATTTTGTGCCTTGCTAATGAAAAGCTGCTGAACTCATGGTTATGAGACTTTTTCACTGATAAGAAATAATAAACACCTGAGTCCAAACATGGAATGCCATCTCAAGTGCCTTCAATCCCAATCTTGAGAAACCGATAACCAAACACAGAGACATTTTTTGGTATAAAAGAGCTATTCCTTGTAAACTAATATTTGTATAATACTTCATTAACTCCCTAGAAATATATTTTTCACAATATTTTTTAAAAGCTGAAATAAAAGAGACCATTTCCAGTAAAAATGGGAAACCCTTCTGTTGCTGCTAAAAAAAAAAAAAAAGGCCACTTCCTTCTTCATAAAAATAACTCTTCTCCTTTTGTAAAATTTAAAAATGTCCCCCAGATGCTGTGCACACTACATGCTAAACAATACTAGGATTTATAATAACAAAATGAGGTTGAAAACAGACTTAACAGACTTCGGGATTATTAATTAAATCTAATAATGGTCTAATAACAACTGAGCTTCTCATCACAGAACTGAATCCAAAAATTCTTAAGTCCTAACTCATTCCTGATTCAGTTCTCTGTTGGTTTCAAACCCCTGAAGTTTCATTTTGAATTTCAATCATCTGCACTTGCCTGTTACATCTACCAGATCCAATCGGAGCAATGACAGTTTGTAATAACTTTGGTGGGTTAGAGTTAGATGAGGGAAAAGGAGAACCATTTATTAGACCAACTAAGGCTAGGTTTTGTCTAGAGAAGCTGAGAAAAATAGTGCATTATTAAATGTACACTTTGACACATCTTGATTCCATAAGAATGAGACCTACATACTTTGAAATTCTTGATTCCATATAGAGAAACAATTATTTTCTCATACATGGTCTTGTTAAAGTTGTATCATTCTTCAGCTGTCCATTCAAGAAGATTGGAAAATCAAAGCCCTGGAGCACAGCCTGATGTAGTTTATAATAAGAAGAAAGACTTGAAAGCATAGAATTTTTTGTTTTTCAACTGATAGCAGTTCTTCTATTAAAGGCTTTTTTCATTCTTTAGGAAAAAAACAAAAACAAAACTAACAAAAAAACCCAATTAACCACCAAACAAAAAAATTTTAAAAAAACAAAAAAACAAAAACAAACAAACAAACAAAAAAAAAGAAAAAAAACAGAAAAAAAAACAACCCCCCAAAAAACCAAGAAAAAACAAACAGGAGAAGTTCAGCCTCTTTTTCATGACAATTTCTAGATGAAACATGAGAATCGAGTTCTTGCTTTATCTCATGTAGCCAGCATAGTCAGTGGAGTCCAGGGATCTGTTTATCTCCTTCTAAAGCAGATATCTGCTTTGGGAGAGCTGAATAGTTTTCTTTCTCTATTGATTGTATTGACTAGATGGCCATTGACTCTAACAGGAGTTTAGATACCTGGGCACGTGTCATCATTTATGTTGTAGACACCTAAACATAGCAGGATGACTCAGCTGCCCAAACACAGGTTCTTAGTACCACTGCAGTGTTATCCTGCACACATGGATAAATCTGTGTGTTATTTGTGTTAGCCACAGCATGACACACAATAATGGCACTAGAAATGTTTGTTCAAGCAGCTTTCTGTGTCTGACTCAGGAGGTGAGTCCAGTTGTGTGTTTTTCTTAGTTGTTAGCAAAGTTCAAATGTGGACTGGCTGATGAGCAGAAGGACACCAGCACCTACAGATGTCCACAGTCTGGCACAATGGCTCGGTAAGTACCTTGGTGTTCTATGGGATTAAATCAGTGGATTTTCCATCTGATACAAGTGTGGAGATACACTCTTCAGAGTGCAGGTGCTGGCACTGCTCACCAATAACCTCCTGCTGATCAGCCAGTGGTGAGGGATCCAGCTGGGTTTCTCTGCAAGAGGTAGGTCTGTAAGAACGGCTGCTGACTGGACCCACAGAAATGAACTGCAGAGCTGCATCCATCTGACCAAGGCAGCAGGAGTGTGCCGGAGTCGGCTCTGAGCACACTGGGAAGCAGCACTCCTCTGGATGTTGAAGTCAAATTGCATTAGCTCTTCTTTTACATGGAATAGTTAAAAGAGGAAAATGCAAACTTTGGAAGACTCATAAATATATGAAATTTTATCCTTAAATGTGTCACCGCAAGCCCCCAGACGGGTAATAACTAGCATTGACTCCATGATTCCAGAAGGCTGATCAATCACTTTACTATACTATACTATACTATACTATACTATACTATACTATACTATACTATACTATACTATACTATACTATACTAAGAAAAACTCATCACTCTTGCCAACAGTCTGATACCATCAGACCAGATGAGATTGGTCAATCAATCCAAACACCATCACCAGTTACCAATCAAGAAATCACCCTTTGGTAAACAAATCTCCATGACACATTCCACATGTGCACAACAAGTGCAGCAAGTGGAGATAAGAATTGTTTCTCACTATTTTCTCTGATCTTCTCACAGCCTTCCCCAGGAAAATGCCTGGGAAAGTTCTGCCTGCTGCTCTCTGTGGAGAGAGCTGCTGCCACATAAATTAGACCAAAATAAAAATGAGCAAAATAATTACATATAGTTCTTTAACTTTGAATGAGTTTTTAAAATTTTTGGTCATTCAAAACAATCCCAGTCTTACTATTTACACCTGATAGTCAAATCACAGTGTTGGACATGTTCAGGATTCAGTGATAAACTGCCATGTTTTCTTAATACTTTGACCCTTCTATTTGTACTTTTTTCATTCATTATTCATTTTCCTTGGTCATACCTTTTTTCCCCCTTTGATGTGCTGCTAGAATCTGCCAAATTTAACAGAGTAGAATTATAGACATATATAATATATAATCATGGCAGTCTTCAGCAGTAGTGACATCATTGATATCTCTTCCAGTTTTATGGCCCACCAGTTTATCTGTGATCATCATGGCAACCTGTCATGATAACTGCAACAAAAACTTTCCTTCTGAAGTTTAATTCCCAAACAATATCTATAAATGAGTATTTCCAATTCTTGATTCTATTTTAAAAATTTGACTATATATTAAAAGCTGTGTTCTGTTGCTGTTTGTACTCAGTATATCTCTGTTTTCTGTATAACTTACTGCAATAGTTCAGAGCCATCTCTATTACAAAAACTGCTGCATCATGCACAGACACAGTGGAAAAGAGCTGTCTCAGAACTAATAAATGAAAAACAGTTTAGAAGTGCCATTACTTTCCAAGGAATATAATGCATTCAGCAGAATGTGGGTTTTGATATTTAACATAGACTGCTAAATATAAGTAGGTCAGCTTCTGTGTATACAAGATTTTTCTCCTAATTCCTGTGCATATACTAACAGCTTAAAGATGTTAAACCTCTCCTGTGTTTTCACTGTACATTATTGTGCATTTTAGTGATAAAATCCATGAAACTATGCTACTGGTGAGCTTGGGAAGAAGCAACTTTCAGTTGTGTTCCAACTGCCTAGTCTTCTAGCAGTAGCAGGGAGGTGGATCTTTCAATTAGGATTTGTATGCAGCACCAGATCTAGCTAATAGCAGTCATCTCATTGCAATGAGGCTATTCAGGTGTTTCAGAATAAATGGCAAACATTGCCATAAAGACCAAAACAAAACTACACAAAACCAAATCAAATCCACTGCCAAACAAACCCAGAATTCAGCAAGTGCATAAAAACCAGTTTTATTGAGCAAGGCTTTACTCAATTATTTGAATTGCATTTAGCAGTAAAAGCTATGCTCTTCACCTCTCTAAAATGTTTATCTGCCTCTTAAGTGTCACCTTACTTTTGAATTCCTGCACATCCTAGTTTCTTATTTGTAGATATTTACATTATTAAGCGCTTTTTCCAGTAAGTCTTTGGTATATATTCAGATTCTACACTTTAGTTTAATCTACTTTCCTTCATTTAGGAAGACTGTTTGCTTTCTCATGACCAGTACAAGGATAATGTTCATGTAACTTTAGTGATTTCCATTGGGTTACCTCAGCTTGTACTGACACTGTAGATGAGGAAGGAAATAACAGAGAAAATGAGATTGATGCAATAAATCCTTAGTAGAAAATGCATTCATTTTTTAGTCCAGATTTTTAAAAAATGGTAAGACTTATGAGGTATGGATTTATAAAGAATCAAAGTCATCCAACTATCTATATCTGAAGGAGAGATAGAAACAGGAAAACCTCTGTGTCAGTGTTTTCCATCAGTTATGAGTGTCATATTCTACAGAACCTGAACGTGTGGGAGTTTAAGCCAGAAGAACAAATAAATGAGGAAAAAATCCAATGCAAAAAAAACCTGCAAAGTTATTGCAATTTAAAATAATTCAGGATTTTTTTTCTGTATAAGTTTTGGGGGAAAAAAATCTGGACAAGGACTGTGGGTCTCAATGTCATGTCAGATTTAATTTTAAAGTTTCATCAGAGCCAGAGATTCTAAAATTCATGGCCTTCTGTGCTTTCAGTTTTGTGCTGTACCATAGTTACCATATATTAATATTACCATATATTAATATTACCTCTTTTCCCAGGAATTTTTTTAGATGTTTACCATGAGAATAAATATTGTGTTCCTAGGATCCTAAAAGCACAAAGGACAGATTTGCACTCATTTAGAATGCTCTTGCCATCTGCTAATCTGTTAGAATTTGGACTGATCACGTGAAATGATTCCAACACAGTATTTCAGATATTATTTTCTTCCTCTTTCATAAAATGAACTGTTTACTTTCCCTTTATATCCCTTGACTCACTTGATCTTATTAATTTTCATTGGATTGAGAAAATCAAATGTAAATACTCAAGCAGGAAGGATCAGAGTAATCCACCCTTCTTATGAGAAGAGAGAAGTACTTAGAAGAGTGGAAGGAGAATCAAAAGAAAAAATAATTCTTAGAGAGGTGTGAAAGGTATAGGACAGACTGGTTTTTAGCCGCCAATCCAAGGAGAGAGGCAGGTCCTAGAAGGATGTTAGGGGGCAGGCATATATTTATTACCAAACAAAATTCTGAGGTAGCAACCTCATTTATGTCTCTGTAGGATGACTAGGAGGTCAAAGCTCAGCTCCCTGAGGTAACAGCCCATGCTGAGATTAGAAGATGACCCCAAGTGTGTAACCTGTCAGCACTTCTTTCATGGAAAAGGGTACACTAGCAAAAGCAAAGAAAAACCCCAGAATTCAGCTTTTGCTCCAATACCGTGGCTCCTACACTGACTGTAAACACTATTTTAAGACAGCTTTGTAGCTCTGAACTTAATTACCTGGAATAGGAGTGTGTCCTAGGGAAATGTCACAATTTCTGTCTAATGTTCTTCCCAAGCAGTCATTGAGGGCCACTGAACTCACCACTGCACTCAATCGACCTTTGATCAGGACTTCTAGAGACATTCCTAAGTTGTTAGATATCTTGGCCTAGAAGCTAACCTGTGATGGCAATGACATGATCTCAAATAATTCCTGAGACTGCTGGTACTCAAAGCATCCAGAAACAGCCACCTGATGTCTTCCTTCTTTGCTTAGTAGAGAACACTCCTGGGGAACTTTCAAGGAAGAGTTGAAATGCAAAGTGTGATGAATGCTATAACTAATTGGTTTGTTTAGAGATTCTGTGTACGCATTGAGTGTTGTGGAAAGAGTGTGATTAAACAGCAGAGATTTTGCCTGTGCCAGTCCTAGCTGCTGTCTAGCTGTTTAAGATATTATTTTACTATAGTTGACTGGTTTAACCCCAGACACTAAGTACCATACTGTGTCTCACTATTTCCTCCATCCCTCTCCAGTGAGATAGGGAGATTAATCAGGGGAAAAAAAGGAATAACCTTCATAGGTTGGGAAAAATTTCAAAATTGAAACCAAGAAAAATGTAATACTAATGATAATACCGATGCTGATGCTGACACTAATACTAAAAATTATATATTGAACTCACAGGAAATATTGCAGATTTCCTCATAATTGAAAAGTTATGATATTGAATTTGAAAAAGTCTGCATCAGATTTATAGGCATGAGCAATAACAGGTAGAGGGCATATTTGTAAATTAATCTTTATTTTTATTTTCTCACTCATGAGATCAAGGATTTGTCTCTTAATACATTACTGTTTTAAATTCTGCTCTAATAATGCATACTTTAAGAGACAGAAAATCTGTTTCTTGATTTTTACATGTGTACTTCAACAAAAAGTGTGGACAATTCGGTGTTAAATCTCTGATCAACTCAGTGTCTATCTCATGTACCACAGAGAAAGGAGGTCTGTGTGCAAAGGTTGCTTTGGAGAGTGTTCCCATCACAGCTCTCTTCTGTGAAAAGCTCTGTTTGGCCTCATTCTTCTGTGGAATCTCTGATTTCTCTGTGCTTTGACCCTGGCCGAGGGCCCTGAGACATTTGTCATGAGATCTGCTAAAGACCAAGGTGGAATGATCGTTTGTAGGAGAGTTCACACAACAGCCCTCTAGAAACCTCCCTGGACTGAGACTCATTTCCAGTGCCCTGAGTGCACTAACAGGCCTTAATTGTTCTGAAAAAATTCATCTGGATCCTCCACCCCAGCACCCTTTACCCAGTGGCCTGGGAGTTGCATTAAAGTTCAGAGCTGGGGCTTGCCCTTTGCCTAAGTTGAATTCTGTGTTTGTACATTATGTGTGCAAGCATTTATTTTTAGTTAGATATAAGCAATAACACTGAAAAAATAAAACAAATATTCTAATTTCTTTGTGCTACAAGACAGAAAGCTACACAAAGATATGCTAAATGTGTTCCTAATTTCACTTAATGACAAAACTAAATCTCAAAGCCTAGGAGAGATTGTCCTGAACCTTTGTAACATTTCAGAGTGACTTTTTTTTCTTTTTTCTTTTTAAGGAAATAAAAAAGGAAAATGCTAAATAGACTAAAAGACTAAATAGGCTAAGCAAAGGAAAAATTACTTCTAAAGTCCTTTATGTTTGCTAATACAAGTAATGTTGCCATGATAGTCTCTGATTTTTTTTTTTTTTTTTTTTTTTTGCAGAGGCAGCTGCAAAAACTAAAGAGGTAATCAAAGTGCAATTTTTGTTTTGTAGACAGTTTTCTCCTTTTTATTTCTGATTTTCTCACTGGAAACAAAGAAAACTTTGGTTTATTGCCTAACTTAATTTCAGAAAACTTGATTGTTTGGAAACTGCATAGAGCATGTTTCAAGAGCTTTTGTACAGGGATTTGGCTGCTCAGGTGGAAAGCTAGCCAGGAAGCCAGGCAATTGGAGCAGGCTGCCAGGTGGGAAGCAGGGCAGCTGGACAGCCATGACAACCATGAAGTCCAGTGAGATGGGCAGGCAGCCCCTTACCCAGCACAGTGCCAGCTGGCTTGCAAGAGGTAGAAGGGAAGCCTCCCTGTCTGCCTGGTTCACATAAAAGATGCAGAAAACCCAGCTTGTTTCCAAGGAAAACAGCATTTTTGTTGAACCAGAATCCTCAGGTGCTAAATTGTTTTAGAAATTGTTCAGCCAGGAGCCCAGGCAAGGCCAGAGTCATCACACAGGAGGCAGATCTGGGGGTCCTTCCAGAAAGAGAAGGGCAACAGGGCACAGGGCTGAGCAGAGGCACAACTACAGTGTACCTCAAGCCAGAACTGGTTGTCTGCTCTAGGGCTTACTCAGAGCTCCCAGAAAAAACTGACTGAGAATGCATGGATAGTCCTTCCAGGTAAGGCTGGAAATGGCAGACAAAGGAAGTTAATGCACTCACAATCATCACACCTGGATAGAGGGAAACTGATATTTGTGAAGTCACATATGAATTCCATTATGTGGTGATTTGTTTGCATCTTTTTATTGTCTATATCTGTTATACCTTAAACATCAAAGGCAAATAGGAAGAGAAAGGATATAGAAAGCTAAAATAGAATGTGAAGTTGGTAAATCCAATAGTAATGAATATATTATCTCTGTAACTGAAATGCAAAGTGCAATGGTCATGTACATCCTATATTTTCCATCCACAAAATAACATTACATAATGGTGTACCTTTCAGAATATGCACTGTAAAACTGAGTATTAAAATCTATGAAAAAAAAAAGACTACTGCATCTTTGAAGGCAGCTCTGACCTGTAGTATATCTTTCTAATAATGAACTAGTGTCTCTCTAGGAGAGTACTCACTTTTATTCATAATATTAAGCCACTGAAGATGATGAGTGTGCACAGGGCATTCTACTGACTTCAGTTATTCTAAATACCATTAAAAATATGGGCTACCTTTCCATTATACACTGAAGAGATGAAGATATTTCCACCAGTACTATGTGAGTCATCAAACTTTACAATTCCAAAGCAAACTAACTTCTCACTGAAGTCAGCAGGGTTCAAATGGATGCTTACATTGAGTTATCTTTAGTTCCATCTGTTTCACTGAACAAGAACTAATATAGGTGTGTGCTTGAAAGTGGGTGTTTCATTGAATCAAAGTTGAAAGTTCCTTTGCCTTCAGTGTGGAAAGCCGGGATTTTGATTTACAGTGAAATTTGTTTCACACAAAAAACACCTTATTATGCAGATGCAGCAGGATTCCATTCCTTCCCTCTGCCTCCTTCTATCCCTCTTTTTTTTTTTCAGATAATGGTTCATTTTCCTACTTCAGATCTTTAGCCTGCTGTCTCTTAAATCTGCCGTCTAACTTGTGGAAGAAAAAATGTGGGCTCTACATATACAAACTTTACATTCACATATATGTAAGACTCAGTGTGAATATACTGCATTTTTGTGGCTATGTAACATTATTCATACCAGAATTTATAATGAAATAATGCAGGAGGGCAACATTAAGGGAGAATACAGAGGTCCAATATTACACAATTCAGGGAGCTGCACCATCACTCAGGATTCCAGTTGCTGGTACCTGAAACCTTTCACAGCAGGTGGTTACAATGAGCCAATAGCAGCCCCTTTTGACTCTTCACTCACTCAGATGGGATTCCTCTTTCTTCAGGCTCAATCCTGTATTTCCTGCAGAAGATTCTCAGGTGTCAGATTTTATAAAAAAAGAAATAATTTAATGGTGTGGTACAGCAGTAGATCAGCTCTAGCTGGGTGTCTCCAGAAAGGGATCCACAACAAAGAAATCCCTGGGCAAATAGACCCTTGCCATTCATGCACCCATCCCTCACATGCTCTCCACACACCTTTTTAGTTCAATGGTGATTTTTGGTCTGGGGTCCTCTAACACCTTATGGGATTCTTTCTCTTCTTTCCATTCGGGTGGACATTAACTGCTATCATCTTGATGAATTGCAGCTTCTGCTGACATTTTTAGCCTCCCTCCTCAGCTCTGGTTTGTGCTTCTTGTGTACCTGCTCTATGGCAGAGACTGGGAAACTAAAGTACTAGATTTGGAATAATCATAACTTAGCAACAACCAAAACATCAGTGTGTTATCAACATTCTTCTCATTCAAAAGCCAAAACGCAGCATTATACCATTGGAAAATTGTTAAGAAAATTTACTCTATTACAGCAGGAAGCATATCTAGGTGAAGGTCCCCAGCTTATGGCCTAAGGCTTCAACAAATGCAGCTTCTCTGATAAAGCAAAAGAGCTAAGCAATCAGCATAACAATAAGTGACTCATTCTGTTTAAAGCTTGTTTATTTAAGCCAAACAACTAATGTCCCACAACAGGCACAGGAACAGAAAAATAGAGTTTTATTTTAAAAGGATTTTTGAAATGGCTATGTATTTGTTTCCCATAATGATTAAGGAATAGAAATAACTGTCTGTAAATGCCTGGCTTGTGGAGATCCCTCCAGAATGAATATTTAGACAATGCAGCGCTTTGTATTGTATTATTCATCCAAGTCCTAAAAAACTTGGTGCCTGAATTACAAGGTTATGGAGGAACATGTGCACCTAGCTGGCTGATACTTCCTGAAATTTCACTGTCTATCTGAATCCCTTAGCATAAAATAATGAGCAAAAAATCTAACTGTTCCAAATCCTTCCAGTAATTTCCACTCTAAGCAGTGTGATAAGCAACAGAGTTGCCAGACCAGGTGGACAGGTGGGATTCCTACAGCTACTGAGTCTGAATGTCAGTCCTGTGACGCTCCTACAGCCGGCAGACCAGCATCCTGCCCTGTTTCTGCTTCAGGGCATGGTTAAACAGCCACTGTACTGGGTGTAGGTAGCAAAGGGTTTTGCAGCAGAGGGACAGTGGGAAGGGGGAAGTCAGCACAAGTTCCTATTTTCTGTATTGAGCCAATCACAGGACCATTTTCCTGTTTCTTTGGGAAGGCATGTTTAAGAAAAAGGAAAAAAATGCTGGACAGGTGGAGGAGGAGGGGGAGAAAAGAGTGGGAAACTGAAGTGTGAACACCGAAGTCAGAGAAGGATAGAGAGGAGGAGGTGCCCGAGGTACTGGAGCAGGCATTCCCTGCAGCCTGTGAAGAAGACCATGGTGAAGCAGGTATTTTCCTGCAGCACATTAAGGGACTCCATTCTGGAGCAGATGGATACTTCCTGAAGGAACTGCAACCTGTGGAGAGCCCACACTGGAATGGAATTTTTATCTGAAGGACTTCAGCTGGTGGGAGACCATACTTGAAAAGAGGAAAGTGTGAGAAGGAAGGAGTGGTAGAGAAAAAATATTATGTTCTAACTCACCTCCGCACACGTTCCTCCCTGTGCTGGTCAGGGGCAGCGTAGAGGCCTCTGGAGTGAAGGACTGACACTGAGTTTTAAGATATTGTTTTAATCTTTGTCTTCATTCCTTATTACTCAAATCTGTTTTAATTGTCAACAAACTAATTTGGCCTACAACTGTTAACTGTTTGGCCTACAACATAACTGCTAAGCAATCTCCCTGGTTTTGTCCCCATGTCCCAGTGAGGAGGGGACTGTGAACAGCTGGGTAGACATTTGGCTCTTAGCCAGGACTAATCCATCATTACCAGAAAAATAAGATTTTATTAATGTCCTCTTTCTAGGAGAAGGAAAAAGGCTCCTAGAGTGACTTGGAGGCATAATTTGGATTGTCTTTATTTTCTGTATTCATAAATAGTGCCTCTTCAGATTTTAGTGTTGCAAAATTAAATGTATATCCCTACTTTTCAAGAAAGATCAAATCTTTGTGCAGTACATCACTTATAGTCCTACCTACAACATTTTCCAATAATGTCACTGTATATGAGTCTGATGTAAAGCCCATTATCATTTAATTTGGTAGGCTTTGAATAGCACTTGAAATTCCAGAACAATTTTAAGAAAATGCCATTTCTAAAGAGCACTGTTATAAGTAATTAGAGGAGTTATGGAAACAACTTATTAGTGAATATAATAGAACTTTATCTAAAAGATCCTGCCTTATAGGGAAATCAGTCACCTTTTCTGTATCTTTAGTTAATGATTTGAAAACAAAAAAAGGCTGAGTTTCTATCAATGAGAATGCATTATCATTTTGCAAGTCTTGAATTTATTGTGACTAGATTAATCTTGATTGCTGTATGGATTCCAAAAGCTGTGAAACCACTGGTTTCAGTCAATACTAGACAGGTTTCCACTGCCACCAGGAGTATGTCCACGTGAAAAAAAAATCTACTCCTTTATTATTTCATATTTTTCTTCCCCATTTTATTTTTATGAACAGAGTGAATAAAAATACCTATATAAAAGGTAGGTGGTTTTTCATCTGTGTAAGAAGCTATCAAAAAAGAGGAATTGCTTGTTTATCTCCTAGTCTTTTCAATCACATCTGACGCGTTGCCTCAGATACTGTACTTTCCAGAGTTTGTTCATTGTGAATACATACAGTTCTCAAAAAATTAATGTAAATACTTCAGGAATACAATGAAGATGGTTTATCCTTAATGTCTACCTCGAGGGAAAAATCATAACTCACCATCCTTGTTGAGATGCTTAGTTTTGTGAACAAGGAGAAAAGAGTGGATGTTGTATACCTTAACTTCATCAAGGCCTTTGACATATTCCTCCAGAGTAACCTTAGAGCTAAATTGGTCAAATAAGAACTCAGTAAATGGGCAGTTGAGTGGAGGTGACTCAAAAATTGGCTTTCCTATGGGATCAAAGGGTAATATCAGCAATAGAAACTCCAGTTGGCAGCTGGTTACAGGTGATACCTCTCAAAAATCAAAACTGTGACCTTTTAAACCTGGACAATAGGATTGGACAGATTTGAGGGCAGAAGCTGATATGCTGACAAGGCTGATATTCAGAGGTACCTGACAAGTGGGATTGGACAAATGGGCTGATGGGAACATCAAGAAGTTAAAAAAAAAAGTAAAGAAAAAGTTGTGCACCTGAGGGGGAATAGCTCCATGCACCAGTGCCTGCTGCAGCCTGTCTGTCTGGAAAACAGCTTTCTGGAAAAGGACCTGAGTCTTTTTCCACAGGGGTGGGGGATCCTGATGGGCAGAATGGGAAACAAGGACAGTGTACCCTGAGGGGAGTGGCACTAGCAGGCAGAAGGATCATTCCTCTCTACTGAGCCCTGCTGAGAGCACATCTCATTCAGATCTGGGCTCTGCAGCAGAAGATAACATTGAGTTCCCAGAGCTCTCCCTAGGTGCCCTGGCCTTGCCAGTGACAAATGCTTATGTACTGACCCTTATAAACTTTGGCTGTAAGAAAGAGGAGATCCACTGGTGGAAAGAAGTGAAAAATGTTTACATGTAGATTAGTAACCACAGCAACCTAGAAGGAACGTGAAGTAAACAGCATCAGTAGGTGAAAAGGCTGAATGAAATGATCCAAACTAGTATGTAATT
Source organism: Vidua macroura (assembly GCF_024509145.1). Classification (NCBI taxonomy): domain Eukaryota; kingdom Metazoa; phylum Chordata; class Aves; order Passeriformes; family Viduidae; genus Vidua; species Vidua macroura. Next base: position 12,488,009 of record NC_071572.1, read on the forward strand.
GAGTGATGCACATACTGCGATGGAGCCTTACAGGAGGAAGCATTGGAGTTGGTTTTTTATGGCTGGATCCACAAAAAAAAAGTTACATGTTTTACCCAAATATGGAGTGCAGAATAATAGAATATCCTGAGTTGGAAGGGACCTACAAGAATCATCAAGTCCAACTCCTGTCTCTGCACAGGGCAGCCCCAGGATCCCACCTGTGTCTGAGACCATCATCCAAATGCTTCTTGAGCTCTGTCAGGCTTGGTGTTGTGACCATTCTCCTGTTCCAGTGTCCAATGACCCACTGGATGAAGAATCTTTTCCTAATATCTAATATAAACCTCCCCTGACACAATTTCATGCAGACAGCATAACTCCTCCCTTTTCACTGCTTTGAGCCAATACAAGTGCTATTTCCCAAATGTCTGATGGGCTAGGTCCAGGGAAGCAGGACTATGTATCTATGGCTGGTTCTGAAGGTAGGCTGAATCTGTAACAGATCATGTGTGAATGGAATAGATGTGTTTCAAAAATCATTAGAGGTCACTGAATCTGGTAGTCGAGGTTAAATGACAAATGAGGCTGAGAACAAAGTTCTGATGGGTTCTGATATATGCAAACACACACAGAGCAGGCACTCTGACACCATTTATACACTGGAGAGAAATCACCAGGGTGGTCAGGACACTGGAGAATATGGCTTTGAAGAGAAGACTGGGGACCTTGGCTTGTTCAGCCTTCAGATAAGAAAGATCAAGGAATTCTTTCTGTTGTACTGCTCTACAACTGCAAGGTGATGATGGAAGGTGTAGAGCAGAGTAGGACACTTTTCAGAAGGGTGAAGTGAAATAAGAGGGAGCAGACATATAAAATTTTATAAAACAAACACAAAGCAAACACAAAGCTATGTGTTCCACATAGCATTTTATCTTTACTTTGTATGAGAAGTGAGAAGCAGTAAAGAATCAGGTTATAGAGTACACTTTTAACTTCTCATTTCTTTTTAACAGGAAAGAGCCAGTGCATCAGAAAAATTCCTCTGGGATGCTTTTTTATGCACATCTCAGACTTCCATACATTTAAATTTATATTCAAGCAGCCAAATACAACTCCTTTATGATTCTATGATTTGTGGACAAAAGAAACTGTAATCTGTGCCGTCTTCAAAACATTAAAACATTATTTTACTAAAATTAGGGTAAAAGTGATGGTGAAAATCTGACTTTTAAAATTATCTTTTCTGCTAAAACACCATGGAGAGGTTTCATTGTCCCATCAGCTCTAATACTGAAAAAATAATTATACATTTAAAAAAAACCCAAAATGTAGGTATTCTTAGGTTTCATCATCAATAAAAAATTAACAACTCATCATCTGATTTGCATATTCTCAAAGAAAAATAAGCAATATATTTAGTGGGAAAGAAAGGAAAAACTTGAGTGCTATTCATTGATCCCAGGGTTTAGACCATAAGTTATGATTAGCTAACTGCTATTTGACCTGTAATCCCACTGCTAATATCTGTAGCCTCAAAACATTTTTAGGAAAATAGCACTTTGATTTTTAGGATTATCTAATGTAGCTGTTTCCTTTTTCTCCTTATTCATATTGTCACAACTAAAATCCAGATGAATTGATAAAAAATATCAGACTACTTCAAGAGCACAAGCAATTTTATCATTTTTTTCACACTATATTTGCTTTAATTGGTAGATGATTGTTTTTAGTGGTGTATATATCAGCAGACTTTGAAAGACTTTTTCTCTAACAAGTCAAAGCTGCTGTCAAGACTTCTGCTATAAGAGGGTCAATAACTGATCTCAAAGTTGTGAATGACAGCATTTCTATTTCCTTTGAGTTTTATAGAGACATATTCATTAATTAAAAATAAAAAGAAAGAAAACTGAAGTAAAGGTGTCATATCAGTTCAGGGGGTAAAATTGAATTATTTTTATCTTTAAAAAGTAACATTTACTATGAAAAGAATATGTGAAAATAACATTTGAGAATTTATCTACTAATACTTAGGAAGAAGTTTATTGTTCTCATATCAACTCAAAGGTGCTTCCAAACCTCTTAGTTTTGCAAAATACCCAATGGTACTGCTGGAAGTCATTCATCCTGGGAGTGTTCAAGATGATTACAGAAAATCTGTGTGAGTAAGAAGGGTTCTTACTGCAACTGATTTGAAAAATTTCTCATGTAGCCAGGATTCCAAATGGGTGACAAGCTAATCACTAGGACTACATACAAACTTACATTCTATGCCTTTCCATATCCTACATATATGCATGTCTGATCAGATGTCTATGGAAATTAAAACACAGGAGGCTGGTTTGTGTTGGAGTCTCTTCCATGCGTCATCAGGCCGTGCCTAGTGCTGACTTTCAGAGCAAAAATCTTGACAGTGTTCCTGGGCCTAACATTTACAGACTTGAAATGTAAAATAGCATTACACCAACAGCTGCATGAATAAAATACCAATTCAATCACCATATGCACAGAGTGTGAGCTCAAAGCACTTGATAAGCCAGTCAAATAATAAAAAGCCCAACTTTCTAGACCTTTGTCACCAGTATCAGTTTCATGATCAAGTATTTGCCTGCTTGCTCCTGGTGCAAACATCCTTTGAAAAGACATCGTTACTGCAGCAATAAGCTGTATTTCTTTGTCCTCTCTTGCAAGTTATTGCTGAAGAAAACAGGATTCTTACATTGATTTCAATGAGTTGTATGTAATGTGCCACTTGTTAAATAATGACTGGCAATTTCTTAAGTCGGCAGAAAATCAATTTTCATGTAGATGGTATTAAGTGTGAAGTATAGTTACCTAAATCAGGTATTTGTTTATCTAAAAGAAATTGAAATTTTGAAGCATTACTTTTTTTTTGTTCTTGTTTAAATCCTGTAGTCTTCTGATGTTAAAAAAAAACCCAAAAGAATGCAAGTTCTTGTTGCTTGAGATTATATCAGTATTTTATCATAATATTTTCTACTAAAAGACACTCTCTGTAGTTCAGAAGTACTTGATCATATACTCCAACAGAACAGAAGGCAAAGGATCTTCACTATTAGTCAGTGGCAGACTAAAAAGAATAGAGAATTCTTGTTGCTAAATATAATAAGATACAGTTTAGGATTGAGATAACTGGGCTGGGGGAAAAGCTTTAAGATATGAACAAGATTTCATTGTAGTGAGGCATATAAAGGCTGCAGGATATAGGACAAACCATCTAATTTATCTTCCCTTATGAGAAAAGGATCAAAGAAAGATAAGGATAATGTTTTTTTTTCCCCAGGCCCAGGATCTGAACACAGGCAGGGGTTTTTTAACGTTTATGACATGCTGGCCTAGATGAGGGATTGTGTGGGAGCTCTATGCAGGCAGCAGCTAAGCAGCAGTAGGACTGACAATGTATGAGAGCACTCAGAATGCTCCATCCCAGGGCAGAAACCCAGACAGGTGGGGCTGCAATTCAGAAGGACTGGTTCACATACTGCCAGCATAACACACCACTCTAATCATCAATACTACAGAGTTCAGAGGAGACTTTAACCATGTGGGCAGATGACAATGGCTGGGACCCTTACAACAGGTGAGACTGAGGCAGGCTGGTGCAGGCTGCCAGCTTATCCCTGTCTTTGTTCCTGCTCCTTCAGCCAGTGCTCCTGGGGATTTACTGACACAGACACTCCTGCTTTGGGCTGCAGCTGCCAACCACTGCCCAGCTCCTCTGGCTGCACACCACGAGGGAGGATGGAGGAGGCAAAGGAAAAGCAGAGGAGAGCTGCTGCTGCTTTTGGGAGAGCCACAAGGGCTTTTTGGAAAGTTAAGAACTAGACTGAGAGGTTCACACTGAAAGGAAACACCAGCAAGGGGGAAGTGTGGTGACAGAGAAAAAAAAAAAAAATTTCCTGGCATTTACCATTTCTACAGGAAAGTGAGAAGAATCAGCAATCTGTAGATACATTATTAATTAATCACTCTTTTCTCTCAACAGGTAACAGCTCTCATATTTTACCAGCTACGGTGGTAGTTGATACATAGAAACTGAAAACACCTGCTATTTTTCAGATCAGAGGACACTGGCTAACACATATTTTCTCACAGAGAAGTGTTTATTTTCCTGTGAATCAAACAATTTAGATCTTTTACCCATGCTGGGCTGTTTTTTCCTCCACTTGTGGAAATGTTGTCCTCCTTTTACCTCATGTGAAATATTGTGATTGAGTTTTCTTGTGAATGAGAATGATCTTTGTCTTTTACATGAGGCTTACAAACATTACAACATTATGTGGTGTCTTCAGTCAGCTCACAAATTCACGGTAGCAGCACCACTGCACCATCACAAATATGGAGGACATGTTTTATGTCTTAAAAATAAAGCTTGAGCAAAATTTAAAAACCAAACAAAAGGAACAAATGATGACAGAAATACTGGTAATACAAAAAAAACCAAACAAACAAACAAAAAAACCCCAAAAAAAACCCCAAAAAAACCCCCAAAAAAAACCAAAAAAAAAAACCTCAAACAACCAAACAAAAAATCCCAGCACAAGATTCATCCTGGCATGACAGTAAAAGAGATATTATTTGAAAAAAACTTTCTGTACTCACTATGGATGGACGTTAGAAATATTAAGAATCTCTACACTTTTTCTTTGCTCTTGAGCTTAATGTTTCTTGTGATTTTTAGAATCACTCCTTTTTAAATGCTCTCCAAGCAAATGCATATTAGCAGGTCCCTACAACCTTCAGCTTTACTAAGATTTTCTTATATATGTATTTTTTCCTGGAAAGCTTTAACACCTGACATTTCTGCATGGACAAGTTTAATTCCTTTGTCAATAATCCTCCATCCTACACAGGCTGTAAAGACACAGTTTAATTAATTTCTGGTTTGCAATTCAACATGCAAATACAAAATGAATGAATTATTAAATTGAATTATATTTTTCTTCACAAATCTATAAGTTTTGTAATTATAGCTATTTTTGGGATTTGTTGATGTTTAGGCCTAAATTATTGATCATTTAATGTCTTTTAGCTTCTAGGGTTAAATTTTTAACATTTAATGTATTAACTTCTAGGGTTTCTCTTCTTTCTTTAGCCTAAATTTCTCTTCTGCCTACTTTCTAGTTTGTTTCTGATACAGAACCCACTGGACAAAAATATTCTTCCAACTTATTTATTTGATTTTGGATCAGGACCTTTTTTCCTTCAACCTCTTTACTCTTTCTTGCCTGACTTTTCTCAAAGTCTTCATCATCTCTTTTTTTTTTTTTTTTTCATTTAGCTGATAGTCTTCCTCTTTTCTGATACTCCCATGAATTAAATATTTTTTTTTGTCCTTCATCTGATAATTTTATTGCCTTCTACCTTATTTTCCAATATCTTCATCAGTGCTTCCTTCTTCAAAGACACTTCAAAACCTGTCTCTCTTCTTCTGGTTTTGCTGTTCTCCTGCTCTTTGTTTTTCTTACTCAATCCACCATTCATCTTCGAATGCACAAGTGTAAATAAATAAATTTAGATAAATAATTGAAGCAAGAATTTTTTTGTTTGGTGGCTCTTCAGCTGAAAGTTGAATTTCTGGACCCATCTCAGTATTGTTGACACTGGGAAAATCTCTTCAGCTCCTGAGGCCTCTGTCCATTTTCTTCTTCTCAGTGCCAGGAAGAACAGTTGCTGTCTTTTTGATATGGCTTTTAATATGAGAATAAACAGATGTAGGATTATATCACAGTCAGACAGTGCAGTAGTGGGGTTGTGTAGAAATCTTAGAGTGATGAGAAGTTTTTGGCATTTTACACATGTTTTGCATGGGTTTAGGTCAGCAAAGCGACACACTTGTTGTCTTGTGAATTCACAGAGCAGAAGACTGCAAAGGGCTTACTGCTACATTCCAGAGGGTGCAAACAATGTCTACCCTTACCCAGCTTATTAATAATATCAGAGTTATTTCTAATTTGTGAAGAACCCCAGCACTATCATTAATTATCCCAAGCATGCTAGGTGTGGACCTGATCCTATAAAAATATTTACTTTAAGAGCATCTACAGCATGTTCTTCATTCTAGATTTCACAAAGTAGAGATTAAATTCATTATAGCTTAAGAAACAAGAGCAGTTCTACACTTAATTTCAAATTATTGAAACAAAGAAAATAAAATTATGGGGACTTTTTTTGTTTTGTTCACCATTGTCTTTATAGAGCAAAGATGGAAAATTTTGAAAACTTTGAAATTTAATTCTGAAGCATTATGAAATTCCAACCCCAAACATATTATTCTCTTTTCAGACAACCTTTTTCTATAGTAACAATTTCTAATCTGTTTAAAATATCTTTTTCTCTTCTCCAAGATATTTCTGCTTCCTCTCTTATTTCATCAAATCACATTGTACAAACCCTTTTTTTTTTTACAACTGATTTTAATTTTCATTTCACACATTAATTTCGTAGTTTTAGAAGGAGGGGAAAAACACAAGCAATAATTAAACACTTCTTCCGTAACTGTGATTATATACTTATATATTGCCCATAGAGGTGGTTGAATTATTTTTTGCTTTGCTTTGTTCTAAAAATCTAAACAAACTGGAAATTGACCTGGAAGCAACTTTTCTGGAGGGAAATCTGTGGTTTCTGCTTTTCATAAATGTTGATGTTTAGGATTGATGTTTAATGAAAAGCTATTTTTAGCCATGTAGGAGGAAGAAGAAAAGATAAGTCATCAAGATGTAGGCAATTTGTAGGTTATTAAACCTTAGCGAGTCTTGGTATACCAGACACTGACCATGTCCTCCTGGTTACAAATAAAACTACATTATCAGCTGTGTCCATATGCACTTAACTAAAGAATTAATGCAGAAGTTGATTAATACCATAACAATGATTTCCTGACCACTGGTTTACATTTGAAATTTATGTGTATTTCAACTAGACATTTGTGTAGAAGCAATTTATTAGAAAAGCATTTCTTAATTAAAAAAAAAATCTAAACAAAAACAAACAAACAAAAAACCCATGTACTTCTGTATCTCCAGTATGGTACTTTCAATATGTTAAGAAAAAACAAAGAACTCTTTCTATGTGATCACCATAAGAAGATTCTCTGTCTTCCAAGACACACAGAATAAATCATTCAAATACACTAGCATGTCAAATCGAAGTAAATTCCTTCAGGGAAGAGCTCTTTCTTGTGAAACTAAAGGAAGATTTAAAAAATGAATAATAATTGTGATATGTAGGTCATAAATCTGTTCCACTGGTTTTCATAGTAAAAGACTGGAAGATATGTTTGCAAATGTATCAGTAGCTATACCATACTGAAATAAACATAGTATGGGTCATAAAGGATTTATATAATTCATTTTAGAGAGCTTCAATAAAAAGTTTAATACAGTGTTGGAAAAAAAACTGTGACTAAATTCTGACGTCTTTCTCTTCTTGTCTTGTTGCAGTTTTGTTTGTTTGTTTGTTTGGGTTTTGGGTAAAAAAACTCTAAGATCTTCACTAAACATTTTTGGCCTTTGCTCGTAGCTCGGACAGAAAGCTCTGGGAAATAATACATTATTCTTACAATGTATTAATACCAGATGATTTTCACAATATGATCTTAGTAGAGAACTTTCCATCTGTCCATGAATTCCTCTCTTCCCAGCTAGAAAGGAATGATTCCACATTATTGTCCCAGTTCTTCCTCTTGAAGCTGGAGATGACTTTAACTGAATGGCTTTGTAAGTAGATGGATGCCTACGTACATGATGAACAGAAGTTTTTCCCTTCTTATGTACTGCTGCGCCCAAGAAAACACATTCTGCACTAATTCTTTATTTTATGTGGTGCGTTTAAGTCCACTTGAAAGCTGAGGATGGATCATTAAAGAGAGAATTAGTACAACTGCACAAAACTATTTGATATGGAGTCACGATTTTCAATTATATGGTCCCGTATCTGCCAAATTTGGGGTGAAAGACAGATATGTTGGTCTGTGCTACACCAAAGTACAACAATTACTAAACTGCTGTTAATAAAAGTCAGGTACAATGTATGTGAAGTTCTAGTGCAATAAAGGCCCCGTGTGTGATCACTGTATAAACATCTAGTAGGATGAAAGACTTGACCTTCTGCAAAGAGTGAAAATGCAAAGCAGCAACCATGAGAAGACATTTAGGATGCCCAAGTCTTCCCCTCTGCAGTCCTGTCCTTGGACATACACCGTCTTCCAAAATACCTAATTAGGCTAAGATAATGATGATGATCATATTTTTGGTCTTTGCATGTACACAGGTGACACGATACCAATGAAAGGCAATCCTAATGTCTCCAGATTTGGTGTTGAAGGTCTACCTATATTTTTACACGAGATGAGCAATAACTGACCCCAGGGCCCTGGAGACAACTGGGCAAGGGATCTCCAGCACAAGTTGTGCTCTCTTCTGTCTTGCAGGAAATGATGGGGCATGTGGGGTGCATTAGGAAGAACATTGCCAGGAGGATGATCCTGCCCCTCCACTCTGCCCTGGTGAGGCCAGTCTGAAGTGCTGTATCCAGTTCTGGGCTCCTTGGTACAAAAGAGACTTCAAGCTCTTGAAGCAAATCCAACAGAGACTGACAAAGATGATGAAGGAACTGGAACACCTTTCCTATTAGGAAAGGCTGGGGAAGATAGGCCTGTTCAGTCTCAAGATGAGACTACTAAGAGCTCAATAGCATATTTCCAGAGGTTTATAATAGAAGAAATGTGAATTGAGTAAATATCTACTTAACTACTAAAGAAGTTACAGTTACGTAAATACATACAAAGATGAATTGTTAAATTTTGTCAAAGGAGGAACGATGAAATGGATGTTAGATTTCAGATTTCAGTAGCCAAGCATATATTCTCTTACACTGTTAAAATAACTCCCATTATCAATCTTTTTAAAAATCCTTTTTAATAATAACTGAGTGCTCTTCCTTATCCATCAGTAAAGTTAATCTTGACAAATAATATAAATGCAAATATTTTGATATATATAGAAAATGTTCACCTATGTTTCTTAGACTTACATGGATCTGTAAACATAAAAGAGCTGATACCTGCACTTCCCAGTTTTGATTGTGTTCTGAAATGAGACAATATGCCTTATAAACTTGTAGAACATGCTGATTTAGTAAGGAGAGTTTATTGAAAGAAGATCACAAAGAAACTGTTACAACTTTAAAACCATAGAGCTAAAACAGTATTATTACTTCATAGTGGATATTACTTTAGTTCTTGGCATCAATAAAGTTTGAAATACTCATAAGGAACTGTTCATTGAGTTAGGCTTGTCTTTTATTTATAAAGTGTTTGCAAACCAGTAACTTTGTTACAAATTAGATTAATATTCATCAGTTTTCCATTAATGGCTATTGTAGACACATGGTATATTATCCTATAGATTGTTAATCTCGGGATGTGAATACTTCTTTGCTAGTCAATATTTGAAATCTGCTAATGGAATTCTGTGACAAATGACTCGCTACAGGCATGGTTTCTCTACGCTGATTAGATAGAAAATTAGGATTGGTGCCTGATGGTCAATATTTCAAGAACAGCATGCAGGAAGTGTTACTATTGAAGACTTACAAAGAAAACTAAGCTTTATAAAGTGCATCATTCAGCAGTATTTCTAGCCTTCATTTGCACAAGGAATACTATGGCCATTTATGTGATGTGTGATGTAGTCAGAAGGTATCTTTCTTTCAAAAGGTGTCTGTGAAGACAAGATGGTCCAATGACATTTTCACTATACTTATGAACCCCAGAACTTGGGGATTTGTTTGGTTGGTTTTTCTCTGGCCAATAGGGATGCTGCAAATGTTAATATCTGCAAGGAAATCTTAAAAAAAAAAAAAAAAATCCATGAGTATCTCTGGGCTCTGCAATTGTATCTTAGAGTACCTAAAACTAAAATGTTATGACAAAACAGGAAGATCTTTTTCAAGTGTTTAAAATCTCTTCTCAATGTCTGGTCAAGCCTTATTGCATTTTAAAAAGATATATCTTATATGCAAATTGCTGACTTTTCCTTCGACTTTTGTAAATTTTCTCCTGGGTATCTTATACAAATCTAGCAGGCATTCCTCTGGAGATTAATTTTTATTCATTACAGAAGATAATACAAACACGAGCACAAAATTAGGGCTTTCTCGTGAATCAGTAGGATTTATATGCATTGTGGGTTTTAAACGAGAACAACCTGAAAAATCTTAAATGGTAAAAATAGCAGCACATTATACAGTATTTCTATTAAATAGGCTGAAACACAAGGATGTTTCTCTTGAATATAGGCTGCTTATTCTCTGCAGATTTCAAACATAATGTGACCTGCACATGTGGATCTTTTCAAAGTATTGCTGAGCAAGCATTCACACCCGAAGTTTCTCACAAATTGCCTTCTTCTCCACTCAAGGTCATGTGCTATTAAGACTTTGATACTAGAACAAGCTTCCCAGAAGGTTTCCTCTGAACCATTAGCTGCACGTAGCCAGACTGCTGCAACATCAGCCTTTCTCCTGACTGACTCCTTACAGAGGAATTTTTTATTACAGAGTATTGTATGGATCTGTTGTAAGCACTATTGTTAAATCAGGACTTGTTAAGGTAGCACAGTGGTCTCTTCCACAATAGATTAGAGAACTAGAATGTGATATGGCCTCATACAGTCTCAGGTTTCTGCTAACATTTTTCAGCAATAGGTAGTGTTTTATTTCTAATACATATTTTACATCGTACCATGTCAGTACCACTGATTTCAAATCGTCCAGAAAAACCAATTACAATAAACCTACAAGCTCCTTCAAAACATTTCTGGGTTTGGCTAAAGTTATATGTCTGATTTTTACCTGAAAGTTGGAATATTTTCAAACCATATCTATTTGGTTTTAGTTGTTCAGGTTGTTGTTTTTTGGTGTTTTTTTTTTTTTTTTCCATTTTCAAATTAATGACCTGAGTCAGATTTTCCGTCAAAGACAATAAAAGATACTCAGTGCTCTCACTTCTAAGTCATATTGATTAGCATGATTGGTTAGCATGTTCCAAAAATCTTTTGATAAGGAATTTGCATTACCACCTTGTGCATTTCTTCTGAAATTTTAAATCTACTGCTTGGTCAAAATTTGTTATAAGAAGTCTTAAGAAACATCTTTTTACTTTCTTATGAATGATGTCAACAAGGTAGGTTGCAGTTCATGTCAGAAAGACAGAGTTAGAAGAGCTGCATAAATGCTGCCCTTAAACTTTTGTGAAAGTCCATGGAGATCTTCTTTCCCTGATCTCTCACTGGGAATTTCCAAAAGTTTTCTAGTTTTAAATTAATTCTTCCATTGAATGTGTTCTTGTGCTTGTGGTTATGTTATATTACTTATTGTATTTCATTTGCTCTGCTTTGCTTTTATTGTTTAAGCCCTGCCTTGCCAAGATGAACTATTTAAAATAAATATTGAAAGGATGGAGCTAGAGGTAAGCTGCTTACATACATTTACCACTAGGAAATGATATGCTATGTTGAAATTTTAAATTTTTCTGTTTCATATTATGTTCATAGCTTAACTGTCTGATTTTTTTAAACAATAATAACTTGCATTTTAGGAGCTGTTTATAGAACATTTTCATTATTAGTGTCTCATCTGTCGCATAGCCAAGAGAGAAGGAAGAATCTGTGCAAATGACAAACCCAGCAAGTTAATTTTCTATGACCAAGTCTTGTTGATAATTAATCATGCTGAATTCCTAACCTATTATGGTTTAAATAGAATGAGGCTTTGACTCTTAATTGAGATGAGAGAATGGATTAGGAAGAGGCTTAGAGAAATAGAAAAAAGAAGAAGGCCATATCTGAAATTCAGTTGTGATTCTTCATTAGGAAGGATGAGCAGACAAAGATGCTTATGCATCACAGAAAGTGGTACTTTTAAAGAAAAGCAAAAGAGAATATATTGAAGAATAAGTCCAATAAATTGCTGCCTATTAAAACTGTCTCCCAGGCTCTCAAAGCAAGAGCACTTTAGGTGCTGTGTTATTATCTACTTTAACGGTAGTGTCACTAAAAGACATGGGATGTGTGCTGAAATATGTGTGATTTGCTGAATATGTATTAAGTGATCTACAGCTAAGATTTCTGTCCATCTCACAGCTGTAGACATGGCAGTAATGAGAAGGTCATCTCTCAGGCATAACTGAGGTCAGTAGATTATTGCTCAAACCAACAATATAGTGTGACAAGGGAAAGGGCTAGCAGATTTAGTTCAATTCCTTGTCAGCAAAGATGTTGCTTTTTGTCCATTTAATGTAGGACAGGAAAATCTTTACAGAACAAAAGCATGTCTGAATGAGGCTGTAAGAGCATCCATTTCTTTGTTATACAAACCTCATCATTAATATACCAATCTCCAAATTTAACTTATGATATAGAGAATGCTGCAATTTAGTCATAATTACCTAGAGAACTTTTATTCATCATCACCTAGGTATTGCAGAAGAAACATAGTACGGCTGCTTAATGGAGATTTAAATAGGTAAGCACTATGCTTACAGCAGCTGTTTAGCTTTTTTGAAGCTATTATAATACAAGCAAAGAGAAATATTTTCCCTGCCTATGATCTATTTTCAGTTACTGACCTACTCAAATTGTAGCATGCCCATAGAAATGATGCATCCTTTCAGTAATGAAGATGCAAACTTAGCGGTTGCTTTTTATTTTCCTCCTCTTTTTCACTTGGAGTGCAATTATTTCTGCTCTACACATTCTGTCCATTATGTAAATAAAACACTCATATCAAACACAACCTGAGAACCACTTAAGATGACAATGTTAAATGACTTGATGAATGTCAAGAAGCTCTTAAAGGAAATACAGGAAAACTGTGGTCAGAGCTATGTTGCTTTCATCATCAAAAGGTGAACAAAGCTGAAGATCAAGATCATGAAGTCTTCCTTAAAGATACTCTAAGACTATTCAGCTCTAGTCCAGATAAAATCATAATTAGTCAAATTTTCTAGCAGCTTGACAGGAAATCCTCACAATCTAGATATCAATTTCTGTTTGAAAGCAATACTCAGCTGATCTGGAAAGTTAAGCCTCCTCTCTTGTAAAGGGAGTTGGTCTGACCTATCTGAAGTGGGTTGCACTTGAACTGAAAAAATTACCTTATCTGTACAAAGAGAGCTAATCACTGCAAAATCTACTCTTTGGGGGTTACAATAATACTACATACAAACCCTTAGTTATGTTAGTACTCTGGGATTTCTAAGCACTTCCCAGTTGACCTGGATATGCATTCTGGTCATATGCAGAGCCCAGCACAAGCTGAAGCCTTGGAAGCCTCTCTGGCCCCCTATTGCCTTGTTTCTGATATGTGAGCTGACGGGGCTCACCCCCAGATTGGTGTGACCCCAAGAGGTGGAAAAGTCTCTCTTCTAACCCGGGCCTTTAAAGAAAGACTTAGTAGTCTTCAGTCATCTGGTTTCAAGGTAGTTTATTGTATGTTATCTAAAAGATTTTTTTCTTGAACTGCTGTGGTCCATTCAGCAGGTCAGACAAAGGCACACACACACACACTGACACTGTTTCTGACACCTTCTGACTGCCTAGGGGGCTGGTGCCATCTTTTATATTATACATTGCATGTTAAATGTTTATATTTTTTTCTAATGCCTATTACCTGTATTGAAAGGTGACTTTCTATTCTAAACTGATCTGTGAGTGCTAACATCACCATGAACATGGAGGATAGGAAGGAGAAAGAAGGAGGACAGGGCACACCCAGATCTCTCTATCTTAGAACTTCTGACCCCTATATACAAAACTCAGACCCCTGTGTACAAGGCCTAAAACCCCCCTGTACAGCACTCAAAGATTCTTCTTTTTACTTTGTGACTACTTTTACTATAATATTTAAACTTTTGTGATTTCTTGTTCTTCCTGCAAGGTTGGTAAATCATTCCACGGATCAGATTTCAAAGCCACAAGGGTTTCTGGCTGCATGCCAGGGTCTCAAATGCTTCTGACTTGGGCCCAGAACATCCAAGAGTGTCTGAGGGACACTGTGTATTCTGACAGTGAGCCTTGTTGCAGAGGTTGGTGTGGGAGGAATCCTTCTGTCTGGGGGAAGGAGGAATCAGGTGGCCAGCACACTGTGAGAGCTGTCAGCAGCATGACTACTGGGCAACAAACCTCCCTGGAACCCCATGTGTGACTATGAAACAGGAATGTTGACTTGTAAATGCAATGAAGAAGCTGCTGAACTGAAAAATTAATCTCTTTAGGTAAATGATCATTTCTAATATTCTTATATTAAATATTAAATAATTAAATATAATATAATTAAATATTCTTTTGACTGAATGACTCAGTCTCCTTTTTCCTTTTGCTTTTTCACCATTTCATTAGCTATTGTTCTAGGTTTAAACTCATCAATTCTGCCCAATAAACCCATTTTTCCTAAAAACCTGTGTTTCAGAATTACCTCACTGCAAAGGTAACTGTTGGGCACCTGTTTCACTTTGGCAACATTTCACTTTTTACTGTTACAAATGTAAATACATTATTTAGGAGTACTCTCTCTATGTGACTGCATTCCAGGTCACAGTGAATCCCACTAAGCAGAGGTTAACTAATAAATCATGAAGTTCTTCACGCATTGAATTCACCTCAAAGGAAAAGGGTTACTTATGGCTAAAATTTAACAGGCAAAGAAAACAATAAACAAAGGTATGCAGTACAAAAACTGTCAAAACTTTGATTTTCGTTTAGCAATCAATTTTAAAAGGATTCAGCTATACTGCTGCAAGCTGTGTGCTTGACATTAAATCAAACTGGCTATATCTTGTCAGTATAAGATAATTTATCAGGAAACTTCCAGAAAGGCCTTTAAGAATTTGTTATTCACAGAATCACAGAACTGGTCAGGTTGGAAGGGACCACAGGTCATCTGGTCCAACCTCCCTGCTCAAGCAGGGCCATCCCAGAACACATGGCAAAGGATTGTGTCCAGATGGCTCTTGAACACCTCCACTGAGGGAAACTCCACACTGATCTGCACAGGAAAGAAGTTCTTCCTCATGTTCAAATGGAACTTCCTGTGTTCCACTTTCTGCCCATTGCCTCTTGTCCTATTGCTGAGCACCACTGAGAAAATCTGGCTCCATCCTTCTGACACCTTCTGAATGCAATCCTTTGTTGTGTTTTTATATACCCTGCACAATTATTTCAAATAATGATAGCAATTCAAAACCAGGACACTGTTAGTGAACAAAGGATAGAATGATACTGTCAACCAATAACTAACACGTTTTTACATCTTATACAGTTGAACGAGGATCTGGATGATTTTTCTTCACAGGATCTCCAAATACTAGAACAATAGCTGAGGTGCCATGGCTACACCAAACGGAAAGAAAGCCATGCAAAATGGAAAGGATGGAACTGCAGAACTGGAGAACTGGTGCCAAGGATCTGATGTCCACACTACAGACATCAGATTTTCATTTGTCTCACTTCTAGTCTAGTCCCATAAAATGCACATATTTGTATCTGGACTATCTCTAGGAGAGTCCCTGGAGTTTCCAGTTTTTGCTTCCAGATCTTGGAAGACAAAGCTGTATCACACCCTGGGTTCAACTCACTTCCTTTAAAATAAGCAGTATGGCACCTCTGGATATTTTTGGAGGTCTACCTGGCCACCAGCTGCCTTTGAAAATCACCCCAGGCCTCCTGTAGCATGTCTGCTTCCTGTGCCAGGACCCTTGAGGTTCTTTTGTGTCCTCTCAGGGGTCTCACAGTTGCACTGAACACTTTCACAGGGATAACTGAATAAAGAATGGGTCTCTGTAACTAAAATGGAGAAATAAGGTGGAGAATAATTGTGATGAGCTCACTTTTTTAACAACTTGATACTTTTTCATATTTTATTGGCCTGGTTGTGTGGTGGCAAAGGGTTCCTTTAGAGTACTTCTATCTCTGATTAGAATAATCAAAAATTTTTTTATTAACTCTGAGGAAAAGACTGTATAGGCTACTAAGAAAATTCTGTGGAATGATTCAGAAAATAGAGATGTTTATTGAGGAATTTTAATGACCTAAAGTCTCCATACTCTAAATATAATCTGTTTTTCTTTCGGAGGCATATATTTGGATATTAGTGAAGGTCTGGCAAAAGCTGCAGGATGTACCTGAATGGAGTAGTACTAAACTGAATAGATATGGGATAAAAATTTTTAGATTAACAGAGGAAAAAGCACATCTTTTATTAGAGAAAAAGCTAAGACTAAATGCAAAAGCTGTTCCCCTCCAATTAAGCTGTAGTATATTTTATATACAGTAAAAGTTGCTGTATATTTAGTAGTATGGCCATTATGGCTTCAGTACTAAACACATCTCGCAAAAACGTATTTAAATGAGTTAAATTTTTGTTTAATTATTACCCAGATAAGCTTCTCAATTTAATATATTTCTGAATATAAACAATGTTTAAAAAATTAGAACCTGTTTTTCATACTCAAGGATGGAAAGTATATTGTATCTCAGGAGGTGCAAACCAATTAAACAAAGGAAGAAGAAAACAAATAAAGATTCCATGTAACAAAAGATGAAAATAAAAACTCAATCAGGGGAAAGTAATGAGCAGAATCATGATTTGCTTATACCCATCTCTACCAAGTGAAAAAAAGCTGCCTACTGAGAATATAAATAAGACAAATCAAATACCTCAGGACGTATCTGAAGAAATTTTATTCTTATCAGATAATGAACTTGGGTTTTGTGATGAGAATGCTAATTAATTCATTTGCAATATAGATAGCAGTAATAAGGATAAAGTGACTCTCCTGGAAAGATGGATCTAATTCTTTGCTAAAGTTAATCAGAAATGAAAGTGACAGAAAAAACATAATGTAAAGTCTGATATCTGACTTAATAACAGAAGCCTATAAGTATGAAAGCAAACTTTGATAATATCAATATTGAGATGCTGAGACAAATATAAGGAGTTAGTACTTTGAACTTTAATTTGTCTCTTAAACTCAAAGATTATTCATTTAGAGTATGATCCTGAAAAGTTTTGCTAGAATGAATTTTTGCACAAGTATATTTTCAATATCAGACTTTGTTTGTATAAGACAAATTTATATCACTACCTCTCCTGTCTACCTCTTACCTTCCTCAATAGGACAGGGGGAGAAAATGTGATGAGAAGGCTTGTTGGTCAACATAAAGACAGAGAGGTCACTTACCTGTTGCCATCTTGAGAAAAAAATACCCAGTTGTGCTGATCTCCGTTGTTTCTCCCGGCTCCGGGCAGCTCCGGCACCTGGAGAGGCACCGCTTTCCTCTGGAGAACAGGTTCGCCGCTTGTTCCCGGGCGCCGCGTGCTCCAGGGAGGTGGGCCGGCCATGCTTTCCACCACCACGCACGAGGGACATTGGTAAAGAGGCAAAGGAATGTCCAATTCACCCACGAGAGAGTCTGAAAGGCTTTAAAGGCCATGGTGAGCTGCAGCGGAGAGCCTGCGACCCGTGCTCCCAGCACCCGCGTGGGGGAAATGGCGATGGGACTGGGGAGGCGTGGGGTTTTATCAGGGGCGGGGCGAGGGGAGCAGGAGCCCCCCCCACCCAATGGGGACAGGCACCGTGGCGATGATGTGGACCACGGCGCCCAACAGGGATGGGACAGGGGCGGACCCCGGGCTCTGGGGAGAATGGGGTCACAGGATCGGGGTGACAGACACCAAATTCTCTGGACAGGACAGGGAGTGGTTACAGGAGTGATGGGGGGGAATCTCCAATAGCAGGCAGACTGGCGCGAACCACCACGGGGAGGGGGAAACACGGGGGGTGCACGGGGGTACACAGAACTCAGCTAGATAACATAGATCAGAACCCCTAATCTGAACCCAAACCTGGGATGCAACACAGTTGGAGGAAAAATTATTTATTTTTTGTAAGCTAAAACAGATTTGAGTGGTAAGAAACAGACACAAAACTTAAAAAAGTGCCCTTCCCCATCCCTCCTTACCCGGCTTACTTTTACTCCTGCACTCTCAACTCCTCTACATTCCACCTCCTCCCAGCCTGTGCAGCACACAGGGAATGAGGAAAGGGGGATTTATGGCAGATCATAAAAATTTCTTTCCTTATTTTTTTTCCTCGGTAGCACTACAGTCATGAAATTAACTTTCATTCCTAACTGGATTCATTTTTCAGGCATTTTAACCTCTTTTGGGGAGATAGTATGTTAAGAGGGACCATAGATATTTTTTTTTTTCAGTACAATTGCAGCTGCCTGGCATCAAGGAGTAGTTTTTTTCTTTCAGAGTAGGGTAGAGGACAAAAAGTAAAATCAGTAGGGTCAATTTTAGGTCAACAATGACAGCAAAAGAAATCATAAACAGTCTTGTAATTAGCGCACAGGGATATAATAAATAAATAAATTTATATAATGTAAGTTCTATAATATTCAGTGATATTTACAAATTATACATGTCCTGTTAAATAACAATTGTTCAATCTATGGAAGAATCTATAAGAAAATACAGCTGTGCCATCTCACTTGATATTGACTATCTGTTAAAAAAAAACTAATAGAAAATCCTGATATTTTATATTGGTGCATGCCTAAATTGCTCTATTTTGTCACAGCAGTGTTTCTTCTTAGTACTGGAATATATATTTATTTATTTCCTTTTTTATGGGGTATTTTTTAGTTTATTGTATTCACAGTCTTTAGAGCCAACTAAGATAAAATGAGTGTCTTCAAAAACACTTAGTAAACAAGGACAAGAAGTTATTCCTGGGTCATGAGTGCATTCAGCAAAAAGCATTGTTGTGTAACAAGCCAACAGAAAGGGAAAGGGAAAGGGAAAGGGAAAGGGAAAGGGAAAGGGAAAGGGAAAGGGAAAGGGAAACTCCAAGTTGCTGGCCAATCAAAATAACTAGTGTGGGTTGTCCCAGCTCATCCTCATCTTTTCATACTCTCCAATGCAGATATTCCTCTGAATATTTTTTACACAGTAACAATATGATTTCACCAGGACTGTTGCATTGCAGTATGAGACCATGCTTTTATCAGGCACAGATATTGCACTCATCGATTGGCTGTTTAGCTTTCTGCATGTGCATTATCAGCAAATGCTTACTGGCCACCTATATCACTATTTTATACTAGAGTTATCTATTAAGATTTATGTGTTCCCTAACATAAGGTTATCAACTAAAAACTCTGAAGCAATGGCTGGAAAAGGAAAATTCACATTTCAGTGGCAATCGTTTCCTGTGCATCCCAACTTTACAGATGGGATAATATTTTTTGAATCCTCCAGCATGAGGCTGTGAGGCTAACAGCACTTTGGGATAAAAAAGCAAAAGGTACTGCCACAGCAGTCTGGGGTTGTGTGCGTGTGTCAGGTTGAATACAAAATTAAAGGCAGACTGTAGTCTAAGAAGTGAAAGACAGCAAACTTAAAAACGTAAGCTTTCTACAGAGCAAAGCACTATGCAACACCAGCACTGGTATGTGCTGGGTACAGGAGTCTCCCTCAGTTTCCCTCAAATTCCATTGGTCTAGTCCTGAACAAAACAAGAGAGAGTCTGGCAGCCAGCCCATTTACCAGATCCTACAAAAGGGATCTCATTCATCATCCTTTATTTCCTGAGGATGTGCCTGCTATGAAATTGTACACACTTTTGCAACAAACCACTGCCCACAGCCAGAGCTTTCAGTGGCACTAAGTCAGTAGCTCAAATGAGCCAGGTCATTTGCAGCAGGAACAGATAACTTCAAATGGTTCATGGATTAATTTGCAGATACAGAAGACAAAAGGGGTGCATATTGCTGGCTATCTAGACAGGAATTATTTTTTTTCCTTATATTATTGCTGATGCTTGCCTTGATACACCTCTGAATGGGATTTTCTAAGCACATAATTTTTAGGCCTATAAAATTAAATCAAGTAAGCACATATCTAAAGTAAATGAGCTCAGAATTAGCCCTAAAATGAAAATAGTCCCAAAATTATGCTTGGTTTTGTTAGAGTTGCACCAACTCACCCTGATACTTCAGCTGGTGATCTATCTCTATGACTTTTTTTTAGTCATATTTATTTAGCTATTTTAATTGTATATGTCTGAGTCTCTCTCATTCATGCACAGTGAATACTGGGAGGACTGGTGTGTCTTTTGGAGGTACCTACAGGAATCCGTAAAACATCCTGGAGAGTTTATCTGCATTTAAATAGACACAAAATAAAAAGGTCACACCCAAAGTTCTCAGAATTCTTAAAGCTCCTGTGATAAACAGTGGACAATGAGGCATTAAAACATGAGTAAGAAACGAAAATGTCTTTGTAAGCTTTGCTATTAGAAGCAGATAAATTATACTATTTTCAGTCCTTTCCTATACACACCACAAGAAAGATAAGAATTTCTGAACATATTTAAACTAAAATGAAGTTAAATAACTGAGTTTTACTGTAAATTAATTCTAATATAAAACACTTTTTGTTCATAATAGCTAAAGCTTTACCTAATAATATTTAATCTTAACATAATATTAATAAATTAAAAAAAAACAATAATATGAAGTCTTAAGATTTAATAAATAGGTACAAAGCAATTAAATAATAATGTAATCTAATTCTTAAGTTTTCATGAGCATGTGTAACGCTTTCATAAGTCTAGGTCTGCACATGCTTTAGTAGTTTTTGAATGCTCAGAAATGTAAAATAAGACCACGCAGTCAGACAAAATACGTGATTCTCTGCAGTTCAACAAATGAGAATCCACACAATGGGAAACCTCGTCCCCTACTTTCACAGCAGTCAGGGGCTACTTCTTGCATACCTACCTTGTTTTCCTACCACTGCAGTAAAATCTGCTGCCTTGTAAAGATCATCACTACCTACTGGCAATGGCAAAACATGAGAAGAGCTGGATGCAATTTCCTAGCATCTGACTGTGGCTGCCAAAGGCCTTTCACCCATCAGCTTGGGAGCAGCTGCTTTCAGCACAAGCACAGAGTTCTCACACTGTTTCTTGTCTGAGAGATGAAAAAAAATAAAATTCTTTGGCTAGAGGAGTGACAGTTTTACAAGGCTGAAATAAACAATTTTAAACATAATGATGATTACCTATCGAGCCAGAAAATGTGCATTGATCAATACAGTAATTGGACTACAACCCAAATATGAAAAGAGTAGTCATGCTTTTGCAAAAGAAGGTAACAGTTCAGGTCATCTCATATAAGAATGCCATGCTTCATGTATCCACCCCTTCTTTCTTTTCAGTGACATTCTACTGGAACACGTTCCTTTCTTAGCACAGCCTGGCCTATTATCAAAAAAACAGTGTGTAATACACATGTTCATGGTTTGGTACTGATTGAGGTTAATTAGTGGTTCTTCTTACATTGATGTCTGGAATTATAACAAAAGGTTCAAAACCTACAATTAACAATGGCAAGTAACCTATAATTTTTTTTTCCAACTCCTCTACTAATTCTGATTATTATCAACTGCACATTTGATTTCTTGCCATTGTCTTTGACCTCTTCACAGCAGAGATGAAAATTTCATTGTTTAGGTAAGAGAAGTGCCATGTAGTTCCTTTACCATCAGAGACACAGCACGTTAACCTCTCACAGTCAGTTTGGGAGTACTGCCCCACCAAGACATAGACTATTAATCATAATTCTTTATCAATTGCATTGCATTAAATATGTTTGAATTTAGATGCCCTGACATTCATAACTGTCAAATGAAAAAGATATTTTAATCATAGAGATAGCACTGCAGAATTCAGTTTAAAGCTAGTATGCACATTTTATCTCAGAGTTTCTATATGAACTATTCTGAAAAAATTATTTAGGAGAAAATTATTTATGCTGCATTTGCTGCAGTATGCTCCATGGAACGGTATCCTGAGGAACCATTCTTCCATGAGTATATACAGATATAAATTTTCCTGAAATTTGAACTAGAGATCTCTAAGGTAAATCTAAACCTTGACTGGCTTTGGACGCTTAGGATTGGCAACCAAGACTGGTGTGATTGATTCAGTGTCTCATTTCAGGGCCCTTTTGAACTCCTTCTGTTAATGCTTGAAATCTGCAAAATATTCAGAGAACATTGAGATATTAAAGTTACATCTAGTTAAAACAGAAGTAAAAAAGGATCAGTGAATCCTTTCAAGCTCATGCTGTCAGGTAGTCTGCATGTCACTCTCCAAAATGCACACTTCAGAAAATTGAAGATCACACTACTCTTCGTCTCTGAAGGGAGATTAAACAATACTGACTGACATTTGTCCACTAAAGCTCATTCAGTCTTTTTCAATCTTTTCAATAAGGGTCAAGGAGTCAGAATTCCCTCCTGCCAATCACAAAATTATATTCTATTGTGCTGTACCAGAAAGTGCTCACAGCAGGTTAGAGTTCACAGAAGATGTCTCAAAATTCTGCCCATGGTCCTGAGCTTGCAAGAAATATATACAAATACACATACACCAAATTATACTAACATAGTTCCTCCTTTCTTAGCTAAAGTCTGTAGTCTACATCGCTGGTCAGGGGAATTATCATAAATATTTCAGACATGTGACACAGTGGATCCACAACAAAGATCCTCAGACCCTTCTCACAGTGAAAGAGAAATGGCTTAGATCCAGTTGCTGTATTCCTTCTTAACTGAAGTTGCTGTATGGATGAAAGCAACCCCTTGCCTGGTATGGCAGTCCAGTGGGCCTCCCCTGGGAGTCTCTGCACTTCCTCACCTTCCTGTGTGACTTTCAGCCATTCAGCGTGACCTCATGGTGAGCTGGACTCCTGAGCCAGCATCCAATCCAGGCCCTTGGTTTGCTGGTTAAATTGTGAACCATGTGCAGAACCCTGATGCAGTTCTGTGAGTATTCTGTGATTTGTTGACAGGTTGTCACAAGCGTAGACTCTCAGGAGCCAGTAGTTTATTTCGGGCAGTCCATACACATGAGGAAAGTTATTGACAGTATGCTCCTCAGACATTACTGACAGGGGACTTTCAGCTTCAAATAGTAATGAAATTAGTCATTCTGATTCAGAAATAGGAAATCAGAGTCATGCATCTCAGAAAAATGTCTTTGAGTTCTTGGGACAACAGCCATTGTTTAAAACTTTAAAAAGTAAAGCAAACTTTAAAAATTGTGTGAATCAATTCTATTCTTATAATAAATTTGAATATTTTCATATCCAAATGATTAACTGCCTATACATGTTCTAAATTAAGCACATAAACACTGTTATGCCAGCCATATGGTAGCTCTTAACCCATAATCCTTCCTACCTCTAAGACAACTTTGTGTGCATTTATTTGGAAGCCCAATAAAGCGTTCCATTTTTGCCAGTTAATGTAGGGACAGCAACTAAAACTAGAGTTCATTGATGATAAATGCATCCTTTATGTTAGTTGCAGATTATTTTGAATCTGCTGACATGCCTGTCCTTCCTAGTGATTCTTAAATAAGAGGTGTTCTCCAGCATGCCACATGAACTCCTAGAATAGTTATGTTGATGTCAACAAAGAGGTACAGGAAGATACATCTGTGAACAAATGGAATTTTGATGGGCATAATGCAAAGTTCTCTTTAAAAAAATGCAATTTTGAAAAAGGAAGCCAAAGCACTATGTGAATTTTTTTAATTATACTGTCTATACTTCTATTGCTTTTCAAGTTCTTCACAGTCTTTACCACAAGTAACTCAAAAACTTGTAGATGTCATGAAGATTGTCATCCTCCGGTCAGGACTTACCAGTTTAAAGAAGATAATCTATCTTTGCTTTATAATTTGTCTCTTCCTTGTTTTTATGGCTGTACTTTGATTTTCTTCTCCACTTCTTAAATTTATTGAATAAACTCACCAGAGATATTTCTAGGACTTTGTGAATGTTCAATTAAATTATATCATCTTTTTTCCTGACAGTTTTTTTTTTTAGCACAATCATAATTTTTAAAAAGATTTGGCAAGAATTTGATTAGAAAAAATGCATTTTATCTTATTATTTCAAACTGCCCATCATCATTGTAAGGTCTGTAAGTTAAAAAAAGCTCTCAGGATTGAAGCTTGGAATGCCAGTTGCTGCACAACATTTTTATCTCATGTAAATACCTCCCTCCATAAACACAAATATTCTGCCAAAATTGCATAAAACCTAAATCTTCTAATTTCTATTTTAGGACATGAGGGCAATTTAGGTATAAAAGATAAATTCAGTCTGTGAAGCACAGTGGTCTCTCCACTGTACTGCTGCCTCCATGAATCAACTTTCCATTTCCCTCCTTATCCAGAAGATATTTAGATGTTTTGTGCAAAGTGAAACAACTTCAACAGGGCACTGGAATCTGGCTGTCCTGGTGGAAGCAAGAGCTGGAGCTGGAGGATTTGGATGGCCTTTAACTCCTCAGCCAGGGCATGGATCTGGTGCTGGCAAATGCTCGTGATCAGTAAAGGTTATCTCTAGGCTGAGTACTCATTAGGCTTTCAGGCAAAGTAGAAAGTTCTGTAAATTACATTGAATTTCAGGCAATCTGAACTTGTCTCCCAATTCCTTGCTTAAAAAAATTTCTTAAAGAAATACATATACTCATGAAATATATATAATCATGAAAAGCTTATATTCAAGGTCCTTGGAGATTAAGACTCTCTCTTATGTTTCTATTGAACATTCCTTTGTCCCCTCCCTTTGCTACAAACACCAAATCCCTGTCTCTCAGAAAATCTTTGCCATTCTTAAGTTGAACATCTCTTAAATTAGGTTGGAAACACAGATGTAGAAACAATCTTCTCCATATGATTGCTTGCCTTAACAAAGTTTTTGGAACAAGTATTTGGGTTTAGTTTTACACTATAAGAATCCATTATGTGTGCTCTGATATTGGTCTGTGATAAGAAAAAAATATATAATAAAAGTAATGTTTTTTTTTTTTTTTTTTAAGTGCACTCCTTTCCTGAACTATTTGATGTAAAAGTAACCATAGATGCACACTGGTAAAATAGGTACCTTTTCAATTTTTCAAATACTGGGCAATAAATTTGTCAGCTAAAACATATATAAATATGACAAAATAGATCAAAGCAATACTTCAGACTGTTAAGAAAAATTCTATACTGCATTTTGAAAGAAATACATCTTCACAGAGATGTTTGCATGTTCTAGTTTGTTCCCACATAAGCAGATGGAGTTTCAAAAGATAAATTTTTCTTGTTGTAATGCCAGATATATATATACACACCTGTTGCTAAGTGGAAGTGGGAAGGAATTCCTCTAGGATTACTCTGCAAATAAGTGCTCAACTAAAAGGATCCTTGAAAGTGTAGACATATAAATAAAAAATAAGTCACTACCAGTTGTACATGAGGAAAATCCATTCAAATATATGGGACAGGATGTTTTCAATTAGTAACATTATGTAAAAACAGGAAGATTTTTAACAAATCTTTGTGAAATAATCAAGACACAATATTATGATAGTCATAAAAAAATAAAATCATCAATTTCTAAAGAAAAACTACATTGATTAGAAAAGGTTCTTGTTATGAAACCAGATGAGATTTTCAAGTAACCAGCTCTGCCCACAAAATAGTGTTGGTAGTGGATCCTCAGCCTCACTTGTTTTACTCAATACATTCATTCCTTTTGGTCTGTGCTGTATCCTAATGCAGACACACCTTTTCTCTTCCTTCTCCCTTCCTCTTCCTTCTGAATTAATAAAATGGGAAATTAATCTGAGAAACAGGTTTCTCCCTATGGAGGCAACATCTTTGAGAAAGCTAGATATGTATTAAAGTTTGCTTATTGAAGATACATTTCCTTAGAAAACAACTTAAACCATTTTTATCTTTAAGAGCCTGACTGGACAGGGACAGTTTTGTCTTCCCCCATGCCCTTTGCAAAGCTTTGGTGGGCAGGAGTGCAGCTGCATTTTGGACACATGTTGCATTGCTGTGCAGCCACCAGGCAGGCAAAAGGAAAGATGCTGCATTGGTCCTTGCCAGAATTTTCCTAGCCTTCTTACTCCTCCTGCTTCCCCCAGTAATTTTTGTTCAAAAGCTGGACATTTCTCAGA
Organism: Vidua macroura; assembly: GCF_024509145.1. Taxonomy (NCBI): domain Eukaryota; kingdom Metazoa; phylum Chordata; class Aves; order Passeriformes; family Viduidae; genus Vidua; species Vidua macroura. The sequence goes on from NC_071572.1 coordinate 12,514,106, forward strand.
TCTCCAGATAATTGTTGATGCACAGATAAAAAAAAGTCACACGCTCAAATGGAAGAGCATAAGCCACACCAAGTGTCTCAGAAGGTATGCGACAAGGTCAGTGTAGGGTTACTACACTTACCAAAAACACACTGGAGACAGAGCAGCTCTCTGCCTAATTTAATAGAGAGGTTGTTGTTTCCATGTTTGGGTGTCTTTACTCTGTGATTGCACATGTAGCTTTGATTAGGCAAGAGATTTCAGTTTTGTTTTGTGTAGACTGATTGCTATAAGTCATGGTGGCCTTAAATACCTTTCCATACTCTCTCACTTGACTGAACACAAATCATACTTGTACAAATGTATGGAATAAAGCTTGATTTAACTCCTCTGTTAAATCAACCTTTTTGCTAGGCTTGAATAATATGAGGAAATTTTATGTCCTGAAATTATGCAGAGGTAACTTTCATATAAAGTACAACATTTGTTCTTTAGCTACATCGTATGAAGAATAATTCCCCCACTTTGAGGAAAAACAACAAAGACCTTGTATTTAGAACTTTTAATGGGGGGGAGGGGGGAAGAAAGGGAATACCTTTATATTTTTATTAAAAAAAGGAAATACCTTAAAACTGCACCGCAGTTCACACAGTAGTACCATATCTCTCCACATATGATAAAATAACTTTCCATGATTATTAATACTATATGTCTACTGATCAGATTTTTAATTGCAAATTTAAGATAAAATTCACATCAGAAAATGTTCTGTGTTCAATAAAATACAGCCTAATGTGTCTCTAGCCTGTTGTGCAATATGCTGCACTTTAATAAACATTTGTGTCCACAGAAACAAATTCAGTTTGCATTGTCTAAGCTGTAGTGGATGCAGTAGAATACATTTACAAGGAAGATTTGTTACTTAAACTATGCATCCATGGCTCCGAGTGTGAATATAGTAAATCATTTCAGTAAAGAGGTGTTGTCTTTGAGCAGCACTCTAGAGTTCTGTTTGCACTGTATATTACATAATAGCAATATGCATACTATTTTTTTCCTTTCTCCATTTTTTCTCTACTCTGCAACAAAGGTGATTATTCAGCTCGCTGTCATCTGCCTCCAGTCTTTGAAAAAAATCTGAAACTTCACACAAGATAAAAAATAAAAGGGAGATGGAGGTGGAAACATGATTTTACATTGCTTTCTCTTTTAAAGAATTTTTAATTAATAAAACAAGACTGGACATAAATAAATTAATAAAACGGCATAATTATGTCATTTTGGTTATGTTTTGTTCTTGTCATGCACTTCAAATGGATAATGTTTAACGCAAACAAGTGTTATTTTATTGAATGCTATTATTTATCCCCCTTTTCTTCACTAAACATATTAAAAAGAGAAACACATACTGTGGAAGTATCTGTAAAGGTGCTTTGACAAGCTCATTCAGCAGATCAAAGCAACAACCTTGAAAGGACTCTTTTCATATAACTGTTGTAGCTACAAGACTTTTTGTGGAGATTATTTTGAAGTTTATGGATTTGAATAAGAAATAAGATCATATTCAAGGCTTCCCAAAATGTTGAAGTGTTTCTATGATTTTTGAAATGTAACAGTAAAAATTCTGAGAAATTATCTTTTAGCCACTTTTTTTGCTATTACCCAGAAATACTCAATATTATGCCTATATCCAGATGTCCAGGAATGATCATTTTGGTTTGAGGTCCAACTAATACAATGACTATGTCCACTTTGATTAATATCATAAAACTATCTATGAATAACTATGCACCATTATGTATGTACTTTAAATAAAGCACTTTAAAGAAACAATCTATTTCTTCCCATTGACAAAAATGGAAGTCCAGATAGATGGTTCCCATATAAAATGACTACATTCAGTCAGATGAATGTAATTTCAGCTGTTCAGACGTGGATTCTTGATTCCACATGACGTGTTGTAGGTTAGGATCCTGGGATCTGACACTCCAGCTTCTGTAGCTCTTTTCAAAAAATAATAGCTGGCATTCATTCACCTTGTTCAAACAGAAAAAATAAAAGCATGTAGTAAATCTATGTGTATATTATTAATCTTTTGCAAGTCCATGTAAATGCTGATTATATGTCACACAAAAAAGGAAGACATCTACCACCTTTGGCTCATGGTGCTTCAACTAATTGCTCTGTTAGCAGACTGCTACTGACTTCAAAGACTGATGATTATGCAGCTACTGATGGAGAGTCTCAGCAGAAGGAAGGAGGATCGTGTGAGTATAGGCAATTAGCAAATATTTTCACAGTCACCAAAGAGGGTGAGAGCAGTATCTGAAGTTTGCACTGCATTATATTACATTACACTGATGTTTAAATGAATGCCACCAGCACTGTTTATACAGTGCTTTTGTGGATTATTTTTCTGGCATTGTTGGGTTTTGGTTTGTTTTTTGTTGGTTTTTTTTTTTTTTTCAGCAGCTAGTAAAATGTTAATTCTCACTGTATTTTGGCAAAATCACAGGCAGATGTGATAAAAGCTGCTTTTCAGCTGCCTGCTGATAAATATTATCAAACATTTGATAAATAACTTAACATTTTACAGCATATTTGCATTTTTTTTAACCGATCAGCTGTGATTTGGCAACAGGTAAAGCAAGAAAAAAACACAGTAAATCTAAGAAATTAATGTGCCCAAAATTTAATATACCTAAAAGCAAAAATTATTTGGTAAAGAAAATCTATAAAAGGCTTTAAATACCTAGGAAAGACCTTAGACCTTGTCTGATTACACTGAATATTTAACTAAGCACAGACAACTCCTGATCTGAAAGGTTAATATAAATTTCAAAATTTGAGAGGAGCCAAAGCACAGATTCAGGAAGCTGACAATCAGATTCCTTTTACAAAGATGGGACAACACCTGGATGTGTTTACCTTGTAAACATATGTAAACATATGTTCACAGACCTTATGTTTACACCTTGTAAACATAAGACTACACCACACAAGTGCATCAGCTTTTCTCCCCTGAGCCTCTCTTGTCTGGAAACCCAGAGAAAGTGTACCTGCTGCTGCTCACTCTATCAAACTGAAACCAAATACTTAATCAAGTCTCCATTTAAATAACTGTTTTCTAACATATCATAGCATTATATAGTAACCTGTATTCCAGCTGTATGATATGCATGTTTTATTTTGCACTTCAGGAAACTACAGCTGTCTTTGTTCTCAATCACAGAATCACGGAATGACAGGATATGCTGAGTTGGAAGGGACACACAAGGACCATCGAATTCAGCTCCTGGCCCTGCACAAGACCAGTCTTCTTGCTCTGAAGGACAACTGCCAAAATTTCAATGTTTGAGTCTTAAGCATTTTCTTAATTCAGACTCCACTGAAGTGGAAGCAAACTGTGACTATAGAATGGTAAAAAGTGACAGGAATAAAGCAAAAACCAGGATACAAATAGAGCTTTTATTGTTTTTTCTTAATAGAAAAGCAAGAGCTATAATGGGAATGCTACCATGTATTCTTACTATGTTTTCCTCTCTCATCTGACTGAAATAACTTTTAGGTTCCTGGAGAAAAAACAAATAATAATAGGAACATTTCAGTGAGAGAGATTGTGGAAAAATACTGAAAGACAAAACTCAGCAAGGAGAAGTGCCATAGTGGCAATAGTTCACCAGAAACAAAATGTCTGTAAACCTTAGGGGCAGGGACTTTAAGGGAACTTGGTGTACTGCCCTGGGAGAGGCAGGAAACAAAGGATGGAGTGTCATTGAAGAGTTGTGGTCATGTTCTGTTTAAATCAATGCAGGTAATGGGAATTAAGCCAAAGGAATGATCTAAACAGCAACCGAAAGCTGAGCCATGTTTCATCAACTCGAAAATATATATGATTTTTTATGCTCCGGATATGTTAGTGAAATAAAAACCTGCACATGCTTTACAAATAATTACTAAAGTCAGTCAAACTCCACCTAATGATGAAATTTTCTCTTCACTCTCAAAGAAAACAATATAAATGTAATTCAAGGGGAAAAGAAGTACCTCTGTGTACTGGAGGTCAAAAGGATGTACCCATCTCCTCCCCTACAAGAATGCCTTTTGGATAAGCTTTATTCTGCAGTAATATAATTGCTTATGATTTCTGATATCAGTGGATTTATCAGTGGCAATTTCGGAAACTAATCCTGTCACACTAATCAATAAATTGCAGTATTTGTGATTCTGAAATCTTAATGAATGTGCCCAGGCTTATAGTGGAACTCATGCTATTTGTGCATTTGGGACTGCAAATGTGCCCAGATTTATCGTGTCAACACCACCCTATTTTTTTTTTATTTGTGATCATGAGAGTTCTAATGAGACCAGACTTGAAGTGCCAAATTGGTTACCCTGTAATATTATCTGTGAAGTTTTCCTGGGTTCTTGGACAGATAGAAAATATGAGTAAGAAGGGGAGGACTCAGCTGTCCCTCATCTGGCTGTGTTTGCAGTTAACCAAGAAAAAATCGAGGACTCCATTTCCTAAATTTTTACAAGAAAGAGGTGCAGGCAGTGGTTACAGTGTGGTTCAACAACTGACTTTTTCTCCACATGAGAAATATGTGTTCAGAAAGTTCCTATGCAGTTAAAATAGTTTTGCTAGAGCAATTACAGACATGCTAATTTTTCAGAAGATTTTTGTATGTTATGAAAATTTCCTATTCTACTAATTCTATTTGTATACAATTGCATTTGCTGTTGAAATATCTTCAATGATAAAGTTTTGAAATAGAGCTTTCCTTTTCTCATCACCAGAGACTTCAGGACTCCAGTTCATCAAAGGCAGATCAGAACACAAGACCTTGTAGCCTCAGCAAGCAGAGAAGAGTTGGGAAAAACGTAGAGAAAAAATTGATCACGAGTAAAGAGTTTCAGGATAAATTTGCATTTTGAAAAAAAAAAATTGTCACTTTGTTTGGAAAATGGACCTTGTTTACTTAAATATATGCAGCTCATATGCCACATCCATAAGCGAAATGTGTGAGATAATGAGACAATTAAAAAATCTTTTGCTGTGTCTTATGACAAAAACTATTGAACACAAAATGCAGAGATGCATAACCTGGTTTTGAAACAGTATTTTAAAGTAAAGGACTATAGGGTTTATTTCCAGTGCTGTCAGGTTACAAAGCCAATTTCAAGGAATATGCTTTTTATGGCCAGTTTTGAAACAATAGAAGTCTCAATGGTTAATGAAAGTGTCTAAATAATGTGGCTCAGTATAAATTTGCTGTACAAAATCAAAGGCAGAACAATCATTTAGTACTGAATGCTAAGGGAGCTATGATTCTAACGGTTCTCCGAAAAAGAAAAAAAGCAAATTCAAGGAATAATTGATTATTTCTTTCCAATTAGTCTTGACCATGTAATCTAATGTTAAATCACAGCTGTGTAGCAAGGCCCTTTTCACTTTCCTTTTCTTGGAAAGGAAGCATTAAGGCAATAGAGATTTGTGCAAAGGTCCTTCCTTTAGGATCACTGTCAGCTCCAATCACAGAATCACAGGATGATTGAGATGGGCTTGTATCTCTGGGGATCATCTAATCTTAACTACCCTGCTCAAGAAGAGTCTCCTAGAGGCAGTTACTCCAGATCCTGTCCAGACAGCTTTTGAATATCCTCAAGGGTGGAGACAACAACCCTGGGCAACTTGTGTCAGTGCTTTGTTAGCCAAACAATACAAAAATGTTTCCTGATATTCAAAAGAAGCCTCATGTGTTTCATTTTGTACTTATTGTCTTTTTAAAGCTTCTTTAAAAATTTAAATATAATAATTTGGGATGGGAACAAAGGAAGAAAAATTCCTGGAAATTACAGTAACTCGCAAGACTGTTTTAAAACAATTATCAAATCATTCTTTTTTTTATATAAAATATTTCTGCCTTTGTTGCCTTGTTTTAAGGTTTTTGGTTCCATATTATCTACTGAAATAAAATTCTGAACCCTGCCACACTGGAAAATCTTTGCAGGAATTTATACTTTATATTGAGATGGCATCAAAAGACATTGAAGTCCAAGCATTTTCCAAGCATATTTCCCTGACGCTCGATGAGACAAATAGGTTTAATATGTCCCTAATGTCACTCCAGTGACGTCTGTAGAGTTACAGAAAGGATCAGTTTAATCCACTTAATATTATTGTTGAAAATAAAACAGAAATGAACCAAAAAATATTTACCTTAGCAACTTACTAAAACTCTATGCAAAGTAGACATTTAAAAACAATAATGTCCCTGAAATAAATGCATATCTGATAAATCTGAACTTTTGCTAAAATCTTTATCTAACATTTATGTCAAGAGTGTTAGAGCATTGGAGAAAGACAAGCACTGGTAAAACCAGATCTAGATGGCTTTTCTGGGATTTGAGATGAATTGTAAATCAAATCTGAAGCATTCTCTCTAAGGTGGCTAATTTTGTAGCTCTGCTTGGATTTGTCCATTGTAGTGACATTAAAAATTATTTATGTGAGTTCCTTGAGCCTATGATTTTGAGTGTATATATTCAAGAGAACAGTTGTAACATAATATTTTATTCCCATGATTACCTGAGGTAAAAGCTGATGGGAAGCTCCTAACAAATATGTGTTTTATAGTAATATCATGCATCTTTTCAGCTGACTCCAGAAGTTAGGCAATATTGCTTTCAGGGATTATAGATATCAGTAAAAATACCCGAGCTCTCTATTTAAATTAAGTAGATTGTTTTTTCCTAGAGCTTCAGTGAAAAATAGCAAGCACTCAGCTGAGCAAGGGGGCAGAGAAGAGAAAGGAGTTTAAGAAGTAAAATGGGCAATTAATCTTTTTTTTTTAATGCTCCATTGAATTGCACAGCTCCTGTCATGACACCTCATTTGCAAATGCCTATTGATGCTACAGTAAATACCCACAAAACAGGAGCAAGTTTTCACAATTATTTATGTATATATTGAAATTATACACATTGATTATTTTAATGCAAATTATCTTTATTTTTTTTTTGAAAAAATGCAGAATATTCTTGGTTTCCAGTGCAGTTGGAATAGTGACAAACAGGAAATATAAAGTCTCCTTTTTAGGTCTTCTCTAGAAAAGTATAATTCTCAGCTCTTGGAAACAACCACAAAATACAGCACAAACAAAGGTAAAGTGAAAATATTACAAACATTTAAAAACAGTCTCTTGCTTGTGTTTTTTTCATCAGATTAGGAGCTCTGGTCATTTACTGTCCCTAAAACACTTAGTCTTAAGTATTCAGAACCTTTATCATAGATGACATGCACATGACAGGCAGTCAAAATCCTGGCCTCAGATAAATGAACACATTTTATCTGGCAGAAGCTAGGACTGGAGGCTCCATGCAGTTCCTGTGCTTCTTGCTATTGCCGAAGTGCCATGAGTGACACAAGTACTCAGAAGTACAAGTACAGGAAAGGGCTTATGTCTTTTTTTCAACTGCATTAGAAGCATCTGATCTCATTTCAGGACCCTCAGTAAACCTGCTGCATTGTAGACACATTTTACCCACAGCAAAACCCTTCCTCCTTTATATTTTTTTACTGAATAAGATGGAAATAAACACTTATCTATTCTCATCCTTTTCTCCTTCCCCCCTTACAAAATAGGATAGAAATATTAATTGTATTCTTCAAGCAGGATAGCTGAGCTCCCCCGAGGCAGAAGACAGAGTCAGAGCACACCACAGAGGTTGATCATGCCAGGCAGGAGCAGAGCTGAGCCTTGCAGAGCTTGGTGAGCAGTGCAGTTGCCTTGCACAGTATGCCAGTCTCTAGCAGCCTAGACCACATCATGTTTGCAATCACACATAATAGAAGTCTTAGAAGTCAAAAATAAGAGGAAATAGTTACAGCTGAAAACACACAAGAATTTCATCTAATCCTACACAGAGAAATAATAAAAAGACAGAACTTTCCAAGAAGGTTAGTGACAGTTTTTCCAAATCTAGAAAGTGCAGTGTCATTTTCAGGAGCCATGTAAACAAATATTCCAGGATCCCTCCAGAAGAACCTCATGAAGTCCTTTCCTACTCTCATCACCCCATTCTGCTGAATGTTCTCATTCTGTGGGGTCAGTGGGAACACACACCAGAGGACCATTATGCAGAGGGACCAGAGAGGAATGGGAGATACATTCCTTACAGTCTCTTTGAAGAACAGTGCATAATGGAGTCCCTCCTCGAGGAAGGACTAGAAAACTTGCCCTTCATAAGTGCTGTGCCACACTGCAGGATTATGTTAGCCATGGGAGGAGTGATCTTACATGTCAGCAAGAGCTGTACATTTGTTTGTCATCTATAGGAATCAGTCCTATGGAGGCATGGCCTCATTCCATCACATTTATCTGATCAGATGTTGATGCTGTTGAAGCAGAGACGGAAATGAAAATACTCAATTCAGAAGACAAAAGAATTATCTTTATTAGGAAGTAGTGTTTCTTTTTTATAGCCAGGATCGCTAAGGTGAAATATGATTGGTCTCAAAGTGAAAACCTTTCACACCATTGGTGCCCTATGAATAGCACACTGTGGTAGAACATATCTATAAACAATATGAACAGAAAGAGAGATAATAATTGTTTTCATTCCTTCTCCTAACTTTCCCAGGCTAGGCCTGGAAAAATTCTCTCTTTTCTCTCTGACTGAACTGAGAATATCTACAAGATGTTGTAGATAATGCTGGTAAGCACCAGAATCTGGCCTGTTTTATGTCCTGGTAATGCTTTTGTCTCAGGGAGCTCAAAGAGTTAAATGAGTAGGCACTCCCCAGCCAGAATCCTTACATGACCTTTGATTTTGAATTTGAACATTAAATTCATGAGGCTGGGTTCACAGCTATAAGAAGCTGTAGTTTCCATGCAGATAAATCTTCCCCAAAGAAATTTTTATTCATGGTGTGTAATTGGATATTTTATTTTTCTGGGAAAACTAAAATCTTTAATTTCTAAAAAGGCTCTGCAGAACATTCCTTCTTCAAGCAAGTACACTGACAGACAGACAGTCTTCATCAATTCCTTAAGATAATATGGGTAAGGCCTTTTCCTGGCTTGAAATGTGATATAAATTTTAGGTTTCTTACTGCAATCCTATCAACATACTTTCATAAAAAAAAGGAGTTGGACTTTGCTAAGCAAATGTGATGAAACAGTTTCTTTGGGTGATGCTGCTCTGTGTGTGCTTTGAGTAAGAAACATGTCAGTGCATTTAATAACTTTGTCTGCTTGATACACACAAATAAATCTGAGGTTTTCTGTAAAGAAAGACAATTATTTTTTTCATTCTGGTTGACATTGGGCCATTTAGAAGAAGTTGGCTGCAAAAGAGGCTAAGAACTGTGTCTGGTCAGGAAGCGAAAAGTTTCAGACTCAAAGAAGAAAACTATTTCTTTCCTGTAAAATACATAATACATGTCCCACAGAAGTTTGTGATGTCAATAACATATCTTACTGGCTATCCATTAAATCAGGCTTAGTCTGTTTTAAGTTAACTATTTTTAGTTAAAAGCAATTGAAGAGTGATATAAAGCATTTATGCAAACAAAAATATGCTGTATAATTTACTCACTGTGCAGCTTCACTAAAAAGTGGCCTAACAGTTTAAAACAGGGAAAGACTGGCTCATGGATTTTACAGGTACTAGAGTTCTCAAAGGAAGCATTAAGGTTCAGGGCATCAAGGCATTTCAAAATGAAGTGCCTTATGGAAAATTAATAGCATGGCACCAATAAGGATCTGCATAAAGAAGTATCTTTGGTGCAGCTTTACACAGTCTCCTCAGTCTCTCAATGTGTAAAAAGGAGTTCACTTTGTGCTTCAGAGAGTCTTAAAAGAAGCACTGGGTTGAAGAAACCCAAAATAAAAATGTCGACAGCATGGCACAGCAATTTATTTACATTACTGATATTGCTGCTCTCATCTTTGTGAGAGCTCAGAAAACTACTCTGGATGAAGCATAGGTTCACAATTTCCCATTTGGGGTTGTAATGATTTTTTAATGATAGTTTGAAATTCAGCTGCACAGTCAAAGGTGATACCTACTACCAAAACAAATGAGAACACTGGTGATTCTGCTGCTGGGGTGCCTGCCTTTAGTGGTGATAAGTGGTAGAAATGACCTGTGCTGTGCTGTGATGACAAGGCACTGTATAATCCCTGAATTATTTTGTTATCCATGGAGAGGTAGCCTGCTGTCTTTCATCCAGCATTGATCTCTTTGATGCTAAAGAATGAACCTGCTGAAAACAAAATGCAGTACCTCAAAAAATACACTTTGGGTAAAAAATGAAGATCCAGATTTTGCAACACAAAACTTCTTGCAGGTCTGGAAGAGGGAGGCTGTAGGACAGAAATGTTTGGTCATTATAGTCATAGGAAGAGGATGAATTTTGACAGCAGCTAGCAAAGATGTTTTCTGTGATAATTTTTTTTCTTTCTTTTATGTACAAATGCCACCCTGCTTCTGTGTAGTTTGAACAGTTGAACAGTGAAAGGCAAAAATAAAATAGTCTATTTGTGGCTTCCCTAATAATAACAAAGCAGGTTTTGAGGATTCTTGGCAACTGGTCCTCAAATCAGTTTTCTGGTGTGTTCAGACTTCACAGAAGACTCTCTGTAAAGTCAGTTTCAAAATAAACCTTTTAATTCTTTTAAATGGGCAATGAACACTAAGGTATTAAGCAAGGAATTTGCCAATTAGGGTACAAAATAGAAACATTTTTCAAGAAATTTAGGAAGAGAGAAAATTATCTGAACGTTGTTTCAGTGTGGGATGTCACACAGCCCAAGAAGAAGCAACAAGAGAATAAGTTTGTTAAAGGCAAATGATGCATGTTCAGCCTCAAGATAGAAAAGAGCAGTACATATAGATTTAATGATAGAAGAATATGTTTCATAAATATTTTCCTTTCTTGTATATTAAAATATTTTTCCCCTATATGTTTTAAGTGATAAGACTGACTCAAAATATTCTTACACATAAGCTCTCATACCACACTTCTAGGCACTGCAAAATCATTTTCCAATGGCAAATTCCTTCAATGTCTCTCACCATACAGATAGTTGGGCTTCCAAGAATATACAGAATGGTCTACCACTAAATTGCAGATGTTTCATTGCAAATTGTCAGTTATAGAAAGATACATTTTTTGTCAAGGAAGTTTGAGTGTCTTTGGCAAGGAGTGTTGTGGTAAGCGGGAAGGAGCTGGGACGCTGCACTAAAGATGCACTGAGTGTCCCTCTGAACTTTCATTATATTGGGAAAAGGTGGATATCTTTTCTCTTCCCTATGCAGACACACCTGAACATCTTACAGGACATTGATTTGGGTGGTGAGGTTTCTTTTCAAGTCAATATCCAGCAAGAATTTAGGTCACTTGTCCTTTGAAAGACCACCACTACTAAGCTATTGTTTATTCTGTGCTTTGAGCTGTGGGATCTTCTCTCTCATTTTGGCCAGGATATTCCATTATGAGGTAAAATCATAGTCATTGAAAAGGGCATATTCTTGCAAACATACCAAATAGCAGCTAAAAACTAGCAGCATTTACCCCCAAAAATGCCTTGGTGAAAATATCTGATCACTTCTCATGAAGGATCTTAACCTCATTTTCTGTCAGTGTCTTGGCTATTCCTTGGAAAAGAGTCACACCATGAATTTATTTACATTGATGTAAATAAATTATATCAATGATGGCATTATTATCCTGCCCTCAAATCAAAATATGTTATGGTCAGTAGAGAAGCAGACTGCTCCTTCCACTCTCTGCATAATATGAAAATTTCCCCTGGCTTTCTAAGATGATGAAATTTGTCATAAATTTAGAGGAAATTGAGATAACACAGGCAAGGATTGCTAGTGCAATCCTAGAGAGAACAAAAAGCTAACCACAGTGGAGGTTCAAAAATAGAAATAACTCCCAGAGCTAGAGAAGAGCAAGGGGCCAGTGAAAGTCATCCAAAGGTGAAAAGTAACCACAGCAGAATGAACCAAAGCCAAGCTGTCTGGAGCAGCCAGAACTTCTATCACAAAAGGTAATAGTAATAAAAATATGTAGGAATAATTAAAGCATGCTAACTAGATCAATACCATAGTTCCATGAATTGACTCCCCATCTTATTCTCCTACACCAAACCCACTCAGCATCACGTCAGTGCCTTCTCCCCAGTCATGACACATTACCGAATAGTCACATAATCAAAGGAGTGTTGGCTCAGCCACGGACCTGGTAAACCTTGCAGAGGACACTTAAATCAAAGGATACATTTCCCAGCCTGTGCTTCTGCATCCCAAAGTCATTGAATGCGTTATCAAAGAGGCTCAGGCTCCAATTCCATTTCATTTAAATTTTTGTATTGATGGAGTTCCAGCTTAGGCACCTATGTTTCATTTGGGTAGGCAGCATAATATTAGAAAACGGAATTTCCTCTTCTATGTCCCCCATTTTACAGGTAAACCCCTCAACCTTTTGAAGAAACAAAGATAAATCAGAGATCCCTGAACAGCCAAAAATTTCAGATGCCTAGGTCAGGATCTTACTGATTTCCACAGGTATTACAAAGAGGTATTTGAGTAGTTTAAATCAATAGAATCGTTTTTGTCACTATAAGTTCATAAATCCCTATTAAACTACCTAAAATGAATGACTGCTGAACAAAATCTCAGCAGCTGTTCCACTTGTGTCTGTTGCTATAGGCTGTATTGCTCACTGTATTTATGCTGTACACCAGAGATAATTTTGCATCAGACTTCCTTTGCACAAAATAAACTCACTGGTTCAGATGGCTAAAGTTCAGCATCCGTGTTTGGTGTCCTTGGAAGGAAGGACGTACTGTCATAGAGAGAGAAAAATCGCTGCCTCCTCTTTCCACAGATCAATAACACTTCTAAATGAAAAACAGTAACTAAGGTTCTTCCATAAATGCTTGCTGATTTATTTAATTTAAGGTAGAAAAAAAGAGAAGATTTGAATTTTCTTTCATGTGCTAATTACGACTTGTTTTAAATTTGTACATTTCACCAGACAAATATAGATTGTGCAGATGTGTGTCAAGAAGCTAAGGGCAGATAAAATTTCTTTCTCCATCTCATTTTTCCTATGCAGGATTTTAGGGATTTTTCATCCTTCTAATTACTTGCACAGAAAAGTATGAATTTCTATACATTAGTAGAAGCTTTCTTTTCTGTTTTATATATTCAAATAAAATTTGGAGTTGCTTATATTTAAGTAGTTTTACAAATTGAATTTGCTTTTTACTTGGTAGCAAATGCACCCTAACTACTTCCCATCTTGCAGCTGTTCTGTACAGACCTCATAACTTTCCTCTTTGAAGCAATCTTAAAATTTTCTAAAAATAGTTTCCCTGCAGTTAACAATATTTCACTGAGATTTTTACTTTGACCTTGAAGCAGGTATATTTTCAAATATAAAAAAAAATATAATGAATAAATGTGCAATTTATTTCATACCTTCTGTATGAAAGAACATCCAGTAAATTTTCCACTGCATAAAAAAAAAAAAACCCTAACTATTAAGCCTGGTTTTCATCTTAAGGTAAATCAAAATGCTCCATATTTAGAAGAACTGAAATTATTCTATTTGCTTATAAGCCTTCCCTCCAATTCCTGAAACAATTTGACATGCATGAGGGTTTAACCAGGTGCCAAAAGCAAAGTTTTGTGTGTGTGTGTGTCTGCTTGTGTGCAGCTGGTGAGAAAAGACTAATAATGATCATGGTGATTACAGTCCTTGGTATTTTGGGGATTCTCACCTCCCTCTCAGATCTAGAATAGATAATAAATGAAGTAAACAGCTGCACCCTGCAATTTAGATGTCTTCTGCCTGCATTTCTGTGATCTGATTATCAAAGGCAGTTGTCTCTAACTCCTGCAGAATTCTATATGAAATTTAGGTGTTCAGAAAATACTTTATATGTCATGTTTCTCTTTTTGTGATTTTTCCACACTGGACACTTACACTATTGTAATTATATTTGTTTGCAATTATGAATTAGTCTAGATTATCACTTAGTAAGACAAATTATATAGGGCAGGATCAAATTGATCAGCTAAAATTGTCTGCAATTTTACAGCTGTTACAGATGGGGCTCTGAGTCCTGTGATGGCTGAAAATGTGAGATGAAAAAAGTGAGCTCAGATGCTTTCAGGTAAATGAGAAAATGAAACCTATCTCCCGTGCCCATTAAAGCATTATCCAGTAAATAAAAAATGGAAGCAACTTCTTCCTTTAGAGCAATTTTGAGTTATTTCCTAAATAGAAAATTCTGGAAAAACAGTGTTGAACCAAATTATTTACCAAGCATCATGTGAAAATTGTTCCAGGATAACATAAGAGAGGAGAAATAACTTTGTATTTTTTCCTCAAAATTCCTATAACTGAAAATTTATTCGGTAGATCTGAGTTTCAGAGACCTGACATCTCAGTGTTGCCCGCACCTTGTATTAGGCAAAACAATGGTCATCTGAGGGCTGACTGCTCTCCACTAAAATGACTCCTGCAGACATGGGTTGAAGTAACTGATTCATCTCCAATCTCTCTTCTTTGGTAGTTGAAAACATTTCAGTCTTCCTCTATATGAACAGACCATACTCACACATATATAGAAGGAAAAGGCAAAGTAAGGTTCTTGAGTCCTTTTTAACATTTCAGTTAAAAAAGATAATGACTTATTCTCTTACTTCTGATACCTGTTTGCTAGTTTTGCTTTTGTTTTTGTTTTTGTTTTTTTTTTCAAATCAATTTATTTCAGCTATATCAGATATAAGGAAATCTGCAACCTGAAATTCCATGTAGTGATCTTTGGAGATATATTGCCTGAGTATTTTCTACACAAAATATATTTGCTCTGTGGTCCAGGAGCAGTGTACAGCTAGTCCTGCCTTCCAGAAAGCTTTCCCACTCTCACAAAAACCCAGAAGCCCAGGTATCAGAAGCCACTAGACCCCAAAGTTTGCCTCACACTACTGGTGCAAAGAGAGGACAGATTCTGCTGCCTTATTTTCCTTCTACTGACAGCAGAAAGCCAAGTATTTAGAACCTTAGTGATTAAAACTTAACAGTGAACCTTCTTACCACTCTGTGACAGCAGCAGATCAGCATCATCATCTTCTTTAAAACCTTGGTGTGAGAATGCACCCCCTCAGGAGAGATGTTCAGTAACTATCTGCACATCATTATCTTGATTCAGCTAGGTCTGACACTGATTACTGAAAGGGCATCACTTATGCTTAGAGGTAACTGCTGTGTGCCTGTTGCCACAATGGATAAATCTGCTGCTTCACCATCAATTTTGATATGATGAAAGAACAACCCCTTTGAACACACTTAAATACTTCAGCTTACATTCTAATAAAATTCAATAATGGGCTTTAATATCAAGAGTATTTCTTTCCTTGTATCATCCCTCATTTATTTGGGAAAAAAAAAAAAAAAAAAAAAAAAAACAAAAACAAAAAAAAAAAAAACAACTAAATTAAGTTTAAAGATTAGTAAATCTCAGTGTTACACAGTTTTGGTGATTCCTATCAAAATTAATGTAACATATAAAAATAAAGTGTCCTTTTCTCCTGAGGGGTGTACTATAAAGCTGTTGTACAGGTTCAATTCCATCACCCTTCATTTAACTTGTAAGACCCTATTTGCCACTCAGGTTGTAAGTTTTCAAGGGATCAGAGACCCTTGGATTTAGTACTTTCTAAGTACTTTCTAAGTACCTTTCTAAGGCCTGTAGAGTGGACACATGTTGTATCTTCAGCTCTGAAAGAAATGTTCTCTCTCTGCTAAGAGACTGTGCTGGCTGGTTGGATCAGCCAAAATAAAGTGTCCTCTAATAGCTTACATGAAATATAATTTGCTCATTCATTCATAGAGACAGAAGTTCCAGACAATGAAGGATAATTAATTTTCAGAAGAATAAAAATTAATTAAATTGATACTTTTATTGTATATGTGAATATACTTTTTTACTAAAATGGCAATTAATGAGTGAGCAATATACATATTTTCAAGAAGGAATTCATAAGAATAAAAGCCTGCTTTTCTATCGAGGTATGTTAAACAAAATGATTAAGAACCTATAGGCTGTGGAAACACAGGTGAAAAGGATTGACAAAATGTCAATACACAGAGAAAAAAAAAACAAGTTTCAAGTTTCCTGGTAGCTGTTATTTCACCTCAAGTATTTTTGGAAAGTACTCTGATATTCATAAATATCAGAGCTTTCCTTGAAGTGATTACAACTTTTCAATATAATTTGCAGCTTTTCTACTTCCTTCATTCCGTAAAAGTGGTAATACCCTTAAGCATTTATTTGTACATTCAGACATTTATATTATTTAAAATCATGTCCCATTCCCCTAGTGTGTCTCATGGAAATGTTGAGTATTACAACTGTACAAAACTGTGAAATAATATGACACATTTACTCATGTACTGTAGGAAACACTACTCTGAACAGATGAAACTTAGGACTGCATAATATATATCCACAATCAAAAGAAAAATAATTCTGCTAAATTATCTGTAGATGGAAAGCAATAAACCTTTCAGAGATGTTTTAGGTACTGTAGGATACAGTAAAAGAACTACACTAAGGATAAGAGTTCCCTAATAAACAGTACTGCAGAATTAGCAAATGCAACTAAAAAAGTAATAAGTGGCAAATGAAGAAAAAGAAGATGGTAGAGCTCAAATCTATTAATAACAGAGAAAATCCAACATAGTTAAAGCCAGAGGATCATATTCCCTCCACAGTGTTTCCAGTGGGATTTTTTTTCTGATTAATGATCTATTATGAAAGGCATAAGCTCTGAATAAATTGCCTCTTATAAACATACAGGCCTTATTTATCAGTGCATTGTATCAGTTTTTCTCTGTTTTATTCCACTCCTTTCAGTGGAGTCACAGTGATGTACGAGGGCTAATCACAGTAGGATAGCAGTAAGTACAGGCTTTCTCCTAAATTAGAGCATGGTGAATTATTTCTCCTTTCCCAAAACAGAATAAATTTTGAGTATCCATTTTTTATTTTGTCTTATTTGATCAACTACTTGCATAGATAGAAATGTGTGGGTGGGGAGAAGATGGATCTGAGTGGGAAAAGGATTCTTTTATTTTTATTTATTCCAATCTCTATTTTCATAATCATGGAAGATTAGAGGTTGGAAGGCAAACCTGGTCATCACCTGGTCCAGCTCCACCTGTTCAAGCAGTTTCACCTAGAGGTGGTCATTCAGGGCTATGTCCAGACAGAGTTTGAATATCTCCAATGATGGAGACTCCAGAAACTCCCTGAATAATCTCTTTTAGGTCACATTCAAAGATATTAACAAATATCACACTGAATGTATGGGGAACTATGATAAGTATCTCTGATGTTTCTGATTGAGTTTTGGAGGAAGACAACAAGTTCAAAAAAAAAAAAAAAGGGAGGATAATTAATATTAAATTCATAATTTGAAACTCTTTAGACATAAACTTCCTGAATTTTAGTTTTCCAGTGAGAAAGGACAGATAAAACAAACAGATAAAGGTCCTAATGAATCAACATTTCCATCCTGCAAAGTGACTCAAATTAGATATTTCATCAATTTTTTTTCCCAAACTGAAAGAATCCTAGTAAGAGTCAGAATAATGCATGAGATGATGTGAAATAGAAAATAATAATCAATCAATCAATCAATATCTTTGTTTTAAAGTTGAAAAAACCTAGTTATGTATCATTGATGTGAAAGCAAAAGAAAATAATTTCTACTGTAAATTTGAAAACAAATTGTGATTTTTCTAAGAATTATCATTCTCTAAGATTGCAAAATATCTTTAATAATCTTTTTAAAAATGTAAAAAAAAATATGTATTTTGTAATGTCATTCTCATTCATCTCTTTTTTCCTTCCTTCTTTCTTTTGTTTTTACTCATTAAGAGAGTAGCAACTGAACAGACAAGATCCTGAAAATAACAAACTCTTCTCTTCAACACACTGGAAACATTAGGAAAACCCTATAATTATGCACAGTAAAAAAAAAAAAAAAAGTTCTGTTTTCCATTTAAAAGTCTATCCAATTTCTTCAGGAGCATTCAATTTATTCTTTCTAGCTAAGCTGTTAGGCAAATCTAATCAAATCACACTAATTTCTGTTGTCAGGGCACTACCTGCAACTGTGCAATGGTTCATTCTAACTCCCCAGGTTACTTGACTGCTCTTAAATTTGACACAAGTCTGGATCAAGATTCACATGTAAAGGAGGCCATTAGTGTGCCCCTGCGAAATAAATTCTTCCAGTTACAAACTCAGCTTGCCTATTTATCTGTTAAAATAGCTGGCACTGAGCCATTCTGCTGGATGATCACCTCCGGACTATATAATCTGGGACAAAATGACTATTGGCCTGTGACACTCCTGCATGTTTTGGAAGGGGTAGGACACCTTCCCTCCTGCACATGGCCTGCTAGGTGTGTTTTATAGGTGAATGG
This sequence comes from Vidua macroura, assembly GCF_024509145.1. NCBI lineage: Eukaryota > Metazoa > Chordata > Aves > Passeriformes > Viduidae > Vidua > Vidua macroura. Next base: position 12,532,611 of record NC_071572.1, read on the forward strand.
TCAGATTTGAGATTCCCAGAAAGGAATGATCCTTGTTATCACTCTGTCTATGGCAGCAAGTGTTAAGGATATCTTTCTTTACATCAACACACACCTCTTTATGTCCACACCAGTATTCCAACTTTTTTTTTTTTTCTGGCTACTTGAACGAAACTTTTATCTTTATGTTCTTATTTCCTGAATTACATGCTATTATTATCAAGAACAGTGACAAGTATTTTTAGTGCCTGGAATAGGAAAGGGCATGCTGAGAGCCCTTCCCAGCTTTGGAGCTAGACTGTTGTTGAATGAAGCAATTGTGAGCCAGCAGCAGATGCCTTTCTACAAAAGGATCTTTTTGCCACTTGTGAGAGATGGGAGCTCCATTCACCCTTTCTTCTCACTTCTGAGCCTTAAGGAGGCAAGGGTTTCATCCTCTTTATGGGATCTGGGGTGCCCCAGCTCTGGCACAACCAGTGGGTTGCCTTCTCATATTTTACCAGGATTTCCATGAGGTTAGGGTCTTAGCTGGATATTTCAATGAATCCAGAAACATGTATCACAAATAAATACAATAAACTACACAACACTGAAAATTTTCCACTCAGATTTTCCGCCCTTTAAACACTTGTAACAGTGCAGTCTAGTACCAGACACTTCTACAAAAACCAACGAGCACACACTTTTTTTTCTTCTTTATTTAGGGATTGTATTTGGTGTCTCAAAAAACAAAATAAAAAGAAAAACAGCCTTACAGTTCTCTGAAATTAACAGAATGTTAGGTAGCTAATGTTTTAAATTTTCTAGGAGGGAATTATAAAATGAACCTCTGATGCCACATAGACTCAAATTTAACATAGTTAGAATAGCTGACAACAGAAAATCTCATATAAACACTGGAATACAAATAATTTTAAGACTCAAGCTAAAGAAGTACATATTCCTCGGATGCACATTCCTAATTAAGTCTTCCAAGGCTCTAAAATATCATCACCACCCTCCTTCCTCTCCCTAAATAAACATTTGAAGAACAATAAGCTCTTTGCAGCTAATAGGCACTACAGAAGAATCAATTTCATTTTTCATTCCTTTTTAGACCACTCTGAGTATTGTGGCCAACTGATCCTTTAAATCTATTCAAGATCAGCACGTGGTCCTGACCAGTGGAGTAATATATGCATATATTTATGTCCTATGCAAGTGTGTTTTCAGGGTACCCAGACCCTGTGGCTATGCATGATGGTCCCTAGAGGTGGCTGTAAATTACTGATGTGTGAAACTGCCAAGCTAACAGAGTTTTGTTTATTTTACTACAGCCATGATCCAAAGCAAAGGAAAGCATTTGTGTAGGGTCCAGATTCTGCAGTCTTGTCATGTGAGCCTGTCCAGTGTACTCAGCAAAGAGGAAGGTGCTTTCCTTCAGTAAAAGAGACAAACATACAGGTGCTGTACTGCCAGTTCACTGGCCATGACTGTGTTACAGTCACAGAATCATTATAGTTGGAAGAGCTATTGAAAATCATGCAGATCATTTTCATGCATTGCTGTAAATACATATGAATATTGAGTCCATTCTTTAATTTAGCACTACCATAATCACCCCCAAACCTTGCCCCCAGTGCCACTTGATCCAGATACCTCTTGAATGCTTCCAGAGACCATATCCCACCACCTCCCTGGACACGTGCCTCAGTGCCTGATCACTCTTCCAAAGAAAAATAAAATTTCTAATATCTAATCTGAGCCTCCCTTGACACAATTTGAGGCCATTTCCTCTTGTCCTTTTGCATGAGACATGGCAAAAGACACCAACAATCTCTTTTCAAGAAGTTGTAGAGAACAATGAATTCCCTCAGAAGCCTCTTTTTCTCCAGACTCAACAACCCCAGTTGCCTCTTCTTACAGGACATGTTTTCTACACCCCTCACCAGCTTTGTAGCCCTTCTCTGGATAAACTCCATCACCTCAAAGTCCTTTGAAACATACTTGGGAAGCAACAGCTTTTTGTCTAGAGTCCAAAAGGGAAGCTCTCATAAGTAAATTTTATTTCCTATATCACTCACAGTCTCTTTTAGTCAGCTGATTAACAGCTATTGCAATGATTCATTATGAATTTAGCAATGAGTGTCCAGAAGACAAACAGAATTTAGGAGAGGCTGAGGTAACAAAATCTATAAAAAGGTGCAGATCATTTTCATGCATTGCTGTAAATACATATGAATATTCAGTCTCACTATAATATCTGCAAAATATTCTCCACTTGATGCATAGCAGCTACTGTTTGCTGTGTGATAAATTAGTCTAAACTTTTCTATATGATAGCTATATCACTTTCTAAAAGAGGCATGTGGATCAACTGGGCAAATATTTAATGAGCAGAAACATCAAATGTTATCCAGAGTAGCATTTACGATGATGATACAAGACAGGCCAACATCAGTTCCCTCACTGGAAGAATTTTAAAATACTGACTGTTGACAGTGAGGTTTCTTATCCATATTTTCCTATAGAAAAGCATTGCCAAACACAAGAATGTTCAAAGGCTTATGTCTCTCATGTTTTACATAGCAAGGGGTTGGTACCAGAGATACACGTCTTGGGGCCATGGATTTAATGGTGACATATGATAACAAATTTCTGGTCACTGTCAAATATCAGCATAGGGTGCAATTACTGGAAACCATTAAGTATAAAACTTGCTTGCAGCTTCCCAATTAACATTCAGTCATCCACCAAACTGCAGGTAACACATGCCTTATATTAATCTACTGGTAAAATCATATTACTAATATCTGGTCTGACTTTTGAGATTAATTTTCTCAACACACAAAAAAAAGATATCTTTAATACTGCACCCTCCTGTGGCTGAGCCCCTGATGAGAAACTGTGCTATACTATGTCAACCAAGTAAAATAAATCATACTGTGTGAAAAAGTATCAGATGATGTATCAAGTAACAAGAATGGTGCACCCTATTTGTTACCATGGCTCATTTTTACATAGTTTTTAATTTTCTCATGAAATATAAGTATTTGAACTAAAAACAAAGGAAATAAATAAAAAATCGAAACTCGAGACCACTACTGAGGATAACTAAGCATTGGCACAGTCTGGCCCAAGAGTTTGTACAGTGGTCTTTAGCAGTTTTCAAGACCCTGCTATATACAGCCTTGATCAGACCTTCTTTGATCAGGAGGTTGAGCCAAAGATCTCCTGAGGTGTCCTTTTCAACCTGAAATACTTGAGGACCAATATGCAAAAATTTAGAACTGTAATTTAAACACTTTCAGTGTTTCAGGAAGGAAAACCTTTTTACTGCTTTTGGATTTTTTTATAAATATGTAAAACATTTTTGACATGTAGGATTTCTAAAAAATCGTGTGTAAAAGAAAATGGGATGAAGCAATGATTTGGCTAACTTTTTTATATATATATTTTCTAGAAAATAAGGTTGAAAATGTACTACTAAGGTCTAATTCTGATGTCAGAGAATAGAAGAAGAATCTAGACATGGCTTCTGACTGACTGAGCATTTTTTGATGCAGGCCATCCTATGTATTTAATATATTTTTACATATTCAGATTCAGATCAAAATATCATCAGATTTCAGAGATATTTCTTGATCCCAGGAAAGAATTAAAATTAAATATTAGCAAAAAAACTCCAAAATTAATTTATAGATTGGATTTTGGAAATTAAACATAGTTTATGAAGCATTGAAATTTGTCAGTTATTCAAGAAGTTAAGGAAAATGATACATTTAAATTTTAATTAACAGAAGCAGTGGAATATTTTCTACTTACTGAGCAAAGACCAAAAAGGGAAAATGTTAGCAGCTAATACCCTGAAAGATGAGAGTGAAATAGCCTTTCTGAGCTAGTAGTAACACATTTTAAATGACCCTGTAAACACCACAGCATACACATGGAATGCAGGAGCATGATTTTTTTTTTTTTTTTCTGTTCTGAAGTCTACTTATCTAAGATGATTTTATTGAACTAATAAATGCAGCTTTTGATATCAACAAATTACAACAGCAACTCATTTTTATTCCATTCAGAAATCACCTTTCATTTGGCTGGGAGAATAATGAGATTTGAGCTCCCATAATAACATTCAGAGACAACCTCTTCAAGTCCTTTCAGGCAGCACTAGCAAATAGAAGTTGTTCAAGTGTGTCACAAAGCTGTCAGCATATGAGTCTGGCTCTGAGAATGTTTTCAGGAGTTGCTTGGTATGTGTGCAGGACGTTGTGAGACCTAATTCAGTTTTAAAAGAAGTACCTAGGAAACTTCCCTCTGATTTAAATGAAAGATGACTATATAAGATTCCACTTGTTGTGGATGAAAATAAACAGTCTCTGGTTTTTTGTTTGATTAAAAAAAAATGTGTTTAATGTTGTCAGTCTTCAGCAAGATGAATCCTAAGGCAGAGCTCCTACTATATTAAGCCTACTACCAGTTTCTATGCAGACAGAATTGACATGGAGTGTTTCGGAATTGAATTCTTATCTCCCAGCTGAAGAATTTTCAAGACATAATTACAAATGCAGCCATGTAATAAATGAAGAAAATGATGACCCAGAGCATGTAAGTGATACAAACCAGATCAAATACTAACTGCCTAATAAAATTCTATTTAGATGAAAAGTATTTAAAATATTAGATATTTTTGATTGAGGTATGGATGTGAATTCTAATGTTAAAAATATTTTTAAACAGTCAAAGAAAATAGTTATTTACTCTGGCGGATCATAAATATGGATAGTTCTGCTGCTGGATGTCATTAGGTTTCTGGAATTAACTAAGCTCCTATTTGACATTCTTTATGCACAAACTAACTTAGGCATGTGATAATTTTAAAGTGTGTCCATAAACCCCATTGAACTAAATGGTGTTTAGGGATATGTGTAATGTTAAAGACACACTGAGTTGTATTCCTCAATACATGTTTGCTAGCAATGAAGTCTAGTCTAAGAGGATTTTAATAGCTTTGGGTTTATTGATTTAATGGGAAACAACCATATTTTTTTCTGAATATAAATAGCATGAGTTAAAAGGGTTAGAAAACAAACCATAAATTTAAGGCACCACAAAGAAGTACTTAAAACAAAACAAAACAAAGCAAAACAAACCCACAAGCCCTTTTCAAAACTGACTTGAACCCAGGAGAATCTTCCTCCTGTTTATGAAAAAAAATATTTTTTATTTTAATTGGTAATTAAAAGTCAAATGAATTGTATGCAATTTATTCAAATAACATATTTTAAGTTTTAAAAGACTTTGGGAAATTTTATGCAGAATTGTGAGAAAAAATAGTATGTATTTTTCAATGTTTCAAAAGGAATCATTTAATTGCAGTAAGAGGATGTATATGTGCAGTTACATTGTCTCTTTCTCTTTGAACCTGTTTGTGGGTGTATTCATTATGTTTGTAGTACTGATCTAGAGAAACTTTATAATTGCTTTTAAAACTACAGAACAATTATGCCAGGACAGTAAATCTGAGAGCTTTAGCTCTCTCTTGTTCATTTTTATGCACATTTATGTTATTTTCTACAGATCAGAACAGCTGTCAAGATACGGCAGTGCAGATATATATTGAGGAGTACTCAATATTCTACATTTATCTAAAAAATGTCCCTACCTCCAATTTTAATCATCTTGATAAGATTTAGAAACCATTGACTTGATTCAGGTGACCTATGCCATACACAAAATGAAAAGGTTTCAGAATGGTCCATTATGGGAAGCAAATTTGTGAAATATTACTAACTAGCAAAAACAATCAATTCATTCATAGAAGCAAATCTTTATGATGAATGATTTTAATAGAAATAAAATATTTGTAAATTATTTTTAAACAGGATCACTTCATTGCTTTGATTTACTAGGTAGATTACCTCAACCCTTATATCAACAAAGCAGGGTAGGTAATAACATTTAATAATGGAATAGGAATTACATGCCAATGATGATTACTTCTTCAATCAATTTTGTACTGAGAAAAAGATGAATATCACTGTATCTTGAGGAAACATTCAAATACTATTTAACTTAAAGTTTGTACTCCTTGAACTAAAATAATTTGTATTTCCCAAGAAGAGTCAAGTATTTTATAGTTTAATACATTGTACCTTTGTGGTCAACAAAGGAAAATAGATATGAAATCAAAATACTCTTTTAACAGTTTTTATTTTTGTTTACTAGTATAAAATTACTACCTTAATTTCAATTTTTGTTCCGGGGTATCGTGAGTAGATAGACTATTAAATATCACTTAGTTTGATAAAAATATGGTTTCATTTTTAATTACATTAACTTTATACTAATAGGTAACATTTTTATTGCTTGAAGTATGAAAGCAAATTACCACATCTAGTCTTATTTTCAGAAGTTCAAATTCTAAGGCGTCCTATTTTACATCTCGTTCTGACTGAAAACTTTCTTGTTGGTTATGTTTTTCCATGGTTGCCTACATTTCTAGGTTTCATGAATTATCAAAACCTATGTTTTGGTTAGCTGAGTGGCACTGAACTGTCAGAGGAACAAGCAGGGAGGAAATCCCTTGATTTAGTTCACGCATGGAGAAAATACTTCTTCACATGCCATTTGACTGTTGAGTTCGTCTAGTGCAAGACTTGTGCATCTTTTTCCACTTGGCATGGCAAAATCAGCCAAGTTGAGGTTGTTTCACAGCTCATTACCTCCTCTTCGTGGTATCTGGCAGACACTGGATGGAGGACCTGCAATTTGTCTCAGAGGATTAAAAGCACAAGAGACAATCCAGTCCTAGCATGCCGTGAATTACTTCACTTTTATCTTCCTCTTGCTGTGCACAGACAGTGTGACAGAAGATGTTGTTATTCTTGGCAATTATATGATTCTTTTGCCCTTCCCATGATGCCATTCCTCCTTTTTAAATATTACAGGCATTTAACAAATATATTATTGCTCTTCTTCAGCATTTTGTGGTTCAGAGAAGATGTCAGTTGTTGCTAATGCTGGGTAATGAAAAGGAGTTGATTAATCAAAACACATGTGGCGTAATCATGAATGTGGCAACAGCTTAAAATGAGTTTAAGATAAACTGCCAGTTAAACAGCCACGAACTATGCAGGTATGAAAGTTGTGTTCCAGTTGTTCTCCCTTGTAAAGAAAATAATTAATAATATTTTCATAGACAGTAAAATTTCATAACCTCTGGGACCTGAGGATGCAGCTAAAAGCTTTGATCTCCGATTTAATATGGAGAGATCATCATGAACAATTATATGCCACATTTGCTCCAGTTTGCTTTGAAACACTAATTCATAGGCTTGCATCCTGCATTAGCACCTGTGTTTTAGAACCAAGATTTCTAAAAGTGAATTTTTTTTTTTTTTGGCTCTCAGTAAACTCCACTGTAATCTTGGACATGGAGCCAGCCAGGCTCCTGAAGCAAAAAATCTGAAGTATCTGTGACGAGTTTTTTTCCATCTTCAAATGTAATTGAAACTTTTAAATTACTGAAAAGGAGAATTTGCAACATTATAATTATTTTTCTTCATTTTCAAACATTAAGAAAAGTGTGTTTACTATTTTAGAGGCTATTGCCCTCTCTTTAATTTTAATCTGTCGTCCATTACTGATGCTCTTGAATTCATTTTTTATTTAACAAGCCTATCCAAAACAGAGCAACAGTGCATCTGACTGAAGACATAGAAATATATATTTGAAAAGTTCATAGAGACGTTAAAATATGACAACTTTTTCTTTTAAGACTTGCACTGAGGTAATGAAAAGTGAATGAGCTTTAATCTAATCAATGAGAGTGGCAGCTCTGTAAGTAATCTAAGCAATGCTTGGGATTTGCATAATTTTTTACTAAGAGAATTTCACATCCCTGATGATTTGTGTTTTGCTCTACACAGTACTTTTGTCTGATGCAGAGTTTTCCCCTGACAGCTTCCCAACACATTTTGGATCCAGACTAAAAAGATGTTGAAAGCCCAAATATCTGCTGATTCAAGCAGCATTGTGTTAATCAAGTAATAGTTTTAGCTGTACTTATCAATGATACTAATTACAAAGCCTCCTCACATAGATGTCACTACACACAGGTCTGAACGCTTAGGAAGCCTGCTCAAACCAGTGGGACTATTTATTTAAAGTTATGGCCCTTTGTAAGAGAGGATTATATCTATTCTGAAATAATTTTATCCTGGTGTAATGGTAAGCAAGAGTTTTGGACAAACCTTTCTCTAATAGTTGATGTGCTTCCTGGTAGGAGAGACACAGAACAAAACCAATATCATGAGGATTCTTCCTGTTGAAGTAAAATGAAAGCATGCACTGAAATTCTCAACATGCAACCATATAGAAGATCATAGGGAATCAAAACTTTTCTAGTTGAAGAATTCCTGTTAGCCTCCACAAGAGGAAGAGAGTTTTTTCAGGCAGAAAAGCTATGACAAGCAACTTAAATCAGCCCTTTGGAGTCCACTCAAAAAACACCAGTTAGGCTACAGATTATGGAACTATTTAAATGTGATGAAACAATTTTTTATAAAGAGTACAAAATAGAGTAGCCTGAATTTAACCAGTTCTGCAATGCTGCAAGAAGCAACAGTTTCAATAGGAATAGACAAGCTACATTTTTAACTACAGAAGTCATTTTATCTTAAGAGCATTTAAAGGCACCAAAATGAACAAAACCTGTTGTGTTGCCCTCACTTAAAAAATAGAAAAGATGTTATGATTAAGATCTCAAACCACTAAACTCATTATTTTTACAACAAAAAAATTCTAATAGCCACATTGGGACAATCCAGATCTGTTATACACATGACCAGTAGGTTGAACGCTTTAGCATAACAAATAAGAGTTCTACAGGTAAGAACACTTATCTAATTATAATGAAAATATGTGTGTGACTGCCAAAGCTGACACAAATACCAAATACATTGTTCTTATCAGTTTTATAATAATGTGGAAATCAGCATTTTTTAAGAATAAGTATGCATATATATTTCTTTCTGACTCTGTGTCAGTCATTAAGCTCAATTTTATGACTGCTGGCTTAGTTTATATCCCTTCACATCAGGAGCAGTTAACTAATGATTTAGATGCTACTTCTAGCTTAGAATACCATAATGATCTATGAGTTATGTGAATTATTAATGAAAGAGCCCATTGCCTCAAATGGGAACAAACTAGTTAAGTCATGTTGAAAGTATCAGTATTTATAATATCTGTCTGATATTATAAATAAATATAATAGAGAAATAAAACTGTATTTAGGAAAATGACACAGAATACTGCCAGCAGGAATGAATATCTTTATATTTTCATTCATACCAGCAGTGAAATTCTCCTGCTGTGACAGCAGCCTTTTCATGACAACATTTTCATCACAGATTTGGAGATGGATGAAGGCAGTTATCCAAAACAAATTGTTATCCAATACTGAATTTAAGCCTTTGTTCCAGCTCCCTCAGAGCTTTATAAGACACTTAGCTCACTAGGTTCTTTTATATCTTTCTGTGTCTCCATTTTGTGGGATCAGAGCTTAGTAAGTAAAGTTATACAAGCCCTCAGCTGATCTGCTCAGAGATTTCATTTTCCTGAGTCCATCAAACTGAAATATCTTTTAAAATTTCTAGCAGGACATTTGGGAATCTCCCACTATCACAACAATTCTGGAAATACCAAGGTATTGGAGGATTTTTCTTAAAGGATTTCACAGAACAGAAATTCTTTGAAATTCTACAAAAGAGAACTCAGATTTTATGTTTTTTTTTCATTTAAATTTAGGGCTCAGAGTTTCAATGTGCTACTTCTTAGCCAAGGAGACAGTTCTGAGACCTGTCGCCTTTGTATGTCCACTTGAGAGGAATAGAAAACTCATCTCTAAATTTAACCTGAAAAGATAGTAGGCTTTTTCACTTGATGAGGTGCATTTGTGCATGTAGCAGAGGAATTTCTTTGGATGATTAAGAAAAAATTAATCTCTGTACATTTGAAAAATATGTCCCTCTCCCTCTTATTTCAGTAGGTTACAAGGCAGCCTATTTCTTCCTTGCTGCCTGTTGGAACACCCAATAGACAAAAGATGAGTTTAAAAAAAATTGTGCACAGAGTTAATATGTCCAGAAGCCCTTAAACATGCAATTATCAACGCATCTGTTATTCAGAGTGGGAAAAAAACAAATAGAATAGGAATAGGAATATACCTACTGATAATAAAGTTACAGTGCATCAGATGTATCTATAAGTTACAGATACTGATAATTGTTTTGAAGCCTCTGTTGAAATTTGTAATGTCAAATAATAGATAGTTCTCCATATGTGTCTCAAGCTGGAATGCTCAACAAGGCTGCAGTTTGTGGCTGACAGAAAGAAAAAAGCCAATTTTTTTCTTTTCACTTTTAATTAAGGCTCTGAAAGTTTTACACAGCAATGAGACAGCTCCCCACATTAGCTGTGCTGCTATTCTGCAGCAAACAGCACATTCGGACAGGGATGCATTTTATTCATGTTATTTTCTTAGATTATCTTCTGCATTTGGCATCTATATTTTTAGCTAATCAGTTTCTCCCCCCTCCCCCACCCCCCCCTTTGGAAAACCACTCTAAAAAATTTCTTTGGGGGAGCAAATAGAAGTACTTGGTTGGAAAACAACCTAATTGTTGCTGATTATTAATGTTGAAGATATAGGCTTTTTTCCAGATCTTTATGCTTTAATATCTATTATTATTATTATTATTATTATTATTATTATTATTATTATTATTAGTTTGGGCACATATAACTTGTCATTAACTTTCTACAAAGTTTCCATTCTGTTTTCCTAAAGGAATGTTTCCTTTTTCATGGTATGCTCAGAGAATTGAAATCAAATGGAATCCTGCGCTTGATACTTCAAAGCTTTGCCCTTCTCAATATTGAACAGTTTCTTTGGAGGACCCTGAACAAATATTTTTTATTTTCCTAGCTCCTCTTGCTAACAGTCCACCTAAATTTTCATTAACACTCTTACAGACCAGAAAAGATTTTTTGTGTGCATGGCTGGCCTAAATACACTGTATATATACAACTAATTCTGCATATCTATATCTCCAGATTAATGCACATTTCATCCACTAATTGTAAATATTGCAATAAAAAGTGTGGTGTTGCTTTTCTGCAAAATATTGTACACAGGTTATTTCTGACACTTTATTTACAAACACCCATGTAACAGTGAGGTATTTACAAAAAAGCAGCATACAATTAATGAAATTAAGCATGTAAAATCACTAATTTCTTTAAAATAAGACTGTTCGATATCTGTGGTAGGTTAACCTTTACTAAAAAACACCACCAGGCAATCAGTCACTCCCACTTAGTGTATTCTTGAATGCAAAATAATGAGTGGAATCAATGATCAGAAAAAAATTAAACAGTTCTTCCTTACCTGTTAAAAAGAAACTCACCTAGCATATCTAATGTTCACTTTTCTTTGCTACATTTAGCAAATTGTCAAGGAGTCAGACAAGTACTTTCTTACAGCCATTTTTGCATCAATGATTTAGATCTAAATTTTAAAGGGCCTAAATTATTCCTATGTTGAATATGGGACTATTTTACCATTTCGACACTGTCATAAGGGAAAGAGCATTATCACTTGTCACACCATAATCAAGAGTTTGGGAGCAGCTGGTCAAGGCAATAGCTTTTATTTTTCTCTGAAAAAAAAGTCCTGTAAAATACACATACCCTTCTGAAAAATAAGTTGCAATCTTCAGATTGTCCAGGTGGAGTGCATGGAGCTCTGCCTGAGGATGGGTGAAAAGCTGACCTGGAGTTTATGGGTAAGGAATAAAGAGACAGCAGGGACAGGAGACATTATAGTGGGGATCTGCTGCAGACTGCCTGGCCAGGAAAACTGAGCAGATAACGCTTCTGTAGACAGATAGGAGCAGCCTCATATTCACAAGCTGTGGTCCTCATGGGGAATTTTAACCACCCTGATACAGGATGGAGGAACAAAACAGCCAGGCACAGGCAATCCCAGAGGTTCCTGGGATGTGCTGATGATAACTTCCTTCTCCAGGTGACACAGGGGACAACAAGGAGAGGTGCTATGCAGGACCTTGTTCTTACCAACATGGAGGGGCTGCTCTGAAATGTGAAGGTGCATCTGTAAGAGCCTGTCTGAAGCCCCTCGTTCTCCATTCTGCCTTCTGATTGCCACGAGAAAGAATCCCTTCCCCCACTGTAGTTGGGACACAGCGCAGGTGGAACCACTGAACCATCATGCTAGCTGTTCCAAACAAGGCCTGGCAAGAACTTGGCAAGGAGTTGGCAAGGACTTGGTAAAGACCTGACATGGACCCAGCATGGGGCAGCCTGATGCATGGCCTGCTTCTAATCTCCGTTCCTTAAGCCGAATGAACTTTTGGGGTGACTCCCGTGGTCCTTCATTGAAGACCCCTCATCTGCCTCGTTACCACGGTGACAAAGAATGAGAACCCTCCTCCCAAGGACTGAGACAGAGACCCCTGCTATAGGGGGGAGGGGAAATTGGTGGTCTGACCCCCTAATGACATGACCTGTTTCCCTTCCGTCATTTCAATGGACTTACTCTTCATTGTATTCATCTTGCTTTGGTGGTTTCTGTGGACTCACCTATTCCCTTGTGGCAATTACAATGGACTTTCATTGTTACACTTGTTCCCCCCTCTTTCCTCTGTGGAATATAACTGGACCCCCGAGTCGACCAGAACTTCGAAGACTTCCCTGACACGACAGACAGATCCCCATCGTCTGGACCACTGAGGATCTCGCCTGTGTTGGTAGCTACTCCCATCCCCCTGCTCTCTCTCTCTCTATCCTTTTATCTCCTTTCTGATCCCCACTATCGTATTTACTGTTTTGGCCCCTAATAAAGGTGCATTTTTTGTGACTAACTGATAGTCCCTTGTCGTTTGCCTTTTTTGCACTTTTGGGATCAGTGAAAAGAACCATCAAGACACCCCGCAATAAGCGGATCGTGACAGCATCCTGGGCTGCAGCCTGGGCTGCAGTGACCATGAAGCAGTGAAATTCAAGATCCTTAGGGATGTGAGGAGGGTTCATAAACAAGCTCACCACCCTGTACATCAGGAGAGCAGACTGTGGGATAAAGTCCTGCAAGGAAAAGAGGTACAAGAAAGAGATGATCAGAGGGCTGGAGCAGCTTTGCCATGAATATGGGCTGAGAATTGTTCATCCTGGAGAAGAGAAGGCTCTGGGGATATCTTCTAGCAGCCCTCCAGTACCTAAATGATGCTTACTAAAGTTGAAGAGGGATTATGTGCAAGAACATGTAGTGATAGGACAAGGGACACTGGCTTTAAACTAAAAGAGAGTAGATTTAGATTAGACGTAAGGAAAAAACATAACTCTGAGGATAGTGAGACACTGGAGCAGATTACCCAAAGAAGCTGTGGATGCCTCATTCCTGGTAGTGTTCAAGACCAGGTTGAATGGGGCTCTGAGCAACCTGGTCTAGTGGAGTGTTCTTGCCCATAGGAGTGTTGGAAGCAGATGATCTTTAAGGACCCTTCCAACCCAAACCATTCTGTGATTCCATGAGAAACTATTTGTTGTTATTTTTATGTCGATTAAACAAAAGCTAACCGGGTTGCAAGAAGAATTTTGTAACAAGATTAACGCTCAGAGACTGAGGCAGCTCTTCAGCTTGCACAGGCTCTCTATTGTATCTGTTGGGGAGTGCAGGTGACTCCCTCCCACAGCTCTAGGGGCCTAGAAGCCCTTTAGACTTAAGGAAGCGCCACCAAATCATGTCACTTTCCTGAGTGAATTCACTGTTCCTGTTTGTAGTCAAAGTTCCTGTCTCTTACTCCACTAAGAATTACTGGTAGTATTTATCAAGTGTCCAGCTAAGAGTGCAGCTGACAGATTGCTGTCAGTACACTGTATCCATTATGTATTGAATTCAATGCTTTGTGACTACTGCCCTACTTTCTGCTCTTAATTCCTTAGTTTTATACGTTTGTCTCCTCCAAACTCTTCTAGGATGAATACATTTCTACAAACTCTTTGTCTTTTTCTTTCCTGGCACTGTCAACCTTGCAGGCTCCATTGAAGTGGGGGACATGTTCATGTCCAGGTATTGCTGCTGCACTTGGGAATTAAAGGATTATTAAAGTACTAAACTGCAATTTTTGATTGAGTCTACAATATTGTGTCATGGTTGTAATTAGTAAATTACAACAGAAGTCCTGAGGGAATCACGTATTAGAGCTATGTGTTTACTAAATTTGTTTGCTCATGATTAATATTATTGCACTAAACATAAAAGGAAATGATTAATGACTTATCTACAAATTACTTCATACTGCTGGTAATGGTGCAGGATAGAAGGTAAATATGCTTGGAAACTGGTTTACAGAATCAGGGAAACAAAATCAGTGCTGGTAAGCTTTCTGGTAAAATGATACAAAAAGAATTGTCCTTCAAGGAATAATAAATACATATAAATTTTATGCCATATAATTTCAAATATATTTGTCAAAATACTTGCATATAACAAAAAAAAAAAAAATGTTTCCTGTCAGACTTTGCAGCCTCCTAAGACACTTCGCAAACTTAATTTCTGGCTTGCAGCAGAAACCAGCAGCAAAATATAATAAGGTTTAGAAATAGGCCTGTTTAAATAAATTACATAACCTAGCTTTTTTCCTAGTACAGAATTGACTTTCAAGTGTGGATATATTAGAAAATAAGATGGTATATTTTGTATAATTTGTAACTAGTTAAATTTCTATGATGTTAGGGGCCTTAACACAAATGGTGAAAGTAATTACATCAAGTATGCATTGTTTTTCTCATGAAAAAACCAATGTTCTCTCATTTTTCTACTGAAGACTCTTTTAAGGATGAATTAGAGACTAGAGGACAACATAGCGTTCATCCTGATTAACATGTGAAACCTACAGTGGAAGGCAGCCAGACCTGTTAGACTTTGTGACAGGGAATTCTTCCTCCTGGCCATGTAAAGAGGATGTTTGTCCCTCTCAGACCTTGTGGTGTCTGCCATTCAGGACTCATGGATGCAGAGGCTCCCTGTGGCCATGTCCCATCAGCAGTGAGGTGGAGTGTGAACACATTACTTGCCTTCAATTAGCCTCTCTTGTTCCAGCTCCTCTGCATTTCCCATGTTTGTTTTCCCCATCCATCTGCATCCCTCCCTTTCTCCGCCTGCGTTTCATCCCAAATAAACGCCCTGTTGTTAATTACACTTTCCCTACTGGACTCACTTTTTTTACACCTGTACTCCAGTTTAGTATCTCACAGACTGTGGCTGCTGAGGGTTTGCTGACCTTGCTGTATCTCACTTCTGAAAGATCCCCAGCTGGCCCTTCAATTATTTATGAGATTTGGCCATGTCTCCCCTCGCTGGTGTGTAACTGTGTGCAAAATCTGGCCATTATTCACAGTGCAACCCATAACACTTGTCAGTTTCTCCTTCTGTTATCTGTCATACCCAGCAATTTCTATTGCCATGTCCAGCAGCTTCTCATGGCCAGTTTAGTTAGTTAAACCCCAGGCCATGTCCTAACATGTGCCTGTGTACATTTATTGTGCTCACTCCTTACAAGAATTTCACTTATGTTTGCCTGCTGGAATGAGTTAAGAATAGACCTTTTTGTAGCCAGGCAGGATTAATCATTTTTAACACTTACTGCTCAGCATCAGAGCACACAAGAAATGAATTATTAAACAGTACATCTTCTCAAAAAACCTTCATATTCTCATTTTAAAAGGGTATTTTAATTTGAAAATTAGATTTAGAATAGGAAAGTGATGCTTTTTGTAGGCAGAAGGAGAAGCAGATCAAAATTTGTGTATGACTAGGCATCTAAATTTCTGGAATGGATGAGCATTCTTTTGAAATATCAGCATATAAATGGAAATCAAACAATTCAAATGTATTAGATAATGCACAGGAGAAAATGAAGAAGCAATGTCAATATACTAAATGTATGCCTCACATTTGAAAATAAGATTCATTTCATGCTTTGCTTATGTCCTAGCAGTAGAAATATCACAACAAGTACCCTTATTGAAGAAAAAACAATCAAACTAACAAAAAACAAAACAAAACCAGGGCCAGATAATTACAAATTTATACAATCAGTTCACGTTTTGAGGTTAAGATAAGTTTGGAACACAATTAAAGAACATAATGTCTTTTTTGCTAACAGCGTCATTAACAAGGATTTTCACTGAAAAGATATTGATGCCTTGCCTAACCTTTATAATTGCTAAATTGAAATGCCACCTATGATTTAATTATGTGCATATACAAATGTAATGATCTTTAAGAAAGACTTCTTGGCTTTAGTCAAAGAAAAAAAATAGGATTTCCATTTCACCTAAATCACAATATTTTGAAGAAATTTATACTTTTCTCAGTGTTATTGATCTATGTTTCATTAATAATATAATTCACATTTGAGATTTTACTAGTGAAACATAAAGTAATCATTGCTATTTTTATATGCTAAAACCTCTGATAATTTAGAGGGTCACAAAGCCCTGATATGACTCGGCAGTAATACCAAAAGTTTTCATCATTAGATACATAAATAATATCAACAAGATTATATTTTACATATGAAAATTTCACCAGTGAATGCTAGTTAGACTTACTGATCCTGAAATCACTTTGTGTATAAAGAAAAGGGAAAAAAATATTTTCCTAGCTACTACCATAATTTCCCCCAATACCAATATTTTCAGAAGATGTTGGATTAAAATTATATTTGCCTGACATAGATGAAGTGCTTTCCAATGCATATAGAGTCTCCAGTTGTGCACTTCACTGAACCCCTTGCTTGTAAGACAAGTCGGGGAACAGAATTTATTTCAACCAAGGTGCACTTGTTATGTGTATCATTATTTACACAGAGGCTGGTGTTATTTTAATTCTCTTTGCTTAAAATCCCACTGATAGGTCCAAATTAAAGGGAGAAGAATATGTAGAAAGTGAAGGAGTTTCTAGGAAGTGTTCAGTCCACTAAAGCAATAGAAAGGTGGAAAAAAGAAAAAAACGTGAAATTTGAGCAGGTGCAACCATGTGTAAAGTTTGGAGAGTTCACTAGCCTGATCTCCTGTGCTGTACTTATGTGACACTTGCACCACCTCAGCATTTTGGTTGGTGTCTACAGCTATTAGAGAGCAGCCTCATGTTCCCAAGGCAATCAGTACTGTGGAATAGTCTGTTAACTCCAAGGCACAAGTCTTCAGCAAACCATGTGGATTTTTTCCCTATGTTTTATGTTTAGCTTTATATATTTCTCATTATTCCTAAACAGTTTAAATTTGCAAGCAAGTCCATGTGTTGTTTCTTCTGAACAAACCAAGTCCAAACAAATGTAGAAAAAAAAAAAAAAAGCATGCATATTTTTTGAAATGAAAGCTGGTGGGGATTTTCAATTATGCTGGAAATTCTTCTTAGTTGCTTAGCAATTTTTAAATTTTTTCATCTCTCTCTGAACTCCATGCTTGGAGCTGTGATGCTGACCCTGCACCTGCCTGCAGAACTGCAGATGGCTGGTGTAACACCAGCTATTGACTTCAAAACAGGAAGAAGGAGGAGGAGAACCAGATTGCCTGTGAGATGAACACATAATTCCAAAATGCTAATTATAGGTTCCCTAAAATATTATGAAGTCTTGTGCATTTGCAACTGGGATTCATCTTCACGCATCGTTAAAGTCCTAATGTATACCTTTGGTGAAGGAAGAAAATCTGGTCAGAAATTACATATTTTAGTTGTACACAAAGTGACTTGCTGTGTTACTCAATAGTATATTCAGCTTCTTTCAGTCAAAGAGTCAGATGCAGAAGGGAAAACAGCATATACAGTAGCTTAAATAATGACCCAAGTATGTATCTATTTTTTCTAGTAATGAAAAAGAAACTCAAAGTAAACATAACTCAAATAAACTCACCATCTTCAGCTTTAAAAAAAAAACCAAGGAATTTAGCTGAAGCTAAAGGCTATGTTACTGTCCTTATGCAGTTAACAAGAAAATATTTAATTAAGAATAATGGACTATTTAAGGCCTAAAAATAGAACAAAATTTGGTATTTTTCCAAAGATATAAAATGGCAGAGCAATAATAGCCCTACCAAGTAAAATAATTACCACTTTTATGATAGAGGTTCACATTCTGAGTACAAAGACACACACATACATATGCATAATAAAAATCTGAAAAACAGTGTCTTTGAACATTGTTCATACTCTATTTTAATATAGAAAATATTTCTAGTCTCTGTTACCTATATATAAAAAAAAGCTTAAAAATATGATTGTAACATCCTGCAGAACTTCATATTTCTGAGTGCAGAATTCAAGGCCAGTTGACATACTCTTATTAGGAGTTTGAAATCATCCTTGTGAAGCTGAAGAAGATACTTAATTTTTTTTTTTTTTTTTACTTAAACTCTACCTTGAAATGTAAGACTCATTCATGGAAACTATGTGTTCAGTCTCTTTCACTACCTTTACAGTAAAATGGAAATTACAGAGAGGAGTACAGGTCTAGAGACATTAAATCATCTTGTTTGAAGCAAAAAATGCTGGATTTTAAGTGCATGATCCATTGAGGCATGTCCTATGTCAAAGAAAACATCTAAATTAGAGGAAATAGGTTGCTCATGTACATGCTGTGCCCCAGACTAAGATTAAGAAACACAGCAGTTGCTTCCCATTTGAGGAAAGGAAATCCAGGTGTGTAAACTGTACATGACCTCTAAATGACCTGTTCAATGGCCTAAAACACTTGGAGACCACGACATGTCATGGACTACATGTTGCCCTAATTGGTCTAAAAGCAGTCTGTGAAATGAACATTGAAACAGAAAATTTTAAACCTGCACTTTTTTTTACTGTAGTTATTGTACCTTAGGCCCTAGGACATGGAACTTCAAAGGCCAGCCCAACAACTGCAGAGTCCTTTCACTGCTGGATTTAGGGCACTTGAGCTTGACTGAGCTGCTCCCTTTCATCCCATGGAGTATCATGGTGGAGGAGACCA
The DNA here is from genome assembly GCF_024509145.1 of Vidua macroura. NCBI lineage: Eukaryota > Metazoa > Chordata > Aves > Passeriformes > Viduidae > Vidua > Vidua macroura. The sequence continues at coordinate 12,551,669 of NC_071572.1, forward strand.
CACTGCAATTTGATGTCCACCCATATTACAGAGATATTGTGCAATCCCAATCCCCTATTTTTAACACTTGTTTTTGGTAAATTTTTGTTTGGGCCTTTAGTTACTTATAAGTGAAAATACATCATATTGTCATTTGATATAATAAGATATTTAGGCCATATTAGCCACGTTAGCTCCATCTTTCAGTGGCAATAGAAGGAAGAAATATTTAATTTAAAGCATCTCAAATTTAACAGGAAATAATAAATGGAAAAATGCAGAACAGAAATTATTAGTGTTAATTTTATATATTTGTTGATTATACTTAAACTTTTTTTGACAAACTTTCTAATTCTTCTGTTTAAAAATATTCTTGAGTATTATAAAAATAATTACTGTAAACATAAATTTAACAACAAACTTTGACAATCCTTAATTCCAGTCCAATTATGGTTTTTGCTCTAAATTGTACCAAGGAACAAATTCAAGATTTGTATCTTAAAATATTTGTTAAATCTACTTTTACTTATATTCATACTTTCTCATACATACAGAGCCATAGTTCAGGGAATATTATAAAGAATACACAGAACCCTACAGGCCCTGAGAAAAGGTATTTATTGGTGTTGCTTATAAGCCCTTTTAAGTACTGAAAGACCACAATAAGATCTTTCTGGAGCTTTCCCTTTTTCAGACTAAATATCAACTCCCTCATACTTTCTTAGCAGGAGAAATATTTCCGACCTGTGGCCATCTCCATGGCCCTCATTTGGACCTGATATAACACTCATTACTGGTTTCCATTTGGACATTGAGAATATTTAAATGCCTATATATTATTTTATGTGTTCATATATGAATAGTAAACTTCTGGTGCTTTTCAGCTTGCATGCACATATATACGTATTTTAAAAATACATACTTTGCTTCAAGAGATATTTTTCTAGAGTTTTTTTTTTTGTAAACTTCTGCTAGTTATATTCTCCCATTATTTTGGGGAAGAATCTTCAAACCACAACTTAGACAGCTACTCCAGCAACTATCACTCTGCTGTTTGCAGTACAGTACAATCTTATTTTTCTTGTGGGTATCAAAGAGAATGTGGGCTAATAAAAGACACAGAAATAAGGAGAGTTCTGACATCCTGTGAGTAAGACACCAAAGTCGGCATCAGCTGATGTAGCAGCTAAACAAAAACCTCTTAGTGAAACCCAAAACATCCAGTTTTTTACACATGCAAACCCGACTCTGCTCCTTGGTTTTCATTCCCTATCTCTTCAGGATGCTTACAGCTCTCAGTAATGTCTACTGACATAAAGTCTTAGAGTCAGCATCAAATCCCATTAAAATAATCTGAAAGCCTCCTTTGAGTTGAATGGGTTTTAAATCAGACTCTTATTAGACTCACCTAGTAGAGTAATAAATATTCATAGGTGGATGAAGAGAAAATCTCTCCAGTTTTGAGTCCAGCAGGAAGATAATTTGAAGGATTCGAAGGATAATCTACTTGTTGATCAAGAAAGACTCATGGAAATTGACTTTTAGGGCATGTGCAGGACACAGGCAGGTAAATAAGGTATTTGAAAAACAAAATCATAGTAGCATATGCCACAGCATCCAAAGCAATCCCTGAAAGATACTTAGATTTCTTATTCTTTCTTTAAACTATATATAATTGGAATTCTTGTGAATATTAATTGATAGTTTTTAACAAGCTATCTGACTACTAAATATCATAAATTGACACAGTTTAGGTAACCAAAAGTAAAGGAAAGACATTTCCAATTCTTCTTCTAGTTTTTCTCTCTATTCACAGCCATTCCATTTATAATATGCAGCTGTCAATGATACAATCTGTTTCATCCTCATGTCATATAATAAAGTCTTACTGACAGTGGGGAAATCAATATTCTCTTTTGTACATAATAGAATTGAAAGACTGGTTAGTTTGAGTGGAGACTTGGCTAGAAAACCTCAGCATGCCTTTTTAATAGATGGACTTTTCATTATGCAGGGTGATTGAGATAGGGAAAGGCAGAAAAATTGAGAGAAGTGGAGGTTAAAACATCATATGCTATTAAGAAAACAGGAAATTGGTGGGGGAGACTATTTCTGCCCCAACACAAGCAAAAGGTGTCAGGGTGCAGAAGTTGCACAGTTTTGACAATATTAGTCAATATTAGTTTCATATTAGCAGCATTCAAACCACTTTTAAAAATGTGGTGCTGTGTTTCTGGAGCACTAACTCGGACAGCATGCTAAGGACAGCACACAATAATGATATCCTTAGTGTAAACAGAGGCTTCTTTCTTCCATCACTCTGATCATAGAGTCATCTGCAGGTTTGGAAAGAGAGAATCTCTTCAACAGGCTCAATACAGGCCGAGCACCCACCTTTGAGGATTAGCATGGTGGAAAAACCCCATGTTAGCTTCTGTTGTAGTTTAACCCCAATATATATCTCTGCCCCACACAGTCCTTATCACTGCAGGATGTGCTGCTCCCTGCAGATCCTGGGGAAGAGAGCAAGACAATTCATGGGATGAGATAAAGGCAATTTAGTAGGTAAAGCCAAAGCTACACATGCAAGCAAAGCAAAAGGAGTTGATTCACTGCTTCCCATGGCTATGCAGCTGCTTGGACCCATCCCCAGGAAAACCAGGCTCCATCATGCATAATGGTGACTTTGAAAAAGAAATGCCATAACTCCAGACATCCTCATTTTTCTTTATGACGTGAAATGTCTCTTTGGTTAGCTCTGGTCATCTGCCTGGTCATGTCCCCTCCTAACCTATGGCACATCCCTTAACGTCCTCTCTGGCTGTACAGTATGAGGAAAAGACCTTAATTGACATTGATTAAGCATTGCTCAGCCGTGGCTAAAAGATCCCTGTCTTATCAACACTGCTTGGGTGACACAATCTAAACATAGCACCAAAACAGACACTCTGAGGAAAATTAGCTTAATCCCAGCCAAAACTATCAAGATTCTCAGAGTGCAAGATTATGTTGTGCTGCGTTTTTTGACACAACCTTGTAACAGCAAAGTACTCATAGCATAGCAGTGCATTTTGTATCATAGGCACTGTGTGTTATTGCTTTTGTCACTTAATGTCCTTCCCTCAATTGAAATGCTATGTGTTTATATAGTATCTTCTAGGTGTATTAAAAAAATAGGTGAAAAATTATGCTATGACATGTCTAAGGAGCTACAAACTATAATGTACACATATAACTGTAGGCCTGTCTAGGTACAGAAGTAAATGCACATTTTATTTTCTTCTTGTCATCACTATTCATTCTTCAATGGATTCACCTGGCCTAATATAAGTATACAGTTGTAAATGCAGTTTCAAAATAGGGTGTAAGTGACTATTTAAATACAGTCACAAACATCTGTACCAACAGAAAGAGAAACCTAAATGACACTAATTGTCACCTTATCTGCTAGTCTTAGCAGAAAGCGAAAGCAACAAATTAGTCTGTCTCAGATGCTCTATCAGCTGTAGGCATCCTCCCCTATTAACAGACAGTAATTTTATTGGTTGGATGAGAATATTACACTAACTCTATAGCTGCATGTGCCATGGACAAGAAAACAGTTTTTCTCTTGTCATGTGTGTCAGTTCAGTGACTGTCTAAGATTATTCATTGAAAAATTGTAAATATTCATTTGAAAACTGTATCACAAGGAAAAGTCCAAATTCCATGAGTGTTTTTAACAGTAGCCAGTGATCTTCTTCACTATTGTTATTAGATTTAACATTCAAATTTGCTTTGATTGAAAACCAAAAAAATTCTTTTTCGTTGAAAATCTAGATTACATGCTCACAAAGCATTAATAAACATCCACCCCAGTTTTCAGACAGATTTAATTAGTGTTATCTTTACTTAATTTAAAAAAGCAACAACACAATATTCTCTTTTAGATAAGGCCCTTGAATATACACAGCCTTAGAAACAAACATGTGATAAAGACAATAAATTGAGAGCTTAATTAATTAAATTTGGGCTGACTTCTCATTGAGAATGTTCAGGATTTTACACTGATATGTTCTACACTTTCATGTAAGACATTTCTATTTTAAGTATTTGTCAGCGCTGAAGATTAAATATAGCTGGCATGTTGCCTTTCTCGTGATGAGTAAGAATTAAACTAATTTTTGCAATAAAAGAATGCTACAAATAGGCCTTTTAAGAAAAGGACATCATGAACAGAAGTAAATTTTTATTGGTCCTGCCCACAGATCAGCTCCTATCCCTGTGAAGTCAATGTGCTCTACAGACTACTGGGGATATATAGCACAATAAGGATATTAGAAATTATGGGGAGTGTTAACACTACTAGAAGAAATGGAAGCATAAAGACATGAAGAACAGGTAAAGCATGTGCTAAAATTCTATACTGAGGCAAGAAATTTTCCTGAAGTCCAAATGAGTTTAGGGATAAATGCAGCGATCAAGTTTGAAAATGTATATTGATAAAAATTTTCACCATGGGTATTTCATGAAGGAGTTAATCCTATCAGAGAGCTTCTATTTTCTTATCCAGGATAATTTTATATTATACATTGTGTCTTTGCCCATACACTTAAGGTAATAATTGTCTAACAACTAAACTGAAAATTCTTATAGGAAAAAAAATTGGATTGATGAAAAAAAAAAAAAAAAAGCTCTAAGTGTTCTGGAAAGTCCCCCTTTTGGCTGCCCTAAAAAAAAAAAAAAAAAAAAAAAAAAAGTTCTTGACGTTCCAGGGGAAAACTGTAAAGAAGCTGAATATACAAAATAATCTATAATTTATTTAAAATTCCTGTGGAATTCCTTAACTAAGATGTGGCTATTTTGAAACAGAATAGTAAATATATTCTGCCTACTGAATATGTTTGTATCAAACCAAAACATAACATAAACCTCTGACAACTATTTTTTTCAGAAAATAATCTATAATTCCCAGTGTATAATTCTCATGGAAAAAGTACTGAGAAAGCACTTTTTCTAACTTGGCCTGAGTCCCTAACCATGACTTTCAATGAGTTTCAAGGTCATCTTTCATTTTTCTTTGGCATTTGCACAAAAGCTGAAACAGAAATTCATTTAAAATTATCTCTCATACTATGAATTAATAGAATGATAAGGTGACACTGGTAAAGAATTATGCAGTATGATTTGGTGCTTAATCTTCTGTGGCCACATTGCTGAGATGTAAAGAGATGCTGGAACCAGCTCAGTGACCTCATTTCTGTATCTGACATTTTTTCTTCTTGTTCTAGAATTGGTTTTATGTTGCTTCTGCACCTGAAGATGAGAAATTTGCTGCTTCCTTTGTAGAGGTCTCTTCAACAAGAGCCACAGCTTGTCAAATCACAGACAGTGGGAATCCACAGGATACAACCTGCCTGAACCATGTCTAGTAGAAAATGAGAGATTTTCATTCAAATTTCCTTTCTTTTCCCTTGTTAGTCTAATTACAGCAGCTTTATTCCTGTCAGGTTAAAGGCTGTTCCTCACATATTCACAGGTCATCCATTTCAAAACATTAATTCATAGAAGAGGCAGAATCTTTGCAGATTTAAAGAGCTAAAAGAAATTAAATCAAGCAAATATACTAATCTCTATATGGGAATAGTGTTTATAATTTCATGTTTTTCTTTATTTTTAGATTTTTTATGAGCTCAGCACATTATAAAGAAGACAGACACCATCAGTAATTACAAATTCTATCAACCTTGTTAAAGAAAACAGAAGGATGAAGATACATCATTCCAAAATTCTAAAGAAATGAGCACACAGAATTGAGTTGTCACAGATGACAATCATAAATCTACCCAAGCCTGAAGCAGATGGAACTACCTCATTATTGAATGCAGCTTACCAGTTAATAAATATAGTTAGCTTTTATTCACCTTTTAGAGTAAATACATATTATTCTAAATATCTAACAAATAATTTTCATAACGATTAAGGATGACAAATATTGCCACTGTAATCCAATCTATAACCTGCAATTAAAATGAAAGGGATACTCCAAAAATGAAAAGCAATTTAAAAGAGATGCTGATAATGTGACAAAAATGTATTTCAGTTGGAAAACAATTCATTGTTGAAGGTGTGAAGGTAATAATCTTCTCATAAGTTTACTTTTGGAGATATGATTATCTGTATTATTACATTTTAAGATGTGTCAGCTTTACTTTACTGTCACTCAGTGTGTAAATTAAAACTTTGCTTTGCTTACAAGGGACCCATAAGCTGTGGTTCAAAAATACAAGGACTGTGGCCAAGGGCATCTTCACAGTCTGGAAACTCCCAGTTCCCACGGAGTTCCCATGCAACAGGAGTTTTTAGCTCCTCATATGGCAAAATTCTATAAGAGTGGAGTTCCTCTGCACTATGAATTTAATGGGAGCTGGGAGGCAGGAGCAGTCTCTTCTGGGAAGGACAGAGCAGGATCACATCTAGCCAATCTAGACCACTCTATGCAAGTAAATGTAAAAAATGCAAGTAAATAATTGACAAAAGTCACCTTACTCATCAGAATGCCTCTGAAAGTGACCCAGTGTAATTCTTTCCAATCTCACAAGAGAACTCTTACTTTTATTAGTCTTATATTGTGAGAAATTTGGGCTGATTTTCTTTTTCTGCTCTGTGAAGACTGTCCCCAGCTCAGCATATTTCTCATTGAGTAGTTTTATTCTGTGGTATTACACACCAGGTTCTGAGACTAGGATATAGATGGATATAGATTTTAAGGACCATAAATGGTAAAAGCTTAATGATCTCACATCTGTTTGTATTCAAAGCTGTGGACCACACAATAACTCCAATGGAAGAATTAATTTTAGTGGCTCACATTTTCCTTTTAATATAGAAAACTAAGCATCATAACTGGAGTACTTTACATTTTTAGTATTTATCTCAAGTGATACATGCACATCCTTCTAGAATAATAAGATTTGGGAGGTACTCAATGATTTGGGGGCATGTATTTAAACTTTAGCTTTTACAAACCAATATGAAGTGAATATTTTTTAACATGTTGTAGAAATGAAGGATTAATGCAATGATGGAACTTAAAAAGTGTGGGTACCCCTAAGGATAAAATACATCCATTGTGAGAGGAACTGCAAGTTTCAGTGGTTCTTTTTCTCCTGATGTTGGCAGTGAAATTTAGCATTTAGCAAAGCTAAATGGATAAGTACTATGAATTTGTGCTCTGATGGGTACAAACACCAAGCAGAAAACACAATATTAGCCTTACTGATTTGAAAATCTAAACCACCATACTATTGTGACAACTCTGTAAAAATGTAATTAGAAGAATACAGATGTATCTATTTCTAGTGAATCTTCAAACAACCAATTTTCTGCTATTAATTGCATGTCCAAAATGTCATTTGTTTGTTTCTATTAATTTCACAAAGAAAATTCTGGGTTTTTTTTTTTTCTTGATAAGTTCAAATGGTAGTTCAACACTATCACTCTGCAATCAAAACTTGTGATCATCCATTAGCCCTGTTTTAGGGCACTCCTTTTGCCTGCTCACTGCATAGAAACTATGAGTTATTTTACTAGTAAATTTAAATACTTTTTTCTGAGTCTGGCTGAGAGGTCGTCTGCTAAAAAACTCTTCAGATTGAAAAGTGATATATTATCATTCCTGTGATAGAAGTAGCACTCCTTATAGTGACAAACAAAAAAATAACTGATTAATAGATGCATTTCTAATGGATTTAGACAGTTGCAACCTTAGGTGCATATGGTTTATACATAAACACCTATTTTTTGAAGTGTCAGGTAAGGTACATATAGATAGCTGTGTCTCTTCTGTTGATATCTGAGCCTTTGTCCCTCGGATACACTGAGCTTCCTTCAGGACACAAAATTTCTTCTATTACCAGTAAAGCTTTTTATTGTGCAGGTGGCTGTAGTGATAGAATGAAGTAATTAGGAATATTAAGTGCACTGGTAGGTAGGATCAAATAGAGGGCAGAGTCTGTAAAGAAAGCAAGCAGATCCAAACTCTTTCAGGCTGAATCAACTACACCCACCCAGCTCTGTCTTCATTTCCCTTTCTGTCTGTCTCTGTGTCAGTGATGACAGATCAGGAGCAGCTGGGAAGATGTGTAACCTTTCATACCAGCCTGAAAGGAAATTTTGCTGCGTCGTGGAGACTGTTGGCCAGAGCATTGGAAGCCCCATTCAAATCTCTGGTTACAGTACAATCTGAGCAAGATCAAGAGAAAATAATTAATGTTGCAAATAAGAGAGTTCAGAACACTCTACGGAGTTCAAGTGCATTTCTACACAACAGAAATAGAAAATGCTTACTGTAGAGAAGCATTTCCTGTCTCTCACAGGAAATTGGAGGGAGATCTGAGACCAGCTGGAAACACATGCCAACAATCTCTGAATAATTGTTGTGTGTCTGCTGTGCTCAAGGTAACAAAGATCTTGTGATCACACTTTGTTCATAAATCAGATGTTTTCTTTGAGACAGAGGATCCTGACCTAAGTCCCAAATATGAGGTTTAAGCAAATAAAAACCAATCATATGAATGTTACTCTTCACATTTGTTTCTTTTCTTCATTAAGACCTCTTAAATTAGCAGGTCTAAATAATATAAATGAACCCAAGGCTCATAAACATTCAGCAGGAGCTCTGTCCAGCTTCCTTCTATTTATTATTTATGAATAGTGATTATCAGAAAACAACACCAATAGTAGAATAGAAGTGTAATTTCTCAAGATAAGAGATTAATAATGTCCCAGTGTAGACAGTAGGTTGACCCAGCTTTAGTGTATATATATATATATATGATTACCATGTTATCATCCTTGAGCAGAAGAATGGAAAGTTGATGTGCTTCAATCAATACATAATTAAATTAAGAGGAATATAAATGCAATCAATAACACATGATGGAGGACAGGTCTTATAAAATAAAACTGATTTAATTTTTTTTTATGAGATTACAGGGTGGACTGACAGAGGCAACTACAGATGTAATATACTTACATGTTACCAAAGCATGATTTACAGTTGTACAGACTTAAATAATTAGCACATAGTATTCACAATGCCTTGAAAAAAGGGATTAAGAACTGACCAACTGGAAGACAGCAAGAAGTATTTTTATGTAAGACTCAATACACTGGATCTATCTAAGCAGCTTCTTTAAGTGTTAACATTAATTTTGACATGATTTTAAATTCTGAACTACTGAGGAAAAAGTAAGTTTTAATAATTCCCTCAGATCTAACTCATAAAGGGAAACATAATACTGATATGCAAAGTGGACATTGCACAGCAAGAGCACAGACCTATCAAGGATATATGGTATTTTGAAGTAGAAACAGAACCAATACTAAAGAAGGGAAATATGTCTTTAATTTAAAAACAACCCCCAAAAAAGATGGTACATAAATGAAGAACGAAATCTTCTCATTTCTTTTAAATCTGAGATCTTTTAAATCTGAATCTTTTAAATATGAGAATCATATTTAAAAATTTATGGACAATAATAAGAAGAGAACTACAAATTGAAGGGCTAGTAAAAAAGTCTTATATTAAGATAGATTTTAGAGACTCTATTAATTTAGCTGGAAGGTTTTGCACATAATGGATCAAGTCTTCTTCACCATATGAATTTTTTTTACAGAGAATTTGTTGATCTAGCAGAGAAAACTATATAAAAATTACTGGCTGAAAGCCATATTCAAATTAGGGAAATCTTTTTTTTTAAATTGAGAGTGTGATTAGCCATCAGAACTAACTAGAATGAAGAAAAATATTCTCTGACTTGCAAGTCAAGACTATTTGTCTTGATGGAAAATGACATTAGAGTAAAGATATGGATTATAACTATATAGACCTCATGACAATAACTTTACAAATCAGTCTTATGCAGAACTCAAAGAAATTCATATTTTATATGAAATCTGAACATGTAGAGTTACAGGCTTTGCACTTAGAGGATGCTGAATTTCATATAGCAAAAATAAAAGCATTCTACAGTCTGAATTATATATAATATCAGATTAGAAGAACTTGAAATTTAATTCTGGTATATAAGATAAGCAAACACTTTAAAATTTAGGTACGAATATGAGATATTTCACTACTTTTCATTTGTGGAAATTTTCCACACTGGTCTTTCTCTGAGAAAAACTTGCTCATCTCATCAGATATCTAATTAAAAATTGATTTATTTTACTGGCATTTTGAGAAATTCAGTGAGTTTCAATTCTGATATTCCGACCTCACAGAGATTTTACACTTGTCAGTATCATTCAAAGAAAGGGCCAAAACTGCTGCCACCATGGAAATTGAATTGTTCCCATTTCTGGAGTGTGAAAAATACACTGGCAAGGCACAGTGCAAAACATTTACTCAGCTTCTGCAGAGGGATCAAACAAATAGGTCCACTCACCACAGCAAGAAATTGGCAGTCTTCACAAGCAATATGTTGTTTAGAGATAAAATCTTATAATAACTATAGTTCTCTCCTGCAATACATGGGTTAAATTGTAAAGACTAAATTCTTGTACTCACATAACTACCCTTTTTGCTTAGTGTTGCAGTTGCATTTCTTGTAGAGTTTGTCCATGTGAGTATGACACAGTAACTTAAATCTTCTAATTAATAACTTTGAGAAGGCAAAAATTATTCTCTAAAATATTATAAAACCTATGAAACTTTAATTGGACTACTTTTTAAAATCTACAGTGCAAAGTTTATCTTTAAATAATAATCTCACAGCTATTCCAAGAACTTTACTTAGCTATACCTAAAGGAAAAGACAGCCTTGTACAAAGAAAATTATAGAATTCTGCAAAACTGACACTATTATATGTTGACATCATAATCTGTGACTTTTTTTATAGCTTGTTTATTTCTTGTCTCAGTGTAAGATGAGAAGAACAATAATTATTAACCCAAGAACTAAAATGCAAATAAGTGGTAATATTACTAAATTGCATATTTGCCTTGTATCCTCTAATGCCAGAGATTATTTGGAGTGGCTAGTCTTTCTGAATACTTCATTACATGTACTTGATTTGGCTTTTGCATGCTTTTATAGTACCTGAATGTCAGTTCCAGCTAAATAGGCAAGCAAACAGATGCCTGTAAGTGTAATTTAAACTGGACTCTATTTTTTCAAGTGGTGAAACATTTATTCATTGTACCAAGGTTAAGTCAAATTAATCTTTTTTATTTCCTATTAGTGGCCACATAACTGAATCTCTCCTTGCCCACATTCTCAATGACAAAACATAATGGAAGTTTGGCCAGGTGATAATAGGTGGAGAGACTTCAATAAGATCTGATAAATGAGGTAGCTGATGAGGTTTCATGCAAGGGATGTTTCATTGAAAATGCATTAACAGATGATTAGCAAGCTTAAATTAAGAGGCAAAGAGAACAAACAGTATGAAGCCAAGAAGGTGGCAAGGAGGAAGTACGAAGGAAGGAGCTAGAAATGTAATAAAGCTTAATGCTGAAACATTTCCTCTCTACTTAGAGATGGATGACACAAATCCTTTCTTAAGTACTTCAGGGGAAGTAAACATGAAAACCAATTAGTAGTAGAAACATCAACACTTCAGGCTACAAAAGCAGTCCATCCACACCACTAAAGACTTTCGGCCACAGAAATCCCGTACACAGAGTACACAGAGTACACAATGAGAACTAAAATTACATCAGTATGTGCTAATATGAATAACACAATCAAATCATTTTCCTTTACATGGAGGAGAAAAGGAAGGCCAAGCAAAAAGACTAAAAATGTCAACTCATATAGTTCACATTTTCTTCAAAAATCTTTGATTTTTTTTGTTTTCTATGGTTATCTCTAGAACATTTTTTTTACATCATCTTGTAAAGAAGAATATCATCATCAAAATACAAAAATTGCATGCTTTGCATGACTGTTTGCATATTGGTCTGTTAAATTTCTCTAATTAGGTCATCAGACTAGAGTGTGGCTACAGAAATAAAAATATGCCAGTTATAAGGCTCTGAATTATGAATTCTCAGTAATTGCAACTTCTTGGAGAAAACTACCAGAAGTGCCAAAAGAAACCATAAGCTTAAAAACTTGTTTGCATAAGTGGTGGTTCATGGTTACAAGAAATTAAAATCAGTACAAAAATCTACATGTCAGTAGTAAATGTACTGGAATCCAAAACTTGAGATCAGTTTTTGTAAATGACAAAAATTTGAATATAGCAAGTTACTTTGAAAATAATGTGGAATTCCCAGTTTGTGGAACTTTATTTCTCTATTGCTTTATTTCTACTATTATATTAGAAATAAAACAAATAATAATTATTATTTTATATTACTAATTTTATTGTCTTCTGCTTTGAGATTTTCCAGAATTAAAAACATAACATGAAAGTGAATCATAAGTATTTGTATGATTTAACAGTCCAGTTGTCCTTGTTCATTGTCTGACTTATTTTGCAACTTTGCTTGTTCTCAGTGATCAGGATCTTAATCTGCTGATGTGACTTTCTGGCTTGTCCTCAGTATGGACTTGCTTGTCAATCACTGAACTCCTGACTGGCACTGGTTGCCATCGCTGGGCTTTATCTTGCTCAGGTCCTGCAAGGTGGAAGTCCTTCCTGCTGTGCCTGTGATGTTGTCACTCTCTGCTCCTGGGTCTCCTTCCTGTGCAAAGCTGCCCAGGGCAGGAAGGCTTTTACTGACCTTGACAATGTCCAGCTGCATTTAGGATCAAACTTGTGTGAAGAGTCTAAGAGACTTCAAATGCTAAATTTTAGGAAATTACATGGAATTAATTGTACAGTATCTCCTCCATAACTGAAGAAACATAAGATTTAATATGCAATATGTTTTATTTATATGATTTAATATGCAATATGTTTTAATATTAGCAAATCAAATAGCAGAACACAGACAAGTCAGATATTCATTATTTTGCAGGGTTTTTACATACCCAGGATCAAGGAAAATTTTGCCACATACAGATTCTGACATTGATTAGTAAATAGAACAGGGCTGTAAACAGAACATTCTCTTTAATATAAATTTTTTAAGTATTGCCACTTCTTTATTTGAAGTATTTAAAAATATTTATTTTGAAGGTGTGAATTTCAGACATTTCTGAGAAGTCATTCTGGTGCAGTCTCCTTCAGCTGCTCTCTCAGAACAGCTCACTGAACCCTTTTTCGGTTTCTGCAGTGTATAACCAATTTTTTTTAAGCAAAGATGCAAAGGACACCTTTACCTGTATAGGAAAGCTCAATAATGTAGATCGAGTCAGGACTGATGTTGCTCCAGCCATGACCTTTGCAGTCCTTGATGGTGAATTCTAATTAGTGCATGGCTGCAGACTCACCTGAAACTTCAACAGTACAGCAAGAAAAATATTTGTTTTGATTACTGAAACCACTGCCTGGGACAAAGCTACTTGAGTTGTTTTAATGCATAAAACTCTTCCTCCACTCTCTAGCACTGTGAGCTAAAGAGCCTGGTTCAGATCATTTGGACACATGTTCTATGCAGATTCTGAGACTTGGTTTGATTCTGTTCAACTAAATGTATATGACAATAATTCAGATAGCCAGTGCCAGAGCATTTTTGCTTTTCAAGTAATATTTTACTGGATCAATAACCCAAACATACAAATATGTAAGTACAGAAGTTCACTTATATATGAAATTTAATTAAATATATTGATACTTATAAACTCCTCTCCAGTCAGCTTCTAATCTGCAAGCAACCTTACTTCTGCAAACTAACCTGCATTGCTATGTTTCTTCATCAAAACAATAATGAAAGGATTAACAGTGTATGATTCTTCAATTAAGCTTAAATACAGTCCTATATCTAATTTCCAGAACACATATGCTGCATCAGTATTCCAAACCATTGTAAATAATATGAGAATACACTACCTGTCTCTGCTGTCAAGACTGTTACCACTGTTTTATTTTTTTAATGAATTTTAGTAATAATATCAAATTTCTGACACTTGAAACCAAAATCCCCAAATTACACAAAGCAGGGAATTATTAGGTGGCAGCACCTAGGCACTTCTTTTTAAAGTGATAGCAAGGCTTGCATTTCACCAAGAAGTAACTTTGCATCTTCTAGTAAATTTAACGATGTGCAAGGTTTTCTCACATGGTCTTCTTATATTTCTTTGATGAGATTCTACTGCATGTGTATGGATGCAAAAGAAGAAAGAATAGAGAGAGCTGAGCATGTTCAAAACCTGTTATTCAGGAAACTGAATGCTAAAGTTTCAGCTTGATGATGAATTTACAAAGAGAAATGATAAAGAAACTGTATTATGAGTTCAAATGTAAAGTAGTTGCCATACATTATCTGGGATTTCAAATTACTGTTGGTAATTATCATTATCAATTATGGAAGTATGTATTAAAGTAATGACTATATGTAATATATTCATGCTCAATTTGACATTAATTTGTTTGCCTGTAGCCAGCTGCCACAATGAAATAGAAGGGATAACATTATTAGTGGTTAGGAGAAAGCAGAATGTAGCTAGGTAATACAAATAAAAATTAGATCAGTTAAAATTATTCCCTGCTCAAATCAAAACTAGAGACACAACTCGAAAAAGTTTGAACTGAGTCCTGTTGAATGAGAGACATTGTCACCATCTCCTGCAAATGGAGAGATAATTTTAAGGGGTAAATAGTCCCACAGTCCCTATTTCATCTCCAGCTGCAAATGCTTCCACCTGGAAGATATTTCAAAATACACAATCTTGCCCTCTGTCCTAACAATGAGTAGGAGAAGAGAATTTCTTAGATTACCAGAAGGCAAAAAAAATATCTACTTATATGAGTGGGGATCACCACACTGATTTTTTTTTTTAAGCTGAGAGGAAATACAAAACTGGTCTAATACACTATAATATAATAACTATAATAACTCGGTCATCAAGAAACAAAATACAGAAAAATAAAACATCCATATTAGTTGTAATACTCTAGCATTAGATACAACCAATATGTCTGCCTTAAAAAATGTTGCAAGTCATAGATTCTCACAAATTTTATTTACAAACTACATAGCAGAAATAAAGCTAAATAGATAGATATGTATCTAGAATCCAAAAAAAAGAGAGAAAGAGTAAGAATTATTAATAAATATTCATTTATATATGATTATTTTTGGATATTTGTATATGTACATATACGTATATCTATACTTGTAACTATAAACATATATTTGCTATACTCAAGCTCAATATCCATAAATATTCATACTACTATCATAGTCTAATTTTTCCGGTGAATACCAGCCTTTGCAGAGAATTATGACAATGTATTCTTTAGTGAGTTTTTCCCCTTTGCTCTCCAATTTAAAATAAAATTGACACAAGAGGTGGAGTCATGTAAACACCTGTTTTGATGGAAAAGCTGCAACCTACGCTTAAAATTTTCCGTAGAACAGGAAATCCACATTATAATCCATTGCAGCCATGCCTATTTCATTGTTAAGAAAATATTCCATTTCCACTAGTAAAATCACATACATGCCTAATGTACAGAGCAGGATTTTCCAAACCTCTTGCTAGGGGTCTGATTTCTGTACAGAGCAGAACTGCTGGTACATGGTGTGAACCAAATATCAGCAGGTAATGAAGACGGCCAAAATCTGCAGCTGAAGTGTAAAAGTAGATTTATTCCAGCACCACGCTGGGTAAAGCAGACACACACACTGCTAAGTTTATTCTATCGTAGCAAGGGGCAAAAAGTGCCTTGGCCATTCCCAACCTCACATATCAAAAAGGCCTGGCACATGTGCAATCTTTCCCATGGTTGTGGTTTTCCACTCTGCTTTTATGATCTCAGCTTTGATCTCTCTCCCAAGACAGGGAGGTCAAGCACATCTGGGACAAGGTCTCTGTAAACACCTATGTTATCTCTGCACAGAAATTCTACTTCTCAAAACAGACAAAGGATAAACAGCAGTAGGCAAAGTAGATGGTTTCCCATAGTGTTACTCTCCAAGCCTTGGCATTCCCAGCTGCAAGGTCACTATCATTCTCCTCACCAAATCCTTCACTTTTAACCCCTTCCTCCCAGCACACTGTATCTTTCTGCTGGTTTCTTGGTTTTTGTTTCAGTTTGGGCTTTTAATGGTTTGGTGGGGTTTTTTTTTTGTTTGTTTGTTTGTCTCTTCTTGCTTTCTACCACTTATTTTTATTCAACATTGATTTTTGTACAGTTCTTGTCATCCAGGGGTGTACATGCAGTTAGCTACCAAGAGGACACACTGCACTCGAGAAGTCTGTCCTACCCTAGGTACTAGGGAAACTTTCTGCAAGACAGTAATAGACAAATGCATTCTCTTCTGATGCTGGCTATGAGGCTTCTAGCAGCTCCTCAGCCTATTGCTTTGTGCCATTGCCGCCTTCAATCCGCTGTCTTCATTACTTCTATAAACGAATATAGACTATATTCCTATGAATATAGTTTTATAATGTATTTCCATTCAAAGAAGCCAGATTAGCTTTAGATATTTTAATGAGTACTCTGCTAAACTGGCTCCCTTCATCTGAATTAAGGCTTAGGAGTGTTCATATCACTGCAAACAAAACTGAGAGCAAAGTTATTTCCTTACAGGGTACAAATGGAAAGGTAAAAGATATGTCTGTAACCTTGTCTTAGAGGAGAGGTGCCTCCTCCATACGCTCCTTCTGTTCTGGCACATCTATTGTGATCTCTCCCAGGCTCCTCTCACAGTTCTATTTGTTATTGACTCCCCCTGCTTCCAGATTTACTTTTTAAATTAAACTGTTTTCACTTTTCTTCCACAGTAGTACTTCTTTTTTCCTGCCGCATCTGCTGTGCTTCCAATCTGTAAGTTCCACCATCTCACCAGTATCCCATTTATGACACATTTTGTTACTGTTCTACTCTTTATCACTAATCATGGTGACACTCAAAGGCTTTGACACTTGCAGTGCACCCTGCTCTATAACAAGGCTGTGCTTTAATGCCAAATTCTGTTTTCATTGTGTCCCAATGTTTATGGCTGTGAATGGAAACAGTAAGTTGCATTGAAACTACACAGTCCCTTGCAAGAGATTAATTTCTCACACAGATATTAAACATGTAAGATGTGTATTAGAGAGTTATTTCTAAAGTTCATCTGTATATGTATGTTTTCCCACTAAGTTACAATTAATGTAATCTGCACTTCAGGATAAATTAAGTTTACAGATCAGATTAAAATACTTTTAGCCTAATTCAGAAGTGTGTATCACATGTGATGAGCTAAAATTCATTAATGCTAATTTGGATTCCATTAGATCTGCTTGTGAAATGAAACCCCAGCAGATATAACTTACATGCAAAGAATTTGGAACACAGGGTAATTTCCCAGACAAAAGTGGAAGGACTTCTTTTCTGGGATAAGCTTGCCACACAGAAACAATGTAAAAAAGTGTGAATGTAGAATGTATCAATCTTCCAAAAGCATTCACTTGCAAGTCTGCAAAAATGCAATATAGAAAACAGTATTAATTTCTGTATATGAATGCAGAAAGAGAGAGAGAGATGCATAAACATAAAGGTTTACATATATCTATACACATACTAAAAAAGCAACAATTAACATCTTTAAATCCATATGTAAAATGTACCATATAATGAATAATGAATATAGTGTGGATACAGAGGTAAATAAGAAAGAAGAACATGTAAAAGCATGTTAGCTTAACATAAATATAAACACATAAATATGACCACACATGGATCTCTAACATGAGGATGAAGAAATTACCATGATGATCATCAAGTTCCTACTAGCAGAGGACTCCAGGTGCCAACAACCCCCTGAAATACCCTGCTACCACAAGCATGAAACCACCAACATTACGGCCTAGAGAACCAGGGCAAGGGTAAGCACTACACCAAGCCATAGAAACTAAGTGCATGTATAGCAATTTTTACTTTATCATTGAGACTTTTTTGTAGAGAAGGTTCTTTCTTTTTACATAATAAATATGTCTGGACTATTAATGATTCTTGGATTAGATTCTTAAAGTATCAGTTTTATCAACAAAAAATTATTTGCTTCATATATAAAGCGTCTTTCCATTTTGCCAAGAAACAAGATCTTGAATTCAACACAGAAATATATAGAGAGACATATATTCAGCAAGTATTCTAGGCTCTTTATTAATCTCTAGACAATCTCAAGGTATAACTGTGCTTAGCTTATCCCTAGCACTGCAAGATCTGCTGATATTTTAAAGGTGTCCCCGAAAAGAAGCATTTATATTTGCAATACACATGCCTTGGAATGTGTAGACTCTGAACCTGGAACTGTCATTTTCACAGAGGTCATAGGCGTCACTTTATTGTCATTAAATACACAAGTAAAGGATGGCAGTAGGTATTCAAATAAGTTTGTGGTTTCAATTTGAAATTCCTCCCTGGGGCTGAGATGTATGAGTAGGCTCTCTGTCCCTGGAGCGTGGCCATTTACAATTTCACTGTCAGCAGCCTGAATTTACAGTCAAAATGGTAAAAATTATTGGAATTATAAAGTATGCAAAGAATGTAACTCAGGATGATGTAAGCAGATATACACTTTCAGATCTTGCACTGTGTCACTATACCTACTGTGATAATTTGTATGTACACTGAGCATAGAAAAGGCAGGAAGTGAGGAATGGTGTCAGTAAAAGGCTGAGCTTAGGCTTGAATAGGTTATTCTGTCATCTACCATTATCTCTGCTAATTGAGGACTGCTTCTGGCACATTTTTTTTTACTTTTTAAATTTTTTTCCCTTTTTTAATAGTAATTTCCCTGATTTTTTTTATTTGCCAGTAAGTTGCAGGTACTTCTGTTTTGTGGTGATAAGCATGCTTTTGAGAAAGGCTCACCTCCTTTCTCTATCCCATTATACCAGGCTTTCAAAAGCTTTATTGTGTTGTTGGATCATGTATTTTCAGGTCATCCAGAGCACCCAAATTACCTCTTCAATATATTCTTTAAAATATATTTGCATCCTTCCTAGGTCTTACATATGCCTTCAGTATCATAAGCCTGTACAAAGCATTTGGAATCTCTAGCAGGTGAGCAATGTGCCTGTGCAACAGGTGGTGACAATACTTATAGAGAAATCTCATATGAGGTCTCTGAAAATTGCTTTAGCAATGTGGTGGTTACTCATGACAAAACAGTGGCAGAACAATAATGCCAGATGGGACATGATTCCTTTGCAACTCATTCACTGTAAATGCAGCTTTGTGACTCATCTAACTGAACAGAACTACTCTGCATGCCAGGCAGTAGGCAAGCGGCTCTATACCTGTAAGGGGAGCTTTGTCTGCAGTACAAATAAGAAAGCAAAGAGCTGTGCAGCAGTTACTGCAGTGTGTGCCTCTGCAGCAGAGCTGATGACAACCACTAACTTAGTACTGCAGGGAAACCCACAGCAGATTTAAAACATATGTTAATGATTATGCAGAATGCCTTGCCATGACTTCCATCCTCCATGTAAAGTAATTATAATGGAGGGCACATTTTTAGTCAATGCCTCTTCAAGGGTCTTCTACTGCTCATTCAGGCTGGGTCAGGCAAGAGCATGGGCAGTGCAGCTCCTGCCTTTTGGCCCTGGGGCTCTTCTGGGGGATAGTCATGCAAGAGGGATTGGTATTCATCTAGTTTAATAACTTCTAATCCCCCTGGGGGAACAAAGTGTAGGAGGAAAGGGATCAGCTAATTATAGTTAATTGTATTAGCTGGGAAAGTCTGATTAACATAATTAAGATAGCCTTTTGACTAGTAGCTATATGGCAGGAAAGTGTGCTCGAATATTGCAAGTGATAAACTAATTAAAAGAAGCATGAGCTAGGCAACGTAACTAAAATCTTAAAAGGATGATTTTTGACACATGTATGCTAGGAAAGCACTCAGGATTGTGGCAAGCATACAAGGACTGTAAGGCAGGTTTTACAGAGAGATGAAAGATTGTAGGTTAATGCACTGGAAATTTTGCAGTGTATGAATAATGGGAAAGAGGTAAGCATGTGTGAGTTGCCTGGAAACAGCCTGTGGGCCAGGAAACAGGTACTGGTGTAGGGTGAATACAATCATTGTGTTTGGTATTCCTGTTTTTAGAAGGTGGATCTAAGCCTTCCCCCCCCATGGCCCTTCCTCCCCCAGGCATGAATTTAAGCATATGTTGTGAAAGCCGAATACATTTTATGGTATAATTTATCTCTTTTGCAAGACGTGCTGCTTCTTGTTCTCCGTGTGTTTCCTGGGGTTTTCCATGATAGTAACACAGTGTAATTTTAAATTTGGGAAGCCTGATAAGGTGCATGCATAGAGATGAAGAATCACAGATTCTCAGTATTTTCAAAGCAGTACTCAGCTCCTAATTTAATGACAGCCAAGAACTTAAGAGCTATGTAAGGGGATTTGGAAAAAAAATTAAACTTTTAGTCAAGATTTTTTTTCCATTTCTGCAATTTCCCCAAAACAATGGAGGCCCTCCACATTCAGAAATAGTAAGAAGATGCCAAACTATTTGAGTAAGGTGTGTTTCAGTTTCTCCCACAGCTATTAAGTTCCCTGAGTTGAGCTTCAAGTGACTATGTTTTTCTTCCATAAATGTCTTAGTCTGATATATTTTTAAATGAACTTTTCTCATGGCTATAATACAAAGCAATCTAGATTTTTCATACAATAAATTAATTTTTTTTAAAAAAAGAAGTATAGTATAATACTATACACATTGCATAGTATAAAAAATTCATTGTGATCTTTATTTTCATTTGATTTCTGCAAATTAAGAGCTTTATCATATAAAAATTACTTTAATTTCTCATCACCTAATTGTTTTGTTGTATTTCTTGTTTTCTTCCCTGAAAAAAAAAATTCTTAATGTAGTTAGAAATCTTTGTACTTCTCTGGTGGCTGGAAAGTACTGCAACAGAGATGTCTGTTTAAACTTCTAACATATTTTAATTCCTGGGCTGGGCTGTTAGGGTTTTCCAAGATCCAACAAAATAGTTCATCTGTGCTTTACCACTCTATGGTCTTGCAGTACCACTGAAACAAACCAGAAAGTACAGTTTTACAAAGTGGAAAACATCCTTATTATGGCTAAAAAAGCTATGGATAATGATAATTAGAAACCCTCGAGTAGTCTAACCCATGAATTTAAGCCTGTTCCTGAACCATTATTAGAAAGGGTACAAGCACTGGAGTACAATGATATTTCTGAGGGTTTCCATTCTAGACAGAGGATATTACATGACTGCTGGAAAGGGACAGTGATTATGGCCAAAATATAAATCATTTGTGTGGATGCAAAGTTTTGACCTGTTGGTAGATATGTATTGTACTTGTATTTTCATTACCAAACCCAGGAGTTTTTTGCTGCTCTAAATCCAGCATAGTTATATCTATTCAAAATAAAGTCAAATAGAAAACCCGGTGAGCTCTTTTCCCCCTCAGTATAAATACAGTCCCACAGAGAACATGCCCTGTGCTCTCTGGGGCCACCACCTCATCCAAACAAGTGCTTTGCACAGCCTCAGAGCACAAATCTGCAACATGACTTATGGAGAATAACTTCAGGTGGAATTTATGGCAGTCAGATATGCTGACCCAGCAGCATAGCAATATATTAGATTTACATAAGAATTCTTAAGCTTGATGAAACTAAAATGCATATGGCTTTCAACCCACTTTTCATCCAGGGTTTGTGAACAATTCACATATATATATACACACAGATATATATATAGATATAGATAGATATATATTCTGTTTGGTATGGCTTCACTGGCCCCATGTTGGGCTTCTCCCTGGGGGCTCCCCTGATGAGAGAAGCCTTCCTGGAGCAGTTCTGTGTCAGGAATGAGAGCTGTATTGGACTTTTTCAGTCTTCAGCTTCTGTTTTTTGTTATCTCATCAAAACTTCAGCAAGCCGTCTGCACCAGACATTGCGTGCAGGAAAAACAGCACAAAAATGGCCACAGATGTACAGATTCAAGGTCTTTTAAGGCTGAACTAAAACTAAACCCAATTATGAAATGACACCTAGATTATTGTTGCAGTGTGCAGCTACGCAAACGGAGCAAAAAGGCTTTGTGAATTTGAGATGGGAGTTTCTGTTTCCTAAACCTAAAGCTGGAGTTTCTATTCTGTATTTTTATGTGTATTCATCCTTCCCCCTGGAGTTATTCCCATTGGATTTTACCTATAATGTATTCACACTGGGCATTGTTCTATTGGTTTCACCTTATCTCTTATTTTCCCCTATAAAACCTTTGTCTGGACCTTAGATCAGGGTCACTTGTACGTGTGGCGATCGGGCAAATATAACCTACTTTGGACTGCACAACAAGTGTCCAATCTCTTGAGTCTCTTTATCCCGGTCTTGCTCGCGCTCTCTAAACAGCTCTGTCCGTATCAAACGAACCCACAAAGGTGTTTGTTGCCTCTCTCTCTCTCCGGCGGCTCCCGGAAGTGCCTGGCCAGCGCTCTGGGAAAGCGGACCGGGCGAAAACAAGGAAGTCGGAGAGAGAAGAAAAGAACAAAAAGCAACAGATTATTTTCCCTTTTAACCCAATAACTGATCCCTCAAGGCCTGCAATGCAGACTTTTCTGTCCAATTGCAAGATACCACCCAAACCCATGAAGAAGAAGGAAGAAGAAGGTAAAGAAGAACAACCTGCCTCCACCCTAAAACCTCCATCTTGCTTCATATTTATTTCTGTATTCTAAAAACCTAAACTCTAAGTTTTCCACCCTGTGATATTACACACTTCTAACCAACACCTGTAATCCCAGTGATATTAATCAATTTTGGAAGCCTTCTCCAAGGCCCCAGGTCAAATTCAGTAGTCTCTTGTGGGTCTGTGCTTTTCAGCACAGAAAGTTCAAAATTCTCAGCATCCAGGATTGTGACAGTTTGGGATTTTGCTCTTTCAGTGAGATCCTTTTTAATAAAAAAATTAAAGATACTCTTAAAACACGGTACTGTAATGAGTGCTGACTTGTGGGTAAAGTTCACATGGATGGTCAATAACAACAACAAACAAACAAACAAAAAACTCCAACAAAATAAAAAATCAAAGCCCAAAATGAAACTTAGTATTTGTTGTGATCTCAGAAATTGTTACAAAAATTAAAGCTAGAATTCTAATTACAGAGATTCTAGTAGTCAATTGAAAATATAAAAAATATTATTTTTAAGTTGAAAAAGCTACCTAAGAAGTATATTATAATCATGTGTATATTAAGAATACACAGTGTTTAGAAACTTAGAAATTTTCAATGCTTTTAGAAAAATATATATATACTCTAAAACAATAACAAAATACTTAAAGGTTTTTAAAAAAACTTTGGTTGGCTTTTTGAGGTTTTTTTTTTGTTGCTGTTGTTTCTTGAAAAAGCCCCTCTGCAACTTTATTGCAAAGTAAGGTTCAGGAGAATCAGCAGGTTTTTGTGTAAGTGCTTTAACATACACCAGACTGTTTATGTCTATGTTAAGCATCTTCAATTAGTGTTAGAAAACAAGCAACAGTAAATATTTATAATTTTTTCCAAGTATAATGAATAATACCATTAATATAAATGAGTACTTGCCAAACAAGAAATTGAAGTTGAAATACATAATCTAATGATTTAGCTGTCATTTCAATTTTTTAAACATATTAATAAAAATGTGTGTATTCTATGTTCCAGATATATGCACATCCAATAAAGCAATAATAATTAGACTTGGCAGCCAACAAGCTGGCTTCTTCTGAAGCCTGAACTCTTCTTGACATAGCTACCAGCTGTACCAAACTTCTTTTAAGAGTTTGTGTTTTCCCTCAGGAAAGCAGACCTAGAGGGGTCACCTAAAGTCAACAGAACTGGTCTTCTGTAAACTGAATAACTCTAAAAAAAATTGCTTTAGTTCCTCACAATCAGCATATTTTTCCTCTCACCCTGTCAGAGATTAAGAAGGGAAGGAGAATGTAAAAAAAGACAGTTGGTTCGCATTCTTGCAGATTGACTGACAGCATTTATTCTAAGCCAAGTGACGATTTTCCTCTTCAACCAGGTATTTCAGACTTTGAGTTGAGCATCTTCACAGTCAGTTTGAATTGTCTGAGTGACTTTGCAAAGCTGGACATGCAGAAAGG
Source organism: Vidua macroura (assembly GCF_024509145.1). Lineage (NCBI taxonomy): Eukaryota > Metazoa > Chordata > Aves > Passeriformes > Viduidae > Vidua > Vidua macroura. The sequence goes on from NC_071572.1 coordinate 12,575,819, forward strand.
CATAAATGGGTGTTTGGTAAGCAGTAAGGCTGGTTGTTTACCACCTACTACTTTTTATTGGAGTTGTAACACAAAAAAAAATCATTCTCTCTTGTGCAAATGAATAATGATGTGTGGAGTCTTAGCAGTAAAATACATTTTGTAGCTGACAATCTGTGCTCTGCTGTATTGTATCTGACAAAAATATCCTCCTCATCTACATTTTCTCATTCAACATCTGTTTGTCATTCCTTTCTTCAGGTGGATTAAGGTATTCTCTCTGGCTTGGGAGAATTCACATTGTAAGATTTTTCCCATTTCTATTTACATGACTGGCTTTCTTATTAATTGCTATAATGATCTTTAAGGTCTCTTCTAATCCTATCCTTTTTATGATTCTATGACTTTTAGTAAAATTATATTGGGTTTTTGTTCCGTACCTGTGGGAACCCAGGACAGGGGGATATATAAACCCAATATAATTTTACTAAAAGTCATAGAATCATGAAAAGGATAGGGTTAGAAGAGACCTTAAAGATCATTAGTTCCAACCCCTCTGCCATGGGCAGGGTCTACATCAAACAGATTGGGCTGTAATCCCATGTTAAAGAAGAATAGAAAGACTAAGCTTTTTAGATAAAAGCAAATTATTGATAGAGTCTTGTGGACTTGAAATAGAAGAATGGAATAACTACATGGATTTTGATGGGAAAAATTGTCAGTGGAAAATAGAAAAGACAAGGAAAGTCAAAAAAAAAAAAAAAACCACCCTAAGAACATTATGTTCGAACCACAATAAATCTTGTGAGTTTATCCATTTATAATAAGGTAGATATATAGAGATATAACCAAATGAAGGACAGTCTGTAAGACACATATGTAAAAATAAGTAGCTGGTGTTTGATATTATAGAAAATAATGTAAGGAGAAAGGCAGAAAAGTTATAGAGTTGGAAAGATGCTAACTGCAAGAGAATTTTGAAGACTTTGAAAGCAAGATAGCAACTTTTGAGGCTGTAGAGAGAGGTTCTGCAATGACAAATGAGAGTTCAGTGCTTTCTCTTTCCCCTAAAAATAAATTAAAAATAAATTAAAAAAAAAAAAAAAAAAAAAAAAAAACAAAAAAAAAAAAAACAACAAAATCAGCCCTCCTAATGGGAGTTTCAAATTCCTTTCCAGATTCAAGTAACAAATCCCTTTAGGTACTTTGCCACCATAAAAACCTATATATATATATATATATATAGGTGAAAACTTTTTTTATTTCTGTAATACTAACCCCTAACAACAGCTATTAAAACTTCTAGATGCAAACTTTTGCATCTGCCACTGACATAAATTAAGTAATTTGAAATTGTTTAGTCCTATCACTCTTTGCATGATTCTTTCATTAATCTGACTGTGAACTAAGACAGTAAATTATGTCTCTCTTGAATTTAATTTGTTAATGTATTCATTTCCAGATTTTAGGAATAATATAAAAATTAATTTATTCATCATGCTGCATTTGTCAATCCTTAAATGGAAAAATCTCAAAATCTCTGCTTTTATCCCATGTCTTTGCTGTATCTCTAAAATTGACTTGGAGATCAGAGCATTTCTGGAAAGAGTGCATTTCTTGTCTGTGTACATACACATATGTCCACACAAATGAGTGTGTTTATAAATGGAAAAAGTATGTTTGAAAAAATATACAGTCTCTAGATTAAAGACAAGTTACTTTTAAAAAATTTTAAATATTTTACCTGTAAAATTACAAGGAGTGTTGATTTTGGAAATTATTAACTGTGAAGAGTTGTATTTTGATATTTCTTGTGTTGCCAGAGAGAATTGTGAAGCTTGATGTCCAGGTTTGCTCTTTGATGTGAGCTATCAGACAGGCTTGTGTAATTGTGCCTGACTGATGTGCACAGGAGGACAAGGAGGGCTGACTGGAAAGACACAGAGCACAAGACAGCATAAAATTGCACATAAAACTACAGAGAATAAAAATTCTTGTCCCACACACCTTGACGAAAATCAGCGTCATGTTGTAACAATAGATTTACTGCCATGACTTTTTAGTGGGCAGAGAAGATTTTTTGTGCTGTGTGCCACCTCAGTAGAGCAGTTTAGTCATTTAGGCTGTGTCTCCTTCCAGCTGTAAGGATAACCCTACTCATCTTTGCACAGGATGTGACTAGCATGTTCTGCATCAGTGAACTCAGGATTTCCATGGAACACTGAGTTTGGGTCAGCTGGGAATCACTGCAGAATTGTCTTTCACAGCAGGTGCCCAACAGCCAAAGAGCTGCACCCCTAGCAGGACTGAGGCAAGCAGTCCCCATCTCCTGTGAAGACCCATGATTGCTCAGAAACAGATGATTGCCAGCTAGACCAGATTAATTTTTGCTTTGACAAATCAAGATGTTTCAGTGCAAATGACTCAACTTTAAACTGAGACATAACCAGAGACATCCTTGTGCATTTTTACGGCAAAGGAAAACGAATAAACAGAAAGAATGGCCTCTACCATTTGCCGTAATTTCTGTGGAACTTCATTTTTTATTTGAAAGAACAGAGGATGCAAATTTCTTAATTACTATGTTGTGACTTTCCTGAAACTCTACTTTAGAGAAGTTTTTTTCTATTTTGCTGCTGAAGGACTGCTCTTTCCTCTTCTACATTAGTTGCATTGCAGTTATTTACAGAAGAAGGGAGGAAATCTTGAGCTTTGGATTGGTGCCCCACAGCCTTTCTGAGATAGCACACAGTTCCTTCCCTTTCCCAGAAAGGAATATATACACTTTCCCACAGTGACTGAAAGCTGTACAAAATAAACTACAATGATAACCAGTGATCAGGGGAAAAAGTTAGGAGAAACTCTTATGAGGATATGTAGTATCCAAGTTCTTCTTACTGGAGAAGCAACAACAGTCTCAGGCTACAGATAAAGACTCTGTAATTATTGTTGTTATGCTACACACCTAAGCTGGATGCACAACTTGTTTCCTTTTTCATCTTTTTCTACCTTACCTACCATCAGTTAGGAAAGTATGTGTGTGCAAATGAGGGAAGGTTGTTAATCTTCACACCAAGTAATCTTAAACAAAAAATTGAGAAAGAAAGGGAAGAAGCAGACAGAAAATCTGCCAAATGTTGTTTTATCTGAGGCACACCCTGGTCCTCATGCTGGTAAATCCTTGCAGTGAAGCACTGCCCCAGCATGCTCCCTGCTGTCCTGGTCCCCCCACCTCTCCCTGATAAGAGGGGTTTTGGGGCTGCTGCAGGAAGAGGGTTTAGGAATTCTAAGAAAGAGAGCAGCCCTGCATTGTCCTTCAGTTAGTGAAACCACACTCAGGGAGCAGGATGCTTTATAAGGAAAACCCTGCAAACTAGGGATGTAGGGAAGAGGAAAAACCATGGACATGTCAAAATCATTGACCACTAGATATCACTTTCTATAGATAGATTAACAGCAAAAGGAGGGTTAAGGAAAGTCTCCATCCTTGGCTGGATGCAGAGGGTAGCATACTGTCAGGGATGAGGAAAAGCATGAAGTACTTTATGCCTTCTTTGCTTCAGTCTTTAGTAACAAAACCAGTTGTACTCAGTATCCCTCAGAGCTGGAAGTTAGTGATGGGGAGCTGAGCAAATCATGCAGGAGGAATGGTTAATGACCTGCTATGCCAAACAGACACCCACAAGTCTATGGGCTGGCAAGAGAGCTTGCCAAGCTGCTTTCAAGCATTCATTTACCAGCACTTCTGGTTAACTGAGGAAGTCCCTGTTGACTGGAAATTAGCAAATGTAACACCCAGCTACAAGAAGGATCGGAAGGACAGGAATTACAGGTCTGTCAGCCTGACCTCAGTACCAAGAAAGATGATGGAGCAGATTAAAAGCATACTGTCCAGCCTGACTACCAGACTTAACCACAGAAAATGTATCTCAGTAAACTTCATTGCCAACTTGAGTTATAGAGTTAAATTTATTGATGTGCATTATCCAGGAATGTCTATTACCAGCTTGGCCTGAGATGTGAAATTCTTGACTATGTTTGGTCACCAAGCACTTTTGCATCAGCTTCATAAAAGCTCTTGTGTTTCTTCCCTTCAGATTGCATAAACAAGTTACAGGCTTACTAGTCCTGCCACACTGAAGCAAGTCATCACAAAGAATCCTACTGGCTTTGGATATGTATCTAATAATAAAATTCCTGTAAAATCTTCCAAATCTCACTGAAGACTGGTCAACTTGCTAAAAGTCTCCTCTGACTTCTTGATCTGAAATTGCAACAGCCTCCTTGCAGAGAGTTAAATTAAAAAAGAAAGTGGGAGCGAGCTTTGAGATTCCCACATTGCCATTGAGAAAGCTCAATTTAAAATACAGTTGATACAGATATAAGCATATACTTCGCTCTGGTTCAAATTATTCTGTATAGCAATTATTCTAATGGTAAGGATTTAATTGATGCCACTATAATTACTGTAATAGGTTCCTTATCATATGCTTCCTTCCAGATTTTTAGAACCAGGTTCCTCAGTTGGTTATTAATAGTCCTGAAAAGGCTTTTACCTTTGTGTTTGGCCATGTGAATAAATTGCAGTCCTCCTACTTGAAATGCATCTAACTGTGCATTTGTCCAAATCGATGCCTTCCCTTACTTCCAATTTAAGATATCTGAACTAATTAAAATATACCTTATCTAACTACATTATTATAGCTGGGAAGTAATTTTATATAATCATTAAATGAGTTGCATCTAATGAAAAATTAACTTTTGTATTGTAATTAGTTTTTAGAATGAAAATAAAAGTGCTGATAGTCTTCAGTGCTTCTGAAATGTGGTGTTCTTTTACCTAAGCTTTAGCCATACATTTTCTCAAAAGAAACCCTAATAGGTAAATACATTCTGATAAGGAAAAACAAAGTTTGGGGATTTTCAAATGCATACATTTTTTTTCCTAGATGTAGGCAAAACTCAGTGTCTTATTCAACCTAGACCCCTGCCCTCAAACCATTTTTTCCTTGTAGATAAATAAAAAAATTTAGAAAACATTTATTCTAGATGTGTGAAGAGTCCTACTTTCAAAAGCACAAGAGGCACAACTTGCTAAGGTAGGTAGTTTGCCATTATTAATAATTCATCTCATGTCAGATGTTCTACAGTAGGTAAGAATATTTTGCTCCATCAAAATTATAAGAAAGTGGTTAAAGAAAATAATCTGTAATATTAAAAAAAACCACAAAACAACCAAAAACTAATTTAAAGTTTCACTTCCTTGCAAAGCAATACCAGCCAAGTATAGATAACAACAACAATTCCCCCTGATTTTGTAAAAGGACAAAATTACAAATTTGGTCTTTTTAAACATTGTTATTTAAAACCAACAAAAATTCTTAAAATAACACCTTGTCTGAAAAACTGCAAAAATGTTTCAGCAATATTATTACTGCAAAGAAAAGGCATAAGGAAGAAATATATGGAAGAATTTTCAAAATACTAAAAAATTGCTCAGATACTTCAGAGTACTTCCAAAATTTTAAAGAATGTTGCTTCTAATACATTTTGCTCTTCCACTAAGATAGAGAGCATTTTTCTTCCCATCAATGGTAAGACTAAGTCAAAGGATAAGAACATGGATGAAAATGGGAGCTCCAACAATATTACAGAATTAAATAAAAAAAAATCTGTGGCAGAGATGTGCAATATTCCTAATATATCAATGCTCATGAAGTACTTACGTAGTTTGAATAGTTTTATATCTCATAAATAAGTTTGCTACCACATACTAGAAAAGTGCATCTGTTTCTGTTACATTTTGTGCTCTTTTAGTATGTAAATAAAGTCTTCCTTTGTATATGACACTTCCTCTTGGAGCAGGTTTTATTCTGGTTTGAGCCAGAGGAGGATGCTGGGATGTTTCTGAATCAAAGAATGCTAAACATTGAAACTCTTACCTGTAATAAAGCAATTTATGTCAGCTTTGGGTGGTGGAAGGGAAACAGGAGGGGTAACAATCATTTTTCCAAAAGGGCAGACAAAATATTTTGAATGTGTCCTTTTGAGATTTATGGCAAAATGTTTCAAAAAAATTGAGTTTTTGGGGTTTTATGATAAAATCTGTTTTGGTTTCTGACAACAAATATTTTGGCTGTAAGACAGTATTTTTACTGAAAAAACAAGGCAATGTAAGAATGGCAAATTCATAGAGTATAAATTAATTTGCTTGTTCAAAAGCTTAACAACTCTCATCCTTATCCAATTCTAGATGGTTTATTTAAACAGAGAACACAGATCAGATTTCATTACATTATTTTTGAAGTTAATTTTTGAAATACTAAATATTTTAAAATCTTAAACATTTCATGTCAAAAAAGGACAATAACAGTTAACAAAAAATGAGGCTCTTGTTGTGTTATATTCTGGCTTCTTCAGAAAACAGTAGTCATATTTTCCATCCACATTTTCTGGGTTCACTACCTGGTTGGCCCAATTAGAGGGCAGTTTCTGTTCATCTGTAGTCCAATAGATAAAGGGCTTTTTGCAACCATCAAGTTAAATTATATTAAATTTGTAGTAAACTCATTCATCTCTCAGTGTCCAAAATATTTTTGTTCCTTTTAATCCAGAAACCTAAAATCTTTGTAAGAAGAGTTGTTTCAGCAAGAAAGATAATAAGATACTACTACAATTCATATGTAAATGATGTTTATATGCCATAAAATTATTCTAATAAGCATGCAATGATGTGATTTGGAAAACAACTTCATCTGCAGTGATACTCTTATTTGTTAATGGCATTAAATGACAGTTTTGTGAAAACATGGTTTTCATATTACCACCTTTCCAGGAAAAATATGTTTAAATTAAAATATTAGCAGAATTGAAATAATTTTTTTCTCTCCTAATATTTGTATGTTTATTAAAATCTAAATATTATCCATAGCAATCACATAGCCATGCCATCTGCTCACAGATTCATTACTGTTTAGCACCCTTTCCTCACTTTGATGCACTTGGAAGCTTCCCAGCATTAACTTTCTCCCTTTTAGCAAGACTGGAAAGCAATTGCAACATAACATTTGGAGTAAGGATTAAGTCTTGATGAAAGGAACCTGTGATGAGCTGCTTATTCTAAAAAAGATTTGCAGAATCATAGCTAAGATGAATGCATGAGTAGGAAAGCCACATCTGAAGTTAAAAAATTCATAAGATTTTCTAATTATTAAGCAGACAGACAAAAATGTAAAGAAATCTAAAAGACTTTTAGGGAAACTTACAGAAACATGATTGAAGGATGAAAGACTTTGGTTACTGTCCAGTGAATGGCAAATGGACAATGGAAATACTCTGACAGGATGGGACATGGACATGCACCAGGAAGCATGAAACACACAAGGAAGCTCTGTAAGAGTGATGCAGGGCATGGGAATTACAGCAGGAAGTCTTTCAGAAATAAAAGTAAAGAATCTAAAAGCCTTTGCTTCTGTACCTCCATTCTCAGCTTCTGAATCATAGACAAACATTGTACAAAACCTGGCAACTTAATTTGCCTCAGTTATGTATATGTCTGGGAGGTGGTGGACTACCACTTCCTCTAGAAAGTGGCTTGATAGTCACAGGAAAAAGACAGGACTATGAAAGGAATGAGAAGCAGAGATGAGAAGTATAGAAAAAACTACAACTAATATGGCAAATAGGAAAATACATGATATTTAAGGAACTGTGCATCTTGCATGGTGGTGGTTGGAGTAAAGTAAATTAGAAGAAGAGCCTGCTGTTGAGAGTAACAATAATGTTTAGGAGGGTTGAGGTAAGTGACAGTGAAGGGAAAAGGGAGAAAAGGCTGTTGACTTTGCTGGCACTGTGCCTACAGAAGTCTCTCTTTACATCCCTTGTCAGATGTAAATTCCAGTGGATTTTGGCTTTCATAATACTATCCCCACATACTTGGACAGTATCTCTATGTTCTTTCTGGATTGTTCAATGCTGCCTCCATCTTTTATCTACTTTTAACATTTGAGCCTAATTAGGAGATCCTGGTTCATCCATGAAAGCCTCCTGCGACTCTTGAAAGTCAACTAGCTTTCCTGGAGTCTGCTTTTATTTTGTTTTTTTTTTTCCTGGACTGTATTACATCAAATTCTTTAAAGCAGGCCCCTGAAAGTACTAAACTCTGCTTTTATGAAGACCAGAGATGTGATTGTACTTTTAGCCTTGTTTTCTCATCTGAGTACCCTGAACTTCACCATCTCATGTTCCCTGCAGTCAAGGCTGCTGCAGACCCTCACATCCCTGATCAGTTCTTGGATCAATCCATCCTATCAGAGTGCCCTCTCATTGTTGACTCCTTGATCATCTGTGTTAGGAAGTTGTTGTCACTACTGTACTCAAACCTGTGTTGCCCCTCCAGCAGTTCTTAGGGTGGTATATGTTACCCATGAGGACCAGATCTGGCAAAAATAAGGATGCTCCCACTTGTCTGAAGAAGGCTTCATCTACTATTACATTCCAGATCAGGTGGTGTGTAGCAGACACCCACCACAAAATCACCAATATTTGTCAGCTTGCTCTTGGCCCAGTTCATGACTGGCTCATTGTCGGTGTCTAGGCAGAGCTTTATGCATTCTTGTAGCTCACATAAAAGGCAGCTCACTCTCCCTACCTTCCCAGCCACACTTCCTAGAGTCTCTATCTGTCCTTCACAGTGCTGCAGCTGTATGAGCTGTACCACCCTACCCATATCATCTGAGTGAGGCAGCAGACCTTAACTTCACATACACCTCCAGTGCATCCTGTTGATCATGTGTTTCACAGAAGTACCCAGGAAAGTTATGAGAGCTTTGCCCATGACCATGTCCTGTAGGCTTCTCTTATTTACGTGCCTACACTCAAGGTGGGCCCCTTCAGCCCAGTATTGCTGATCACAAGGAGTCCGCTGTTCACATCAAACTTTTTTCCCATCCCAGTCCACTCTTCCTGCTCTTTCCCAAATGGTGGAAGCACAACAGGGGGTAATAGTCACAACTCTACCATTTGGAGTTTGCTCTGGCAAGAACACAAAAGACAACTGACCCTGAAAGACCACGGGATGTATTAAAGGTAAAAAAAAAACAGTGCTAGCTGTAAGAGAAACAACATGGGAGCAAACTGCAAGTAGAAGTTCATGGATCAGTTGGAGCAAACTAATAGAATATGGTTTTCCACCTCAGGAACCTCAGAATGTAGCTGCTGGAAAAACAGTGGGCTGGCAGCAGACTGGAGGAACTCCTGCTTACAGCTGCCTTCCAGCAGCCAGAGTGCCACCAGGGACAGAGTCAAGAGATGTGATTCATCTTCTCCTTGTAATTGGAGCTGACAGAAGTTGCATGTTTTTCTGACAGCATTGGCAGAGCACTTGCTTGTTCTCCACCAGGCTCCCTGGGCATCTGTGGGAACCTGCAGTGCAGAGCCCGGCGGGCTCGGTGCCAGGCCGAGCGGGTACTGTGCACTCCTGCCCGGAGCACTGCCTCACACACACACAAAGGTAACCACACCAACCGCAGCAGGGCTGGAGGGTAATGAGGTTATGTGCACGCTATAAATCCCCCCCCACCAAAACTTGTTTGCTAAGTGAAGCAGTTTTTCTAAATGGCTCCAGAGCTCCTTTAAAGGAGGTCTGGCATCTAGCAACATATTTTTGCATGGTTAAAATAATGTTGCAGCATTTTATCAGTAATTTTGCCACTGGTTTTGTTTATAAGGTGGAAATGCAGTCATAAAGGTGTCTTTGTTTCATTGTTTAAGAAAGGGGTTTAAGTTAATTATCTTGCCCTGCTACTTAGACTAAATAACAGTGCCATCTGCTGAAAGGTAGTAGAGACTTACAGGAAAAGTTTGCAGCCACTGTCCTTTACTAAGTAGAAGTATAAAGAGAGAACAAGCAAAACAGTGCTAAAAGGAAAGAGAGAATAAAAGCAGTAAGAGGAGGCAAAGATGTAGATGTACAGGAAGGATCTTCATTAAAAGATGAAAAAAAAGACAAAAAATATCGAAAAGCAAAAGGAAAAAGAAGTAGGCTGAGAGCAAAAAAGGTGCCTCTGTTTAACAGTATTGATTTGAAGTTTAATAAACCATGATACATTATATTCTTTACAGTGACCTCTCTTTTCAAATACCTATATAGTTCATCACCCCAATGGCATTGGTCTGCTCATGTCAATAATCTTCCACTTCAATCTTGCAAAAAAAACTTCCATGTTAAAGTCCTTTAATCAAATTAGAACAACACCAAATAATTAGTATATCGTTGTGGCCTGTATAAAAAAAAAAAATATATATTCCAAGCAGTTTCTTGGCTTCTGACACAAGATATTTTTATTGCTATTAGCTTCTGAAAAGGATAACTAATGAAAAAAATATCCTGGCATGGGAGAACAGTATTGTGTGAAAGAAGCAGCAAAAAGATGGTGCATATATTGCTAAAAACTCTGCCTGTTACATTAGCCTTCTTTTCTGAAATATTTATAGGAAAGGTAAGTTATACCCTTTCCATTTTTCAGTGGGAGATGGGCATGTGAAAGGAACCTAGTCATACATTTCCTTGGCTTTTGGTCATATTATCCAGGTGTGCATTAGGGGTTTCCCCAAGAATTTCATCTCACCACATGGTTGTTTTAAGGAGATCAGCCACCTTTTGAATCCCAAGAAGTAAGTTGTAACATTTTAATTCTTTGAAAGAAAGAAGAACTTCGATTAAGACATCAAAGCAGAAAGTTATGACTTTGTTATCAGCTTGATGATAACACTTCCTAGAGAGCTAAAAATATACACGCTATTTTAGCAAGAGTGAATAAATTTATCATGTAGAAGTTGAAGTGAGTTTTTTTTTTTTGGTTTTTTTTTTTCTATTGTGCTTTCAGCATACCATAAACATGTCAACTAACAAATTTTCATTATCTGGAATAGCATCTTGTGTTGGTTTAGTTTTTGCCCAAGAGAATGGTACTCTTTTTTTTTTTTTACTCTATTTAAAGAAACTGAATAATTGGCATTAATGCATCAAGCATTATACCCGACAGCAAAATTTTACTGAAAAGATGGTATACATCATATTTATAATAGTGCAAACTCTTTTAGTTTATCTCTATAATTTAAATATTGGACATTTTTTTAAAGCTTCAACTCCTTCACCACTGTGATTCTGAAAGTCCCAGCATGCCACTTTTTGATTTTGGGGTTAGTGCCCTATTCACTTTGCATGAAAAACTACAAAATTTGAGAATTTTTAAGGATGAATAAAGTGAATTCATATAAGAGGTTTCCCAACCCTTTTCTTGGTTTAAATCTTGTTTCCATTTTTTTAGAACAGCCTTAATACATCGCATAATTGTAATCTGAATCAGTTAAAAATAACCTGTTTATATATCAGCAAGATGGAAGATTAAAAGAGATGGAGTAGAATGGTTGGAGTAGAATGCTTATGGTTATCAATAAAATCCATTAGATAGGCAAAAGTTAACTTAGGAAGGAATTTGAACCAGCCAAAAAAATGATAGAGACAAATCAGTGTGATTTAGAAATGGACTCTACAAAGTGCTAAGAACTAGCCTCTGAAATAAGACTTTTTTCTCTTGATGGAACGGAAGAGTAGAAAAAAACTGACATTGAAACAGTGATGAAGAACCACATTTAATATGGTGAAGAACTCTAATGTTTAAGAATTTTAAAAGAGATTTTTTTTTTTCCTTTGGTGCTAAAACTATTACAGGAGTTGTTTGGTCTGGGGTTTTGTTGTTGAAATGTAAGATTTTCTTTTCTGTATCTGAACCCAAAGCACACAATTTAATTAAATCCATAAGATGAAAAATATATAGACATGTTGTTAAGCACATAGATGTTTGTTTTCTTGGGGTTTTGGGGGTTGGTTATTTAATATTTTAATTTTGATTTCTCTCTGCTCCCAACAAACATCCTGAAGATTTTTCCTACTTTTTCAGCATTTCAAATAATTGTCCTTACCTTCCCCCTGAAGGAGAGAAATTAGCTGGATAAGAAGAAATATTATGTAGACAAGCTTAGTCATGCTGAGAGGTCATCATTTGTTTTTCTTTCATATTATGATCCATTTTGAAAAGAATATCATAAGATGACAGCCTAAGAGTAATGCTTACATTGCCAATTAATTATACATTAATTGCATCACAAAATTACTGCAGCATTACCAGGGGACAGTCTTTGTGGGGTTTTGCTGATGTTCTTGCTTTGTTTGTATTTCATGATTAAAATACCATTATGTTTTAAGGTGGCAAAGTTATGAGATAACGTGAAACCCCCTCAAAGACCAATAGTGCCAGAGAAAAGCTTTCAAATATTTACAGAATGAATGAACCAAAGATTACTCTTGTTCTACATACTGAACATAAAATTTAGGAACAAAAGGAACTTAAAGGAAGTCTGAATGTTTTATGTACTTTAATACATAAATCCCTTTATAATTTCCAGAACTGAGCTTAGGGAATCAAGGTTTACTGAGCAGTAAGCATAGTAACAGTTCAGAGTTAAAGGTGTCCAGAGCAATAAATTAGACCTGTGAGAAGTTCCAAAACTGAAAAAATTCCCCACCTTTGGCATTATTTTCATAGCAATAACATTATTTTTATCCACAACAACCTAAAGATAAATGCAAGGCAGTGTTTGGCAGGAAGCAATACTATTTTTGATACCCTTGTTGTATTACTTCAGACTGTGTTCCCATACTCTGGCATGTACTTTAGACTGTGTTCCCAGAAGCTTATCTGACAAAGCTGGAAAAAGGTGAACTCTAGTCAATAAATACATAATCTCTCTGACAAACTTGGCCACTTCTCATCATGAAAACTCAAGCCATCATATGAGCTAGCAGCAGTCTTTTCAAAGAAAAGAGCTGCTTAAAACATGATACTGAAGGAAATGCTTAGTCTCCCTCCCTTTCTTTCCCCTACCATACTCAGAAATGTTTTTCCTGTAGTGTGTTTGCGCTTACACATGAACTCTTTTAGTTACTCTGTTAACTGAGAATTTGCTTGAAGTTTCAGCAAGACATGCACTTCCCTGCTTCCTGCAGTTCAAAAATCCATCTTTAACTATTGAAGATAACCTGCAGGCTCTGCAGGAGAAATCATTTAGCTGCACAGAAGTGACAAACTCTTCCACCAAAAAAAAAAAAAATTGCCTGCAAAATTTTGAGCATCCCTACATTTCAAGCTTCACTGTTACTTTGGCTCTTTTGTTCTCAACACTCTTAACCAACAGTAACCAATTTTGTAATTGCATGTACTTCAGAAGTGAGTATTTCTCTCAGTTGCATATCAATAGGGAAGGTAATATTTTCTGAGAGCTGCTTCCAAGTTGAATGCAGGGATATTGCAGAGGTTAATGGCTGATATTAAACTCCTGTTGTTATCAGCGGTTTGACTCCACAGTTCATTACTACTGTCTTAGTCTGTTACTGCTGCTTTTCTTCTTTCCTGTGTATTTACAGGTTAGAGACAGAGCTCTGCAAAACACTGTTAGGATTTCAGTATACTGAGTAAAGGATTTACACAGTACTACTTGTGGGGAAGTAAATAGAACCCCCTTTATCCAAACAGCAATTTTTCCTGTGTGTTGATTTTCATCCTTGTTCATGTTCTGAATAAATAAACACGTATTTTGTTTCCTTGGCCTAGAAGGAGGAAATTTTTAGGAGAATCAGACTGGGACACACCAATGATGCCCCCACCCCTCCTTCCCCATGCCCACTTCATTGACTGATTAAACTCATTTAAAAAAAACGAATAAACATGAGTTGTTTGGGTTTTTTTTCTTCCCAAACCCGAACTTAGATGAAGTTCCTTTTCTCTGAGCCAAAGTAAAATATTGCATTTCAGAGAAGATGTGAAAAGTGAAGAAAATGAAGGGCTGATTTCACAAAACTGACACAAGCAGCAGTGTTTATGGTCAAGTAACAGGGAGGTTGGGCATCCAGTCACCAGGAGAGGGGGACCATTCAAATTTTTTAGTCTTCGTCAATTAATTTGAACCTACCACCTCCTGATTTCTAGGGACTCACCGAGCTATAATCACTTAATTATAAGCTAATTCATTGTATTCTCTTGATGCTTTTCCACTTCTACAAAAAACTAAATATATTCCAGAACAGATGTTATACTCACGTGCCCCATTTCCCAGAAAACCACTATCAACACTTACATATTTTTCTTATAGAAAGTAGAACAGCTCATGAAGAATACACAAAAATACATAACTTCAAATTAATAACTGCTAAATTAATATTCCCTTGGGCTTTTCATCCCTTACCCTCAAGCAAAAGAAGAACCCAAGCACTTAAAACATAAAAATGCTACTCTGCACTAACTGTAAAACTCAGGAGATGACAGAGATTCAATCCCTCTGCTACTGAATATTCATTCAGAAGAGGAAATTAACATTACTAGAGACTGAGAGAAGCCTATGTGGACTATTGCAATTACAGTGGTTTGAGCCCTATTCAGAACCTTGAAATACAGACTGAAAATACATGAAGCAGAGAGAGAGAATTCACAGAAACATGGACTATTAAAGTTTTGGAATAGAGCTTACTCCCAACTCATCCTGCCATGGGCAGAAACAAATTGAATTTGGATCTCCCAAGCCATGAATGCTTTCACTTAGTAAAATGGAGGAACTCCTACAGGTGTTACTTCTTGCACGCTATTGTGTGACTACAGCATGTCAATGTGTATATACTTTTCCAGTTTAAATTCTGTGTTCACCTCAGGAAACAGATAATTTCCAAACAGAGAAAAAAAAAAAAAAAAAAGTGGGTCTTGCAAACTTCAGTAAGTAAAATAATTTGAAAGCTGCCAGGTTATTACGTGATCAAAATCATAGAATCAGAGAGTGTTTCGGTTGTAAAAGACCTCTAAGATCATCGAGTCCAACTGTTAACCCAGCACTGCCAAGTCCACCATTAAATCATGTCCCTAAATGCCACATAAAGGAATATCTTTCAAATACCTTCAAGGATGGTGACTTCACCACTCCCTGGGGAGCACTTTCCAGTGCCTGGCAACCTTTTTGGTGAAGAATTTTTTTTTTTCCAAGATCCAATCTAAACCTCCCTTGGTGCAACTTGAGATTGTTTCCTTTTGTCCCTTTTAAATAACCCATATTCTCACCACTTTGTCTTGGAAATCATAATTTCTTTACTCTAGAGTTGCATTCATCTGGAGACTTCTGGAGTGCTTTTAAAGTAGTTCTGTAGCTGAGGTTCACAACACATATGTGAGCTGGCAAGAGTTCACATCATGGGAATTGCATTGTTTTCCACATGTGCAGAGCCTAGCAGCATCTACACACAGCCTGCACCAGCAATGCACAGCAGTTTAGTGTTTCCAAGCAAAAGACACCTGTAAAATAGCAGAAAGGTTGTGTGGGGAGGTAGAGTCAAAATTAATACACTTTGATCATAAAGAACAATGACTCTTACTGTATCTCTCAAAACCAGCCTTTGTCATTATTTAATCTCTAGAGCTCATACTGTGATGTGGCTTCACCATTGGTTCCAAGGGAATAGGTTCATGTATGGACTTACAAACTGCATTTCTTCACCACCTTGATCCACCCTGCTATTCCTTCACCTGGATATGAGCCCGGCTTCTCCTCTCTTATTTCTGAGTCACGCCAGCTCTGCTAACCTACACTTGGATTACTTCCCACCACCTTCACAGGCCAGGAGCAATTCAGCACTTGTCCACCTGGAAATGTACCAAAATAGCTGTTCCAGGCAGGCAGACAAGTCCTGCTGGTTCAGCACTTCCATTTGCTCATTTGCCACTGCTTTTTCATCAGGAGAACAAGATTGCTTTTCTGTCCTGTCCACAAGCCATGACCTCTGTGTGTCTGTGTTTATCACAGCAGGACATTTCTTCAAAGAACCAGTTTCCATAGAACTATCATCTACCAATGAATATGCAGATTTATTAGTGATGTAGAATATGTCTTTCCACCCCTCTACATTATTAAATAAATATTCCCTGTCTTAAATCTGTCTCTCATATAACACAGTCCTGATGAAGATTGAGCCTAACCAATCAAATATGATGACATTCTGAACAGTACAGAGAATCTGAAAAAATATTTCCATCCATAAAACATAAGGATTGAAAGAAATGTATGGCAAATTCCAATTAGTTTTGTAAAATATGTTATTGGCTTTAAGTATTTGTAATTTTTAAGTATTAGCAATCAGGAAACTAGAGCAGGTAGATATAGAGATTAGATGCAGGCATATTTGAACAGATCAAGTTCCAGAGCTTTATAAGGCATAACATCTTTTCTCAGAAGACAAGTAGACATCATAAGTTCATCAATATCAGCCTGTACATAAGGGCTTGATTACCCAAAACTGGTGAGTAGCTTGCAGTCTGCATCTGAGCTGTGTTGCTAGGTAGGTTTTGATTTCTTCAGCTGGGAATAAGAGGAGGAGATGTTGCCCGTTGACTCTATTTTGATGGAGTGGTTAACAATACATAAGGGAGCAGAGTCAAGTTCCATCTGCTGCCTTCAACAACATGAATTACAAAGACGTATTAATATCCACTGCCATTAATCAGTGTTTTTAATCAATTGACTTTATTTGGCAAGAGTCACCTGCACAAATATACCCATACATATTCACAAACATAAAGGTAGGGATGTGATAATAATTCCATTTCAAAATCCATTTTTAAAGTGTAGAAAACTACCATTTTTATTGGAAAAACATAAACTTGTTACAATAATTTTTTCATCAATTATTTTCTAAGACCTTCTGCAAAGGGATAGAAAAAAACCATTCCAAATTATAGTTTAACAATGAGTAATAAAATTCAATTGACTAAGTACTGTGCAGGTTCATTTTTTAAAAAACCCAAACCAACAAACAAACAGAAAAAACAGCTGAGAGTATTTCTTTTCCTGTTCCAGAGCAGAAAGGGAAGAAAAATCCCTTTGTAGAATCAAGAAAAATAAACTGGAACCATAATTACATAATTCAAGGAGAAGTGCAAACCTCACACATTTGGAAGCGCGCCTAAAACAAACAGTAGGCTCTGCTGTATAGAATAAGGCAACAGAATACATTGGTGACTACAAAATGAGAAGTGCATGAGTACATAATGCTACACAGTTTTTAAGCACTAACTTCCAGTGTGCAGGTTTGCAAACAAAGCTAAAATACACTGCCTACTGGTGTTATATTAACTTGGTCATTCTAGACACTGCCAAATTGGGTGATGGAGATCTGAATAGTCTGTCAAGGGAACAATTTAATAAATAATTTAATTTTTCACTTGTTTAGGTAAAATTAATTTACATCTTTTAAAATTTACTCCCTTACAAAAGTACCAGCAACTCAAAAAGCCAAGAAAAGGCAAAAGGAAGTAACGTTGAGGTCTCACAGACTCATTAATTGTTCTTGGTAACCATGTCCTACTTACCTTCACACAAAGGACTCAGAAGATTACTGATCATAGCTGCGTTATAGTTTTGTAGGTGACACTATGGCATTGCAAGCCACTGCTTTTTAATTAAACAACAGCAAAAAATCTGCTCATACAGATTTATATAGCTTTTATAAAGCTTTTTCACCTAAGAGGACATCTGTGCTATTTTTCTAAGGAAGCACATATTAAATGGCACAAGGAAGCCCAGTTTAATAATATTTGAAGTATACAAGAATTTTTACTGCTAAAAATCCCAAAGATAAATGCGATTCTCTCCCCAGTGTTTTTTGTGTCTGAATTATATCTCTACAGTAGCAATATGTCCTTTAAGACAGGTGTCTTCAGTACTTTGGAGTTTGGGTTTTTCTTCTGTGAGGCAGCAGTGTTTAGTTACCAGATCTAAGGTAACTACCTTGAGGAGGAACACATTGAGACAAACCAGTCTCACCTGCTTTATGAAAATGCATAGCTGATGCACTTCTCCCATCTGCAAAAGAAAGTACCACTTGATTTCTTAGTCTGGTCTCTGCTTGATACATGTACTTTTCCTTACCCTACTTGCTCCTCTTTCATTACTTCTCTCTGTTTCCTTGATTTTCTCACTCCCACATAATTTATCTATATATGCCATTAAAAAAAAAAAAAGTCTGTTGGTGGAAATGGACTTGGGGCTCCCACCTCATAGCCAAGTTAAATTCTTACTCATTTTACTGCTTCAACATAATTTATCAAAATATACACCCCCAATTAATTCTCTTGATGAGACTAATAGTGGGGTTTTATCAGATGTCAGATGGTATTGAGCTGTTTAAATCAGTTGGAAAAACTGCTGCATTGTGGAATCTGGTGGTGTTTGCCATTGAAATGACAGATAAAATACACAGTGTAACAAAAAATTCAGAATATTCCTTCTCTTGTCCCCAGGGGAACATTTGAATTATGATTTCAGAAAACAGAGATTCAGACCTACTGAATAGTCAATAAGTCCCCAAGGATGACAGTGAAACCAGAAGTGTTACTCTATTTTATAACAATTGGGAAAATTTACCTTTTCATATTAGCATGTTTCCCTTCCCTTCCCTTCCCTTCCCTTCCCTTCCCTTCCCTTCCCTTCCCTTCCCTTCCCTTCCCTTCCCTTCCCTTCCCTTCCCTTCCCTTCCCTTCCCTTCCCTTCCCTTCCCTTCCCTTCCCTTCCCTTCCCTTCCCTTCCCTTCCCTTCCCTTCCCTTCCCTTCCCTTCCCTTCCCTTCCCTTCCCTTCCCTTCCCTTCCTTTTCCTTCCCTCTTCCACATATATACAGCAATTTAAATATACTTTGAAAGAAATTTCTGGATTCAAGAATTCCTCAAATAAATATAGTTTTTTTCCTATGAAGAAAGCATTCCAAGACTTGCAAAGCTGCCATCAAAAATGTCTGGTAAAAAAGAATGATGGTGAATGAACATCAAGTTCAATTATTCTGACTTGAACATGCATTGATCTAGAATGGCTTAGAAAATAACAATTTAGATGACATAGAAGAGAGAGCGGACTTGCAATTCACAATTATTACATTTTCCTTAATAAATATACTTATTATTATGATAAAATTGCACCATTCTTCAACTTTATAATTGCCTCAATGTTATTTTCCACAAATGTCCTACCAAGCATGGAAGATGTGAGATATTTCAAGGTTTTCATTCCATCCCTGGAATATTTTACAGGAGAATTAAGAGTTGTTTTATATCTAGGTGATTCAAACATCATATACACATGGAAAAAGGGCACCGTTTATTGAATTAGACCTATGGTCACACACTGTGTACCATGGCTGAGAAGTTTCATGTGAGCAAAAGCATGTCACAGTTGGAATGACAGTTGGAATGTCACAATCAGCTCACTTGAGTGTGACTTTGGTAGGCAAAGTGTAATATTACACAGTCTCAAACTAAATTATATGAGCAACATATACATTTATCTGGCTTTTTAACTTTTATCCTGAATATTTTACAAAGAACAGGGATAAACATAGAAGAGCAAAATACCTGATTTCTTACTAGTTCATTCAGATTTGTTCATCTCAATTTTTTGTTAATCTCAGCTTTTTTATACAGTGTGATTTCCTCATGCAGCAATGATTCCATATTGGTTGCTTTACTCTTGGTAGAAGAGCTTGCTCAGGCTGTTACACAGAACTATCACAAACTTGAGCTGGCTCCAAGACCTGCAAGGGAGTGCAGTGATGTGGTGATTTCATCCCAATACCCCGAGCAAATTAAGGAAAGCTCTGAAACAGAGTATGCATCTGCCAAAAAAGGCAGTCAGTTGGCCATCAGCTCTTAAGGCGCCTCTTTCCAACATATGTGCAGTTCTACAAATAAATAATTTATGCAGGTTAGGAATTTTGGGCATTGAAATCTTGGAATTTTGGAATTTTGCCCTGTCCTTTCTACATGGAAAAAACTTTACTAATTTCTGACTTTCTGAGACTAGGAAAACCCGAGAGCAACATATTCCCTGTTCTAAAACAACTTCAAACAAGTTGGCCTTTCAAATTATTTTGTTTCTTGTTCCATTAAGCATTCCCTTTATAAATTCAGAATGGACCAGGGACAGCACACTTAAATAAATAAATTATTGTTAAAATATGTTGAAAGACACTGTCTCCTGCATATCAAAAATTACTTTTGATACTATAGATAAAGGAATTACTATAAGTCTGCACACAAGTAGGTATAAGAATTCTCAAGGTGGATTTCAGGGACAAACTTTAAATATTAAAGTTATTCCAATACGCACAAGTATAAAAATTTTCATAAATAATTTATTCAACTAATTCAGTCTGTAAGAGTTATTTGGTGTTTTGGTTTGGTTTTTCATTGTTTTTTTAGTGTTTTTTTTGTGGAAGCAGGCACTGATTCAGTGTTCTTGATGGACAATGACAGGAACATACACAGTGGACAGAATGTATGCTACTGTTTCAAGGCTGAAAATATTTAAGAATAATTTTGACTATTTATATCAGTATTTTGCACAATGCAATTAAGGAAAACCAATTTGATTTAGATTAGACCTTAACTTAGATCTAGCTTTTCAGAATATGACATCTAGGCTAATGAAATGAAAACTCAATAAAATAATAATTTAAAAAGTCCAAATCCAAAGCAAAACAGAAGCTCTAGGGAATGATTAGCAATTAATGAGGTGCAAAATACTTTCTATCTTAATTATTTCAGCTTGGCAAAGAAAACAAAAACACTAATATAGATTTGGTATGGATTTGACATTTTTTCCTCTGTTCACAAGAGATGTGATGCAAACTCACATTTGTAATTACACTCCTGGGTGCCGGATTGCATGCTTAGAGTATCTGAGCTAAAAAACAGCTTTTTCACAAAAACCCAAACACTGTTTTCACATTTCTTTCAAGTTCTTTCATGATGAAATAATCTGCTTTTGCTTTTCCAGCAGCTATCTACATGTACAAAATTATTAATATCTATAAGGAAATCGCTTTGTCTGTGACCTAAGAGGGTAGCTTAACTAAGATCATTGAATTGCTGCTTCCTCAAACCAGCATTATCCTAGGGACTCCGCTATGTTAGGGGGTGCCTCCAGCAGTTTGAAAAGCAAATTTTGCGTTCTGGATGAATTCTGAAGTAAGAAAAAATGGGAAAAAATGCATGCTGTGGCACAAAAATTTTGTGGCTCAGTTTGTTTAAATGAGTGAATCTTTTTAAAGGATAAAATTGATAGCAACACTCCCAAATTCAGAATACATTTTTAAAACACTTCTTGAGCAATTCCTGTTAAATATGTGATTGGAAAAATATCTCATCATTTTTATTAAATCAGTAATTCCCCCATCCTCTTTGAATATACTGGCATTTGTGTTGACTCAAATTTATATGAGCTTTGATTAACATTTGCTTAAATAAATAATTTTTCTGGTTTTACTCTTGTCAAAAGCACTAGAGAAATGTAATGCACATCAAATACTCTTTCTGTTCAGATATCACCTGAGCTAAGCTATCACTCTATTCTGGGTATTTTAAATGTACAGCTCTGAATGTAGCAGAGGGGAAAAAATAGTTGAGTGAATGTTTACAGTCAGCCTGCAGGGAGTAATACTTTTAATAACTGAAATTTAGAACTAGGCTATAATTTACTGCTGTTCACTGTATCTTCACATGTTACTTGATATGGAAACAATATGGAAAGCAGTAATGTATCTCTTAGAATATGTCATAAGGACTACATTGGAAATTAAGTCTATGGTTACCATACATCATATGTGGTTTTAATAAGGTTTCTGTCTAAGCACAGAGACTTTTCGACCTGCTATAATCCATTCCACAATTTTTTAGAGGAAATCAATGCTTATCAATGAGTTGCCAAAGTAATACTATAATACCATAAATGAAAAAATGATAGAAAGGATATTTTTGATTCTTGAATGCTGAGGTGTTTTTATTATGAATGTCATGTCTTTACAGTTAAAAAGATTGCTTAGGCTGCAGAGATTTGCAAGAGGCTTAAGAGTTAATTAATCATAAATCAGAGTTGAGTCCACATTGATTTCCTTTTGTTTGGTGGCAGAAGCTTTCCACTACAGATAAGAATACTAACTCACAGCAACACAGCAGCATTTAGACTGAGGAATTCACATAAATTTATTTCCATAAACTGAGACTCTAGTCTGCTTTTGCTCCGTTCTTACTGTATCTATCTGTTTATTTATAAACTTATGGTACTTTTGAATAAATGTATTTCTGAAGAAGTGTACTCCCAGCCTCAGTGTCCCTTTCTTCAGTTTTTATTATATCCATCCATTTGACTATATATTTTCAAAACAAGCTCTATAATTACATATGTTCAGCAGAAGTGATTGGTGATTTTGTTGTTAGCACAGCATTACTTACTGATATTTTCAATGTTTCTTTTTTCACCTCACAGTTCAAAGAGACTTGGCTAGTTCTTTATTCATCTGCAGAGTATCCTGTCACTGGAGAAGCAGGGAAGGTCTCTGAATTTTGGTCGAGAAGGAATGGTTTGTAATACTATGCGATCAAAAGCATGTTTCAAAAGAAGAAGTGCTAATGTAACTTTGTCTTTTCCTGAAAGATTCTCCCTTCTGTGTCCTGAAAGATTTGCTAAATACTGTTATAATTCTGCCTGTTTATCTTGTATTGCTTCTCCCATTCCACTCTAAACATCCAGCTGAGGTTCATGAAAGTATTTTAAACTGAGGAGCAGAGTATGCAATCTCTAATGTACAGTCATCCCGTCATTGTTTCATAAACTATAAATATTGGTAATGCTCCTGTTTAAAGAAACACTCAGTTTATTCTCATGGGTTTTGGGTTATCTTAAATTGAATGCCTTGTGGGTTAATTTCTGCATGTGCCCTCTGCATTTGGACAGCTTTTTGCCAAGGACAAACCTGAGGGTGGCAGAGGAAGAAGTTAGACAAAGTATTATTAAAGAGGAGGTACTTAGTGTTTCACAAATGAGATTTTCTTTGTATGAAATATATGTTATTTTACATTCACATCTGGTTATAGCTTTGAAATTGCTTCCAAACAACCTTAACATGCCACTTGATGTCTTCCCAAATACTTATAAAGAAAAAACAGCAAAAGAAAAAACATAATGAATTTTCCATTCTGTCATTAAGCTTTGCACTGCCATTTATCCCAAAACACACATCTAGGATTTAATCTAATACGGTCGTCAAACCAAAAGAATATATTTTGTTGTCCATCAGTTTATAACCAGGCTGAGTAATATCCAATTAACATTTTTTTGTTTCTGTAAGATGTGACTTCAGCCAATATTTAAGCTATTGTAGCAACAGAGCTACTAAGAGGTATGTTCTACTGCCTGAAAAAAAACAAGACACTGAAACACAAAACTTGTGTATCTGTTATGATGTTATGTTACATTCAACACACTTCTGCACAAAACAATAACCTACACTAAACCTCCACCCCTGGATTTTCATCATCAATCCACTTTAACCTTAATAACCTAATACATGCTTTGCTCTTATTTCTCTTTGATCCCATCTCACAGTTTTCATCTTATCGTCATCTTATCATCTTATCACTTGCCCAAAGTTCGATTCCTGTTCAGGGAACCAAAAATGTCAAGGGTTGGCGCTGGCACAATGCCAGTACACCCATGAAAATATATTTTTCCCAAATGAGTGCTGTGAGATCTGACCAGAAACAGAGCAGAGAGGGCTCAAGCATAGAAATAAAAAAAAAAAAAAAAAAACCTTTATTAACCTACAACTATAATAAAAGGAACACACAGAATTCAGGATGAAAACCTTCCAAAACGTTCCTCCTTCCCCCACCCATTTTCCAACAAAACACAGTGAGACAAAACTCTGGATTCCTGATCAAGTTACCACTCCTCAGATAATAAATTCTCAGTTCATCAAGGGAGAGAGGAGTCTCTCTTGTACCATAGACTGCCCCAGGAAACACAGTTGCAGCCTCTTGTGTTTCCATGTCACACATGGCACCACCCAGAGAAAATCTGCCATGGTTACATCCTCCTTCCGTGTACAGTGCTCTCAACATTGTGCATGGACTGAGACTGCTCACAGGGTTCCTTTAAGGATGCTTCACCAAGTATCAAAGAACAACAGTTTATCATTTTGGGACCACAGTCCCCCCATTTTCTCCTCCCCTGGGGCCGAGGGTCTCAAGAACAGAGATCATCTCCTTCCTGAAGATAGAGGGCATCACCACACCCTCCTTAACTTTTCTCTGTTCACTCCACTCCTGCACATGACATCACTCACTGAAGCAGGCCATTTTCTTGGCTCAAGTCATTGCATCCCCCTAAAAATGCAGTCTCTGTTGCAGGAGAAATTGGTTCAGCCTATGGCTATACAAGAAAAGTCCAGCCAAGGCCACTCCATCATCTCCTCCCACCTAGGATTTCTTCTTCTAACATCTCAGGTCCCAGGCCATCTTTCTTCTTTTTCAGATCAAGGAGGATTAATGTTTCACAAAGCTTTCTTTATCCAAGAAGGGGTTAAAAGTCTCTGGCTCCCAGGATGACTGGAATCTCGGCTGCCCAGAACTCCCACAGCTGGGCACCTCCCCCCTCCCTTCTCCTCCTCTACCAGCATACTGCTGGCACATCATATCAAATTTCCAGGTGGCAAAGGCTCTCTGCCTCGCTCTCTCTCCGTGTTGGTGGGGGGGGGAACAAAGATGTCTCAGTTTCTCTCCACCCTTCCGTCCACAGGGGCCGGCCCAGTTCCAGTCCCTTCACCCCCTGGCCTACCTCTCCTAGACTGCATGGCTTCCCCTCCCCTCCCCTGCCTGTGGCTGGGCAGGGGAGGTCTGAACTCTTCACTGACTGGAACAAAAGGAGAGTTCCACTGCGGGTTCTCTGCCTTTAACCCCCCTCTGTGTTCTCAGAGGTGTGTCCAATGTCTTCAGTGGTCACACCAGGTGTCAATATTCAAATCTGACCACTGATTGGTTTGACTATAAGTTCCCACGAAAACTCACTTCCTTGTCAAATCAGTTCACTTTGGTATTCTTGTTTATGTCACTGCCATTCTTTATGCTCACCTTAGCAAAACATGGTGAAAAAAGATCTCAAAAGGCATGATAGGGAGAATAGCCACAAAGAATCATCCCTCAGGTAGGTTCCTTATAATTCAGGCTATTTATTTATCCATTTATGTATAATCTATAATACTTTTTGCCCTTTTTCTTCTATCCATTAGTAAGCAAAATATCACTTTCAAATACCAAGCCAACATTCTTAGTGTAAAAAAATGTCAGCCTCAGAAATCTCAAAAATTAAGGTATCTTCCTTATTCACCCAACTCATCTTAATATGCCAAATTAGCATGTCACATATTTTAGTGTTATCTTACAGTTGAAGAAAAAACTTTTCTGTCCAAGGCAAAATTTCAATATTCAGTTTAGATCAATTTATTATTTTTAACATAAATCCTTTCCAAATATGTTCCTTAGCTGGCCTTTGTTTGCTAACTGATTTTCTGTACTTCTGTGGTTGAAACTTTTGCTCTTTATTTGGTCTTCTACCTTTCATAAGGGCTTCCTATTCAGAGATATTATGTCTGATTTTTTTCATTCTCTGAACTCAGATATATATTTGACCTCAGTGACATCCCTTTACACCCTTAAGCATCAAGGGCCATCTCTTTGCCACAAGGATTCTACTTCCCAGGAGTGAAGAGAAGCACTGCTAACCCATTTTCCGCCACAGCATCCTTGCTCAAGGGCTATTCCTCTCAAAGAAATGTAAAGAATCACTAAGTAGAGCTGCATCTTCATTTTCTTAAGGAGTGGTCATGAAAAACTAGCCAGAAGTATATTCTCTATTTAAACAATCAAACAAACAGCCCAGTTGCTAATCTGTCCAATATCACAGAATAATAGAATACGCAGAGTTGGAAAGGATCCATCAGGATCATCACATCCAAAGTCAGGTCTTGCACAGGACACCCCAAGAATGTTAAAAGGTACCAAGCGTCTTTACTCTTTAGCCATTTTTAGGAAATCAATACATTCTTTTCACAAGCAATCCAAGTTAGTTTCCTTTTTATAAAATGCAGAGGAGAATCGGAACCATGGACTTTATACTAGATCACTCCCTGAAATGTGGTGGTTTAAAAGACTAATTGAACATATTTACTGCAAACACACTTCATTAAAAAAAAAATCCAAAGATCAGCCCTGTCTTGTCTAGATATGAGGTTTCTCAAAATTCATGCTGATTCTTCAAAGTAGAGTTCAGGCTTTTCAATTTTTTTTCCCAAAATCCTAGAGCATTGAAAAAATTAGATTAGGATTCAGCTGGTTTCCATTTTAATGAAAGATGCAAATAGATTTAATCAATATTTAAAAACTAAATTAAAAATGCAGACTGTCACACATTTCTCACAAGAGGCAATTGCATTTGTTTTAAGCGCCAAACTTTCTGCTCCTGTATCAATAGTCCACTAGCATTGTAGCAACTCCTTGGTGTAATAAATGTATTTTATAAATCTTTAGGAAAGGCAGAACTGATAAAAAGCAGTGATATTTCTCAGGTTACATTCTGAGCTTTTTATTTGACTTTCTCTCAGATAAGATCCCCCACTCTAATTACCTCTTTCAGTCTCTAATGTGACTTTCTGTGCCATACCCTCAAACTTGTCTCCCCATCTTCTACAGATCCTCTTACACCTAAAATGTCTATATTTTTCTGATATCATTGTTCCTCAAGATGTCTTAATAGTGCACCTGGTAGGTAAACTCTTTTTGGTGAAGAGTATTTAAGTCACAGAGAATATGACACAATGTGAATAATATCACATTTCCCTATTACTAGTGTGATGAAATCAGCCTTTTTATTGCTGGTATCCCCATTGTTTTCACTTGCAGAACCCTCATATCCAAACCCTGAAGCTTCTCCACTATTTACATCTCCAGCTGTGCCCTCTGTTGTCATACCCACTGCTAATATTCAACTTCATTTCCTATTTTCCATAATACAGTCTCACTCTCAATGCTTCCAGCTCAGCTGCACTTGAAACTCAGTTCTCTATGGCTCCTCTCTCAGTATATCGCCTCAAATCTCCCTTATCCATTCTGCTTCTTTCTTTCAAAGCTTTCTTTCAAAGCCACATCTCTACTTTCATCTCCTCCTACTCTCCTTAGCTCTGGCAAATCCATTCTCTTCACTCCCTTTCATATATATTTCTTATTGGAATAAACTCAATTATTTATCAAGTTCTGTCCCTCTCCTTCATCTATAGTATAAAAAAATCACCATTACTAGACATACAAGCCCTGTGGGTTAGCATGAGTGTATAAAATCTTCAGCATCTCTCATCTTACTCATAATATGCACTTGACATTTATGTTGGTTGGAGGCTACTTGGGGCATAGTGATCATGAAATTACAGAGTTCTCAATGTTTGGTGAAATGAGGAGGAATATCAGTAAGACTCTTACACTGGACTTCCAGAGAGCAGACTTTGGCCTGTTTAGGAGATTTATTCAGAGACTTCCTTGGGAAGTAGCCCTTAAAAACAAAGAAGTCCAGGAAAGTTGGGTGTGCTTCAAAACAGAGATTTTGAGGGCACGAGAACAGACTGTCCCTGTGTGCCGAAAGACGAGTCGATGAGGCCCATCCAGCCTGGATGGGCAACAAGGTTTAGAAAGAATTTAGGAATAAGAAGAGGATGTATCATCTTTGGAAGGAGGGTCAGGTTTCTCAGGAAGTATTTAAGGGGGTTGCTAGGGCATGTAGGAAAAAAAAAATAGGCCAAAGCTTAGTTCAAACTTAATTTTGAACATTTTTTATAAAGGATAATAAAAAATGTTTTTACAAATATATTAATGGCAAAAGGAAAGGTAAGACCAATTTTGCTCTCTGTTGGATGTAGGAGGGAACTCAGTACCTGCAGATGAAGAGAAGGTGGAAGCGTTTAACACCTTTGCCTCAGTCTTTAGTGGGAAGACGTCTTGTCCTCAGGAAAACTGTGCTCCTGGCTTGGCAGATGGTGTCAGGGAGCAGAATGGTCCCCCTGTAATCCAGGAGGAGGCAGTCAGAGAACTGATGAGCTGTTTGGATGTTCATAAATCTATGGGACCAGATGGGATCCATCCCAGGATGCTAAGGGAGCTGGCAGATGAGCTTGGGAAGCCACTCTCCATCATTTACCAGCAGTCATGGCTCACTGGTGAGGTTCCAGATGACTGGAAGCTGGCCAGTGTGACACCCATTCACAAAAAAAAGGATAGGAAGGAGGATCCTGGTAATTTTAGGCCAGTTGCCTGACCTCAGTACCTGCTAAAGTAATGGAACAGTTTACATTGAGTGCCATCACACAGCACTTAAAGGATGCCCAGGGTATCAGACCCAGCCAGCATGGGTTTGGGAGGGGTAGGCCATGTTTGACCAGCCTGGTCTCCTTTTACGACCAGGTGACCCACCTGGTGGATGTGGGAAAGGCTGGGGATGTTGTGTGCCTGGACTTCAGCAAGGCCTTTGACACTGTCTCCCACAGCACACTCCTGGAAAAGCTGGCAGCCCACAGCTTGGACAGGAGCACTCTTTGCTGGGTTAGGAACTGGCTGGATGGCCGGGCCCAGAGAGTGGTGGTGAACGGTGCTGCATCCAGCTGGCAGCCAGGCACCAGTGGTGTCCCTCAGGGGTCTGTGCTGGGGCCAGGTCTGTTCAATATTTTTACTGACGACATGGATGAGGGGATTGAGTCTTTCATTAGTAAATTTGCAAACGACACTAAGCTGGGAGTGTGTGTCCATCTGTTGGAAGGTAGGAGGGCTCCACAGAGAGACCTGGAATGGTTGGATGGATGTGCAGAGTCCAATAGGATGAAGTTTAATTAATCCTAGTTCTGAGTCCTGCATTTTGGCCACAACAACCCCCTGCAACGTTACAGGCTGGGGATGATGTGGCTGGACAGTGCCCAGGAGGAAAGGGACCTGGGAGTATTGGTCAACAGCTGACTGAACATGAGCCAGCAGTGTGCCCTGGTGGCCAAGAAGGCCAATGGCATCCTGGCCTGTATCAGGAATGGTGTGGCCAGAAGGAGCAGGGAGGTCATTCTTCCCCTGAACTCAGCACTGGTGATGCTGTACCTTAAGTGCTGTGTCCAGTTCTGGGCCCTCAGTTTGGGAAGGACACTTGAGCAAGTGTCTCAGTTGAGACACTTGAGCGTGTCCAGAGGAGGCAACAAGGCTGGTGACGGGCTTGGAACACAAGCCCTGTGAGGAATGACTGAGGAAGCTGGGGGTGTTTAGCCTGAAGAAAAGGAGACTCAGGGGTGACCTTATCACTCTCTACAACTTCCTGAAAGGTGGTTGGAGTCAGGTGGGGGCTGCTCTCTTTCTCCAGGCAGCAACTGACAGAGCCAGAGGACAGTCTTAAGCTGCACTAAGGGAAATACAGGTTAGATATTGGGAAAAAGCTTTTTACAGAAAGAGTGATAAAGTACTGGAATGGTCAGCCCAGGGAGGTGGTGGAGTCACCATCCCTGGATGTGTTAAAAAAAGACTGGATGTGGCACTCGGTGCCATGGTTAGTTGAGGTGTTGGGGCATAGGTTGGAATCGATGATCTTGAAGGTCTCTTCCAACCTAGTGATTCTGTGATTCTGTGTGAAATTATCTGTGGCTGATGTGATCTTAAAGAGGGTAAATCACAAAATCTTGTTTCAATAAATCTTGGTCTTTGGAATAAAACTGTATCTAAAAAATAATAAATCCTACCTGTAAGCCTAAGAGACATGTATGGAGTTTGTCATATTCCCTGCAACATTTAAAACTAAATACATTTAAAATTTATTTTCATATACAATCATTTAACAGGGATTGTTAACAACAACAACAATCCTTTAACAGGGATTGTTGAAAATTGTACTGGCTCATATTTGTAAAAATGAACTAATCTAACAAATCTAATTCTCCCCAGCAATTTACTCTGAGGGACCAAAAAAAGCTTGAGGCTTACTAAACTCATTGAACAGGTGATACTTGCTAGTTTTGTTTAGCTTTCTGCAAGCATCATGCTATGTGATAATGCCAAAAGTTGTCCTAAGGTCTTAGTTCAGATCTCAGGGTGTTGATTGTCATTCAAACTAAAAGAAATCTGTAAATATTTACATAATATCCCCTACCTTTGAAGCGTTATTGAGTAATAAACAAGTGGCTTTTCTTCAATATTTTAAAAACTTTTCTGTTCCCAAATTTGGTATTCTAACTAAGGTTAGTGGAATATTAATTTAAGAATAATTAGGTGTCCAAACACCTAATAAGCTTCATCAGGCAGGTGAGAATTATGTGAGAAAAAGAGTTCATTTAAATGGGAATTCCTCTGATTTAAGTCAGTCTTATAAAGAATTGGGTGAAAACTTCAGTAGCCTTTTTCAAGTAAAGATTTAATTGAGCTTTCTAGATCTATTACCTATAACAAGGCATTACTGGTGTAGTACGAGTATTTAACTTAAGTCACCCACTGGGATACCTTTTAATTTGATCATTAATCCTAATTGCACAAGCCACTAACTATAACAGTAAAATAAATAGAAGAAGAGAAAAGGACACATTCTGGGGTGTGTCAGGGATAGAGCTGCATTATAAAAGTAAAATTGGAGCATTAATAAATGTATTTGAAGAGAGAAAGTGAAAATGTTTTCTAAGTCTTGAGTGATGTCTCAAACACTGTGAATGAAAGCAAATAAAGGTCATTCCAAATGATAGATCATTCCTTTCAGCTTCTAAGGAATTTATTTCAGCTTTAATTGTGTATTATCAATGTTCAAGTGAAAGAAAGTGTAACATTTCCTCTTAGTATTTGGAGGCAATGAGTCTAGTTCTAATTCCTTACCAGTTCTGCAGTAGAACAATTTCTCTCTTTGTCTCTTACCCAAATAACAATGGTGCAACTACTGAACCACACTTTACAGTATCTGAAAGTAAGTAATGTTTAAAAAAAGTGATCTTAGAGTAAAGCTAGGAGGAAGAGTTGAAAAATAGCCACATCTGTACAAGCTGATGATATTTTTGACAATGCACAGTAATACTTCCAGGATTGTATTTTTTCACTTGTATAGTACATTGTCAGTGGAGAAGACACAGAATATTTATTTCTTCAAACACCAGAGAAAAACTGTTACATTTTCTGTAAAATTGTTTAGTTGACATCACTGAGAATAAATACACCATGCACATTTTCCACTCAAAATCATAATTAATTTTCTGTAGTTATTAACACCTACTTATGAAAAAATACTGCAGTTCATTATATGGGTTTTAGCTGTGATAGAGTTAACTTTCTTCACAGCATCTTGTATGTTTTGGACCTGTGATGAAAACCTTGGTTACAGAGGGGCATTTTAGCTGCTGCTGAACAGTGCTTACACAGAATCAAGCCCTTTTCTGCCTCTTGTGCTGCCCAGAGAATTTGGGAAGGGGCGCAGCTGGGACAGCTGACCCCAACAGACCAAAGGGATATCCCAGGCCATATGGCCTCATTATCAGCATATAGAGCTGGGGAAGGAGAAGACACACACGTGGAGTGATGACATTTGTCTTCCCAAGTCACCATTATACACAAAGGAGTCTTATTTTCCTGGGGATGGCAGGGCATTTGCCCTATTTTCCTTTGTTTGCATTGGCAGTTTTTACTTTACCTATCCAATCTCTATTTCAACCCTTGGGACTTCTCACTTTTGCCCTTTCAATTCTGTTGCCCATCCCACCAGGGGGAAGTGACCAAGTGACTGTGTGAGGCTGAGCTACCTACTGAGGCTAAAACTTAATAAACTGTAATTTGCAACAACGAAACTTGGCTCTGCAAGAATTTGTCTTTTAAAATGAGATTTTCTTTGTTCTTCCAAATGTGAAATTTTGAATCAGATATTATCAAAATATTTGGTTTAAAAACAAAATTTTAAATATCAATCTCAACCTTTAGCACACTGACAAATAGTAGGCTAACACAGAAATCAAACACAGAAGGTCAAAGAAACTACGCGGCAGCCTCAGAGATGGTCTGGATGGTGGGTTGCCAGTGCTCTAAGAAAACTACAAAATGAATGCTCATTGACCATTTCAAGGTTTTTGAAGTGTGACTGTTTTGATGTCCAGTCCAAGATTTTTCTTTACTCCAGTGTATGAAAATTCAGTGTTTGAAGACAACTCACATAGAATCATCTGCACTGTGTCTCAATTTGATAAAAGCTGAATCTTCCTAAGTCACTTTTAAACCCTTTCAACAAGAAAGGGGACACAAGTACATGGAAGATGCTGTTTTCAGTGGAGCCTGTCTGGGAGCTTCACCTTGTTTGTGCCATCAAAGACCTTAACTCCTAGTTAGAATCCATATTCATGAGGCATGCTTGAAACTCAAGACACAAGTCAATGTGTGAAGTCATTATTCTGTAAAATTCTTTGGGAGGAATGAAGTGTAATTTTTTTATTTGAGTCATAAGTGTAACACCTGGTTATTTGAAATAAACTATTCTATTTTTGTGTGAATGAAGAGCCATTCTGGGATTGATGTGGAATTAAGAATGACCTCTATTATGAAAGAGGAAAATGAGAAAACTTTACAGTAACGGAGAAAGAAGACTCTCATATACCAGGGGATAAGAAGAATCTCATATGTCAGTGTTCACACTGGATAAAGAAACAGGCAGCTTGCTCATGATTTCAGTGTAATTCACATTTAGCTTATCACCTACTCATCTTAAAAGCCTTAAGAATTGAATGTGTCTGGCAACAGGATGGAAAATTGCACTAACCCCAGAGACTGAGTTTTGCAACTCTGAGGAAGATAAGGAAATTCAGATAGCTCCAATTCTACTTCTATAGTGACCCATATTCATACAAGAAGAGTATATTCACTATGATTTGCATATCAGTCCTCGGCTCTTAATCTGTAACTGCTCAACATCATCTACTTCATGGCAAAGATGGTAAATTAAGATCTTTCTGTCACTGATCATGATCTTCTTTTCTTCCTGTATGTCCAGCATTTTGTAGATAAACTTGTATTGAAATTCACATTCCGTGGAACCTATTAACTCTCCAGCTGTTAAAATAATAATAACAATAATTTTTAAAAATTATCACCTCTTTCCTCAAGAGACTTTTAGTTTAGAAAAGTTTAGTTTTTTCACTAGCATGTATACAATCATAACCTTACAAAAGTGCTACAAGAGTAAGATAAGTTCAGGATACAAAAAGTAGGTTAATCAAAGTACACTAATTTCTGCCTGCATTGTTCTTGTTTCATTCACTGAAAGCTAATTTACCCAACAGATGTGCAAATGTCTGCAGGTCATAAACCTAATGGCATTCTAGTAAAATTCAACATAAAGTTCTTATTTCTTGAAGCATAAAGCAACTTGATACAAACTAAAATACACAGTAAAAATCCCTTTGTTATTTCACAATTTCATATTCCACACCTAAAAGTACAACTTAATACCTTAATATTTGCTTTTTTAGAGGAACAAATTACTGTTTTATGAAATACTTCTGAGTGTTTGTCTCCACTCTTCCTTTCTTTCCTTCATTTGATTTCTTACACACTTACGCGGCGTTGCGCAACCCAGGATGCAACAACTTATTTAATAAAATACAGAATTTGAAGGAAAGGCTGGCTTTCCAGCTGAAAAAAATGAATTGACACTTAGCAAATTCAGGTTGGATCTATTACAGATATAAGAAATCTTATAAGGTTTCAGAAATGAAGTCTCAGAAACAAACATATGTGTAACTAAAAATTTTCTGGACACTTGTACTCACTTTTTATTTTATTTTTTCATGACTCAAATCTCAAAGAGTGCATTTTCCAAGTCCACACTAAGAAAGGAGTCTTCCTACTCATGTGGGCAATCAACCTTTCAGGAAACAATCTGTTTTCTCATGGCAAACCTTCATATAATCTATTTCTGCCAGCGTTTTCCAAATTAAATATGTTTGATATGAGAGTCTGGAAAATGTTGAAAAATTCACATACGTAGCCTTGGACACATTCAATTTATTTTCTTATAATTGCCTTTTTCCCTCCCTGAATGTAGTAGGGAGAATTTTTTCTGTCTGTATGACTTGTATAAAAGAATATTATAGAAATTTTATATTTGGAGAATATTACCATTATATTCAGAGGACATTCTATAAAATAACATTTGGAGAATATTCAGATTAAAAAAAATATATATTCTTTATGGTCTTGCATTAAAGAAGCTAAAGAAAACATTTCTTTTAATTAGTCACCCTAATGTGTCTTTTTGGAGTGTAAAATATATTTTGTGCTTCTGTATTTCTGTGCTTAGGTTGAATTCTTTCTTTCCCCCCCTCAGAAACCCGCAAATTTGTCAAGTGCAGCTTTCTTGGAGTTGTAGCAAAGATCATAGGATGTGGAAATGAAAGAAAGCTTCCTTCATCTCCACTTGAAAAAACAAATGGTCTCTCAGGGACAGTACCGGGACAAACTGTAAAGAATAACAAGTGCTAGCCTGAACATGGCTAGGGAACAGAGAAAAGAGGATCTTCTTTATAAGAAAAAACTGGCTGAGTGGAACTGAGCTACAGAAGCCAGAAACTGCTTCTAGTGAGAGCCAGAGACCTCATTCTGGTGTGTCACACTGACAGCCTTTGTGAGATGTTTGCTAGAATGGAGTCACATACTGACAGACTGTGAACCCAGCTGTGGATGCTGTCCTGTGTATTGTATAGCTCCATATGTGGATGCTTGAGATCTGAAAGCTTCCCAGTCTATCCCTGCATTTCTGCACGACAATAAAATCCTGCTTTGGTGGCATCAGAAGTTCTTATATTGGTTAGTGTTATGTGGGGTTTGAGGTGCTTTGTCTCTTGGGAAGCAAGATATGAGTTCATGTATTTCTGATTCGTGTAAGGATCACCTGTTTTCCTGCAGACACAGCTATACTCCAGCATTTGCACTTGTACAACAGAGATCAAAGGGAATGCTGACCAGTTATGGGCTTCCTATATTGACTGTGCTTGTCAAAGCTACATTTTAAAGTGGGGGGGTAATAAGGCTGATTTTATCAAAGCTATAGCAAAGTAATAATAATTGAGAGCAATTGAGAGCAAACTTTGGCCTCAGAAGTGCACTTTATATTCATACAGTCACAGAATCACAGAATAATTAAAGTAGGAAGGGACTGCTAGCAAGGTCATCTGGCCCAACCTCCCTGCTCAAGAAGGACTATCCCAGAGCACACGGCACAGGATTGTGTCTACATGTTTCTTGAATATCTCCTCCAGTGAGGGAAGACTCTGCAACCTCTCTGGGCAACCTGTTCCAGTGCTCCATCACCTGCACAGCAAAGAAATTCTTCCTCATGTTCAGGCAGAACTTCCTCTTTTCCAGTTTCTGCCTCTTGTCCTACAGCTCAGCACCACCGAGAACAGCCTGGCTCCATCCTTTTGGCACCCTCCCTTCAGATACTGACAGATATTGATCAGTTCCTGCCTCAGTTTTTCTCTTCTTGAGACTGAACAGGCCCAACTCCCTCAGCCTTTCCTTGTAAGAGAGGTGTTCAAGTCCCTTCATCATTCATGTTGTCCTCCACGGGATCTGCTCCCGGAACTCTGTGTCTGCCTTGTCCTGAGGAGCCCAGAACTGGACACAGCACTCCAGACACACCTCACTGGGGCTGAGTGGAGGGGCAGGATCACCTCCCTGACCTGCTGGCAGTGCTCTCCCTGATGCACCCCAGGATCCCACTGGCCCTGTTGGCCCCAGGGCACTGCTGGCTCATGGACAGCTCACTGCCCACCAGGACCCCCAGGCCCTTCTCTGCAGAGCTGCTTTCCAGCAGGTCACCCCCAGCCTGTGCTGGTGCCTGGGCTTGTCCTTCCCCAGTGCAGGACCCTGCATTTGCCTTTTCTGAATTCCAGACCATTCCTCTGCCCACCTCTCCAGCCTGTCTCCCTTCTGAAGGGCTGCCCAGCTCTCAGAGGTATCGGCCCAGCTCTGTGTCTTCAGTGACCTGGCTAAGGAGGCCTCTGCCCCTTCCTCGAAATCATTAATGGGTAAGTTAATACTGGGCCCAGTATTGAACCTTGGCAGACACTATCAGTGACAGGCTTCCAACTAGACCCTGCGCCATTGCTTATGATCCTCTGGGATCTGTCATTCAGCCAGCTCTCAACCCACCTCACTGTCCACTCATCCAGCCTGCTGTTTTTGACCTTATCTGCTGGAAGATATCACAGGAGGCAGTGCCAGAAGCTTTGCTGAAGTCCAGGTAGACAGCACTCACTCTCTAGCACTTACTCTCTCCCCTTAACAGAGGCCACACAACCAACACCAAAGATGGTGATAAGCATCAGCACTTTATTATTCCCCAGTACAACCTTTTATACCCTCTGTCTCACATGCGTAACACCTACATGCTCTTTTACTCTTTTGTGATTGGTCAATGCACATCAGCATTCAGTGCTTCTCCTTCAGTGCTCGTCACCTGTCTTTCACAGCTGCAACTTATCAGGGGTGAGATTGCCTGCAGCACAATCTCTATTCTCTTCCAATCCATTCTCCCACATCCCCTCTTCTGTCCAGTTAACCTCATTGGATACCATCTCACTAGATACTCCTTTGACCCCAGTTACCTGACATAGCCTTAGAGCATTTTTGAAAATCAGGTCTCACCCATAAATTAATATCTACAAAAGTCCTAATTACTGGAAACTCCAGTCAGTGTGAAGCCTAACACATGTTCTCCTGAGAGGGACTGTAGACACATGTTAGGTGTGCAGACTGCATCTTTTGGGTACCTTACATTAACATATTTTTATACAGTCTTACCATTTCAATTATAATTTCCAAAAAAGGACAAACATATGTGAATTCTGCATGTTCCTTGTTATCCTTTTCCTTCAAAACAACAGCTGGTCTCAATGCATTAAGTATTTTATTAAAATTAAAATTAGAATTTTAAATTGCACCTTCAGGAAACTTGTTATCCAAGAAAATGATGCCAGTATGATAATGAGAATGTAATTATGATTTCATTTATAAGAAGTGGTGTTCAATTATTGCTTCTATTAAGAACAAATTGTTAACAGCAGTCAGTGCTGAGATTCTGAATATAGATTACATTTTTGGTTGTTGAAGAAGAAGCAAGAGGTAGTCTCTGCACTGAACATACTCATCTGATTCAGAGAGGAAGATATATCTTAAATAGATCCAGCCATTTCCTTTTTTCTTCCCCAACCACTGTTAGTTAACAACTGTGCTTAATTAATCAAGTTTTGTTTACTTGACTTGTTCCAGATTTTCACACATGCAGAGCCTGTAGGATTGTGGGTAAAGAAATAGAGACTAGTAGCAGAGAAACTGAAAAATAGACAGATGGAATAACATGGAAAATAGCTTAAATACTGGTGAAGTGGTGTGGAAAAACACCCTCTGATAAGAAGGAAGAATGCATCAAAACTGAACTCAAAAGTTTTTTAATTTCTTGAAAGCAAAAGTGAAGAAATGCCATATAGAGCAACTTAAAGGTTTGCAAAAGGAAATCACAACATAGCAGGACATGTCAATTAATGTAACATGAGCAATCTGGGAAACAATGGCTATGCACGTCTAAGGCCTTAATGTTATCTTCCTCAAATTCCTTTGCTTTCATTTGAAAACCATCGGGATTTTATGGTTTTTAACTTAAGAAGTCAGAGGATATTTATTAATATGTTGATTGTTCAAGGCCAGCTGAAGACAGCCAAGGTAGAAAGGTAAGTCAGTAAGGAAGAGATATACACAGCTCTGAGCTTGAATTATAGCTGGGGCTTTTTTCTTTTATTTTATTCTTTATCTCTTTTTATTTTTTTTTACAGTGAAACATTTCTGAAGTTGAAAGTACTGAGTCTGCACAATCCTCTCACATAACTATAAGAAGTCTTGTCAAATATTTAACACAAATGTAAGATTGACATGTGATTGGAGAATTGGGAATATCATAGAAACTGGCTGCATTAGGGTACTTTTTTTTTCTGAGATAGGTAAGAAAAGGTATGAAAGATATCTCTTGCACATTCATGTATCAGCAAGTCATCAGGTGTTAGAAAGAAAAGGTTACCTTGAAGAAAACCAAAAAATCTCATAAATTCATCCTTTGGAAAAGTAAATTGAAAAAGGTCCCCAGTTAAACTGAAGTATCAGGTAACAATAGATTCTCATAGGCAATGTGGAAATTTTTCCTAACAAGAGGGTACTGAACATTGATACATTGATCTTAAAAAAATTCAGAAGATGTATAAGCTAAACTGAAGAATGACACTAAATCAAAACAACTCTCAGGCTCTGATGAAATAAATTCATTGTGGAGAGGAACATATATTACTCCAGCATATAAACTGGTACAATATTAATCAAAGAGAGACTCTCTCAGCTGAGGAAGACCATTAAAGATTCTGGACTACCTCTACTGCAGAATTCTCACCACTTTAGGCAGAACACACTGTTCATTAGTATCACTACCACTATCGAAAAAACATGGTGTGATTTTGGGGGTTGTTCTGTGCAGTATCAGGACTTGGACTTGATGATCCTTGTGGGTATCTTCCAACTCAGGATATTCTATGATTCTATAGTTAAAAAGTTTACAAGAGTGTAGAACTAGTCATTAAAAGGTAAAATCAAAGTCAATCAAATAGAATATCAACTCCAGGTATATATATCACTATGCAGTTCCTAAGGTTTAAAGCAATGGGCTTGTAAAAAGACATAAATAGAATGATACTGACAGAGCTATTATAAATAATAAGCATCTAACAAATGCTGTCAAATAAAAAAATTGCCCTAGAGATGACAATTTCTTGAGAGAGGCCTTGTATACCATCTTAAATGTACTACTCTAGTCTTTGCTACAAATATTCATTCAAGCAAAATATACAAAAAAGTCACAACCTTTTCCATATAAAGGAAGTTTTACCATTTTCCAACGGTTTAGAGTCCCAACAGGCTTTTGCCACAGAGGAACATCAAAGACTTTTTATTCTTCAGAACTGATCCTCTACTGAAACTAATGGTAAGGCTGATGTTCCACTCCTTTAAAGCTGATGTGAGTTTTACAGTTGATTTTAAAGGCCAAATTCTAGCTATGTAATAATTGAGTGAATCATGTTTTCCCCCTTACCTTAAAGCCAGCTAATTTCTACCTACACAACTACTTATTTGGCTAGATATTTGAGAATAGGCCAAGAAGGAAAGGCTTGTATCTGACCTTTTCTGATCTTTCTTAAAGAAAAAATGATAAATCTCTGCTGACCTATTCTTGATAATTTGAGACAATTTCTACTACTATGTATTATATTGCCAATATATAGTTCTCTATTAAAGAGATGTTCTTCTTTTGAATGTATTAGCAAACTTGAATTTCCTTCAGCCAAAAAGGACATAATAAAGGAATTATACTAAATCAAAGGCACTCCCTCTCCTTCCTATAAATTGCCTTCTCTGAGAGCTTTCAATAAAATAAAACCCATTTATTAACACACCTCACTGATTCTTACTCATTTCTTCTTTAGTTTCTTCAGTTACTTTTGACTTCATTGTTGAGAGCAACAGGACTTTTCCTGCACATGTAAGGGGAAATGTCTCATAGCTCCTATTCTGTACATCTTAGCCTAGCTTGATCAGACACCAAAGTAATACCTGGTATAATAAAATGCTCAAAGTGATGAGGTAAACAAGGTTCAGTCTGACTTTTGAGCAAAATTTCTTTTTGAGCAAAGTTTCTTTTATAGCAGGTATCCTCTTTACTAATTTTTCCATCAAATTTGACTCCTGCTGCCCTTGCTGTCCATTCATGGCTGAGTGCATTGGCTCATGTAAAGACACGAAGAATAATTTTTCAAGGTACTGCTCTGTCTAATCTTCTTTGCTCCACCTTGTCTGTCTAGTTCCTTTGCAGCCATCAGCTGCTGACCTCAGCCAGCAATTCCTTACCTGCAGGCCAGTCTGTCCCATGTAGAGACGCACAAGCTTATTCAAGGGACAGGGATTTGTTGAGTCCCTTTCATTCTAAGCAGAGAATCTGCAGGTCCCAAGGCAGAGGGAAGGATACCACTGCAGAAACTATTCATTGAGTTTCAACTGTTTGAGGGATTCCTGTATGTACATGCAAGGATGTGATCTCCTCTTTTGCACTAATCAATAGGCAGACTTGATCATCATTATCTTTCACTGTTTTCTGAAGACTGAATCTAGAGGAAATACAGATATGCATTTAAGTTTTACCTGTTTCATGGCCCAAAAGAAGGACACCAGTCAGCCCCAAGCCCTTATTTCCAGTTTCTCTACATCCATAGATCCATGTAATTTTAGACTAAATGTTTTACCACTTGCTGGAAAATAAAGCTCTCCTATGAAAATTTAAACAAAGATTAAGAGGAACAAGGCAGAAGAAGAAATTGAGATCAAATTTTAAGACAAATTGTTGTCATTAAGCAAATCAGTCATTGTCATCTTTTTACTGACTAGTGCCTATGTAGCAAACTATACTGTTCAAGTCTGTTTGCAGTAATAATTTGAAGCACACTTGGAAAGCGCTCAGACAATGTGCAGGAGTAGACAGGTGGAAAAGTCCCAGCATTTTCAAAAAAAAAGATTTTTCTTGTCCTGTAGACATGGTGTGCATTCCTGACATGCAAGTGATTTCAAACATTGCTCACATCTGTACATTTGAGTATTTTCAAGCCTTCATTAACTAGAGATTTATATAGAAACACATAATTTTATAGAGACACATAATTTAGATATTTAGATATTATAGATATTTATATTATTGTGTGTATGGTTTTGATTTTTTGTGGGCCTTCAAAACAGTAACTTCAGCAATGGAGTTTTCTGAAGTAACTGATGTTAAATCATGTGCCAGTTTATTTAAGCCAATTTTACTTAATAAAACTGTCAGAAATTAGCTAAGAGAGCTGTGCCAATACATAAAGTGAGGGTCAGGTTCCTATGAGCTAGTGAGTACTCACTGCCAAAAGCTGCATGCCCTTGAGTTGGAAAAAATCCAGAGTAATTCCATTGATTTAATCATGTTACTCCAGATTCACAGCTTGGCAGCCCCCTTTTCTGTAGACACAGCACAGAGAGGCAACATTAGACATTCTGGGGTAAAGACCTCTCCCTTTTCTCATGCCAGACAGTCTCCTATACAGTCTTGACCAGTGCACAGACATTTGCTTGCATAAATTAGCTTTCCTAAGACAGACATTATGGCTAAATGCAGTAAAGCCACATTCCTAAACGTATTTGGCTCTGTATCCTAAGGGCATTATTTGATTTGGTTAATAGTACTGGTATAATGAACTGACTTTAATACCAGAAACTTAGTGACAAAGATACATTGAAATATTCCACGTAAATTCAATGCTACTTGTAATAAAATATTTTTGCTCCTTTGCCTTAATTAGAAGGGCCTCATGTTACTAAAGATATTGAGTTTGTTAAGAGGAGTAGGAAATATCTTAAAATGCTGAGACAGCATTCACCTAGGAGTTGCAAATAAGTGCAGTTTTACTGTCATACTTTGATGATCTAGATTTTCTGATTCCCATTCCTCTGTTTCTAGTTAAAAATCTCCCCAAAATACTGGAAGTGTTGTTGAATAATGAAAAGACTGCTATTCAAAAAGCTGAGTGATCTCTCAAAAAATAAAAAAGCATAATATTTATTTTGTTATTATGTTGATTGACTTTGTCCTATCTTCCTTTTATGTCTCTGGATTATTAAATTTCTCAAAAGAAGTATTATAACTCCACTCTTTTTCTTATACTCCATCAGTGATTTCTCAAATTTACAGATAAAATCTCCAGGTCTTTCAATGTCTGCATCAAATTTTCGGTAAATGTTATGCTCCCAAGTTCTTCACAAAATGGTTCAAAGTTGAGGAAATCATTAATAAGAGTAAGGCAAACATGTCTGGGAGAGAGTAGCATAATAGCATTTGACCTTAGCTTTTCTATCATTGTTAGTCAAAACACAAAGACATCTTATCCATATTAAAAGCACTTATAGCTATAGTACTAATGTGTACCTAAATGTGTTACCTCACCAAGCCCACCTAATTACTCTTTCTTCAGCAACAAGGATGCCATGTCTGCACTCTTTATGATGTTTTTCCCCAGATATTTGAGTTGATCTCCAGAATTAAAGGACAGGTTTTCAAATGTATTTAGTCATTGAATAGCAAACAGAGATTCATAGTAGGATATTCTCAGCAGTGCCAGAGTTGATTCAAGGTTCATTCACAATTCCAATGAGTTACAGAGATAATCTGATTACTGCCCTAGCAATACTTTCCAGAAATACTTTTCTCTACCTCTTTCTAAGTATACAAATTAGAGAGATTTTTGTCCAAGCTGTCTGTCTTTGGGTTGTTTGGCAATATATGAAAACATTCCTAAAGGTCTAGGTTGAAAATCACGACCTGAAGGATAAATCTGTAGGCACAATGAAACTCCCTACAATGAGATTAAAGCTCTTCTGCAAGATGGAGAACATGATTTCTTAAGAAATCATAAGATGTGGTCTGGAATTATTCCAGAAAACAAGGCTTTTTCAATTATTTAACACAGGGGTTGTTTTGGGTTTTTAAAATAGGTATTTATATACATATTTGTTAAAATAGAAAACAATACATATGGTGCAATTCTTATTTCAAAAAAAGATTATAACTCTTACTTAAAACTAATAAATATACCTTGGAAATTATACTATAGAAAAATACAAGGGAAAGGAATTCTTTAAATTCACTACAAAAACTATTTCTTTGGGCTATAGATAAAGAATGAAATTAAGTTACAACCAGGTGGAATATGAACCCAGTCCTTGATAATTTAATTTAGAAATTAATCATTCCAGGATTTACAGAGACAAACATTTCTACAGTGTAAAGATTAAAAGGAGAAGGATTCTTGAATTTTAGATGCCAGATTTCAGTTATCAGTATAAAACAAGTATTTTAGATTATCTGCCTGAAGTATCACATGG
The DNA here is from genome assembly GCF_024509145.1 of Vidua macroura. Lineage (NCBI taxonomy): Eukaryota > Metazoa > Chordata > Aves > Passeriformes > Viduidae > Vidua > Vidua macroura. The sequence goes on from NC_071572.1 coordinate 12,618,803, forward strand.
ACTGGACCAAATTCTCTGCAGACACATGGACACTTCAAAGTGTCTGGTTCTTCCTGTAGCTGTAGCCTGAAGCCTGTCCGTACTTAGAAACACACACATACGTGACCTGTCCTGCATTAACAGTAACTTCTTCTTACCCCTGCTTACAAAACTCTCCTCTGCACTAGCTGTGCTCACCTAGGGTTCTGTAAATGGCCCTAATACCAGAGAAGTGCAGTTGAACACAAGAAAGTGAAGGAAGCAAAAATAGAGTAAGGAGGAACAGAATGCAGCAGGAAAAAAAAATCTTCCATCATTATATGATGGATAAGCTGTGCCAAAAGCAAAACCCAAATGTCATTTTGAGTAAGAGTAAAACTTGAAAGTTTGGGAGGAGTTAAAATAATTTTCAATGTTTTCCATTTTTATAGCTTGTTTTTTCATCTGGTCACAGTAAAAATTCTTGTCACACTAGTTAATTTTTCTAAATTCAATTGCACAAATAAAGAAATATCTTAGTAAGCTGTATTAAGATTAATGGCTTCTACATTTTAGCAATTGTGAAAGTCTTTAAAAGTTGAAAGTAGACCCAGATTAATATGCATGCATTTTAAAAACCTCATTAAGTCAATAAAAATTTGTGCATCAAACCCTTATCTTTTCAGCTTCACTTTTACTGTTCTGGTATTATTTCTATTAGATTTCTGTATATACCAAACTATTAGCTTTATAAGTGATAAACTGATTTCCTTAAGCACAAAATCAATTCCCTGTCCCCCAGGTTGCCCAGATGTACATGCAGAAGTGCCGATCATTCTGTGTGACATGTCACTTAGAGGGCTGTGGTTAACCTGGAAGCTTTCTCAGACTTAATTCTGCTCACCAGCAGTTGGTCAGCTAAGGCTGTCACACACAGCCTGGTGACGCTGATTTGAGCTCTCTGACCTTATATTTAGGCTGTTGCCTGTATTGAGGCAGCTGGATGACAGCTAAGCTGCATTTAGCACCTCCCAATCAATAATGCTGCTTATCCTGCAGCTCTAAGATGCTCAGGCTGCATCATACTTGATGTTAGAAGGTTCTGAGTGCAGTCAGTTTAATTTTGCCAGCATTTTCACAGCAATCTCCTAAATAAAAAGTAAATTATGATTTATTGAAAAGGTGCAAAGACTTTTGTGAAAAAGGATTAGTTTTTGAACTGGCTGAAGAACTTCAAAATTTGTTAAAAGGCATGGTTTCAATTCTTCTTATAACAAAATAAACCTCCTTCACAGAGTTCTTTCTTTGGAAGAGAAGACAAGGCTAAGGAGGAAAAGGGTAAAACTACCCAGAAATCATCAATTCCTACTCTACGGTAAAGATCAACATTGTTTCCGAGGGAGCTGAGGTAAGAGAAGTAAATTGGAGCAAATCAAGACCAAGTGAAGAAGAAGGAAAGCCTACCATTGACTAATGGGAGTGGGAATAGCAGGAAAATTAGTTCAAAAAGATTATTCATTCTGATCCTAGCCCCAGGTAATCTTAACAACTCCAAGTGTCATCCTTGATAAATCACTGCTTTGCAGATCCAAACGTTTGTGAGCTTTTTTCAGTTGGTAAATTTTGTGAAAACAGGCTTATTAAACATATGGCCCACTATTTTCCAATGCAGGTTGTTAGTATTTTGTCAGCTTTTCAGAGGTCAAAGATTTGGAATCAGTCCTAACGACATGATGATGCCAAACTGCACTTCCTGCTGCTGTAATAAATGGATATCCAGAGGTTGGCTGGCTCCATGAAAAATAACTTATGTACATTTACACTATGTTGCTGTCACCCCAGATCAGAAATCAGTCACTCATAGTCAGTGTTGTACCACCTTTCTGGTCTGAAGATCCAATTTGAAACCTGTAAGGCTACTTCCTAAAAGGCAGGCACTCGTGATACAGCCAAGCTTGAACACACAGAATAGGTTAAATGTTCAAACCTGTTAGAAACATGTTTGAAACTACCCTAACATAAGCCTCCAAATTGTAGCCATCTATAACAGCACACAGCTGACTCCCCCTAGCACATGCTATCAGCAAGAATGAGCTTTGGCCAACCTAACAGACATCCTTCACAGATAAAGGAATTGTTTCTAAGGTACCTATGTTTTTCGTCATGTGCAACTCTGAACAAAGACCAAATGTTAAAAGAATTTTATACATAACTGAAATGTAGGTATGCAAACCAAAAATTAAAAGCGGATGAAGATGTTCCATTATTGCTACAAAAGATGAGTTCAACACAGCCTGCCCAGTGAATGACAGAGGTGCCTCAGAGAAAATGGAGTAGACATCTCGTGGAACTGAAGACTGAATAGTCAAGCTTCATGACTTTGAAAAATGACTTTGGCTTCTGAGAATTGACATACTAAAATATTAAAACCCTTGGATAGTTTAGTTGAGTTGGCTTTTTTGCCTATTTAAAAAACATGAAAGAGAAATGAAGACAAAGAAGAGATATCAGGTCTTCAGAGTCAGAAGAGCAGCAAAGAAAAAGAAAATAAAAGAAAGACATCATGACCAAGGGTGCCTTTGGCCAAGGCCTTAAAGACTGGAAACAAACTTTTGAACGAGTATTAAAAAAAAAAAAAATCTTGTGCCAGCTACTCTAAAGGCACAAGACAAAATGGAAGACAGGTTGGCTTTGAGTAGCAGAAGTTTGATTGAATTACCGGGGTGAAATAGTTTTTCTGAGTGAGACTGAAGAAAAGTAGAATTAACTTATTGGAAACATGTTATTACAATTTTTCACGAAGGAGTAGTATGGGTAGATTATATGCAATTCTTTCATTTACAAAAAGAGCTGCAAGACATCGTGGAAAAAGAGAATTTACTGAAAAAGTGGTTCAGGAATATTTTATATTTCACAAAAAAATGTCTTAGGAAACACCAATATTAAGAACTTCAAATGCTTCAAGTTTGCAGAATGCTTTGTTTTTTAAAAATATCCAGAGAATCTCCAGTATAACACTGCATTTTAACTTGATTAACTTTAAACAACCAAACTACTCCCATTTTAAATAAGAAATTTAATTCTCAGTCTTACTGAGAATAACATAAGAATATTTCATAGTTACTTCAAATTGTAGCATTAAGTCAAAAAGACAAAGCATTGCACCTGGCACATGGAGTGTTACATAATGTGCATTTTAATGTTAGTGGTGCTTCTATTAATTATGCTGTCAAGACATTTCTATTCCTACACATGGCCAAGAAAAACCTGAAGAGCTATCTAGCTTTAAATCCATTTCTAGCTGGATCTATAATTGGGACAATATTACCTTATGGTGGATATGAGATGATTAAGACTGTAGCAGTAATTCAGTGCTGGATCTTGTAATTGTTTTCCTCTAATGCACCAGAGGAAATTAATTATTTTGTGTAGCTTTAATATACTCAAATGGTGAACCCACACTGCATTATTTTATAGATTTGTTGCCATGGGATTGGATGCCTATAGATTTTAAGCAAACAAGTGTATTTTATATTATAGTCCATTCTTGAAGTCTTTATGATTAAAATAAAAAGTAAAAATCCATCTTGGGAAGAGAAGACAATAAAAGGAAAGAGTATAAGGAGAAAAAAGTCTCCAAAGAGTATCTATAACTTGAGATTTTTTTCAGAACAGGGAAAAGAATTTTAGAGAAGTCTGAAGAATGAGAGGCATTCTGTAGCATACAGTCCAGCCTCTATTAAAAATAATTAAAGTAAAAAATGCCTAACAATTGCCTAACTCAATCTTAATTTTTGGAAGACAATACACTTTGTAATCCAGATAAACTATGATACTGATGTCATCAGGAAATGGATCTTTTCTGTATCAGTGTCACTTCTGCAATTCTATTATCTCAAATGTGCCTGTAAAATAAAATTGCAAAGTACACTTAATTTATTAATTTTTTTTAACGATGTCTTTATAATATGCCCAAATTACTATCAAGCTCCAAAAATACTAATGTCAGTAGTTTTTCCTAGATTTGTTTTGGACTTATTATTTTTCCTATCATGGCAAAAAAAAAGAGCTTGACCAGTAAGAGTAACATAAAAAGATATGCTGCTTCTGAAATTTGGAAGGCACAACAACTGCATAAGACCTAGGGTAGTTTCTTACCTCAATGTCAAACATATAAGGGCAAATGAGGATGACCACAAAAAAAAAATAAAAAAAAAAAAAAATAAAAAAAAAAAAATAAAAAAAAAAAAAAATTGACAGAATAAGTATGATTGGCCAGACTATATTAGTAATTTAGGTATTACCAGATCCTTTAGACTTTTTTCAAGTCAATTGTTAAATGTGTGTGACATGTACATATACAGTGGAGGTTCAAGCAAGATTCAGAATATATATTTTGTTTACCCTTGAAAATTTAATAACTAAAAGACATTATTTATAAGGAATGAATAAAGGCATTTCTAAATTGCTTTGTGAAGTTTAGGGCATCTCAGCTTGCTGTGGTGCATGCAATTCACCAAATATGCCTGCCATTTTCTGTTCAAATTTCTTGGGTTTTTTTTTATTTCTCCATTCTAAGAGTAATAAAGGTTTGAGCTATCAGCCTGAGTCAAAGCAAAACCTATCTATGAAATATAAAATAAATAGATCTGAATATCTGTGTTACCAAGGTTTCAGTTGCTTGAAGATAAAACAAATATTTTTTTACCTATTTAAAACCTATGCACTGGTTTTGCATTAATTGATATTTGGTGAGGACGAAAGAAGTCACCCATGGAAATGAATTTTCTGACAAGACCCGCTAAGAATTTCCTCTGTACTTAACAACACCAATCAGCAACTAGTTTTCAAGACTGACATCTGGTTAAACCATTAGAAACCTGAACATGCCTCTATGAACACACATGTTAAAATGAAGAAACGCCGGGACTTCTTTCTTTTCCTTCCCACCTGGGAACAGGTAACAAAGGCAGCGAGCCCCATCTCGGCCGGGCCGGGGGCTGAGCCCTGCCGCAGGGCCGGGCCCTGTCCAGGAGGCCGCCAGGCAGGGGGAAGGGAGGCCATCAGCTGCTGAGTGCCAGCCTGCCTGATGAGATCCCGGCCCTTCCTCCAGCCTGGCCGCCGGAGAAACCCCAGGGGCAGCTCTGCGGCCCGTGTAGGAAACAGCCCCGTGGCTAATCCCGACACAGCCACTGAAGAAACCTCTACCATAAAACAGCTCCGGCCAGCAGGGGTTACGTAACCATCTGCAGGTCCCGGTGAGGTATTGACTCTTCCAGTGCACAGATGAGGCCTGCAGACCTTCAATCGTCTCTCGAGTGAGAGAAAAGAACAGAGTGAAGACACATAGAGGGCAACATAGAGACACCAAAGTCAGTAACAAGGAGTCAAATCCCAGATGGAAGGCAAATGGAAAGATGCCTTAATTTTAGGCTAAAAATTGTTTTATAAGCCATGGTGATGGACTATAATATACTGAAATTTCCTGTAATTCTTTGAAAATATGGGGGGATAGATTGTTAAAGCTGTAGGTATGAGCAAAAGCATCTGTGCGGAAGCAGGTAAATGTTGAAATAGTTGTGATTTAATGAGAAGCTTAAACAGAGATAAATAAAAAATAGTACCCCAAAAGCTGACATGGCCCATGAACTCAGCTCTGGGAAAGCTGCCAGAGATGGGAGGGGTTGCATAGATGCAGATTTTCAGGCAGCTGTTATTCATAGAAATTAAAACCATGAGAGAACTGTTTCTTGTAGAGAAGTTTCCATGGCTTGTCAAGAGAGACTCCTCTCCCTAAGTAAACTGAAAGAAAGACTATTCTAGAGGTGGTAAACTGACTAAAAACTCTGGATTTTATCTCTTTACATTGTTAGTGGGAAAGGTTGTAAGGGGGAGGAGAAGCATTCTAAAAGTTTTCTTCTAATTGTTATTATTCTTTATTTTAGTTACTGTTAATAAACTTTTCTTTATACCTTTTTCAAGTTTTGAGCCTGCTTTGCCTTCCTCCTAATCCTATCTCATAGCAGGAAATGAGTAAATATATTCTAGTGGGTGCACTGGCATTTAACCAGTGCTAGACGCTCCACAACCTAGTAGTAAAACATTATTATGCTTTTCTATATTGTTGCCCTAGAACTGAACTCCAGTGATTTAGTGCTTCTGGTAAAAATCCACAAATCCACAGGAAGGTGTTTTGTCATTGATAATCAGTGTAATCCACTGGAATTACTATGGCACAGCTTTGCAGGAGAGCTCCTGCTGCCAGAATACAATTACTCCATCCCAGTTAGTCTTGCCATAGCAAATTCCCAGCCTTGTAACATCTGTTTGTGTGTAGTTTAGCCCTTCTGTACTTCATGGCATGCATCTGAGACCAGACTCAGAGTTCAACTAAGATTACTTTGGTTTAAGGGGTGCTGAAAGAAAATGAGAGATATTAAGCCAAGACAATAGAGACAAATAATAGAGACAAATACAGCCACTAAAGATAAACCACAATCCACAATATGTAACCTAATCAATATTCAGTTTAGGAACTCAGCTCCTACTAATCCATAATGTAGCAACAATTATTTATAAAGTTGTTTATAAAACAGTTCTCCATAGTTAGCTCAAATACACTGTCCATTTTCTGTTGTAAAGCAAGACATTTCAAGAACACAGCAAACCTTATGTATGTCCTGGCAGTTTTTACTTGCAGGAATACATCAGCCTGGATCTGCTGGCACTGATAATTTTTCAGAAACTTACTGCAGATGAAATATTGTTAGAGTTTTGAATACTTAGCTGAAATAACATTGTGCTTCATTGACATTAAGGGAATGGCATGGGAAGTTATTTGACTTCTTTATCTCTCAATTCTGGTCTTGAAAATTGATGTTAGCTTAGGATGATGAAAGGAGAGAAAGATACAATCCTACATCACAGAGATACAGTTTCAGATGACCAATTTATAATATTTAATGGAATAATCCATTAGAAAGATACAAAAGTTATTGCTTGTCTGCTCTTTGTTTTACTTTATAACTGGTTGATAAACATACATTAGCTAACAGCTGAGGGGGTATTTTGGGATAAATATTTTGATGCATCTATTTTTATATGAAGTGTTAAAGGTAAGGAAATTGCAGTACATACTACTGTGCACTGCAGTCCTTTGCACTGATAATGTACATGTTTTAAAGCAAGGAGTTCTTCTTAGTTTCATAGGTAGATATACCTGCCCCTAAGAAACAGCCTGCATTTTTGATAAAGTGAATCTTTGGTCATTTCCACAGAAACAGGAAGTAACAAAGTCACCTTGTGCTCAAACTTCTGGTACTATGTCCAGGTCAGGATTTATAATAATTATGTTTTTATCTTTAACCCATGTAGTAAATACGTTTCTGGAAATGTCTTAAGTCTGTGTGTAAAGTCTGTTGTACTTCTGGTTGAAGGAAAAAGATATTGAGAGGGAGATAGGATTTTAGAAACAACAACCAATACTTTATGCTTTAGCTATTTGCAAAGAGAAATTTCACAACCAGCACTGCCAAAATGCTTGCTTTCCAGTCATTGTTTTATAACAGCTCAGCCTGATTACTCTCGAGTATTAGTCACTTCTGTTTCTGCCTGCTTAAAAACTAGTGCATGCCTTTTTTGAAGTCCAAGTGCCAGCAGTCTCCATCCTGCCTGCTCTGTCTCTGGCAGTGCTCTGGAACCCCTTTTTTTTCTTTACCCTTTCCTGTCACAGGCATGTTACATTTCAGCTTGTGAATCAGTTCCACTGATTTGACTCACAAAAAAATACTTAATTTTCCTTCCTTCAGGGCATGAGACAAGACAAGCTCAGCTTCGGCAGGAGGCCCTAAATCACCCCCTGGCCACATCTGTAGCAGAGCAGTACCTCAGGTCTCTGCTCCACGGTGCTTTCCCAGCCCTGATTCCCCTGGTTTCCCTCCCTTCCTCTTCAGGCTCTGCTGCTGCTGGTTTCTCCCCACTTCTGCTTCAGGAGGTCACAGCCCTCCTTGTCTAGCACATGTGGCAATTCTGGTTTATGCCATTTCTTTCTTCTCTGCCTCTGCTGACTTCATGCTTGTCTACCCACAGTGATACCCATAATACCCTCCTGCTTTGGCAGAACAGGGGGCTTTGAAGGTTCAGCATCTTTTTTTTAAACATAATTTTTAAGTTCTTTCCTATGGGAATGAGGAAATCTGGAGAACATTTCTGCCATCAAACGGAAGCAGAAAAGGCACAGGCTGTGAAGCACTGGTACCAGCAGCAATCACAATGTGAAGTTTGTGCATGTGAGAAAACAATGGAACATTAGTGTAACCGGGCCACCAGCACCTACATACAAGATACAAGATAACAAGAGAACAGTGTGGAGATCCTCCACAGAATGGCTCTCATTTCCCCTCCTTCACATAGAATGGTGCTTATCCTCAGCTTACTGAATTGTAAGAATCATTTATAAAGTCTTAGGAAGTAAAGAGAAATGGACTGGGAAAGATGACAGAAATAAGCATGCAATCACTTCAAGAAAAATATCTCTAAGATACATCTTTATAGCTGAAGCTGTTAACTCAGCCCTTTAAGGTAATTTTACTTCAGCAGTCTTAAATAACCCTTAGCGTTTAAATGACACTCTTTACTCTTAATGGTGTTTTCTTGCCTGCAGGCTATAACCATGAATCCTCCTCTAAGTACCTCTCTTCATTAGCAGCAGAATATCTTTTGCTATTCTGCATAATGCTATGGAGAAAGATGCAGAGTATGGTGCAGTTTGCTTAGACTGGGTATTCTCATACACAGTGGAGAGATGAAGTTGGATTCGGGCACAGTTGTTGTATTAATCAAAAGAAATGCATCTTGCATTATCAGCAAAGCTCTTTATCTTGAGTGTCACGTCAGATAACAGCACTCCTTTCCTAGTGTAACAGAGACCATGTAGTACTGTGTTGATCTATCATTCTGACCCAGCTTTCAAGTTGCTTTCCTCAGGTGTTTTGCTGGGAAAGAGCAAAGCCTCAGGATGCAGCTTCAATTTGACTTTAGATATGGCACTCCAATCTGACAGCCAAAGTTAAATAGTTGGGATTATCAGAGCATATGTGTTCCATTTCTGTCGACACTGGGAAATGATTGTCATCCAGATTTGACTGAAATATGGACATTTAGAATTGCAGAAGCATTATGTCAAGAAGCTATGCCTGTAGGTAGAGATGCATTCACAGAAAAAAGCTGCAGGGTGGTCCTTCAGCTTGCTACACTGAGACCACCTACAGACAAAGAGGAGGAGACTACATCCGAGCAAGTAGAAAATGTCAATCTTAAACAAACCAAGCTGAGATGTCAAATGAGACTTGTTATCTCATTTTAAACAGAAACACATCTCTTGCATTTTGCACAATACGCAGGAGTACTCCTGTATTACTGTATGCATTACTATGTATTTATTGGATGCAACAATCTTACCTAGGGGAGAAGATTCAGAGTTTTTATTCTGTAAGAAAATCTGATAAAGGATGTTCCGCTATAGTTTTAAGAAAATTTGGGACTTGAGATAAAATAATATTATGAATAGAGCAAATTGAGAATAAACCAGGAACAACAGTGTTCCACTATTCTAGCAGGGTTTGTAAACAAGATTTCATTCTCAAATATCTATGCCTAAACTTTTAAACTAACAGTACACTTACCCTGTTTTATAGAAGTCCTTCTAACCTGAATTATTGAATTATTCAATAACTTTCTGACTTTCTTAATCTGAGTAACAGAAGATGCTTAAAAATATTGTGAAAGATGTGAAATATGTGAAAGATGACTTTTAAAATGTGCACAGAAGTTCATCTTGATTGATGCTTTTTGTTGCTAGTATAATCTTACATGTTTCGTTTATCCTATAGAGCCCAAAACATGTTTATAGCAAGCACTTAAAAAAAAAGGCATGAAAATACAATTAACACATGAAATAGATACTATTGTTGTCCTTGATTTATCATTGAAACAAGAAGATAAATATATGCACAATAGAGCCAATAAATTTTAAGCTAACTAATATCTTCATTAATAATTATATCAATTCAAACATCCATTATTAAAATGATCCCATTACCATGTTCAATTGACTTATAAAATTGGACATAAAAATGCATTAGGTAGCTTGGACAACCAACAGTAACACCAGGATTTTCTTTCATCTTTGCATATCCTCAAATTTTCAAACTAACAGTGGCTAAAGAAAAAAAGATGCTCATTCTAGGAGAAGCAGAACCGAGTTCTTTGACAATTTCATTTAAATGTCTGCAGCTACAAAATTGATAGCTGATGCAACATGGAGCTCCTGTAAAATGCCTCATTTGTTTAAAGAAATGTATGTTTACAGTAACAATGTGTGGGCAGCTGGGTGGCAAAATGGTTCACAAAATATCAAACCATTTACCATAGTGAGATAAGAGATAAAACTCATGTCTGCTTCATGAAACAGGTGATTACAAACTAATAAAAGGGGGAGGGGAAGGGAAATATGCTGTATTCACCTCTTCTGTGCAGTCCTAAGCACAGATTTATCTTTTTTATGGGAAGGAAAGTTTTTATCTTTCTCACTGAGGCATTTAGCCTCACACAATACCCACTGTATTCCTCAGTCACTGCTGGGGACCATGTAAAAATATTTATGGTGAAACTTAGCATATGTATTTCAAAGCAGCTTTCAGATAGTGCCTGGGATAGCTGTATTATTTAATTTTCATCACAGCCAGTCCCCAGAGTCTTGTCACACTTTGCAACAGGCATATTTTCCTAGGTTAGAGGTAAAAATACCCTGTCAGTAACCAGTGTTTAATGGGTAAAGGGTTTTCATGTGGCTGTACAATCCAAGACAGACCTTAATTGAACCAAAATATGAATATTTTACTGTTAAAACTAGAAAATTAAACAAGAGTATTAGTAGAAGATCAATTTACTCTATAGGTTTAAAAGAGGGAAATTGGGTGACTTAAAGTTTGACAGTGGATGAAACTATGAATAAAAGGATGAACACGAGGAATTTGGAAAGTAAGATGGTGGGAATGCTCATTTAGCAGACAGGATAGCTACATGTTTAAACACGGTGAAAACCTCCACCTCTTCCAGCTAGGGAATGAAGTATGGACATGATGCCATAACTGTGGAAAACTGCTTCATAAACTTGGGCAGCAGAAGACAATGATGGCTAGGGAAGTGAAAGACATGGGAATATTTCCTGGATATCACATTGGGGAAAAAGTGAGTAAGCCCATATTAGTAGGAGTTCACTGAACTACATAATAAAAAGTTAATTTTATGTACTTAGTATCTAAATGGCAATGTTTAAACAACACAGAAGTTGGTGAGAATGAATATGTGGACATTGTAACTGTCCAAAGAATGACTGGACCATGTCTAACCATGTAACTTTGGACCAACAGTATATTTATTGTTCATAAAATAATTAGAAACCAGGAAGCACAGTAAAACAAAAAAAAATTCAAAGATATAGCTGGTCAGAAATTTAAGAAAACAGTACAAGTGTGCTTTCAACAGCATAAGGTTTAAAGTAGAGCTAAAAGATCGCTAAAAAAATGAGAACAAGGCTCAGATTCAATAGCCTCTCCATTGTTACTGAAGAAAATCTCAGGAAAGAAAAAATGATTGTTGAATCTAGGATTAGAAAGAAGTAATAACAATATGGAAACAGAAATTATCACAAAAGAGGTAGTAGGAAACTCAAAGACTCTAAGTCCTCTTGAGTGAGGCAAGGGACCAGGTAATCTTCATTTCAGAAATCTGAAACAATTGGTGCATGAAATTGCAGTCTCAGGAACATTTATGCTTTAAAAAGACAGTGAGGTGATCTTGGTTCTTTCAGGCTCATTATTTTGACATCTGTAATATACAGCTCTGTGCAGGGGCCAATGCAGCCCTGACCTGAATGAAGGGCTGAGCATCTGTGCAACCACAAGGCATGTGATGTCCAGAAGCATTTTCCATGCCAGCCAGTGCTAATGGAGTGAGGAAATGAAAGAAATAAAAGGAAATAGAAAGGGATGCTAGCATCTAGATTTAATATCTTTATTTTTATAACTATTGTTTTGTGTATGCTATTATTTAAACAATATTAGAATTTTATAAAATCTCTGATTAGGAAACTTATTAGCTAAGATGGAAAAGAGGACAATCAATAAAAGTATTATGACACAGGAAAGGGCCTGATAAAAGGTCAATACTCAAGAGTCCTGGAAGAAAAAAATATTAGATTGAAATTAAGTTATTAATAAAGTTTGTCAAGCACTGGTCTCCAATTCAGCAGATATTTGTTGATATTTTTATTAATTATTTTGGCACAGGAATCAGCAAAGTCCTAGAGAAGTTGCATGGCACTATTTGGTGCAGTGCAAACATACATTTATTGGTCTCATTTAGATATACCCAGGCTTTCAAATACCTGGAAGGAAACACATTAACAGCTGAACCTGACCCACATTATTAGCAGAGAAAAACAGCAGTTAACACTGATCTGTTTTGCAGACGTACCCATATGTCAGAAAAGCTGGAAAGATGATGGCACAGAGAATTTCGGTCTAGCGTTCAGACCATGTTTGCAGACTGTGACACCTCAGATCACATTGCAGTCTCTCAAAATAAGATCTCTTTTTCTCTCAGACATTGCCAAATGTACAGGACCTGAAACTTCCAGTCTGCCATGTATGTTTGGTTCACTTTTTAAGCAAGGACAGAGAAGGTAGCTCATTTCCTGGACTGTGTCTGTTGGACACAATGTTTGAAGACAGTTATAATTTTAAAAAATCTTTAGAGAACAAACAGCATTTCATATCTTATATAATATTTTATCAATAAAGGTCATCATATTCTAGTTTTTCTAGAGTATTTTAACATTGGCCTTTGAGAAAATTCCTGGATTACATCACAGCCAATAATTAAGAGATTTCCAGTTTTGATTTTCTTGAAAATCTTACTACATGGAAGGCTCAATCTAAACTGTAGAACTTATTTTCTGCTTGGATGCAATAAACTTCTTAATAATATTTTGCTTTAGCAGATAGCCATCTTTAATTTGTGATTCCAGCAAAATATATCAATTATTAAGATTTCAAATTCCAAAGAATATTTCAAAAGGCATTTTCTGATACATGGAAACCATGTAATTTAATCCCTACAATGTCTAGAGGAAGCTTGGGAAACATGGGGTTTATCTTGACATTGTACTGAGACATTTGAATCTCAGGTTTCTTCAAAAATGATGAAAAGGATCAACAGTGTATCTTAATTACCTTTTCCTCAAAAATCAAAATGCATTCATTTAAAAATATAAGTTCAAGGTACTACTCAAGTAGCCAACAGGGAATGGGAGCCAGTACATCACAGACTCCAAATTCATGGATGGAGCAAAGGACACAGCTGGAGGATACCTGGTGTACTTGAGGTCATGGGTCAGAGCAAGGTAAGGGGCACAGCCTGGGCACAGTGAGTACAGCATCTGTGTGGTAAAAGAGATCAAATCATGTGTTAAGAATGTAATACCTGATCAAGTTGAGTGAGAGCTGACCTCAGGAAATGAGTTCTTACTGGGAACAGGGAGACAGGTACATGCCCCTATGTGAGACAGGGAAGAGCAAGTGTTGTTTCAGTAAATCAAAGGGAAATGAAAACAAGGACATTGCTGCTGCATTCATTGAAAGACACAGCTTTCAGTTTTCAGCTCCCATCTAGTTCTATGAGGAACAGAAGTTGAGGTTCTGCTAAAAGATGACGAGATATTCATTTAAAGTCCTAGTGGTTCTGTTCTTTCCTCCCTAGGTATTTATCATCACTTTTCCATATTTGAAGTTGTTACTTTTAACTTTCCTCTTTCAGTATCTAGTTATTTGCTTAAAATCACATAATAAAAATCAGAATTTTTTAGATATTTATCCCATTCTTACTTGGATGCTGGCTGCACAGTGGAATATAATTGGATATACCAGCAAATATATTCACTCACTATTTGCTCTCTCAGTATTAATCAAAGCTATTCATATTCATTATTTTTTTACATTAATCTCTCACTCTTTTCTAGCTTTTTAATCTATATTTTGCCTTTCTTAAATGCCTCAAGTTTTTGTTGACAATGTCCTGAAACTGAAGAGTTTTTGTAATACATATTCCATCCAAGGGAGGAATTTCAAACGTGCCTGATGCATATAGTAGTCATGGAATTCTAGGAGCATTTGGATACAAACACCTGTGAAAATCCTAATTTAGGACTTTATGGGAATGACTTGTAATTCCATTGAAAGAATCTCTTTAACATATGGATGTCTCAGTGGGTGCAACTCTGATTGATTGCATTGTATTTCTTTCCTCTAAATGGCACTAAAAATGTAATTTCCAATTTGACTGGTTGGTTAGTTTGTTCATTTCCTGATGTTTCCTCCTGAAAGAATGAGGTTGCAGTTATCCAAGTTGAAAATAACATTATTACTTCTAGTACATATAATTAACTCTTTGCTTTTTCTATATATTCTTTCACGGTCCAAAACACCCCTTCATAGAATAGCTTCAATGAATCTATTACTACAATATTTACTGATTTCTCACTTTTACTTCAAAACTAAACACTGTAGACCCATTTATTAAGTAAGACCAAAGTTTGGCTTTATGTTCAATTCAAGATTATTGCCAGCCACAGAGATCATGGTACAGATTCAAACCTACAGCTAGTGGGCACAATATGTTGATACTAATCCTTGTAACCAGTTTAGTGCTTAGCAGCATATAATTTAAAATTGTTTGGTTGGTGAGCCAAATCCTGAAATCCCTCCTGAGCTGCCATTACATTTTCTGAAGGCAAAATGTTGCAATCTTCTGATTTTTCTTTGTGGCCAAAAGTGACACCTTGTATAAGCAGGATTTTCATGCAATGCAAAGCTGCCCCTGTCCCTATGCAAACCACTGTTGGAGACTCTTAGTGTAAAAAACTAATTGTTTTAGCACAGCTTGCAATCTTTCTAAGCCCAAAAGTGGTATTTAACCCAAACATTGTGCTACTTTGGGCCTAGTTCTACTTAAAATGGTTTATCATTTGTGTTTGGCATCTCGATCACTTTTGTTCCAGGGAATAGTTTCACATAGGGTCTGGAAATGCCCCAGAAGACAGTAGCATCCAGGTATGGAGTGTTTGTGTGCTTGGGCAGATCTCAGCAGTCATGCTTAAAGCCTCCTGTGGAAAGGAGGAGATTTAGAACAGCCGCACTCTCCTGTGCTCAGCCAGCACAGCCACTCACACACTCACCTGCACATTTAAGTCCTGGAAAATAAATGCACTCTCTCAGCAATTTAAGTCACAGGTAACATTTACAATATTATTAGATGAGTGTAAAGGATAAGAAAGTAATAAACATGCTGCTTTTATTTTTTTTTTTTTTACATGGTAGCTAGGCATGTACCTTGTAAGCCAATCTTTCCAGGTGTTGTCTAAAAGAGACAACTTACAAACCCTTGAAATCCAAGGTTTGTAATACAAATGTTGACAGCTTTTTAACTAGAGCAGAACACCAGTTCATTCAATGTGTATGCACTGTCATTTTCAATGCTACCGTGCCATCTGTTCATTCTGTGAATTGTAAATGGTTTTTCATATTTTGGTTTTAAAATCTGTTGGATAAATTGGATTGTAAAAGGTGAAGACATAAATGGATGACACCCTCTCTTTCTCTTCCCCTTAATTACACTATCTTTCATGCCAGTGTCCAAAGGCTGAGAATGGAAAGGTTATTGGAAATTGTGATGTGATCTTACAGCAAATCATTGTTATAGCTGTCACTAAGCAGGAAATGCTATCATTAGGTTTGTAAAATATATTTTATAATCACACCCAGTTTTATGACAGTGATACCTTCTTGATAGTTTTCTTCTAGACTGAAAATTTCCATATTGATTCCTGGTCAAAGATGAGTTCTTCAAAGTAACTGAAGTTAAGTGCCTTCAGTAATTGTGGCGTTCTCCTAGCGTAAGAAAATTGCATGTCTCTATATATGTATTTTTAAAAAACTATAAGGTAAGCAATAAAATCAGATTGACTCCGAAATGCAGAGCTTTGAATCTGGCAACATGGAATTTAAACATTTCTTTTAAGACTGGTTTTATGTTAACAAAATAAACGCTAAATGAAAAATTCATATATAAATATATACATATATATAGGGAAATCTGTTAAGATTTTGTACTGGACTGCTACCCTTAAACCGGCTGCTTGGATTTACTCATGTAAATTTTCATTGTCATGGAGCTCTTACATCTGAATAATTGAGAGATTCTTGTGACGGGAGAGAAGCCCGATCTTGTAAGGCAGGAATGTCTATTGTTTCTGTCCTCCTGTTGCTCTTATACAGACTCTGATGTCTGGGATGTGGTTAGAAAAACTGACAAAACTGGAATTTGGGAAACTGGAACATGAGCACAACATGTCTAGCAGAGCCATTCAGATGGACAAACTTGTGCCTTGGGCATGGATGAGGAATGCTGTGGGTAAGGCAAGATAAAAAGGTAGCTGTACACCTAATTTGTAATAGAATATGTGAAGCCCTTTCTTAATAGTTTATGTAGACATAATTGGTAGTGAAACAAATATACTCCAATTAAAATTTTTGGGAGAGGTTGGGGGTGGAATGAAGTGCAATAACTTATGCTGTGTGAGTTTCCCTGAAAACTTTTGACTTTTACCCACATTTTTAGGTCATTAAAAAGCTGACCAGTGCTTTTTTACTGTTCATAATGATGACATCTGGGGCAAGTTCAGTTCATATGGCTCTGTTTGTGGCATACATCACTCAGCTTTGTCAATTAATTAGTATCCCTCCAAACTACACAGGTAGGAGCTATTTTAGTAGGGAAACTTATCAAAAGCATTAGTTGAGTCCTTCTTGTGACACTAAAACATTGTGGATTTGATCTTTTTTGGTTGAAAAAAACCCATGAGCTATAAAAACCACTATATTTGGCTTTTCAGCATTCTAAGCTCAACAGTCTAAAGTAAAATATCAATAAAGAAAACAAGAATCTGCTGTTCTTTTTGCTAAGGAAGTATTCTGATATTCTTTTCTGCACATTATTTTGTTCATCCTGAGGCTAGGGGTTTTTTTGTACATCTATTATTGCAGCACAGAATTTACTTTTTAGCAAAATCTGAGTCAGCAAAATGATTATAAGCATTGTCACCCAGGGATAACCAATTGCAAAAAAGGAAGAGTTACAAAACCAGACCTCCTGCAGTAATTGTTATATGGTAGCCGTCTATGAAAATGCATAGTTTGACATTAACATTTTTTTCTTGTACTATTTTTATTGCCTCAGCTGAGACATCAGACTAGACCCTCTGAGTTTAAAAAGAACCTAAAAATAATCCTCCCTGTGCAAGGCTGATGGGAAGTTTATCTTGTTGTTAAGTATCTATTTGTTCATATTACATCTCAAAACATGTTATGATGGGGTAACTGAGAGTAATGACACTAAATTAGGATAAGGAAAATTGATGTTAAATAGCATACTGATAATCTTCCTGACAGTAAGATCACTGAAATCACTGAATAATCTCCCATGGGAATAGAATGCAGCTACACTGCTTGATGCTTTGGAAAAGGCATATTGGAAAATAAGCACTAGGTGTTCACCCTAGGGAACAGCTTTTCACTAGCAAGAAATTAATAAGGTGGCTGAACAGGTGGCTTTTTTCCATCCTTCTATAATTTTGCATGTGGTTTTTGTTCTGTTTACAAAGATACCACTGTTCTCAATACTATCTTTTTAAGACTGTATTTTTAATAGCATTTTTTAATAAGTGACATAAATTTTTCACATACTGAAAACAATTTTTTAATGATAGTGGCTGTTTTTGAATGGTAGAGTCTTATTAAAGCAGAAATGTTACTTTTCTCAAGAAGGTAGCACACAATGTTTGGTTAGTTCTCCAAACTACCTTCTTAATATTCAGCATGAAATGTACTTTTACTCAATAAGAACCTTAGAGATCTCCATATGTGTACACTATAAATAGTTATTTATGGTTTTGACAGTAATAGGAAAATGCTAGAAGTCCACCTGACTGAAAGGAGGGTTAAGGAATTTGGGTTTTTTTCATGGTACCTACTAGTAAGCTGAACATCTTAGCACAGCAATTACTGCAGTGATCCATGTGTTTCCTTTCTTAGTAGAAAATATATTTTAATACATTTTATTTTTCTGAATGGTTTCTGATTGGGTTTTTGGTTGGTTGGGGTTTTTCCTGTTATAGACAGAAACAAAACTTGACATGGAGATCTTCCAGGGATATTTTGGGGGTGGGGTTTTGTTTTTGTTTTGGGTTTTTTTGTTTGTTTGTTTGGTTGGTTTGTTTGTTTGTTTGTTTGAGGGTGAGTTGCTTGATTGTGTTTCTGATTTGTCTTTGTTTGTTTGATTGTTTGTTTGGGGAGGGTTGTTGGTTTTCTTTTTTACTACTGAGTTTAAAGCCTTCTACATGCTTTCTTGAAAAAAAACACCATGTAACAATTTAATTCTAAAATTAAATGTCTATTCCCAGGAACTGCATTTTACACTGCCACAGACTGCTATGAAGTGTGAAAAGTGCCCCCACTGCTGACTACTGTAACTCCTACAGGTGTCCAGTGTTGTCCTCTGTTGGATGCTACTCTTCAGTCAGTAACAAGGGTCTGATGAGGTTGAGCAGTAAGATGACAAAGCCCTTGATGTTGCTTTTTAGAAGGGTATGATGAAAAATGATAAATATACTGATCAATAGTGTCTGCCCATGTTCCTAAGATCCCGATAGTATGGAAGGACCTGACAATAAAGAAAGAGACTCGGGATCATTGTTCTGTATTTGCCCTATTCTGTGAGCAGATGAGAAAAGCAAACCTAAAATGTTTCTCTCAAGACAGAAGGGTCATTGGCCTGGCAGAACATCTGGCAAGATTCTTTAAGGTATTACAAAAATTAACTTTTCATCATAAAGTGTTTCCATTTTGTCTGAGAGGCAAATCCTAACTCCTTTAGAAACCCTCAGAACTCTGTCAAGCCATTCCTGAGACGAGACCCTTGATAGCTTTCAACCTAAGAATAAAGTGCAGGATGGAGAAGTCATGAAGGAAAACCCAAAGGCAAATATCACATATTTACAGCTAGAAGTGAAGCCCTCAATTTTACCTTCTTGGTTAAGTTGCAGAAAAACTCTGTGGGTTTGCTGGAGTTAAGAAGCAATGTATTAATCTATTTAGAGATAATAATTATAACCATGCTGTGTGAGATCAAGGCACCAGGATTTGGTTTCTAACAGAACTCATAAGAAAAAAAAAACCCACAATTGTACACATTTTGTCTGTATTTTTTTATTTGGCTATTTTAATTGCAGGAACTGAAATGGATATGTTTTCTTTTGCAGCATAGTGAACATGACTTTATTATTAGAAGAAGGCCATAAGTCTTTTATTAACCTGATAATGCAGGGTTCTCAGCACTGTTCTGAGCTTACCTACATGTGAGCTATTTCTAATTTGTTTCCACAGTGTGTTTCCCTAATCTCTAAACACACCAGATCTGTATGAGGTCTGAAAAGTCTGGCTTATCACTGCACTACAAACAAGAGCACTTTCTGTTAGTAATGATTGTAAAATGCTACTGCACAATTTTCAAACTTTACCTGGGAACCAGTGAAGTGGAAGCAGACCTTGCTAAACATAAAAGCAGGTCTAAGAGTGAGAAGAAATTACTCTCGCAAACCAGCACATTGTTCCTTGCACCAAAGAAGTGGGAATGTCACTGATAGCCTTTTCCCTGCTGCTATGCTTCAGGAAAACTGTTGGTGTCAGCCTGAAGATCCACAGGGATTTTTGCAGAATGATCAAAATGAAAAAGGCAATAGGTAAACATTAATACGTTTTCTTGTATAATAATTTTAGATGCATTATTAGTAATGCAGCTATTCTTTATTAATTTTCTCTATCAGTCTCACTATTATTTTAACTGAACAACTAACTTTTTGTTGCATTTTTTTTGACATTGTTAAGTTTTAATTAGGCTATCATTAAGTTCTTGGCTTCACATATACATCATATTTCCTCTTATTATAGTAATATTCTGAGTGCAAATTTACACATTAGGTAATCATCACTAAATAATTTTGAAGCATTTGCCCAGTTTTCCTTCAAGCCCCAGATTTAGCAGCCACAACACCCTGACAGGAGTGCCACACTTTCCATCAGCAAAAATCAGATCCTTTGGCTTTTAAACTGGCTAATAGAGGCATTACCATTAATTCTTGTGCTGGAAGAGAATGTGAACAATGATTTTTTCACCATGCTACTAGTTATTTTGTAGGCCTCACTTAAAACACATCTTTTCCATGCTGACAATTCCTACTTGAACTGCTTATTCCCCATATGCAGGCTCTTCCACATATTTGATCAACTTTCTCTTCGAAGCTTAATAAGATCAAACATATCTTCCTTGAGATTAATGTACCAGAACGTCACACTATACATGCAAATTAGCCATGGCACTCTGCAGTGTCATGATGTAGGGACTTCAAGAGTTTCCTGTCTCAAATGGTCACATAATGATAAGGTTCTCCATTTACTTTTGTATTCCCTACATATCAATTTCATGGCATCAACCTAATTCTGAGCAGCAGTAAATAAAAGGAAGTATCTCATAGGAATCATCCAACATAAACCCAAGTCATACCTGAGTGATAATATCAGCTCCAAGGTATTCTGTGAGCACATGATTTATCTGTAGAATGAGTTTTTTGTTTGTCTTTGGCAAATGCATTGCTCAATGCTGAGCTCTTTCTGACATTTTAATTAGTCAGGGAATACCATAAGATCCTTCTTCAGCTATCTAGAATGGCCTTTTTCCTTAGAACAAGAAGTTAATGTCATCATCAAAATGTTTTTGCTCTCTTATATATTCTTTTCTAAGATAGTTTATGAATACAGCATAAGTCCCAACAAAGATGCCTCTAGAATTCCAGTGTTCTCAATATTGTGAAAACTCTTCCTCTACTACCTTAGCCATGATTGTTTTATTTACTTAAAAGCCTTTGGTCTTGCAATATCAAAAGCCTTCCAGGAATTCAAGAAGACTGCAGAAACCAAATCACCCCTGTTCAACTGCTCAATAAATACCACTACTTTCATAAAACAGGACTTACTTTTGTACAAGTCACTTCAAACCTTTCATATTGATTATTTTTAAGCCAGTATCTACTAGTTATTTTCTTTCCTTAGAGTTTCTACTAATTTCCACTTAGAACAATGGGACTAGAGGGCTGCAGTTCCAGGAGAAATCCATAAACAATTCTTTAAACTAGAGAATCATATTTCCAACATTGAGTCAGAAGTATCAAGGCATCTTAAAAGAGAGGTTGTGTGCTCTATTGCTTTAGCTATCCACCTCTCAGGTCCTGCAGACCTCTTGGATTAATGACATTTGGCCTAAGCAGTTTTTTTAGTGTAGCTTCATTTAAAATCTTCTACAGCTGCTTCAGTTTCAGACAGATCCTCTGCTGGTGTATCTCCTGAAGTGAACAGTGCTCAAAAGAATTGATTAACACTGCTTTTACACACTGATAAAATATTCTCTGACAGGTTTTCTACTCTGGGTGTGTTTGAAAACAGATTTATTATTAATTTTTACTCATTTTGCTATTTAATTCTCAGACTGCCTCATTGCTTTTGCTGTCAATATTCAGAAATTTATGATTGTCTCTATCGCCTGTATTTAGATGGATTTTTTTTTTCCTAGATAATCTCTTCTTGCTTCTAATATCTTTACTCTTTTTTTTCATGCTGGCTGCAGTTCACCACTTCTGTAACCTTTTTAATAGTGGTGTGCCCAGGGAGTAGTATTATTTATAGCCAGATATTTAAATAATGAATATTCCTCAAGAACCTCTATTAGGCTTTAATTCAGTAATACTCATGCCCAAGTTGCAACATTGTGAGTGGCCTCACTTACATCCTTAGAAGTGCTTATCTTCACATTATATTCATGTTTAACCAGTATTTTTGAACTGCAGCAAGAATGAAGATTGTTGAAAAGTTTATTAACAAGAAGTAGTAATCAGATTTTTTGGTTGTTTTTTTTATAATATGGTAAAAAAGATGTCATTATTGTAACTTCCTCATGTTGTTTGTAGGTTTATTCTAGACATTTTTGCCCATAAGTAAATATATGTTCATTAGATTGGATCTTTGTCATTATGAAGTGCAAAGGAAGTTGAACTTCATAAGATTGCTTATTAATAGAAAATGTATCAAAACTCATTTCAAGCAAAAGATAACTTCTTCTCAACAGCTGGTTGTGTGGATTTTTTCTATGATGGAAAAGCACCAAATAATACTAGAATTGTCTTTGCAATTTTACCTTTAATAATTTTGAATAAATTATAAAAATGTATCCAAAATATTAACTGAAATTAAAATGAAGAGTGGAGATTATATGCCTGGCTTATCATTCTCTGTTTATAGAGGAGTAGCAGTAATTTCAGTTAAAGTGTTAAATGACAGATATCTTTGAAACAGCAAATCCAGTAAACTATCCACTGGTCATTCTTAGAACAGCTTTTTTCATTTCTGTTCTATAGTTATAATAAAGAATTAGGTGTATACCTCCTCTTATGCTTCTGTATGAAGGATAACAGAAGAGGTGGAAATATACCCAGAACTGTATATAAACCTCATAACACTTTTCTGAGAATTCATTTTATAATCCCCTAACACTGCAGAGATTGACTGACTTGTGCAGATATAAATGAAATTTTACAGATTAATTTGCTGCACTCCCAGCATGATATGTTACACAGTTTCTTACTGTTAGGCTACACAGCTTCAAATTAATTCAGGTTAAAGAAAACTTTGTATTGCTCTTTACTAATTATAATAAAAAATGCCAGTTTATGGGAGCCTCTGTAGCCAACAATCACATATAGATTCATTTCTTAGTGCATCACAGCCTATTTTTTGGTAGAACAGTCCTTTAAAAAAAAAGAATGCAGAAGTCCCCTCTTTTTAACTGAATAAGTCTTGGTGTCATCTTTAAACAAGTCTCTATATGTGGATATAAGATAAATGTAAGGAAAATAACTTCAGGGAAAAATAAAGTTGTACTTAGATAAAATTTGTTCATCATAAACAGATGATCTACTAGGTTAGATTTTGAAAACTGATCTGTGATATGGTCTTTCAAAATTATTGATGCTTTGAATTTATAACTGGGCTGGTTTTTGTGGTTTTGGAGGCTTTTTGAACTCACAAACAGTTCTCTTTTCCTGCTTAGCAGTAAAGATTACAATTAACCTATATCAGCTAAGTCAGTGTAGGCACAAATATGTCGTTGGGTGAACTAAAACAGGTTTAAAATAATTTATTGAGAAAACAACAAAGTGTCATTTTATATTATAGTAATATCCTCAACATCTTGGATTGCACATGTTAATTATCCACAAACTTTATTTCTGATAATGCTACCTTATCTATCCAAAGCCTCTGCTTCCATGCCTTGTTTCTTAAAAGATGTTCATCCAGGTTGTGAATAATTGAAAATGTCTGCCTGACCTGGAAAATACAACTCTGAAAAGCAGCCTAGGTACTTCCTGTTTAAAATCCTGCTGGATTATGTAGGTTTGACCACCTGAAGTAAAGTATTTAAGTAGTGCCAATATAATATATATTTTGATTACTACTTGTTTCATCTCTTGTTTTTTGGTCGTTTATGCTTGGTTTTTTTCTGTATAGATTCACATGAATGTCTCTATTATTTCAGCTCTTAAACTGTCAGGTTCTACAGTAGATTGGGCTACTTCTGCCTGTTTATTATGCAATCAGTTTTTTTAAGATTGCTTTCTGCAGTAATTTGCATAAGCTCCTGTATCCAAAACAAACCACTGTGAGGAATTTTCTCTTGAGGTTTGGAAAATTATTTTCCAAAAAGATCAGAAGAATAGATCACTGATTCCCATTTTTTCTGCATGGATGTACATAGATGTGTGTATGTGCATGTGCCCTGTGCTTGGCACTGGTGAGGCCACTCCTCAAATCATGTGTCCAGTTTTGGGACACTTGCTACAAGAAAGACATTGAAGGGCTGGAGTGAGTCCAGAGAAGGGCAAGGAAGCTGGGGAAGGGTCTGGAGAGTCCTGTGAGCAGCAACTGAGGCAGCTGGGGATGTAAAGCCTAGAGAAAGGGAGGTTGAGAGGAGACCTTATCACTCTCTACAACTCCCTGAATATAGGGTGTAGACAGGTGGGAGTTGGTCTCTTCTTCCAGGCAATCAGTGACAGAACAAGAGGAACTGGCCCCACCCTGTGTCAGCGGGGATTCAGGTTGGACATCGGGAAGAATTTTTTCACTGAAAAGGTGGTTAAACATTGGAACAAGCTGTCCAGGGCGGTGGTAGAGTCACCGTTCCTGGAAGTGTTCAGGAAACAACTGGATGTGGAACTCAGTGCCATGGTTTAGCTGACATGGTGGTGTTTGCTCAAAGGTTGGACCTGATTAACTTGGAAGTCTTTTCCAACCTAAAAGATTGTTGTGAGAGTACATAATTTTTTGGCATTTGATTAAAATTTCTTCTCTCTTTAGCACAACCATTGTCTTCTTATATATTACTTTTTCTAGTCTATTTTCCAATATGAACTAGAAAAAAAGATGTTTTAGTATTTTTTAATGTGTAACTAACATGCAACAATTGTGCTATCAACCATTATTTCTTCATATATTTCTTCTTGTTCACATAAAGAAATGTTATTAAATCAATAATATCACATAGAAATAATAATCATCATCTGAAATATTTTAAATTATGAAGAGAATCTTTTATGGCTATGAAAGGTCTTTGCTCTAGGACTGACTGTCACTCAGATCTAGTAACTGGAATTTTTCACTCTCGGTTTTCCTGGGAATGTGTTCTTGCCAAAATGCTGATATTGGGGGGATATAAAACACATACCACAGTCATCTAAACATGCCCTTAGGTTGTAGGAAGCAGTTTCCTTCCTCTGATCAACACAAAGATAGTGGGTTTTTTGTAGTCCATTTTAAGTCCAATTGTCCCATAAAGTAATGACTCTATATAGACTTTGAGACCCTTAAGGAACTGATCCCTTCTTAGACCATCAATAGTTATTTACCTGTGTTCAGCTTCTGCCAGTACTTCATCTCTTCTGAGGAAGTGCAAAAGGACAAATGAGAGAAGTAGTTTTAAAGAAACATCTAAATGTACCTCACTACATATTTTCTCTTGAAATGGGCCAATTGATCTCTGATGAGCTTTAGATTTAACAATCAGTAGTCAAAAGGGCTCACCAAAAGTGATTTTCTTTCTTGTAATACCAAGAGTTTCTTCAATGAGAGAACATCTTGGCTTGACCTTTTGTTTCATATCCTATAATTATTTGGAGCTTTGCTATAATAACAGCGTTTTTCCCTTTTCAAATGTCATCTCAGGTAGTAGTATCTCTGCAAATTTTTGGCTCTCTGTCAAGTCATTTGACAGCTAAGCTCCTAATATATTCAGGCTACAAAATAGAAAGTATACATCTTCTGCATTTTAATATGAGAATAATATTAATTATTCAATTTAGATCAGCACAACTTTAATTTTAATGCAAACAAGTCATTATCATGTTATCTTAACCAAAGAGAATATTGAGTCTTTATGGTACTATTCATTTCAGTTAACTCTTTATTTCAGTTCTTTTTTCCCATCTGAGTGAGCAGGTAAACTTGATCTTACCATTTTCAGAAATCATGTATTTCTCAGTCTCAAAAATATTTGAAAGAAATGAAAAAATTGAAAACTTTTAAATCTCCATTTTTGCACACATTAATATTTCAGTGATTACAGGTCAGAGCAGCCTGCTGTAGCTGGTGCTGCCCTGAGCAAAGGGTTGGACCAGGTGATCTCCATGGCTGCCACGGTCACTCTGTGGGTCTGTGGTATAGGTAAATTCTAAAAAATCTGCTGTATTTCTAAGATACAGTTGCTTAGATAAAATGTGTGGAGATTTGTGTATGTATGTATATATATGTGTATATATATGTATGTATGTTTGTGTGCATTTACATTAATTAAATTCCAACTACTAAAGGCAAGAATTCTAAGAATATCTAAGATTCAGCTGTAAATCTGAACCCTATTCGATACATTGTTATGAACTGCAGTATTGAACATTTAATTCTGTTCAAAAAATCCCTAAACTAGAAAAGGAAAATAACATAAAATTTTTCAATAGATTTTTTACACAAATCCTTAAAATCAGCTGCAATGAATGCAAGTGGATCACCTACCACACAAGAGAATTAGAGAATAGAATAAAATTTAGTCGAGCGAAGACATTCTTTTAAATTACTAAGTTACCAACGTTAGAATTATTTTTTCTTCTCAGACTTCAGCTCCTTCCAGCAACTTGCACACTTCAGAATAGAGATGCAAAATGCCAGTGCTCTTCCAGAACTGACCACAGGTAGATTGTGGTTATTCCTCAGACTCTTGGAACAGATCCTGCTCTGCCTACCTTGACATCTGCACTTTTGTACATGGGATTTTATCATAAATCCTCAATGCTGCTCTAGTGTTACAAGTGGGCAGGCTATCTTTAAGGAAATCACTGGCAGAGGTTGTACGCTGTACACTGCAAGTGATTCCAGACCCACTGGCAAGGCAGAGAGGTTGTTTCCCATGATGGGATGGGGCTGAGGAGACAGAAGGGTGAATAAATTTTTTCCAGTAGAAATTTTTTCCAATAGTGTTTAGAATCCCACGTTTTAGAAGCACAAACCAGCCCCAGGGTTTCCTATCTCAGCTTCACCTGTCACAAACCTGGATGAGTTTTGAATGTTTTCACTCTCCGGGAGAAACTAGAGAGAAACCAATTCTACAGAGAAGGAAAGGTTTGTCCTGTCCTGAACAGTCTGTGTTGGTTATGTGTAAACAGAGCTAGGTTACTGTGAAATCTTCATTAAGAGTTAAAGAATATGTACACTTAAAAGAAGTTTCCTAAGATCTATTACTGTAGTCACTACTAAACTCACTTCTGTAACTTAAGACCTGTAGTAAGGCTGTGAACATTTCTTCACAAGTGGTTGTTATTTCTGTGCTTAACGTTTTAAAGGTTCTGGTCTCTGGTATTTTCCTTCTGTTTTTCCCTTATTTATGGATATTGATAGAGGGAAATTTGAATGTAATTAATAGAGCTTTACTAAATTAATAGAGATACACCACTTTAAGACAGGGTTTAGGGTTTATTTCTTTTTCAAAACACTTATATTCTTCAGTTTTAATATCCAGTATCTCTTATCTCTATAAACTTTTATGCTCTCTTTAAACAATGAATGTGTCAAAAAGACACTGTGGGGGATTTTCAGAATTATGCCACTCAGAAGATTTCAATAACAAAGCGTGCTTTCTCTAAGGAGCATTAAGTTTTAAGTGAGTTATTTGGTTCTGGATAGCTCTTTCAACCAATATTTTAAAATCATTTATAAGCTTCAGATGGTGTCTGAATTTATAGTGCTGGTAAGCCACAAAACAAGTCTTCAGAATATGGGCATGGTTCTGCAGTACAAACATGTAGGATGTTAATCACTAAAGCAGTTTCTGAGCTCCTGAATGAAATACTGCTGAAGGATGGAACACACACAGATTACTGATATTTATTAGCAAGCTCTGATTTATAAATTTCATGTCTCTTCCCAGACTCGATCACTTTATTTTTTTCCTGGCCTTCCATCCAGACCTCACAGAGATTTCACAATCCTCATGTCTTCCTGGTCCTGTCTGTTTAATGAGCATAAGCAATCAATGACATCATTCACCACAATTCAAAAGATATTTTTTTTTCCTTGTATTTGAGGTAATTCTGCAGTCCTAAAACTTGTCTCATTTATAAGATAATGCTACAGACTAAAAAATATTGGTCTACAAGGTATTCTATCAGATGCAGGAAGAGCCTGCACGGGGCCTTGCTGTGAAGCCACAGGGTCTGCATCTCAGACTGAGACTGTGTTTGAAAAACCAAGTCACCAGGGTCTGCTGGTTCTTACTGTAATCAAATAACCAGATTTTAACACTTTAATAAATTTATATTCAAATAATTTTAATAATTGGTCTTATATTTAAAACTATTATAAATGAAATATAAATAAATAATTTGCAACTGTAATATTTTAATGAATTCTTGAGAGCATTACTTTACACATCACATCAAATAAACAGCTGTAATCTCAAATTTTGTAAAATGTTCTGGGAAAGACTGCAAGATAATAATGTTCAATTATAAGGTTTTTTATTAATAAATAGTGAAGGAGTTCTAATGTGGATTTTTTAGAACAACATACCTAAGAATTAAGTGTTGCATATATATGGGATGCATAATTTCAACCTTAAAGAAGTTAAATATTGTAAGACTGTACTTTTTAATGTGATGTTCCAATTTGTTCAGCAAATTATAATTTTCACTTCTTTTAATAGAAGATGATCTAATTTTCAACTAGGAGGAAATACTGAGATGCTGACCAGTGCCAGATTTCATTGAAATACATTATTTTAATCAATGATGAAAGAGAGAAATAGAACAATTAAACCCTTTTCATATTCAGTGCCATTAAGTAATAATATTGTCATACTTTTGTCATATTGTGCCTTCAAATATTTAATTAACCATCTGGAGAAAGGATAAAATGTGCAGCCTATTGTGCATTTTGCATTAATTCACATTTTGCTAATGACCCATAGTTCACTAATTTATCTCAGTAGACCTTGGAGCTTTAGTTATATGACTGAAAAACCATTGAGAGTCATGAGGAATATTGTAGATAGTTTTTCTTTATAAAAATAAAAATGAAAAGTGCCATAAAAATCAAGGTCTGTAATGATTTTTATTAAATGGTTGAAAGACTAATAGATTTGTGTGTATTAGTAATATTTAGACTGATTAATACTGTACTGAGAATATAAAGTAGCTGAAATACCTCATTTATAACAACACTAAAGAGACAAAAATAGAAACAGCTTGGAAACAAAGTGAAATAAAGAGAAAATATATGGTCTCGAAACAGGAAACAAAACATCTTGATTTTTCTTTGAAATTGAGGATTTTGGAAAACACCTCTTTATATTTCAGAGTAAGAGTTTGTAAATAAGAAGACCTGTTTAAGAGCTTTTATTTCTCATATCTAGTAAGAATACATTGCTGGCTCATGTTCATCTCGATGTCCACCAGGACCCCGACGGCTCCTTTTCTGCAGAGCATCACTGGGGGATCTCCAGCACTCACTGGTACATTGGTTTGTTCCTCTCCAGCATAACTTGAACTTCCCTCAGTTGAACTGTAAGAGGTTCCTGCCAGCTGACTTTTCCAGCCTGCCAAGATCCCTCTGGATGGCGCATGACCCTCTGACAAATCAAGGAGGGAATATCCACTGCTCATCCACCCAGCTAGTCACTTTAGAAAGTGACTGGGTTCATTAAGCATGACTTTCCCTTTTTGAATCCATGCTGGGTACTCCAAATCACCTTCTTATCATTCATGTCTCTGAAAATGATCTACAGGATTAGCTGATCAGCCTGTATCCTTTTTGTTGCCTTTCTTGAAGACAAAAGTGACTTTTTTTCCCCTCTGGCCCTCAGAATTGTCTCCCAGCCACCAGGTCATTTGAAGATAATTAAGAATAGCCTCTCAGTGACATCTGCCAGCTTCCCCAGCTCTCATGGCCCATGGGCTTCTGTATGACTGTCGTCACAGGCCCCCAGCTGGGTATAATTAGCATTGATTCCATGATTGCAGAAGGCTGATCAAGCGCTTTATTATACTACACTGTACTATATTTCTTATGAAACTCATCACCCTTGCAGACAGTCCAATACTGCTTTGACCAGATTGGTCAATTGAATCCAAACACCATCGCCAGTGGCCAGTTAAAAAATCACCCTTTGGTAAACAAATCTCCATAACACATTCCACATGTGCACAACAACCAGTGCAGCAAGTGAAGCTAAGAATTGTTTATCATTTTTTTTCTCTGATCTTCTCACAGCCTTCCCCAGGATGATGCCTGGGGAAGTTGCTCTGTGGCCAGAGAGCTGCTGCCACATATGACCAGTTTGCTTAAGTATTATCTGGTCTGATTTTCTTCTATCAATGGTAGTTTTAACTGGCTCCAGACATTCCACCCTGGTCTCCATGGCCTCCATTCCTGAAGGTTGGTCTTGCTAGTAAAGACTAAAGTGAAGAAGGCACTCAGCACTTTTTTTGTGTGTCCTGTGCCTCTGGGGTCTCTTCCTAATTAAGCAGTGGGGACATATTTCCTCAGTCTTTCTTTTTCTGCTTATGAATTGAGGAAGCTCTTCCTGATGTCTTGACATGCCTCTCCAGGTTCTACTCCAGGTAGGCTTTGACTTTCCTAACCACATCTTTGCATGCTCAGGCAGTGTCTCTACATCCTTCTTGTGACATCTATCCCTGATTCCACCTTTTGCATACTTCTTTTTTTGGTTGTTTCAGATTTGCTAGGATCTCCTGGTTTGTCTAATTTTCCCTGACTTCCTGTTTGTCGGGATGAACTGTCCCTCAGGCTGTAGTAATCTGTCCTTGAACAACAATTGGTTTTCTTGGATCCCTCTTCCCTCTAGGGTCCAAATGTTCCTGAGCACTTGAACCTCAATTATCTCTGCTGTTAAAATGCTGCCTTGCCATTGTCTTGTCTCTCTCAGAAACTCTTACCTGTGGGAATTGTATCAGGGAGCATTCCCAGTACACGGAATGGAAATGACTGTTATATTTTGGAAGTTAACAGCTTACAGATATGTGCTCTTTCATAGAGGATGTCTTCCATGTCAGGGTTTTGTCTGCAGTGTATTTCTTAGTCAAGGCATAGCAAATCAGAACTGCAAGTCAGGAGCTAGTATTTATCTTCATTAGTTTCACAGAGTCATAGAATGGCTTGGGGTGGAAGGGACATCAAAGATCATCCAATCCCCTGCCTTTGGCAGAGTCACTTCTCACTAGACCAGGTCACTCAGAGCCCCATACAACCTTTGAATAATGTAACCAGAAGTATCTAATGAGGCACAGAGGAAAGAATCTGAGAGACATGGGAGAACTATCTGTAGCTGTGGTGACAAGCTGTTGCTGTCTTTCAGTTTGCACTAGATGTTGTCATCTTTTCTAAAAGCCTCTGAGAAGAACTACTTATCCTTATAGTAAAAGGCAAACTTCCACCTCAGCCAGTGTATATTGTCTTACATATTTATTAGCACTGTGCTTTTGATCTTCTGTTCCATCCACAGGTGAAGTTCTGTGAATTTATACTGGGAGTGCCTGCAGATCCTGTAGGGCTGTATCTGAGTTGTCCCAGCTGCCTGGGTTCTGCAAATGGACAGATGATACTACATATTTATGAGTTCCTCTCTCTCTGACAAACTATCAGGGCCCTAAATCCAGGTGGGTAAGAGCTCTCCACTGAGCTCCTAAATGGAAAGGATGCAAGCTAACATTTATTAATCTATGTTAGAATTAATTTCTGTATACTTCCTATGAAGGTGTTATTACTTTTCAAAAACAAAATTTCTTTTTTTTTTCTCCTTCAACAAAGCATTTAGTATTTGACAATGTGCCACTACCTATCCTTCAGTGAAAATTTAAGGAAGCTCAGCCTTAGGTAGTATGCTCTATATTGATCTGTTTCTGCACTGAAAAACAATTATGTCATCCAGAAAATAGTGAAGGACTTATGGATATTCATGAGGGGATCGTGGCTTGCTTTCCACCCCTGAAAGAGCAAATATTAGTACAATAGTATCTACTATGCTGACATGTAATGTATTTGTAAATTTTACATCTGTAAATGCAAATAGAGTTTCCACTCACCACTGTATCAAGTAACTCAAGCAATAGTTAAACTCCCTGTCTCATAACACTTAAAGACGTGGTACTTAATTAAAGATTGCTTTGTTTTTAACAGAAGTTCTAGTCAAATAACACAGAGCACAGCAATTATTGAAAACTGCATGTGATGTATAAGGTGATAAGAAAGGTGATCTAGGAATGCTCATATCTGGTACAAGATTTATGTATTCTGCAATCCAATTTTTAAAGTCAAATTTTTATTCTTAATGATTATCAGACTACATGGTCTAATTAATCTTTTATTACTCCAGTAGCAACTTACTTGCATCATTATCTTCCCAGTCACACTGGAATATTAAAAATTACTCACTCACAAGATAAAATATAAAACAAAAGTTAGTGTCCAACACTGAAATTAGAGTTCCATCAGTACATAAAAATAAATTTTAAAAATTTAATGTATACATATATTTACACAGTATAACAAAGTAAAAATTATGATAAGCAGTAAATATTGTTCCAAGGAAACAGCCTTAAAAGTACTACTTATACCTTAGCTTTTTTTTCATTTCCAAGCATTTTCTAAAAACTACTCAATTAATAAATTCAGGTATCTAATTCTCCCTGACTGCAAAAACACTCATTTGCATTTGCAGTAACAAATACACAAAATAGTCACTATGTATCTCTTTACAGGTTCCTATTTAAAAGGTATCTTTGATCTGCTCACCAGTTAAGGCTCTCAGATCCTCAAGTAAAAAGAGTATCATAACTCATCTACTTATATCAAGCAGTAATTTTTTTAATCAGGTGCTGTATTTTTCTTCCTTGTTCTTGAGCAAAACTGATGAAGGTTTTGAGTATGCTGTGGAACACCACTGAATTCAAAGTAGAAGAATTTATTTAATCCAACAATCATTTTGGTGCAAAACCGATTTATTTAAAGTCCTAAAGTGATACTAAGAGCTTTCAATTCCCATTAAATTCAGCTTATTAAAATCCCTCAGGACTGGGTTTGTCTTACTCTCCCTTCAACATCTGTTGGCACAGATGTGTTTGTTAAAACTGTACATGGCTTGCGCAGAAGCCCACCCACATGTTTTCCATAGACACAGAAGCTTCCAAACCAGCATTAATCAAGGCAGCATATAACAAATACACAATCTGTGAGCAGAAAAAAAATCTGATGTGTCTGGGCTACAGGGGCAGAACTTTCATCTTAAATTATTCTCCATATCCAGCTCTTATTAGCTGTACATCTTATAGAATGTTTTTGCGCTGGAGCAATTTCAGGGACTTCTGCCCATTGTTAGGAGAGTGTTATAACATTTCTACACTGTTTGATTGCATTGCAGGACTGCAGAGTGCTAGAAGTGTAGTCTTCCGTTTATTCTCCCACTAGAGACCTAATTGGTGACAATGCTGACATGTGAATTCTGCCCCAATCAGCTGAGATCAGAATAAATATCCCCACTGTCATCTTTCCATTGCCTTATTAGCATTGCCAGGCTGAATCTAGATTAATTTCAATGAGATCCTTAAAATATTAGGCATCTACTCATAATTCTGCAGCTTTCAGATCAACCTATTAATTTTAAAATTATCTGAGATTATTTTAATAAAACCAGATGAGATCACCACCTTTTATGACTTTTAAGACCCAACCACCATTGTTCAAGCCTTCAAGACTTATCACTGCACAGAGTAATAAAGCTCTGAAAGGATTTGTTTTCCATATATTCAAACATTTGTATCTGCACAAGCTATAACTGAACAACCTTTAACATACAATAATTCTGATATTTCTTTTTTTATGTATATTTTAGTTTAAAAAGTTTCACTGCATTTTTACAGTACTAATGATACACTGAAACAGAGCTATCAGCTGCCATTTCAAGCACTGATCACCATTAGATAGAAAAAATTACATTGACTTCAAACAAAATAGGGAAATCTCAAAATATGGAACAGGTTAAACACAAACAATGGATGTATCTCACAGTGTTTTAATAGGTTTTCACATTTAAATTTCCTTCATGTTTTCAAATTGATTCTGCCTGCAAATCTTTTTTTTTTTTCTCTCATTTCATGTTTTTTTTAATAGAGAAAACAGAGAGTCTTCATATTGATTCCAATATCTGATCCCATAAAATATGAATTTCTAGTTATTAAAATTCTGCAACAATCATATCCAATAAATTTTCCTTAAATTTCACTCTTCTGTCTTAATATGTAAACCTGATCATTCAGAGAGCTATTTGTGGCCTGAATATCCTCACATAAGAAACTCTATCAGTCTCCTCCTATATTTTTATGCATCCATTTTCTGGATTTCCTGATATAAAACTTCCATTACAGACCAAATATACAATTTGAGGGAAAAACATAGTTCAAACCACCAAAGGAAGCTGCATGGTATTTTGTCAGTGGTGGTCCATTGTCTGATATGACACTAATTAATTTTGTATCTTTCTATCCTGCAAAGCTACTGTAAAAGTTTTTCTGGAAAGCTGAGGAAGTCAGAATTTCTAAGTGGTAAAATCAGAATGGGCTAACAATAGGACAAGAGAGAAGGAAACAAGAAGAAAATTAACATATCTGTTCTTTAGTGAGGCAATTCAGATGTAAAGAGAACAGTCTTCTACAGTTGTTTCTCCCATGCTGCCAATCAACACAAAAACAGGATATGAGTCAGAAACAAAGAATTAAAGGCAAATTACTTTGAATGCTCATTTAGTATCATTTAGTAATTGATAGGAATGATAGAATGGAATTAACAGAGTTACTGAAATGGAAGATGAAGAGCAAATTCTGTTCCAGTCAACCGTGGGTTTTGATATCAACGAAAAATTACATAGTCTATACTTAAGAACCAATAACCTAAACCAATTAAAATGCTATAAACTTCTGCTGTATTATTAGACATAGTAAGCAGATGATAAAATCAACTCCTATGCAAATCAGTCACAGAACCCAGATTCAGATGTATTCATTTTCAGTTTTTTTCTGGTGTCATTACACACACTAGTAAATTCAATATATCTCTATACATTATTTACTTCCAGACTATTATGTGGTCACTGTAAAGTTCTTCATTGCTTATAGAAGCTTTTACTTGTACTAACTGCTACCTTTATTTTTGCTATAATTCCTTCACACTTTGAATAGGAAGAGGAGGCATGGGATAAATATTTTTTTTAACAGCTGAATTTGCACTGATCTGATCAGGACAAATACTGCTAACATAATTTATTCTGAATGCATTTTCTTTTCAGAGAATTTAGTGGGCTATTAAAGCATTTTCTCATCATGTTCTGTGTTTGCTGAATAAAAATAAGTAGGAATAAGTTAGTATATTATTTTCTTATACCATAAGCAAAAGAAAAAAAACCTAAAAATATTTTAACATTTAACCATATATATATAATTATTTTAACTGCACACAGTATTAGTTGTTCCTTACATGGGAGTTGGATTGAATGGCTGAAAGCAATAAATAAAATTGCTATCTGCTTTAACTCCATTGACTTCAATAGAATTTAAGCAGGGTTTATTCTGGTCTTTGTATCCACATAGGATATTAAAAACAGAGAAAAATTATGCCAACAGGAGCTCTATAGATGGAAAAGAGAAAATTAAATCCTAAAGTTCTAACATTTACTTCAAGTGTGTGTGAGAGAGCATAGGGGAACATCTTTGTGTTCCTGCATGTACTTCCAGAGTTTATTGAAATTTTCTAAATCACAGATGCCC
Organism: Vidua macroura; assembly: GCF_024509145.1. Taxonomy (NCBI): domain Eukaryota; kingdom Metazoa; phylum Chordata; class Aves; order Passeriformes; family Viduidae; genus Vidua; species Vidua macroura. Next base: position 12,654,414 of record NC_071572.1, read on the forward strand.
AAACAAATTTCTGGGTAGACTGTCAGGCACTTTAGTTTATCAGCAGTAAGTTTCAAATATGTGTATTTACACCCTGTATCTCCGCCTACCAAAGCAGAGCTCTCTCTTCCACCTTTCTCTACGGACTGTTAGAAAAAATTGTTCCATTTTCCTGCATGTGCCACTTTGGTGGCTGGCTTTGTAAAATGGATCTGCAGAGTGGCTTGAGAAAGCAACTGACAGGTGAGATCAGAACTGTTCTAGTTTTTACTGAAGAATGTAGTCCGTAAATGAAAGGATGTGTGGGGTAGAGGCCACATATTGCTCAAGTCTGGTCCAGATTCTTGAAAGCATAATTAGAGTAAACTCCAACTGAAACTCCTGTGGAAATGTACACTTAACCTTCCTGCCTCTGAGCATTCTCTTTAATGATTTTTGTTAAGATATTTTATTAAAGGACCATAAATACAAAGTAAATTAAAAAATGAAAGAAATGCTCTTGCCAATTTAGGTCTTGGCAAAGGAGGCAATGAGATTGCACTCTGTGCATACATGTGGATGTGTATATTCTTTCTTCCCTAATACTGTTTCAACACCCAGGGCAAAGTCAGGCAGACTTGAAAGAGATAAAGGCTAAAAGGATATCAGACATTACCAACAGCAAGATAGAAGAGGGAGTTCCTATTTGTGTCCCTCTGTAGAAAAGCCCTCATTGTGAAAGTATATCTTTGTTAGAAATAAGAGACTCTAGAGAGCCCTTCAGGTCCCAACACCAGGGACATGTTAATTCCACTCTTCACTTGTCATGAAGCCTTTTTCTCTATGTATCTTGCTGATAAGTTACTTTTTGATTACTTTAGCATTGTTGAGTTTGAGGCAAAGTGAAGCAAGTATAACAATTTCCTAAAGAGTGCTTTAACAGGACTTTGAAATTCACAAAAAATCAGTAAATTAAAGCAAAGCAGAAGTATCTCTTTGACTTGCCTGCTATTTGTTGTTATTTTCCTGAAACACTAGGGTAAAAGGGAAGAAACAAAACCCATTTTTAATAATTATAGGCAGCAAATGGGGAAAAACAGAATTTTGAAAGTGTGGTTCATGGAAAGATAGGGTAGCACAAATGGGAAGATAACTTCTTTTGTGGAATCATGCTATGATTCATTTTAAATATATTTTAAATATATTTGTGATACATTTTAAATATATTTGTAACAAGTCTACGACTGCAACAGTAATCTGATTCAAGTGGGTTTGCTTTGAAATTTACCAGTCTCTACTCCATATACAATTCTGTCTCACTGACACTTTTCAAAATAACTGGGATGAAATGCCTCCAAACTAACTCACAGGGAAAGAAAAAATTGTGGTTTTTATTAAAAAAATTCAGTTGAAAAGGAGGAAACAAAAGCCACTCCCTTCAGTTCACAGCAAGATATTTAATGAATTGCTAGCTGTGGTAATATAGAAGCAACAGTTCTAAAAACTAATGAAAGTATCTCAGAGAAATATTGATTTGAATGATTTACTGAGCTGCAAAAAAGTCACATTGAAGTAAATTAGTATTTGGAACTGTAATTACACATAAGAATCTGTAAATTTTACTGTCAGCAATAAAAACTGTTATAGTAATAAAATAAATTGCAATTTTAATTACAACAGTAATTTTCTATTTACACCTAGGCAAATATGCACAACAAGCTATTCTTGGCCCAGCCACCCCATCCAACATTTGCACTAACTACAACACTCCATGTACACAGTCCTGAAATTATTTCTAATGTCAGTGTCTTCAGGAATGCTGAATAATATGCCATACTATAGTGCAGTGCATTAATCTGCTTGAATTAAAGACTTTGTTGAATAATTATAGAGGAAGGTTTACAAAATTTAATTCTTCTTTAAGTGGTTTCCTCTCCAGTTATAGTCAGTAGATTACATTTATGGAATTTCTCACACACAAGTTGCTTCAATTTAATGGAATTCTTTTATGTAATGGAAACCAGCAGCACATAAGGTTTTATATCTGATTTTCTTATTATCAGCAAATTCTGTTTCCTTTAAAATTTACAGTAGTTCTGAGAAGGCCATCAGAAGAATTTCAGGTTGAAAGTTTCTGCAGCTAAAGCATATTTTGCCATTCTAGTTCCCACTAATCATTAACATACACAAGAAATCTCCTTCCCTTTCCAGTCTCAAGCTGATTAACCATTTCAAATAGAAATCAGAAAACTTTTTATCCTGTTAAGCTTCAAGCAATAAAATCATGTTTCAGATGCTAGACAGTGTAACAGGCATTGTACAAGGTATTGCTTTTGCAGTATTAGATCTGTCATTTGTTCTATAAAGACAGGTTAAATTTGCTGTATATCCAATATTTTGTGTTAGCTCCAGTATGCAGTACTTAAATATAGTTAAATAGCCCAAAGATTCTTCATCAGATAGTTTACTGAAATTAAACTCACTGACCTAAGACTCTAAACCAACCCTCTACATTGTTTTCTGACAAATAAATAGATGCAAATACAGTAGTCTTTTGATGATCAGAAATGGCACAGAGGAAAAATTGAGTGTCTGAGCCCACACACCCACCTGTGGACAAAATTTTGTGCTTCACATTTTGGTACCATGTTCTTAATATACCTTTCAAATTTTTATTCAGAAAGAAAAAAATAGCATGGTGATATCTGTGGCCCTACATGATCAGAAATCTTTGTCATTCTTGGAGAGCATCTCTCCTGCTGTTTTCCATTACCTACCCACGACAGAGCCAAGTCTCATGAGTAGGGACCAATTCAAATATGCTGTTATGAATATATTGCTTCTGCAGTAGAGTAAACATAGATTTCCATTGATATTACTTTAATCTGGTTTATTTCTTTATCATTGTTTCCCTCAGACCATCCCTCAGGATGCAGATGCCTGAATGGAGGTAAGTCTGCTATTTTTTGGAGTCTAAAAACAGTATCAGAAAAAATACTTGGTCTTGCTAGTATGGGCAAGGTAAGATATTTTGTCTAACTTTTGGACTTGGGTGAAGTAGTGGTGGGGACTTGAGGCAACACAACTTCAGTATTTACAGAGCCTCCCAAATTTCCCAGCTAGTCTCACTGGGTCTCTATGCAGCAATAGGGAAACTATTTTAGATTGTTCAAGCTCCTTCTCCGAAATGCCTTCTGGGAAAGGTTCTTTCTAGAGAGACAAGTGTAGTGGTTTGACAGGGAAATGAATTTTCTCAGGAAGTTGGGGTCAAACCAGTGGTCAGGTTTGGATATTGGCACGTGGAGTGACCACTGAAGGCATGGACATGCCTCTGAGAACACAGGGGGTTAAAAGCAAGAACTCCCAGGGGAGCTGGCTCTTTTTGGTTCTGGTCAGAGTGCAGTGTAGACTCTCCCCTGCCCAGCCACAGGCTGGGTGCGGGAGGGGAAGCCATGCAGCCTGGGAGAGGTAGGCCAGGGGTGAAGGGACTGGAACCGGGCCAGCTCCTGCAGATGGAAGGGAGGAGAGAAACTGAGATGCCTTTGTTCCCACCCCTCAGAGGGAAAGAGACAGAGAGCGTGACAGCACCTGGAATTTGCCAGCAGAGGAGAAGGAGAAGTGGTGGGGGGAAGGTGCCCAGCCGTGGGAGTTGGAGTTCTGGGCTGAGATTTCAGCCGTCCGGGGAGTCCGAGACTTTTAACCCTTTCCTGGGAAATGAAAGCTTTGTGAAATACTACTCGATTTGAAAGAGAAGAGAGACAGTCTGGGACCTGAGATGTTAGAAGAAGAAATTCTAGGTGGGAGGAGATGACGGAGTGGCTTTTGGCTGGACTTTTCTTGTATGGCCATAGACTGAACCAAATTCTCCTGCAACAGAGACTGCACTTTAGGGGGATGTAATGGTGAACCAAAGAGACCTGCTTCAGCAACTACCAGCACAGGAATGGAGTGAACAGAGAAAAGCTGAGGAGGGTGTGGTGATGCCCTCTGTCTTCAGGAAGAAGATCTCTGTTCTTAAGACCCTCAGCCCCAGGGGAGGGAAAATGTGGGGGACTGTGGTCCCAAAATGAGAAGCTGAACTGTTGTCTCTTTTGGTCCGTGGCAAAGCATCCTTAAAGGAGCCCTATGGGCAGTCTGTCCATGCACGGTGGTGAGAGCACTGTGACATGGAAAGGAGAGTGTCACACTGGCAGATTTTCTCCGGGCGGTGCCATGTGTGACATGGAAACACAAGAGGTGGCAATTGTGTTTCCTGGGGGTCTGTGGTGCAAGAGAGACTCCTCTCTCCCTTGAGGGACTGAGTATTGATTATTTGAAGGGTGATGACTTGATTGAGGGTCCAAGTTGCGTCTCACTATGGTTTGTTGGAGTTTGATTGGGGGGAGGAGAAATGTTTTGGAAGGTTTTCATTCTGGATTCAGTGTGTGTGTCTTTTATCATAGTAGTAGCTTAATAAAGTTCTTTCTCCTTTATTTCTAAGCTTGGGCCTGCTCTGCTCTGTTCCCGATCGCATCTCACAGCATTTATTTGGGGAAGGTGCATTTTCATGGGGGCGCTGGCATTGCGCCAGTGTCAAACCATGACAACAATTCAGACCATAGACATTAGCACATAATATTGCTACTGCAGGTCCAAAATAGAGTGGGAAGGAGATTTTGACAGACTTAAATGGGACATCAGTGTTGGCCTCACTTACTTTTACTAGCAAAAATCCCAGCTCAGCTCACTTCTTTCCAATGAGCAGGTAAAGGGGCTAAAGCAAAATACATGTCCCTCCTTTTATTCTTCTCTTGTCTCCACAGTTTAATCTCTTCCTTTTGCTAATTAAAAAACTTTCTGTGCTCACAGAGTGCAGAATCAAAATTAAGAGAGTGAAATGTGGGCAAAGCACATTCATGATCTGTGGTGTTTGTCTTCTCTTGACCACTATGTGTTATGTAGGACTGCAGCTGTCTTGTGGACACTTCTAACATGAAGCTGCAGAGGAAATGGGTTGTTGGAGACTAATGGAAGGTGTTGACAGGGTAAGAACTGGGTATTACATTGAAGAAGTAATGATGTATAATTCAGAGATGAAAGAAAAACTTCAGGGTTGCAAATACATCTACAGTATTTCAGTCTTTCCTGTGGTAAAGCAATATACCATAAGTATCCTTGACCCTATCACAGCCTTCATGTTTCTGTTTAGAGGAAAAAATAAATAAATGCCAGTTTCTGTCATTAGTCTTTTGCTTGGAGCATTGCTGTTATTTGAAAGATACATGGAAAAATTATGCAAGCATAAACCATTGTTTGTTTGTTTGTTTGTTTGCGATAGATCCTTCATCCACACATCTCTGCAGGATAACTCTTTCTTATTTAGGAAAATTCCCAATTCTGTGAGGAGTTTTTTTTTACCCCAGAAACACTATTAATCAAAACTTTAATCTCAGATATATTACCTTGGATAGGGACTCCAGGTATCAGCAGGAATTGATGGCTGACCACACATTTTATAATTCCTTTAGCAAGAATCTCAGATTTGTAAAACTTTAGGTATAAAATTTTATGCATTGGTGCTTCATGGGCTGCATGAAGACAGCATTTTTTGCCATAGCAATAGATCAGATCCCTGATCTAGAGTTTCACTTTCAATATGAGTTGTTTGGTTTTGCTTTGGTTTTTAAATTTTTTGTGTGCCCATATGACAAAACCAGGAGTATATAAAAGTGAAAACTACTTTTCTTGCAAAATGGACAAACAAAAAGAACTGTATAAAATATTTGCTTAAGTCTCTAAACTTGGCAAAAACTTATATTTTGTTTTTTTTAGTCACATTGTCTCAAAACAATAGGAGGTGCTGTAAATTAAAAGGCTGATTTCAGAATCAATACATTTATATGAAAATATTAGAGTATTATTGAAAATACCAGTTTCTCTTCCTCATATTATTCAAACATAATACCTTTCATGCATCTTTTGGAAAAACCTAAAAAGCCTGAAATACACTGACCTGCAAATTTGAAGGAGTAATCATTAGAAGCAACAATACAGGACACAGAACCATGTTTTGACTAATTGTTTAAGACTTTTCAAGTATAGTAGTAAGGTTCATTTTGCTAAATTATTTAATTAATTTTACTAGGTGAAATTATCACTCACAACAGAATATTTTATTAAAGTGTTTCCTACAATTTAGTGTGAGGAAGGTAGAGATTATTCATTTGTGTAAATGTGAGAGTGATAAATTATTACTGACAAGTTGCTGCCAAGGTCAAAAACTTTCCTCTGTTTTGACAGGCAAATATACTGACCCTAAATGAGTGAGCTGGAAGCAAAATTGTGCAGTGTGTGTCCATCAAAATAATTAACCCATCAGTGTTTCCTCATGGTTTAAATTGGGAGTTTAAGTACTGCAGGGTCATGACACTCTACATACATTTAAAATTGTGCACAAATATCTCATGGGATCCTCCATATTCAGAACTGCTGCACCCCTCCTCTCCTCTACAGAAAATATCATCCCTTTGCCCAAATCTGCTCCTCCAGAAGGGTGCCAAGTCCTTCACAAGGGTCTGGCCAAGATACAACCAACCCCTCCAAGCATCTGACATCCCAAATCCCTGTGATGGGGAGCAGATGCCCTGTGGCCCATGTTACAGCAGCTCTGTGTTAGCCAGGTGTGGTGGAGAGTGACAGAGCAGGAGGGACTGGGTCTACCAGAACTGCAGCTGAGAGGATGGTGCAGTATCAGAAAGGGTGGTTCCATGGGAAAATGAGCATGTAAAGTAGCATGGAGAGCTAAACAGGGCTGGGAAGGAGGCTGAGGTGATGTGAGGCTGCAGTAAAAGCTGAGTTCTGGAGCAGCAGGCTGGATGTGAAGAAGTTAAAGTCTCAGAAAATAGCAGATTCACATACTAGAACTTGTCCCATTGTAGGCTAAAAAAGCATTAACAGGCATGGGAAGTGGGTATGTATGCCCAGGAGTTTTGTGTCTTTGCCCATGCTCAAAATCATGGATAACCTCACAGAACATGTCTTTGCTCAAATATCTCATGTCCTCTTCCCCAGAGAGGTCTGTGCCAAGACCTCCTGTAAGGTCTCAGTGTGATTCCTAGTCATTCCAGAAACAAAGTATGAATTCAGACAAAGATTTCTTCTAGTGTAGAGACAGCTGAATAAGCTGATACATAAATTTTGTCTTCTGCAATTTTCTTCTGAGTTCACCCCAAATAGACATAAATAGCTATAAATTCTGTGAAACTGTACTTTAATTTTAATCTCTGTATTTGGCTTGTAAGAAATACAGCTTGAATATTTCATTATGTGTTTTTTAGTGTTTTGTTTTATTTTTGTATTTTTTTGTTGTTTGGTTGGTTTGTTTGGGTTTTTTGGGGGGTTTTGTTGGTTTTGAGAAATGAGGGTATACTGGCTATTCTGGATGTGAATTTTACTATTTTACTTTTATCATTGTTTTTTATAGCTGTTGTATGACATGCAAATATTAACAAAGAGTGTAAGCTTTATTCTCAAGGAAATTAGATTCTTAAAAGCATCTATTTTATGTCTACAAGTTGTCTTGCAAGTAGAGCCAATTGTGCACACCATACTTTTTTAGGATTTTGAATTTTTAAAGTCAGTCTTATTTGTTAAGAACACATACTACATTTCTACTTTTCAAAGTAAGCAAGCCTATTGAAACTTCTATTTTTACCCTTTCTTACCAGTAAATTTATATGTATTCCCATGATCTCAGAAGTTCAACTGAGTTCACAGTTATTTTTTCTATAAGAACTATCTCATAACAACCTTGATAGATATTAATGTCTCATATTTCTCAATAGATATTAAATTTTATTTCTGTAATATCTATAACCCTTTCAGATTTTCCATGATATGTGTTAACAAATTTTCACCAGGTATATAAAAGGTATTTTGATATTCTAATGATTATGAAACAAAGTTTTGAACAAAATAATTTCTTGTTTCCTTCTATTTTTTTAAAAATGGGGTGCTTTTGTTATGTTTACTTCTGGAAATAAGTGCATCAAACTAACAGCTAAATAACATATTTTTTCAGATAATTTCTTATGGTTAGAGTAAGTTTTATGAATAGTCTACTATTATGAAGTAGTCTTTTCACTTCAGAGAGAGTATAAATTTGACCTCTGCTCTGAGAAGAAATGTCCTCCCTACTCTGTAGATATTCTGGGAAGCCTGAAGAATTTATTTCTCTGCTTGTGTGTTTGTTTGAACAAGTCTCTTTGATCCAGCAGGATTAGTACTTTTAGCTCATATAAATGCCAAATTACACATCATTTCTACACTCCTTTATCTGAGATAAACGTCTAGCAGCAGCACCTGAGAGTTCAACAAAGTAAAAAACCCTAAGAGCAACTGCCTCTCAAGAGATGTTGCCAGTGGCTTAGCTGATGAAGAAAGACTGGAGTTTCTCTGAGAGTTTCAGTTTCGAAAGGTAGCCTGTAATGTGGTAGAGTTCAATTTCTTCTAAAATTTTTTTCAGTACTGAAGGCAACATTTACACTGTCCTGTTGTACTAGGTTTGGCTGGGCCTTTGTTAGTGATGAGAAGTTGGGTTTGTTTTTTTTTTTCTTTGTCCCTTGTTTTTCTTTTTATTTTTTTGTTTTGTTGGTGGGTTTTTTTTCCTTTGTTGTTTTCTTTTGATGATGTTGTTTCTGTTTATTACTAAACTGTCTTTATCTCAACCCATGAGTTTTGTCAGTTTTACGCTTCTAATTAATTTCCCTCTCTCTCTGTGAGATGAACGAGTGGTTATGTAGGGCTTAGCTGCCTACCAGGCTTACACTAGAACACCTACCAAAGTCCCTTAACAAAAGTGTTGCCCATAAAGATATATTTTGATACTGAATCCAATGGATACAGAGGATTTTCCAGGGCCCTGACTGAAAAAAAAAGATTAGGTTTTCATAAACAGAAATACCATACTATAACTTCTGCAATATTTTCACATCTGAGGAAGAGATATGTTTTTAGAGAAGAACTTAAAGAGAGATGGTTCCTAAAGAATCTGACAGGCTTGCTATTACACCATGGGGTAAAATGCAGATATTATTAAAAAAGACAAAAGATATAGAGAACTTTATTTCATTAAACGTCTGTTTTCATGTGAGTTATGAGCTTTTCTAAGTTATACTGCACCAAGAACACCAGCCACTTAAAGAAGTTTGGCACTGATGTTTCTTCAGTCATCCCCCTTTCTTATTTTCTTTGCTAGAAGAATACACCACAACATTAATTTACCAGCCACCCTAGGTTTAGTCTTTCTTTTTGTGATTCTTTTCTGGACTCAAAAAATAGGCCTTGACATAGAGGTCCTGTTGACACTACAGCAAGTGTATGTAAAAGAAAATATCTAGACTCCTGTGATTAACATGAACATAACTTTAGTTGATGTGTGAATAATGAAAGAACACCCAAATTTGGAAACATGCTGTTATTCATTTTATTTCATTTTTTTTAACTAGTCTGAAGAGATGTAACTCTGTTGTCATTCATCACTTTCTCAGAGGATGCCTTTCTTCCCTGTCACTGCCTTGGAGCTGAAGTAAAATTGCCTGCTGTTTGATTCAGAAGCTTTGTCTACCTCTAGCAACAACAGTGTAACATAGATGGAAGATTATTACAGGAGACATGTCTTCAAAGACATGTATTTTGTTAAGCAATCACAGAATCACAGAAAGGGTCAGGTTGGAGAGGACCACAATGGGTGCAACCTTCCTGTTCAAGCAGGGCCATCCCAGAGCACAAGGCACAGGGTTGTGTCTGCAAGGTCCTTGAGCATCTCCAGTGAGGCAGACTGCACAGCCTGTCTGGGCAATCTGTTCCAGTGCATGGTCACCCACACAGTAAATATGCATGGTAAATATCCATATTCATCTCATATTCAGGTGGAATATTTCCAAACTCAGTATTTTATTTCTGAAGATGAACATTCTAATCCTGTTTCTCTAAGCTCTCTCTTCCCTGCTCCATTTTCCTTTCTCCCAGTCTGACTACAGGTTGCAGTCATCTCCTCCATCTTCTGGCCTTTTACAGGATAGATGTTGCCTTCCAGTCTGTAGAAAGGCAGTGGCTGCCTCTCATGTTAAAGCTGCTGTGTCTTGAGAAAGCTTTATCACTCTATTTTGTATTCAATTCTGCCTTATTCTTGATAGTGTATATAGCCAGGCACACAGAAATGATCCCCTAGGAAACATTTTGGAGTCAGAACAGAAAACATCACCTTGTGGTCAATAGTAATGAATCCTCCCTTACAGACCAGCATCTGTGCAGCAGCTGAAAAAGGATTTTTCAGGCTGATTTTTAAATTTAAACTTAGTTTCAGTTTTTGGACATTCTGCTTGCTTGATATAAAGGAATGTATATTACCAAACATCTCTATCTTCTGTCTTCTATTACTAGTACCAGTAGATAACTCTTGTCTGGCAGTGTTCCCCATGGAGTTTCAGTGTTCTGGCTTAGCAACAGAACTAGGAGGATTCCCATTTCTGTTAGGAACATTTTCAGATCAGTAATTATATTTCAATTATGACCCCTCACTTCTGAAATAAGCACTGCACTCAGGACTAGTCCACACTTGGATTGGTGTTTTATTTTAGCTGGCATACCAGACACAGTCAGCCTTTACGGATTATTAAAAGCAAATGGGAGAGAATAAGACAGGAAGACAAAGCCAAAGAACACAGATGTTTATTAGCCTTCTGGAAATTATCAGACCAGCAAGAAACATTATTAATCTCATGCATTGAGAGAATGAATATTTCAACTGTTGCTTTTGATCCACATCACTGATCATCTCCTGGAGAGACAAGATGAGATGAGTTACTTGTATTTAGAAATATTACAAGGCTCTTCTAACCAGGTTGCAGACTGTTTGTATGAAGAAACCTGTTAAAAGATCTGGAACATCCTAAGCCTTGCTGTGTGCTTTGGCAGGAGGAAAATCAGGATTTCAGTAACGTACACATTCACACGAAGGTTCACACTTAAGGGGAACTACGTATCCCTAAAGCATTCTGCAACTAAAATGATAATAGCCCCAGAGCTTGACCAGTGCAACCAAGAGGAACTGGGTAAGCATACAGTGAATATAGGCTTCTGCATTTTTCATCTCTCAGCAGAATTATGTAGTCACATGACGACAAGAGAAAGCATATCAGCATTCATGTCTCTATAATTTTTCTTAAATGTAAAAAGATGTAGAAATTCTATGTTGTCCTTTGCAGAGAGATATTTAAAATCTGGAATGTAAATTAGCTGGCTTGACTGTTCCATTGTTATATCTGAGTTTTCCTGATAATATGCACACTCAAATATAGATACTTTGATTCAAAAAATTATGTTTTGTTTGGCATTAAAAAAGGTGGAGGAGCAAGTTAATTCACATCTATTACAATATCTTGTCATCCAGACTTTTAACTTCTTCCCTTCAATGAAATGTGTTTAATTTATAGTAACCATATATTTGTCAGAAAGCAAAGAAGTTTTCATGTCCCTTAGATTTAATGTCTATACAATACAATATATTCAAAACAGTCAAACTGAAACTAAAAAAATATATAAATTGTAAATCTAAGTGTGGTGTGAAATCAAACGTAGAAGCTTGTTTCCTTATAGCTTTATAATTCATGCTCACTTCTGTGACTCTTTTCAACCCAAAAACTCTCAATTGTTAAGAAATTTAATGATGCCTCATAATTTACAGTGTGCTTATACTGTTAATGTTCACTGATTATTTTACTGGAAAAAACACAGCTTTAATTCATTTGATTTATCACCGTAATTTTTTAAAAATAAACATCCACAACTGATATTTTATGGGATACTGCAAGACAATACAGCCATTTTAAAGAGTGCTGTGTCTATAAAATACCTGTGTTTCTGTCTGGGTGACCAGAAAGTTTTATGACTCATGTCTAAGTGCCTTCAAATATTCCATGAATACTTACGGTGAGATATAGCTAGCAATAGTAGGACCACACACTCAGACAGTTTTTGTGATGTATTAAAAAAAGTCCTCGAGAAAAAATGTGCAACATAGTGGAATTTTTCCTGTGTCCTGAGAGATTAAAGCAGAAGGGCTTGGAAGAGATTAGCCAAAAACTCTTGCATCTCATCACTAAGCTGAATTCAAACCCAATTAAATTTGGCACTGAATCTGTGAAGAACTTCACATCAACACCAAATTTTAAAGTTTGAACCATAAATTCCCATGGTTTTCCACAGATTTTAATTTTTCTGTGATTAAAGTGTGTAGTTGCTAATTCACAGGTGCGGGAGCAAGTTTGGGCACAGCTTGTCAAGACCTATTCAGTCACGAAAGGCAGTTTGGTACAGCCTTTTGTGAGACCTAAGGCATGATGAGAGGAATGAGAAGTTAACAGCTAGAGAGACTATGGGAAAAAAAAAAGAAATTGTTCACCCTCTTGGCAAAGTGGAAAGCAGTAGGCAGTGCAGGACAGACCTTGGAAAGTCTGCTGCAGCAAGGAATAAGGGAGTGGAGGGAAGGGAGGAAAAGATCACCTATACAAGGTAAATATGGAAACAGAAAAATCCTGTCAGAGGAAGTTATAGGTACATAGCTAGCAGGAAAAAGCTACATAAGACATGAAAAAATGAGCTTATACATCTCTGGCAAGGAAAAGGAATGACACCTGGAGAAGCAATACCATACTGAGCATGATACAAAACCCCAAAGCTGAGATGTCAACAAGAACAAACCATGCTTCCAAAAGTGATAGGTGAGAGGCATTTGTTTTTCTCTCCCTCCACAGTTTGTGTAACTTGGTCATTTCAAAGGGACTGTTGCTGAATACCTGGCAGTAGAAGACACACAGATGGCTAGAGAGAACAGAAGAGAGTGAAGCTGCTGTTTCCACTTTGGAATTGCAATAGCGTCCCTTGAAAGAGCACAAGTGTCACTTAGGAAATGAGCACTGTCAGCGCTGGAGCTGGTCAGCTGGAGAGCAGTAGAGTTTCTCCTCTGAAAGCTCATTGGACTGATGTCACCTGCAACTTTCCCAGTGCTCCTCATTAAAGAATCCAGATGCTGCTGCTGGGGTGAGAGCATGCTGCTGCTGAGATAAAATAGTCCACTGCTGTTGATCTTTGAAGAACAGAACTCTGCTGAACAGGGAGGGGTAGTGGTTATGGAAGATAATCTATAATAAAAAACATAAATGCCACTAGTGTACCAAAATTCCAACACAGAAATTTGCTCTCAACCCTTTTCTTTGTCAAATCTGGGGTGATGTTCTCAGGGGCCAACACGGGATAGTCTGTTTATTAAGTCCCTTTTCAGTCTTAGCCCACTCCTCAGAAGGATGTATTTAATGTACATCTCTTGAACCCACTGTCTCTTTCCAGATGCAAATCAAACAGAAGAGAGTGCAGCTGCTACAGTTTTCTGATTATGTACTTTTGCTCTCCTCTTCCACAGGGAACTCAGAGAATGAAAAAAAAATTATATAATTTAACATTTCTTGGTTATCAAAGAGAATACAAAACATAGAGTCCTGTAGCCAGTTGCTATTCCCCAGACGCTTAAAATCATTTCAACAACAAAGATCTCAATAAGGCAGTGGGAATGTCTAGATTGGCTAGAATGGCTGGATTGGCTGGAATGTCAGAAGGACATAAGAAGTTCATCTCAGCGAAGGAAATATTCAGATGCTGATAACAATATGCAAAACTGGACCAACTGCTCCTAGCAGTAAGCTTCACTACTAGCTACAGGGTAAGCGTGATAGACACATGAGGCTGTAAACCCAAAATTCTCTTTATGTGTAAATGTTCTCTTCATGCAGGTTCTGTGCTCCCATGTGGTCCTTCCTCACTTCTCTCCATGCAGCACATGCTGCCAGTGTGACAGGATTGCACCTCTAAAACTATAAATCACTGTAAATTGAAATGAGGAGAGGGGAGGGAAGAGGAGGGGAGAGGAGATAGCCACCATATCATATTGTTGGACTGGAAGGTCCACAGGTATCCATGAGGACAAAGTGCTTCTGGCAGGTACAAAACAGCTTTTCAGATTAATATATAAGAGTGACTTATAGAAGGTACAGTGAAATTACACAACCTTACAAATTTTCAGTCAATTTAACTAAGTGCTTCCAATTTCCATTTTATATCAGGTGAAACAATGAATATTGAACAAAATGTTAATCTCTGTCTTGAGCTTTTTATTAATCTCTGTATTCAGAGCAGAGCATTTATTAAACAAAGGAGTCAGAAGAATGAAAAGCAATGTAGAGCCTTTGGCTTTGGACAGCTCTTGTCCATTTAATACTTTTCTCTTTTGAGTATAGTTCAAGATGCTGTTGGATATTAAGAAAACAAGTGTTTATCTTCATGTTCCCAGTTTTCTCATTTTAGCAGATGCTCTTCATCTCCTAAATGTAAGTTCCTCTTTTATGATCAATATCTTTTCATCACATCATAGAGTATATCTTTGCAACTCTTTTTATAAAGTACTCAAGTAGGAAAAAAAATCAAGGATGATAAAGAAATGTGGTGAAAGATGCAGGGTGAAGAAATGCTATGGTTCTGATTATTTGGCAGAGGGGAAATAAAATGATCATATGCCACTTTCTCTCACTTTTTTTCCTGTAGTCTGGGTTTCAACCTGTGGGCTTTTTGCATCAGAAAATCTGCCCAGTTTGTCAGTAAACTTGATGGTACTTTGTAGCCAGGATGTTGCCCCTAAGCCAATCTGACTTGCAGGATTTGCAGACTGCCTGCTGGTGTGAACCAGCTCCAATGGAGCTATGTATTTCTCCATTTCAGCATTTGCTAAAATTTTATCATTAGAAAAATTTGAATTCTGTGCAAAATTTCAATTCTGTATAACAAAGGCAATGTTTTAGGCTTTGCAAAAGAATGCAGAGCCACATCACTGGGGGTACCATAATGGCTACATTCAAACAAGAGATGTGATTGTGGCAGCAGCTCTCTGGCCACAGATAGCAGCAGGCACAACTTTCCCAGGCATTTTCTCCAGGCTGTGAGAAGATCAGAGAAAAGAATAAGAAACAATTCTTACCTCCATTTGTTGTACCTGCTGTTGTGCACATGTGGAATGTGTTTTGGAGATTTGTTTACCAAAGGGTGATTTCCAGCTCCCCAACTCTGGATAACTGGGGGAAATCAGGAAGCACTGTAGAGCAAGTATAAAGCAAATGCTGAAATCTAAATCTAGAGCAAAATCTTCTGATTTATCCTCAGGGAACCTGTTCTTCCATATAATTTAAAGCAACTGCAGACTTACTGGAATAAGTTGGATGCATTAGATGGGCCAAGAGATCATGAGAATTTAGAGTATCACCTGCCAAATTCTGCCTGTTATCACCATCTTAGAGTATTTTTGGGTTTGTTCTTTTTTGCTGTTAATTTGCCAATAAAGCTGCAAAACCAAGGAAATGATCAGTCTGCCCAGGCATCTTCAGCCAACCATTAGAAACCCATACAAACCTGCATATAGTCAGGAGAAATCTGCAAAACAAATAAAGGAATAAAACCACATCTTGAAAACAGAAAATGTATGAAAATGCTACAATGCAAGACACTATGCAAAAAAACCACTCACAGAATAATGCAACAGATTATGAAACAAGTTAACAACCTTTTTTTTTCTTCTTTTTTAATCTTTTCTTACTCTTCTATTAAGAAAATTAAACCTAACCCAGGAAATAAAGTGGTTTTCTCTAATTTCTGGTACATATGCACCAGCACAATGGAAGACAGATTCTCAAGCACCTGAATTAATTAATGGAATTCCTGACAACAATATTTATGTCATTTTAAGCACTCAGCACAGGTTCAGACTTAACATGTACACAAATGCAAAAGTGCATATAAAAATGCAGGAAAAAAAAGCAAAATTTTTGGAATGGGATTTCTTATCTGTGGAAATAGGCTGTCTGCATTTGCCTACTAATGGGTTTGATTCACATAATAGGTTACAGTTCTTTACATTTAGTAGAGCACTGCTATTTAAGGAGAGGAAAGGGGACAAAATTGAAACAGCTGAGATCTTCCTTATGTGACAACTGCCTTTGCTCATTACGAAATGTTTTCTCCATGTAAGCCACTCTACATTATAAAATCTACAGCACAGATCTGAGGAAACATTTTGTCACAGATTTACATTTTCTGTTCTTCAGTTTCTGGTTAATATTGCAGAATTTACTTGAAAGCCAGCTGTTTCTGAGAGCTGCCCATAAAGCTCTCCTTCTCATTCTTTCTGGACGTTTTTGCAGAAGTTTCTTGTGCCAAGCACAACAACAGCTTATTCTTCATTGTTTTTCAAAGTCACTATAAATAATAGAAATAATAAATATAATCATGTGTATAACTCAAGTCTGTAAGCACAATAACTCTGGTGCCTTGCTGAAGCATCTGTCAATAAACATATTTGTCAGGTTTAAAGCCTATTCCAAAAGTAAATGCTGAAAAATATCCCATATTTGGCAGTTTAGATAATAATTCAATTTTCTGAATCTCCCTCTGGCACTTGTGGAGTCCATTCTGTGTCTTTCCAGTTAAAGCTTACTCGTTTTTATATCACTACCCAAATGATCAAAGCTGGAGGAAAAGCTTTTAGTCCTACAGAGTATAAGGAAGCTTGTATTTTATCTGACTCTTCATGATGGAACTCCATGCTCAAACTGATCTAATTTTCTCAGATATAGCAAGAAGGAAAATACCTCAGAATCAGAACTAAGAAGTTGTTGACATCACTGGTGAAGAAGAAAGTTAAATATTATTGTGATAAAGATTATTTATGATTTTAGGTATTTAATTCCTCATTTATTAATATTGTTACTTTTACAATTTGCAAGCGTACACCATTAGTGAGAAAGATTTGGGTAAAGAAAATATTCTATATTTTCTGGGACCCACAAAAGTGGGTTGTAATATTGTCTAGTTCTGAGAGTTTCTTTTTTAAACTTCACATTAAGGGATTTTTATGGAAGTGGAAACAGAGAGTTCAGCTGTCATTTGAAATAGTTTGGTTTTTTTTTAATATTACATGATAATTTACTAAAAAATATTTTAAACTATTTATTGTGTCAGATGGTCTTCATTTGAACAGGAATGTATCATTGGTTATAAGCAGTATGAAGCATATCACGGCCACTTCTACTGTCACATCCATACAATTTTTTTCATAGTAGCAGCTCACCATGTTGTATGAAAAGGAATTTCCATTGGTAAGTATAAGCTAGCTGTCTCTCTGCCCCACATATATTTTGAAATTAATTCTGTGAAAGTGTGCTTTATGATCTTTCCAGAAACTCAGGTGATGCTGACTGTCCTTTTCTGATTTTACCCAAAGTATCAGAGCAATCTATGCCTATGATCTTTGCTGGTGCTTGTTCTCACATAATACATGCTCCCACTTTCCTCTTGAATTCAGAATCCTCTGACAAAATTCTAAGTGTTCTTCCACAGCAGGATAATTTTTTTTTTTTCCTAATCTTCAAATTAGTTTTTCTTAAAAAACAAACAGCTGTCCTGTGTACTTTTCGCCTTGGTCAGTTTCCCTGCAGGTAGTTTATCTAGCAGCCTTCAGCATGGCACAGAGTCTAATACCCCACAGCTTGGAGCCCTAACTCTGCTATTTACTGCCCACTTCTCCTCTGGGGCTTAAACACCACCATTTTCTGGCTGCTGCAATCTACCTCATCTGTGACCACATCTGTCATTCTTGTTTGGTTGTGAACACCAGGAAAAGAGAGTGTTACTCCTGTTCACCCCCTCTAGCCCCTTTTCATTAGGGAATGTCACCAATACAATTCAAAGCTTCTTAGATTGCTGCACAAAGCCTTGCTGCACTCTTGGAAGGTGGTTGAGTGTCATCTCCCACAAAGACCCTTCCACTAACTGTTGGTGGGAACCCAAACCCACTGCAGGCAGCTTGCAGCATGTCCTAGCGATGACAACACTGAAATTGCTTCCTTCTAACCTTGGTCAGATCTTGACCCACATGTCTCCTGTTTGTCACTGGAGTTTGGTGCAGTCAAGTCCTGCCTTTCCACAGAGCACAACATTCCTTCCTCTTACTGCTCATCACTTTCAGAGACCCAGTACCCTGTAACCATCAGGTGTCCCATGGCACCTGTCACAGCATAACCCTGTGACTGCCCCTGGGCTTCCAGTTCTTTTTGTGTCCAGACACAGACACTTGAGACAAGCCTTCCTTCAGTGCAGAAACTAAAACTACCCAGTATAAGTTTTTATTTGAAAACACAGCATGTGCATCACTTATCCATAGGATGATAACTGACAAAAAAGATGAACTGCACATATTATTCAATCACAATAATCTTAAAAAATAGCAAAGACAATATGGATATTACTTTTTTCCAATTTTATTTTACCTCCCTCCATATTCTAATTCCGATATTTGTTTATAGTACCAATCTTATATCCAGAGTATGTGGAACCGGATTACATACTGATGAGATCTGAAAAAAAATATATAATTTTGGGGTTTTTTTCTTTTTAAAAGATTTTTCTCAGCTTATAAAATAAATTTTTCCACTTCAATCTAGTACCTGGAAAACGTAAGTCATCCACAATCATTTACAACACAGAATATAAGTCAAGAAAGGAAAGGGGAAGATAAGGGATTCTTAAAAGTTTTTATAATGAGTTGCTGGAAAATGTCATGCCATTGCTAAAGGAAGGTGTTTTAAACTGGCTGCACTTACAGTGTTCCAGCTACAAATCAAAGGAAGCCAAAGGAAGCCTGTCCCTAAGTAGCAGCCCCAGTGCAAGCAAGGAGCAATATGGTGGCCTGGGGTCCCAGGGGTCCATCCAGCCCCCGGGGCAGCAGCTGCCGTAGGTGTCCCGGATAGCGCTGTGCTGGTGAGGCGCAGCCTGCCTGGGCCCCCCGGCTAGCTCCCAACCACAGGCAACTTTAGCGAGCACTTGTGGAGTGATTTCAGCTCTAGTGAGTTCAGTTCTCAGTGATTTCAGCTCTGTGCTCGCAAAGTGCCCCAGCAGACACAGGGAAGGAGAGAGGTGAAGGCTGTGTGGAGTTCTGCAGAGATGTCTTTATTGGCAGCTTCTGCAAAGGGTTCCAGTGACAGCTCTTCCACTGAACTGGGCAGAGGTGAGGGTTTAAGTAGGGTACTGGGGGATTGGAAATTGTCCAATGGCTAGGGTCGAGGAGCATACGACCTATAGCCTTACAGAGAGATAACAGGGGTCTGAGTGCAGAAGAGGGGCAGCTCTGGTCCACTCATCATGACTCTGCATTTCTTATCTTAGGCGAGTGACCGCCATGGAGGCCTTGCAGGGCCTCTGCCTGCTACAGAGCAACAACACTAATTTCAGGAGGATAATCTTGATATTTATTTTTTGTTTGATGGATGAGAAACAAAACTCAAAAGTGAAAAAATAGTGCTCATAGCCAAAACAATTTTTCAGATTTTTTTTTTTTTTTCTTCTTGGTATTCATCAGTAAAAGGCTGAATAAATGTACCTGCATGGGTTATTAACTGGGAATATTTAGAATGGTTGAATGCCCTAAGTCCTTACTGCTTTTAGCTCCTGTACCTTGTTTACTTCCTTTCTTCCATTGTCTTGTATTAAATGAAAAGAAAGAGAAAGCTAAGGAGATATTCTTCATCTTCTGTATTTGAATAGCCCACTACTTGTAAATAGGACAATTAGTGTTTTCTTTTCATATGTTTTACCATGCAAAAAGAACTATTAATATTTAGAAAATAGTGTATTTAAAATAATTGGTTATTTCCTTACTATTGATACTAATACTTGACATTACATTACATTGATTCCCATGGTAATCAGTTGTTACAGCAATATATGCAGGCAACATAATCTCAGAAGGGCAACTGGCAGAAGTCTAATCAGCTCATTTGCAGAGTGCAGAAATTGATTTAAAAAATAGAAGTTCAGCTTCTTGAATTATCAGTTAGGGAGAGCTATGTTTCTTAAACCTTAACAGATATATTAATTAAAAAATATATAAATCTGTGTACAACTGAACCATCAGATTTCTATGTAGAACAGCTCTGGTAATATAGCCAACAAGTGGCTTCACTGCATTTAAATGTGGCACTGCCAGAAACAGGATCTTAAAGTATAAATTTGAAGACATTGGAGAAATGTATGTTTTATTTGAATGGGAGCAGAATACAGATATACACTTAAAACCAATTGTTAATCTGTTTTCAAGTTCCCAAGTGTAGTAAGCAAAGTTGTGAACTGCCACACCTCATTTGCTGAAAGTGATTTTCACCAACTCTCTGTACTTGAGACATTTGGTTCTCTTGTCAATTAACTTGCTCATTCATATACACCTTTGCCATCCAGACTGCATTTGCACAGTAAGTTCATATGTGAAGTTATAAACCTTTGCAAAACTCTATTTCTAAATACAGATTTATTCAAAACACTGCAGATAGGAGGAGCCATCACTAGATCAAGGTTCAAGATATCAGTCTTGGCTTTCAAAGAATGAAACATCTTTATAGCTGGTTATCCATAAAATTCATCTAAAGTTTTAGGAACCAGATCTTGACTTCTAATTCCCAAGCATTACAAAGTTTATGATGCAAAAATTGTGTAAATGCCACTTCTCTGCCCCAAAATTGAGAAAATATGTTAAAACAAGTTAATTACATTTCTTTGATTTTACTCTCTTTCAAAATTTCATTTCTCTATGAAGCTGAAATTAAGTTTCAACATCCTGTTGGTTAACTTATTTATTTAAAGTATGGTGAGTCCACAGTGATCTCAAAGTAGGGAATGAATAATGAATAAATGCAGATCAGTCTAATGTATTCTCTCAATGTTATTGATGGAGGTAGAAAAACTTATATACTTTTGTAGGCATAAAATTCATTTAGAGAACTGCTAATTCTTGCAGATCCTCTTTTTGAAAGTGCAGCTTTGGATAATTTTAGGTATAACTGTTTTACACACATCCACTTCTATCAAATGCCCTCCTATCTACTCCTATCTACAATAATACAAAAAATCAAAAACCATTTAGAAGAGACCAACATTTTGCTGCAGTCTAAAAGACAAGTGGCCATACACAGTAAAGAGCTGGAGTTTTGCATGCCTGCTACCTAGAGCGCTACATGTCCCACACAGTACAATTGCTATGCTGCTTTTAGGTTTTTATTAAAGAAAATACTACTTTTGATATTGCACATTTAAACATGCCCAGAATACACAGATTTTTTTTTTTTTTTTATCTGTGGTGGGAATTAACTTTTCAACTTATTCCTACTCACATGGAGTCATAGTGGCAGCCTGCTTGTAGGGGAAGTGGAACATGGGAGCAGGAATAAGAGCAGATGCACTGGCCTCACTTCCCACCCACCAGTTCTCAGCAGAGTCAGCAGAGATTGGGGCTGCTGGGGCCAGCTTAAAGTCCAGAGCAAGTCTACAGTGTGTGCCAAGTCAGGCCACCATGGCACATCTGCAGGTCACCTGTACAGCCCAAATCAACAACAGACATGCCTAAGAATGTCATAGCTGCATCACAGTTGGAATGCAGCTCTAGTAGGTTCTGGGGGGAGAGCCATTGCTTAAAAGAAGCTCCTAAGTGAAGATGGAGAGCTCCTGCTGAGACCTTACCAGCAGAATTTTCTTGAGGAGCACTTTTCACAAAATGAGACTCCCACACCATCATTTAGGTCTGCCCTGAAACTCCTGGAGGGGGCATGAGCTCAGGGCTCTGACATCTGTCTCTGCTCTGCACAGTAGCAAAAGACAAAAATTCAGTGACTGCTTCTTCTTTCTTTCAGCTTTCCAGTTCTTCATGCTTTCCACACAAGAGAGCATGGACTTCAGAAGATGTTGGTTTTCAGTCTACTGAAATAAAGTGAAGAAGAAATGCAACAAATTTTTAAATCTCTCTATGCACTACTAGTTTTCATCACACATACCTTTTCATATCTGCTCACTAAAGCAGGACATTCATAAGTATTTGCTGAAAAAATCTGGCAACTTCCCACTTAGAGGGAAGTCTTCCTAATTAGGCATATGAAATAGTTGCAAAAGAGATGGGAGAGCAAGAGATTCTTGGGAGAGATTGTTTGGCATTTTTGAAACTAGAGAAGTTTGTCAGTAGATTACATTAGCTTGGCAAAGGCAAAAAATGGGATGTAGGTTTAAAGGGTAACTGAAATGATTTACAGAAAATATTTGAAGTAAAATGGTGAAAATTGTAGAGCAAGCAACAAAAGCAAGAAAAGTAGATGGGTTATTACTCTGCTTTCTTGTGTCCTAGGGAGAAAACTGGCTCAGGAGGAGGAATGACAGGAAGCAATGTGACTCTTCAGGTTCAGTGGTGGAGTACCAGATCCTGCAGAGTAATGCAAGGAATGTGAGTGCACACTGACAGGCCTGTAGCTGCTTCTCTCCCACCAATAAAATCTCACATACCTTCAAGTGAGGGAAGATGTCTGTGGAGAATGCAGAACCTTGAGCAATGGCAGGGAAAACCAGCCAAATACTTAAGATATAACAGTAACAATAATGGGTGTATAGGTTGTTTCTGAGCATCAACAATCACTCTTGCATCAACAGGATTTATAGGTTGATTTTTTTATATGGAACTTCTTCAAAAAGCTTTATTGTGGACTCCAGGCAATCAAGTCCTGTGATTCTTAGTTGGAAGGCTTATTGTCCAGCCTTTAAGTATATCAATTGCTTTTGGAAAGCTTTTCAAGAAGTATAAACACAGGCCCTAGAAATCTTTTTTCCCTCAAATCCAGGAATCTCATTTCTGGTTCATACAGTTTGTTAAGAGCAGCATAGCTTCTGATCTTATTTCTTATACAACTTAAAGTAACGCCAGACTCTTTAATGGGGTTACTTCAGATAGAAATTGCTGGCAGTAAGACTGAAAGGAAAATGTGTTATTATATTTCTTCCTTTGTAAGTCAAAAGGAAAATATGAAACTGTACTTACACTGAAGTTTGCAGGTTCTGTTAAAGCCCTCAAAACAAGATTGTGTGTCCATGATTCCAGTTAAAAGTATTATCTATCTTACTGCTGGGGGGAGGTAGTTGAGAAGGAAGCTAGCCACACTTAGCTATGTGAACATGAAATGAACGTCTTCGTAATTTTCTTCAATTATACGGGAAAAGTGTAAAGGGTTTAACTTTATAACAGCACATTCTTAAACAGTAAATTAAGAACTTTTCTCTCCAGATTTTGTGTGATCATCTTCATTACGGTATTTTTCAGAGAACTCAGCAGGCAGTCTATTTTAATGAGAAGGGGTCTAAAAAATGTTAACAGAATTAGTATAGCTACAAGACAAGTTATTTAAGTGCCTAAAACATAGTAGATTTGTACAAATATTTGAAAGTCTTTTAAATATTAAAATATTAAAATACATATTAAGAGAAAAAAATATTTTTTCCTCTATATAGATAGAGTAAATTAATTTCTATGCTGAAGTCTATAAAAACTCCTAATCCAACACTTCAGAAACAGCGTCAGTAGCAATTTTTCAAGGAAAAGGTAGGATAAGAGTTTTATACACAGGATTATTAGCAAGCAACTATTTTAAACCCTTTTTGTCCTATGTGGCCATGCATTACATCAGATTAATTCTTTTACAGTAACAGATAAGATTCTCCTATGTCTCTTTTTGGGGCAGTGTAACACTTTAGTGTTCAGGTCTTGTGACATTTCATTGTGACGTGAAGTTGCACCAGAGTGTCTATCAATTGTGTCAGTCAGGAACTCTGCTGTGCATTCCCAGCATTTTTATCCAACAGGTTTGGCTGAGAAGGACACCTGTGGTACTTCCATCATATGGTATATGCTCAGTTGCACATATAGATCATCTACCCAAAATACTTCAATGGAGAGTATTTTGGTTATTTCAAACTTAGTTTGGATAGCAATTTGCTGACTGTAGCACCTTGCTTTTGGAGTTGCTGGCTATGCAGTGCCCTTTCTTGAATGGTAAAATTATGGGCAAATTTATTCTAAAGATTATTCTTGCAGTTATTGAAAAAAACCTGCAAGACAATGTAGTCATCAGTCACAGCCAGCAAAGTCTGTCAAACAAAGCTGCAATGATGGGGAAGGGTCTTTAGGGAAAGCCATATGAGGAGTGGCTGAGGTTACTTAGCCACTTCAGCCTGGAGGAGACTGAGGGAACACTCATTGCAGTTACAATTTCCTCATGAGGGGAAGAAAAGGGAAATGCACCGATCTCTTCTCTGGGGTGACCAGTGACAGGTGACAGAATTAGACAGAAAGGCACTAAGCTGTGTCTGGCAAGGTTTAGGTCAGAGAGTAGGAAAAGGTTCTTCACTCAGAGGGTGGTTGGGAAGTAGAACAGGCTCTCCTGGGAAGTAGTCACAGCACCAATCCTGACAGAGCTCAAGAAGTGTTTGGACAATGCTTTCAGGCATATGGTGTGACTCTTGGGGTGTTCTTGTGCAGAGCCAGGAGTTGAACTTCAAGGATCCTTGTGAGTCCCTTCAAACTCATGACATATTATGATTCAATGATTCTTTCCACCAAGCCATGAAGGATGTTAACTGTACACTTCTCACTGTAATTGAACCTGACAAAAAGCTATGTGCTGTGTAGAAACCATTTAATCAAAGCATACTGAGCAGAATCAATAACACAAACTAAACACAAAATACATAGAACAAATTGAGATTTTTTTTTCCAACCCTCTTTTGGTCAGTGACTTTTGATGAGGAGGCATTCTTGGACCACTGCAGGGATTCTTACTGAGTTTTCATGCATTCTATCAGCATTCTTCCCACAGAATAACTAATCTTCAGTAATTGTAAATGCTTGGAAAGAAAAAAATCCATGGATTACAGGGAAGAGGGTTTCTTAAGGGATAGAAGAACCACACAGCTAGAGAATTCGTGTCTGAGCATCCCATATTCTTTTCTATCAAGAACAGTATTTGCATTAATGAAATATTTTGCCATCAGCAAAAGAGCTCCAGTTTTTGCCCCCTCAGCCTGCCTTTTCTACTCCAAGGGCAGGCCAGACTTTCCTACTACACCTCTGTGTCTGTCTCTGGCACTGTGCATCCCAGCTAATACAGAAGAGATGCAGCAATTGCTCACTGTACCAGAAGCCTCTCTGCTTGTCCCTTAATGTAAGGGTACAATGAACTATGATTACCATGTGGGAATCCTTTGGCTTATGGATTCAGATAATGCTTAATCAGAATAAAATTAAGTAGTGCTAGGGGCCAAACATGGAAAAGAAGAGAAGGTTATGTGATATATACAGATATTTTCCTTTCTTTAGAATATCATTTCATGATGTGAATAGGAAGATCAATGTGATCCACAAAATCCATTTCTTGTTTAAAAGTAAGGATGAGTTACTTTGATTTACTATAGCACAGCAAACATCCACTAACTCAAAAAAGGATAGAAATTCTAGGAAAGTCTCTTATAATGCAAAGAAGTTAAATGTATAATAAGCTGTATGTCATGGGCACAAATGTAACACACTGAAAAGTGAGCTTTGTGGTGTGACTGCCATCAGAGTCATGATAACCTCTTAGATATACACAAATGTCAGTTTGTGGCATATGGATTTATACATTCTGATTTACACTAGAATGGTGTAATTCCTCTATATAATTCCTCTAACACTGAGGAATCAAAAGTCAACTTTTGTAAAATGTGACGTCATGTATATTGAAAAGTTTGTCCATAGCTTTGATTAAAAACCTGTTTTCTAGAAGAATCAGAAACCAAGTTGTTACTTTGGAACAATTTGTCTCCCCTTTTCCAGCTTTTCCCCACAAATAAAGTGTCAGAAGAAATATTTAAATTCTTAGCAACCAAGCAGGAATAACAATTTCATCACAGTACCTCAACAGTAGATACAGTAGTTTTTCAGATTAACTCTAACTAGAATAATCAGAATAAGTGTAACATCCAGCTTAATTTTGATAATGCAGAAGTCCTTATTTAGTATGTCCAATTTGATTGATACAATGCCATCAAGATAAAATAAACATGTATGTAAATCTACATTCATATATTGCTATTCTGTTGTAATATATTTATATTTTCCATTTCACTCAGGGCAAATCAGTGGGATACTGGAGAAACTTTCTTGATGTGATGCCCAGTATTAAATTAGATCAAATACTCTCTATTTAAATTTATTGCAACAAATGACGTTGTCAGCTATCCAACTATTTTAGTACTATTTACCACAATGTAATTTTAAAAACAATAAACCCTTGTATGCAGGCAAGGCAGTTAATAATTGCCCAGCAAATTAAGCCTTTTAATGCAATACTCAAAGTCATGGGTATAAAAAAACATCCTCTTTCAGATCAGCATGACATTGCAGCAAATATCAAGTATTCTTTTCCTTGTTGATACCAGTGACTTATTTTTTCTTGGCATTCACCCTACTGCCTTGAAAATAGATTATATTCCTTCTGTACAATGCCATTGGCATTGCTTAATATCAGCTGTTTGAAAAACCAGGCACCACTTTTCTGTTAAAAATACATATTTAAGGTACCCAGTTGCCTGCACAGTAAGGGGAAAGTCCAGGAGACACTCAAAAAGCTAATGCTAGCATGGCCAATGCCTACAACTTGCCATGCTCCTCGTGCAGCAGGAAGTGAATTGGACAAGGCAGCAATTTTGTGGAAAATCTTAAAAACCACGCAGTCTACATAAAAAGCTTCATGAACCTGAAAAGCTAAGAGGGGGAAATGTAGAATATAACAACCCCCACAGAAAAACTCTTCTTTGAAAAACATTGAGTCAGAGCTATCATAGCCTTCTTAAGCTACCATAAAAGTAATCAAATGCCTAGCAAAGAAAATAAATGCAAGAAAAACTGACTGTCCTGACAGTCAGCTGACAAATCAATATAGTATATGGACATAAAAAAATACCTTTCCATTTCAGGATGAAAGCAGAGATTTCTCAGATACCTTCTGAATAAGAAAGCAAGGCTCTCCAGTACCAGAAATCATTTTGCTTGGAGACGTCTGCATGTTTAAAGAGATGAACTGTAAATAATTAGGAATATATCTGTTGAAATGACCAAATTTCATCATCTGAAAAACAGTAACACCTGCAGTTGTGACCTCTGCTGTGGATGCAGGATGTAATTTTCCTACAGGATATCTAAGATGATATGTCTTAGCTCTAAGAAAGCATTAAGATGATATCCCAAAGCTAGTAATCAAAAGACCGTGTGCAGTGGTGTATTAAAAAGATACCTCTAAAACTTGTGATTAACTATTTCTTTAATTCTACAAGTGTTCCAAGAGGAATTTGGGGTGGAGAATATAACTTTATTAGTCATGTCCTACAGTTGAGTTCTATTTGTTAGACCAACTGTAACTGGGAACTACAGACAAAGCTAAGAGCTTATGATGAAATTTAATATCTGGTGATAAGCATCACAGGCTTTTCCTCCTAGGTAACAACCCAATTAGTTTCTTAATCATGTCCTAACAATAATTTTTCTGGAAGGTGTGAATATGCATGCATGCCTACAGAAGCATTGAAGAACCTGACTGACATCAGACCATCCCTAGACAGCATGTCAAGAAAGATACAGTTACAAATAGGCTTAAAATTAGTATATTTTGTACTGTCAATGTAGTAATATTTGTGCTTATGTCTGTCCCATTGTGCTGCTACTCAATGTATTCACCAAGAATTTAGGAATTTATCTTTCCTTCCTGCATTTAGTAGAGATGGAAATTCACATCACCAATTTTGTTGCATGCCATCCTGGCTGTCTATACAGAAGCACACATTGAGAAGGACCAGGGAAAATCTGAATACGCTCAAGTTATTCCGTTATCTTCTGTCCCATTTTCTTTCCACTACGTTTACTACTGAAGGGTGTGAGCACTATTTACAGTGTCCAGACTCAGTAGTGATCTCTTTCACATAAAGACCCACACGGCTGGATTGCATACCTCTGCTCTGTGAGAACCTGCTTATCCCCCGAATGGCCTTGTGCTGTGCCTTCCAAATGCCCTGAGTTTGTATTAGGTCTCTGTGACTTCTCTTTTTCAAGCCATTGTCATCATACAGCACAGATATTTATTTTAGTGAATCAATTTTCTCCTTAGTATAACATTAATAACACCCCTAAATCCCTTTTTTCTGCAAGTGTTTTGAAACTGCGACTGATTACAAGGGGTAAATCAAGCAACATTTTACTAAAGGTTCTTTCCTTTAGTCAAATGTCAGAATTCCTCAGGAGGAATCATAGTTTAAAATGTAGTTACCCATTTTGTTTTACAGTTTGATTGTTCTCACAGGGGAAAACTAGAAAGTAAAAGTAAAGCACTAGAAAGATTTAACATCACCTTAGTGAAATTTCAAATGGCATTAAATTAGTAGGAATTGTAAAAAGTAATGAAAACTGACAAGTAGCAAGGTAGGTATTCCTGAAACTAAACACATTATTCTTTTTTGAATTATATTTGCTTTAGCTAAATGTGAACTACATCATGAATACTTTCCACTGATTTTACTTTTACTATATTGTTATATTTTATCACAGACAAATGTTGCACTATATATTGTACCACAGCACAGAAACTGCTGATCTATGCATGGCACATAAAATAATCCTAAATACTTAGGGTGTAGAAAGTTTGAAAGCTACAGGATTGAAGGAGGCCTAGGAATGACATTGGACAAAAAATTAGGCATCAGTTTGCACTGCACTGTTGCACTATGACACGAAATAACTCACGCACACACACTAAGATCAAAAAAGTAAAAGGAAGTAAAAGGAGGGCACTTTATTTCTGACCTTGCAATATATAGAATTCCAAAAGTGGCAGTGGATTGGAGGATGAAATTGTTACCTCTCCAACTATACTGGTTAAACTAACAGTCTATAAACTCTCTCCTCCCACAAAGAAGAATGCAAAACAATCATTATTTACATGACTGTGCATGAGAAACTCCAGTAGAAATATGAAAACATCAGAAGGCATAGAAAACTTTTAAAAGAACAGGGCGACAATGCACTTTGGGTCCACTTATGTAAATGTTTTATGCCAGAAAAAACAGAGCTGAAATTCTCTTCCTAAATGACCGTTATTTGGATTTTCAGCCTGATGAATCAGGCCTCTTTGCCCTTCCCTTTACCATAAATAAGCAGGAGAGAGCAGCTAGATGTACATACATGTAAGGGAGGTTCAGCATAGAAAGGACAATAGTGATACAGGAACAAAAATTAACACTGTTTTTCATTAATATGTATATGGAATATTCACAAAGTCATAGTGCCCAAACAACAAAAAAGAATGTAAAGTGTAAAAGTAACTGCAACTACTCTAAAATTTAGTCTATTATGGAATAATAGTTTTTTTAAAAAAAGTTAAAACTGAACCATCTACTGAGGGGAATACGATTGTTTTAGGATTTCTGAAGAGAAGGCTGAGTTCAAAGCATTATTCAGTGCTGGCCATGGCTGTCCGGGTGGGGTGTCAGCATGTGGCTCTGATGCCAGAGACATCACACAGACTGTGTGCCCCATCTGCAGTGCTGGCTCGGGCCAGCGGTGAGTGGGGCAGGCAAGGGGAGAGCTGGGCTGAGCAAGGGCCAGGCCAGAATGTGTTTCTGAGGCTGAGGGGAGGAAAGGGGCTCTGGGCAGTACCCTGGGCAGGGCAGGTGCTGCCCTCAGCTGGGTGGGAAGGTGTCTGGAGCTGTCAGCCCTGGTGAAGTGTCCAAGGGGCTTTGGGGATTTGGTCCCATTCCTACAGCACTCACTAACCTCAGCTGTGATACCTCTGAGTTCCCACATCCCCTCTCACTCACATTCCCAGGTCCTTGTGTCCCCTGCCCCCAGCCCAGCTGAGCTCCTTCCCTCCTCCATGACCATGGGAACATCACCCAAATCCTGATGGTGCTGAGCATCCTGCCATGAGTACTGGGGGTGGGTGACCAGAAAGAAAATGTCACACAAAAGCTCTTGCATAGCATGAGGAGCAGCAAACCCAGGAGATGGCTTGGATTGTGGAGGAGATGGAGCAGAAGGGTCAGGAGTCACCTAGACTCAGCCAGGGAAGCGTGCTCCTCTCTGCCTGCAAGCACTGGTGCTTCTGGGCCTCTGCCAAAATCCTCCTGGTACTTTTTAGCCCCTGCTGGCTGCCCAGGCAGAACAGCGCTGGCTCTGACAGCAGCAGCCAGGGGGGAACTTCCAGTAGTGCTGAGAAGGAGAGGGAGGAGGAAGAAAATGAACAGCAGGGCACTTTCAGCTGGACAGTGGAATGGATCTGCTGAGGAGATGCTCCTACATCATGCCAGAGAACGTGCTGTGATTCCTCCTCTCTCATGTCACAAACTCAACAGAAGTCAGATCCTGCTTCCTGCACAGTCTCTGCACATGCTCCAAGTTGACAGCCTTCATGCCAGGAGGCACAGGAAGGACCTACCTTTTTTAAATACATTAATGAATTTGTTTGGTTTTTAAAATCCTATTTCTGTGAGTATTTAGGCAAGACTTCATTGGGAAATGTTACCCCTTGGCTCCATCTCCCCCTGTAACAAAGAGATGAAGCTTGAGCTCAAATTTGCATTGGCAGTGGTTACACTGATGCTAAGATATTCAGCACCTCCTCCTTATGTTCCCTCTTTTCCCCATTTTTCACAGAAAGTGATATTCTTGGAATGAGGATCTTTGTTGAAGTGAGAGTAAGTTTTGACTTTCTTGACCTTTTCCTGCTTCATCATTATGAGTAACTGCTTAATTTTATAATGTCTGCAATATAAATTTAGAACTATTTGCAACTGCAAAATCCAAAAGTCTTGCAATCCTTGGAAATGACCAAAAGCCTCTTCACTCATGCTCAGATTTCCATCCAGGTGAGCAGAACCATTCCTAGTTGACAGGGCAGCTATCAGTTTTGTATAAAAGAGATGACAATGAAGCATCTCTACAGAGCATAGGCAAGAAAACCAGCAAAGAGCAGACATTGTCTCAGGAGGAAACTATTTTCTTCAGAGCAGCAGAAATGGTATCTTTACAGCTCCTGCTGAGTGCAGGAGAATTTCCCAGCCCCAGGAACTGCTGGGCACTGCCCCCCTGCCCCTCCTGCCACTGCCCTTTAGGCAGCAGCTTGTTGCCATCTCCAGAAGCAGTCACAGCCTCCTGGCTCCATCCCAAGGATCCAGTACAAGGCTGAAGGAGAGAGCATCCCCTGGGCTTGGGCCAGCCTGCTGGCCTTCTGTTGAACTAGGCTGCTTAAGGAATAATAAGTAGTAAGGCTAAAAAAGAAAATTAAACCAGCTTTAAATAATGTGTCCTGTTTTCTGTAGAATCTCTCCAAGCTAGAGAGGAAGAAAAGCATGCTTGATAGGCAGTGCAGTCTCTTCATAGGGAACTTCTAACCAAAAATTTTCTATTAGGGTAAGAGACCTTTGCTTTCCTGAAGTCATCCTGAATTGGGTTTGGAGACCTATCTAGTCAAGCATTATTTTTCTGGTTTAAGTAGCCAAGGATGATTACCATCCTGCTGCAATTTGCCTAACTTTTTTGAGGTTGTACTTCTATGTCAAAGGTTATGTCAGCTTATTTCTTCTGGTGACTGCTTTTATTGAAAACTGTGTCTCATGGCATTAAGTGAAAAGTCATGCAGTAGAAGGAATATCAGCAACAGCATGGAGTATTAACTTCTAATGTGGCATTGAGAAGCTTTTATGAAATACAGGCAGCTGATTCCAGATAATTATCCTGTTAATTATTCCTGTTTCAGATTAAATTAAAGCTAACAAAGTACCAATGTCATTTTGTAGCTGTAACAGGTAGAATGAAAATATCATTCTTTCCTAAAAGGTAACGAATGAACATGTGCAACAAGCAAACAGCACTGCTGAAGGAAACCCACTTAACCATTTTCTTTAAAAATCACCTTTCATCTGCTTCCACTTCACAGCACTTAGATTTTTTTTTTTTTAGTCCACCATCTATGTGCTATTCTGATTTTCTGTACATTCTCCATTCCTGCTGCCTCAAGTTCATCATTACTAAGGTAACCTCTCTAGAGAAAATCTGCTTTTGTAGGATTATAACATAGACCCTGTCATATTCAAGTATAAAATAGCCTTGTATCTTACAGGATCAGTAGTCACTGAAATATTCTGTGAACACAGAAGAGACCTAAGAGGAGAGGGAGAAAGAAAAGAAAACAGAATGACACCTGAAAAATTTTACAGAAAAAGGCTTTTTCAAATGACTGAAGTCCAGAAAATATTAACTAGAATAAAAGTTTATTGCAGGAAAATAATAAACTACTCTACTTAAGATTTAGTAATTCCTTTGGTTTTCATTACATGGTACTAATTTAATTGGAAATGGACATGAATATAGCATGCATAAAATGATTTAAAATATTCTGCTGTAACTAAGCATTTTTGAATATGCCTTGTTGAATGCTAATTTTCAGAAACTATTAATTTGTGATTCCAACAAAAATATATTAATATTATATTATTAACTGGTTGTTATATTAATAACCAGTTGCATAGCAAATCTAGCTATGAATGATGAAATCTGGCACCACAGGACAAAATCCCTGGGGAAAAAAGAAAGAAGAAAATGCCACCTTTAGGAGACCTTTTATGGTATACAGTACACCACATAGTAAGTTCATGTTACTGCTATGGATTTATATTTTTAGTGAGTGTTAAGATGTTGCATGGAGATTTAAAACATCAATAAGAAATAAAATGGTTTGTACAGGACATTTACAGTTCACTTTAAGATCCAATCTAAATAATTTTTTCCATAATATATTTTCCTGAAGCAAGTGCTCCTGCCTCTTGCTATTAATATTAATTGTTACATTCTTTAAGTTTATGGGTTTTTTATTGAAAAGTTTGTTTTGACAATCCAAACATAAAGTATTTTATTAACAAATAACCATAGAATGGAGTGAACAAAATCTCGATGCAACAGTTTCACTGAAAGAGATTTTGGCTATGTATTGTCTACTACAGTATATCTTTTGGGGTTGAATTTGCTCATTTAATACAAAGGAGGATCTGCCTTGAAAATTAGGGCAAGGATTCCATAATAATTTGAAACTTTCTTTGACTTTTTATGATCGATGCATCAGATTCTTTGGTACTTCAAGACTACGCCAACCTCAATGAATGTGTCATAGGAGTGAATTAAGCTTGCAGCCAGGTTTTCTCCACCATGAATCATGAATATGTAGAAATGGGTTGTAAGTGCTTAACAAAGGAAAGTCCAAGAAGGCCATAGGATATTAAAACTCTTTGATACATTAGTTTAGCAACAATTTGGAGGGGAAGAGAAGAAGTCAATTCAGCTATTGGAGGTTATCAGAAATTACTTAATGTAACTTCACAGAGTAGTAAGAACAGTTCTCATTAGATTTGTTTGGCTTTGTTTTTATTCAGTTCTAGTTTCTGCAAGATTCAAGATGATAAACTGTACTAGAAGTCTCAGATAACATTTCTCTCTGTTCTTCTTTCTTGTATGCACATTTTAATGTAGTCCAGGTTATAGTAGTAGTAATGGTAATAATAAATGGTGGAATGAAACTTTTATTAAAAATTATTTTCAAGGGCTTCAAAATTTAAAGGTATACACTTTTTACCTGAATACAGTTTATGTCCTCTCAGAAGACTTTTATTCTTTTCTTTTTAATTATAATGACCAGTTCAACCTTTCTTACCCTGTGTATCTCTTTAAAAAGAAAACAACTGTTCCTTTTTATGTCTGTCAGTAATTATAAAATACAAGTGTATGCAATTAGTATAGATTCTGATAAAATTATGCATAATTTCTGCATGCTTTTAGACTATCTTAAGATTCTCTTCTTGTATCCTTCCATGTTTTGAAGAAAATGCAGTAAGTCCCTTACGTTATCTCCATGAGTATGAGAAGAGGACAACTCTTCTGCTGATAAAAGTGAAATGCTCACCATGCCCCAGGTGAGTGTTTATTTGACTCCCAAGCAAAGGGCCAAGTCTACTTCAGAGGCAGTAAGTTTTCCACAGAGAAACCTTGGGCTTTGGGATGAGTACTAACTGTAATTCCTAAGATGGCAACTCAGACAGCCCAAACATATGAGCAAATACAAGAGGTTTGGAGTCAGAGGTACAACAGAATATTCAGGAACAGAATAACAAACACAGCACAAACAAAAATTAGATTAATTCAAATCTGGCTTGTGCCAAAAAAAAAAGCCTTCTTGCTATTAATTTTGGTCATATCCTCTGTTATCTTTTTGTCTCATGACTGCATGCAGTTTAGAACATTTTTTTGTCCTTAAGGGTAATGTCACTGGTGTTACAAATCTGCCATGAATCACAGTGGCATTATACTTTCTTCTACAGACCTAAAATCAGAGCTCGAAATTTTACTGCCAGGGATCAACAGGATATGCAGTGCCATGAGTTTGTGCTTAATGAGCTTCCAATGCCCTTTCTTTTCTCCTCATGCATGCATGAGGGAATCATTATACTTCCCAAAACGTTGGCCCAGAATTCCATATGGAGAAAGCATCCCAACTTCAAAAACTCTAGAGGCATCTTGCAAGCAGTGTACTAGAGAGAAAATCAGTCTGAACTCTGTGTAGACTGTACAAGAAAATCCAGTAAATGTGTACAAGCTGTGCATTAGCTGGGTTGCTATTTTTTTCATGCTCGTTAGAATGGCTGATTTTACATTGTCATTGCTGTCTAGTTATTCAAGGTTCCACTTCTAAAATTGACATTACTTCTTTCATTAAACAGTCAGTTGATAAGCTAAGGAAAAACTGTCACAATTCTTCTCTCTAACTAATTAGAATTTTTTGAATAATTAAAAATTTTAATTAGAGCAGTCTCAGGTGCTTCAATGTCTTTGTCTCTTTGAGGGGAGGGGGGAGAGAGAGCATGATATGTTTCTAATAGTTAAAAATTAGGAAAGTGGTTTTGAGGAAAAGAAACTTCAAAGTGTACAGCATAACCCAAAGACCCAGTTCTGATTTGTCAAATTAAAATTAGCAGAGAACATGTTAATTTACATTTAATACCCTTTGGGGGCAACATTTCCAAGTGTGCCTCTACAGTAAGGAAGCACCAGTGGCATTCCTGTCAGGGCTGAACACTCTGCTCTTTACCCATCCATCTCTCTGTAAATGCTTTCTTTTTGTGAAAGAAAGCTTTAAAATATATTTGCAGTAATACAACCTACACATAATTTTTAAGTCTGCAGTTGCCTTTTTTAATAGATTACCAGTCCTTCAGGGCAATCCTTCTATATGATATTGCAGTCAAATCCATTGCCATATCTATAATATCACTGCCTCTTTCACAGATATTCTAGGTTCTTCTGTGCCTCTTCCATTATTGCTCAGCCTTAAACCTGTTTCAACACCAGAATGAATTTATCCTTTTATTACTAGACAAAACTGCTGCTATTCTTCCCATTATTTGAACAGCATTGAGCTGCACAAATGTCATCAACTATGGTTCAACCAATAAATCATGAACTTGAAAATATTAAGCACTGGTAAATATACTCTGGTACATTTGAAGGTACTGTTTCAGTAGTTCTGCCTTATTAAGCCTGAGAGCACCTTTTTATTGTTGCCTTGAATTTCTAGCAAATGTATAATCTCCCCAGTCCATCCAAGGCTCTTAATTCGGGATTTATTTCTAGAAAATCTTCAGAGCTGCATTCAACTACATGAGAACCAGTGTTTATTTAATTTTGTTTTCCATTTACTGTTTTAGAACCTAAACTTTCAATTTCTTAAGCACATTCACAAATACTAAAATAGTTATTTAGAAAGATAAGCCCACAATCTGCTGCTGAAAGGTGACCTTTCCAACATCAGTCCAAAATTGCCCACTCTCGTCCATCAGATCCCTGCCTCAGATGACTGAAATTTTAACAAAAGCAGACAAATATGACCTAAACCATTGAAAGGATTATTCTTGACCTTAACCTAAATCTGAGAATCTTTATTTAATATTAGTGCCACTCTTAATCCTTTGCTATTTTCCCTGTATTTTTCACTCAGTATATTCTTTAGAGAAGATGTTTGGTCTAGGTGTTTCAGAAGCATCAGTGAATATTATATGCCATTTTTCAAAGACCAAATTTAGATCTTCTCTTAGGAAAATTCTTACTAAATGATGCATGAATAAAATGCTTAATACAAAAATAAGGGTGTTCTTTTTACAGTTCAGATAAATAAACAAAATAAAACAAAACAAAACAAAAAAAAAAAAAAAAAAAAAAAAACACAAACCAAACAAAAAAAAAAAAAAAACAACGAACATTGGAAGAAACTCCTATAGCTATTAATTCTTATTTCAGTCTTCTGAATTAGGGCATGTTATAGAAGGAGTTAATGCTACCCACACAGAAATGTATTTGTACAGACCTGTAGCTGTGTAAGTAGAAGTGGTGGTGGGTATGGGCAGCACTGGCAGCCACAGATTCCAGGCAGCCTTAGGCCATTAGAACACCCAGCTTTACTCAGCCTTCCTCATGTCTTTGCTTTCATCTGGCATCAAGTCCATCAGCCAGCTGAGTCAGGCAAACAAATTCAGTTCTCCTGGGTGGTGTTTCAGGAAAGTCCTGTGCTTTAGAGTAATTTCTTAGAGTGGGATGTTTGCACAGCTTAAGATAGCGAGGGAGAGGTCTCCACTTGCAGTCTTACCACTCTGCTCACCACCCTGCCACAGATCCCTTCTCCACCACCACAGCAAAAGTGAATATTGATCTAATCAGTCAAGAAACCAAAAGGTGTTTTGTTTCTTTAACAGCAAAATGTGCGACAGGTCACTTCAGTTTTGTCCAGCCTTTTAAGGTACTGCAAGCATCTTATGTTCTTTAAATTGTCTTCCTGCACAGAATATTTTGATATAAAAGGTCAGCAGTGACATTATCAATCAAGTTTCCTTAATGTGATCTCAGGATGGAATTACACACCCTTGAACAATTGCAGCATTCTCCTACAAGGAGACACAATAATCAATGACTTGAGGACCTTACTGGTAACTATTTTTTAGGCATAGTTTCATTTAAAAGCCAAACTGTTCATTCCTATTCAAAGACTAATTTTTTATATCCAGTTTATAAGTTTATAAAAATTTTCTATGTAATGTTAGACCATTTCTCAAGCTTCATAGCAAATAATTTTTTCCCCAAGCCAAATAAGCATGAAATGAGATGACTGTAAGTGTTCAGACTTATATTTAAGTGTAAGTTGACATTTAAGTATTCTCCAATTATGCTGCTGAAAGGGCAAGGACAAAAATGTATTCAACATCAAATATAAGTTTTGATTTGCCAGACACCATTATTCATATCAGCTATGAATAGTACATTTGTCATCAACAACTGATCCTATCAAAATACCTGTTTCTTTTGTGTAAAGCATTTTTAAAGCACTGAGCAATCAATGTATTTAATATTAAAATTGATATTTTCTTTGCACAGACACCCACACCCAGTGCATTAACACAGCTGCCTTCATAATCTGCCATGTCCCATAGGTCTGAGTGTCATAATGATGTAGCATTCTAAGAACTGCAGTATAGTAATACTCTTCTATTCTGTTTCTCATGTAAAGGAATTTCATCTCTCTCTCTCATGAATAATCTGATCTAGGTTGTACGACATTCTTCTACCAGTCATAAGATGAGAATTCTGAACCATCAGCAAATTTTTGATGTAAATCAATGGTCAAAAGAGAATTAAGTAGGAGGCAAAGGATAATAATGGAACAATCAGCTTATCAGAAACCTCACTTCTCAAAACCAGCTAACTTTTAGCAAAGCACTTCCTAATTCAACTGTCAAGAGTCAGCATTTATCAAAGGATACAGAAAAAGCTTTGAAACTGCTGTATGTGATAATTAATACATATTTGAGATGGAGCGGTATTAATACTAGATATTATTAATTTAGGAAGGGCAGTTGTACAGAACATTTCCAAATGGACTTAGTATCTTTAAAATATGAATGTGTCTTTTTTTCCTTTTGAATTGTACCAAGAACAGAATAGAATTTGGTTTTCTGACCTTCATGATAGATGATTGTACAAGGACCATGGACAAATCCCAAGGCATATTTTCATATCAAAGTTTTCCCAAATGAGAATAAATTAGAGGAATTATTTTGCTAGGCTTAACAATTTTTGAATCATCATTTTCTTATATCATATGGCCTCAGATAATTTGGATGAAAAGGAAAATAAAACAACTGCAAGTTCAAAGTTACAAATTGTGTGTGAGAATGATTTATAGCACTAAATTAAACAAAGTATTGGAATTCATAATGATTGGAAAATCTATTTTTGGGCCTCCCAAAATTAGTTTTAAAGATGTTACCTCAGCTACATGGAGTCTTCATTATAAGCAGAAAGAAATTGTCCAATCAACATTCAAAATCCTCTCATATTTATGTATCTGAATACACTGAAGATTATTTTGCCTGAATTATAGACATTCTATAATTTATGGGTTTTTTTGTATAAACCTTTTTATATTATTTTTACTGTAAATTAAATATTTTAACATTATAGTACTAGACATCAGTGAAGTATTTAAATAAAGGCAATGCATATTGATTACAAACCAAGCCATATTTGTGCACTTCTCAAATACCAACAGTACATGTGCATGCATGTGCAATTCTGTGTTTTCACAGTTCTCTGCCACCCCTGTATTTGTCAATCAGTAGATGCAGAATCTTATCAATCACATCATCGACCCAGACTTCTGATCCAGGTGAAAAATGTCCCTGCCCATGTCTTGGGTTTGGACCATAGAACCTTTAGAGCTCCCTTTCACTCAAAGCATTCTGTAATTCTGTGATTATGTCAGGCCCTTAATATGTGCCCTGCTCTTCTTGTCTCATTCTGTCCCACTCCCCTCCCACTCCCAATCCCCTCATCCAGAACATTGATAAAGACGTTAAACAGGAGTGGCCCCAGAGCTGAGCCCTGGGGAGCAGCACTGGTGACCAGTCAGCAGCTGGATTAACCCCATTCCCCACAATTCTCTAGGCCCAGCCATCCAGACAGATTTTTACCATGTGAAGAGTGCACCTTTCCAAGCTGCGAGCAGCCAATTCCTCCAGGAGGATGCTGTAGGAAACATGTCAAAGCTTTACTAAAGGCAGACCACATCCACACCCTCTCCCTCATCCACTCAGTGGGTCATCTCCTAGCAGATCAGATTACACAAGCAGGACTGTCATTGAGTACCCAGCTTCTTCCTCCACCTCCTTTGTCACTGTTTGCTGTTACATCCAGCAAAGGATGAAGATTCTTCTTAGCCATTCTTTTGTCTCTATAATATTTATAGAAATATTTTTATTTTATTTACAGCACTAGTCCAAGTTTCTCTTTGGACTTTAGCCTCTCTGTTTTTCTCCCTGCTTAAGCTCATGATATAATTTTAGTCCTCATGCATGCTCCTTCTTCCAAAGGTCATATACTCTCCTTTTATTCCTGAGTTCCAGTCAAAACTTTCTGACCAGCTGGGCCAGTCTTCCCCAACATCTTTCTTCCAGCCTGTGGGGATGGCCTATTCCTGAGCCTTTAAGATTTCCTTCTTGGAGAATATCCAGCCTTCCTGGACTCATCTTTTCTCTGAGACTGGTCAGAGAGGTTGGATCTCAAAAAGTGAAGATGAGAACATAAAATATACTTACCAGTAAAAGTAGGAAGTGGAACAAATTTAAATAAATACAATAAAACTGATCAAGTATATTTGTGATACACATTACAAACAAAGACAATGTACCAGTAAACAATATAAAGTATCTTATTCATAAGACATTAATAGCAAGCTAACATCACGTTAATTACATTTTAATCAAGCTTATTTGGAATAATGGATGCAATATGCCATAATGCAGTGTAGTGCAGATTGAATTGGCTTTGTCTTCTTTGTCCAAAATACCAAAGGGAAAAATAATTATTCTGCTGCAGCATGGCAGTTTGTATTTATGGACTGTCATTTTATTTTTCTAGCAGTTCATCTAAAGATGTGTCATATGAGACCCTCCCAGATGCATACTCATTCTTTCAAAAAATGTGTTGTCTCTTCCACAACATTTTTCCAAAAAATGTGGAGTGGTCCTAAATAACGTAACATATTAAAAAATGTTATTTGATTTAAACATTTTTAGCTACATTTAACTTGGCAGTAAAGCCCAGTGCTTGTAGACAAAGATTTTTATTTGTTAACTTCAGTGTCCACTTAATCAGTCCTTTTAAAATTCTAAATTAGAATTGTATGTTTCATAAAGAATGTATTTATATACTAAGAATGAAATACTGTAATTATGATTAAATTCCAGGTTGGCTTTTGCAGAAATATCTTTGCTGTAAAATACTATGGTTTAATGATATAGTGCACCACCATATTTTTTTATAGGAAGTTATCCAAACACACCATTAAAATAAACTTACAGATTTTTTTTTGCACATTAATTCTTAAGAGGCAGCAAGAAGAGACACCCGGTACTTTAACCCCTCCTGTATCTTTTTCAAGACTGTAATTATCTGCACTCAGACCTGACTTTGCAGAAATAACTAGATCATTCCTTTTACATATTTTGTATTTTTTACCATTTGCATACTCAATATTTTTTAAATCGCTTTAAATATTCCATAAAATGTATTATTTTGTCACAAGGTCTCAATGTAAATAGAAATACGATTTAAGTCTTCATGACATGTATCAAAATACTTTGTTTTAAGAACAAGCCTTAAATGAAGACAAAGGAGGGGTGGAGTACTCACTCATTGTAGTTCCACTGAAATAAGCCTTAAAAAAAAAAAAAAAAAAAAAAAAAAAAAGGAAGGGATGGAGATATCATAGAATCATTAAGGTTAGAAAAGACCTCCAATATTATTGAGTCCAACCTTTGGCCAAACACCTTCATATCAACTAAACCATAGCACTGAGTGCCACATCCAGTCATTGCTTGAACACTTCCAGGAAGAGTAGCTCTACCACTTCCCAGGGCAGCCCATTCCAGTGCCTAACCACTCTTTCAGTGAAGAAATTATTTTTGATGTGCAGCCTGAGCTCCCCTGGTGTATCTTGAGGCTATTTCCTCTTGTCTTGTTACAGTTTCCTGGAAAAAGTGTCCATTTCCTTCCTTGCTGCTGTTGCCTGGATTCAAAAGACAAAACTTGCAAAGTGCTAAAGTGGTAAGATAAAAAAGCAATTTTTTAATGAAAGCTTTCAGGTGCACAAATGTGTCTCTGCACATGCATGATAAAGGATTTTTATAGTTTTTTTAAGATCAATTAATTAGTATATCTGGAAGGTATATCCAATAGGAGATCAGTTGCCCCAGTAATCCACCCTTGAGTCTGCCCCTTGGAGTTGGTCCAGGGGCTTCTTTGCTCCATTTCTTGTTATATCTCTTAAGTTCGGATGGAAAACAGTTGTTCTTGTCAGGAATTCTCTTCTTAAGAGCAAGACTAAACAGAATTTCAAGAATGTGTCAATAAGGGTTAGTTTATTGTGAGAAAGGGCAGGAAAAGCACTAGAAACCACAAAACTATGTTTTAAAAATCTACAAGGCTACAAATATATGAAAAATACGTAAAGAACTAAAAAAAACTGTTTAGGCTTCACTATCACCACCTTTCAGTTAGTTGTTGAGGACAATGAGGTCTTCTTGAGACTCCCAGCTCCCTCAGCTGCTCCTCCTCATAGTGAGAAGTTTCTGACCGAAAGTAGCTTTGGTAATATTTTTCTTTTATTTACCTTGTTTTTAGAAGTTGGTTATTTTACATGCTTTGTCCTAAAATATATGGCATTGTTGACTAGTTTCCTGGCACTGCTCTCCACATTCTAACCATTTTTCCCACTGGGAATGAATTCCCATTAGGAACCAGCTGTCATCTGTGAAAGGAACTGTGTACATCTGCAGGGTATGGCCTTTTAATTTCCATTGGGTTCTGAAATATATATTTTGAAGGACTGAATTGCCTGTCCAAAAATTCTCTGCATTTCTCAGCAAAGTAATATACTCAACAGTCTCCATTTCCTTATCCCATGGCTCACTGTTGGCATATACATTAAAATAAAATTGTGTTTCATACTGTTCTGTGTTCTATCTGGCTTTCCTGTTTACTCTATGACACACACATACAGAAGGAGCTTTGTTCACAAAAGTAAGCAGGATTCACACCTCTGAGTCTTTTTACTCTTGACCTTCTAAAGCATTTAACATTTGGCCTTTTGAAACCTGAGTAAATGCCTTTAAACACCTTCATCGAAGACTGGGCTTTCCTCTTTTACTCATAACTACTGTATGAGTAGGTCTGGTGTGGAAAGAGGGAAGAGAGTTCTTTGAACAGGAAGGTGATTCAGGTCCCACTGGGGAGATAGAAAAGGAGGAGGCATAGTCCAGACCACCAGAGCCCAAAACTAGGAAGGGAGAAGAACTCCAGAACCCCTTTTCCCACCTTCCTAAGGCAAGAAGGTTGGCTTTTTTTTTTATTTTTTTTTTTTTTTTACTTTGCGTTCAGTAAATATGTCTTTCTCTGGCAGGTAATCTCCAGACAGTCTACTCTTTGATTATTTCTAAAAAAATCAGAACAAAGATAAAGAAGACCATGCTGCAAGGCTGAAGTAAAATATATTGATGCAATGAAACTGAATAGAAGTAGTGTAATTTCTGATATCTGTGAAACTCTAATTCAGGGCATTTTTCTGTAACACAGACTATAGAGGACAGTTACAGGGAAAATCTGGTGGGGTCTAACTAGAAGGCAGAAAAAACAGAACTCAAAATAGCAGGAAAGTTGCTAACACAAAAAATGTTTGTCAGGAAAAAACTTCCTACAAGATACAAGCATTAGCTATCTTAACCCCATTATGTAAGTTTTTCATCTTCCTTATGAGATAGTTGCCTATGCCTCAAACACCTGTGATCAGAAAGAGGGTGGTGGCATCTGGAATTAAAGCAAAAAAAAAATTAGAAAGATTGGAGGGAGCTTTTTCTTAAAAAATGCTTGATTACAGAAAGGCTAAAGAATGAAAGAACAAAATACATTATTTTTTATGAGTTTGTTCATGTAAGACTAATCTTCTGAGGAACATATAGATTCTCCATTATACATAAGAAATGAGGAATTCAAAAGGCTCTGGGAGATTGGAATCAGAAGTGGTACTGCCTTCAGGAAACACAAAGTAGAGGAAGTGTAGAGCTCTTACTCAGTCTTTGCTTGTTAAGTAGCTCCCAACAGCACATTCCTTAATCAGAGATATTTCTACTTCTTTCAACTCAGACAGATTTTATAAAAAAACCTAATATTCCACTTGAAAATGGAAAATTCCACTTGAAAATGGAAAACAATGTGTGAAATTAAAATAGAGAAGAAACAATTCAGACATATTGCTTCAGCTATAAATTTGTGTTCTTGATATTTATACTATTGCACAGCTCATGATTAGCTTTGAAATTGACACTTGAGGGA
Organism: Vidua macroura; assembly: GCF_024509145.1. NCBI lineage: Eukaryota > Metazoa > Chordata > Aves > Passeriformes > Viduidae > Vidua > Vidua macroura. Next base: position 12,697,870 of record NC_071572.1, read on the forward strand.
TCTCGCAAGCAATTATTCTCTGAATATTTCTAAAGTCGAAGTGAGTAGATATTCAGGAAAAAAGCATCTTGCTATCTTTTAGCTGTGCATTGTTCATGCTTTCAAAAACAGCAGCAAGTAATCTTATATTAGAAGAGGATTATAGTTATTTCCCATACAGGCAAAAGAATTGGTAAATTTTTTTAGATCAGGATTTGTGCATGATTGTCATTAGAGCATGATTTATTCAAGTTTAAGAGGGTCTTGAAAAGTTTTTAGATTGCAGTAGATGCTAAAGCTGGATTAGTAGATAGTATCTTCTTGTTAGATTTTAATAGCTTGTTGCCAGAAACTGTAGCTTTTCTTCAATGTCCTAAGAGCTGCTGTATTTGTCTATTATTTATTTATATGCATGGAAGATCACAGAATCATAGAATCATAGAATCATAGAATGGTTTGGGTTGGAAAGGACCTTAAAGTTTATTTCATACTAACTTTCCTGCCATGGGGAGGCCAGGTTCTTAGACCTCCACCTAGTGTGACCTTGAATACCTCCAGGGATGCAGCACCCACAGCTTCTCTGGGCAACCTGTGTCAGTGTCTCTCCAACTACACTGCAAGGAAAGACCTGGCTTCCTCCAAATATCTCATCTAAACCTACTCTCTTTTAGGTTTAATCCCTTGTCCTGTGACTACATGTTCTTGTAAAAAGTACCTCTTTGTCTTTTTCATAGTTTGCCTTTGGGTCCTGTATGGGTGCAATTAGGTCACCTTGAAGGTTCTTTTGCAGGTTTCATTATCTCAGCCTATCGTCATACAGGAGGTCTAAATATCTTGGTGACCCTCCTCTGGAATTGCTCCTACATGTTGGTGTCTTTCTTGTGCTGAGGATCTCAGAGCTGGATGCAGTACTCTAAATGAGGTCTCAGCTGAGAGGAGCTGTAGCATGTTGACCCTGGCTGGATGCCAGGCACCCACTAAAAATATTCTGTCATTCCCTTCCACAGCTGGACAGAGGAGAGAAAATGTAACAAAGGATTTGTGAGTTAAGGACTCAGAGAGATCACTCACCAAACACTATTGTGAGCAAAACAGATTCCAATTAGTGATATTAATTGAATTTATTACTCACAAAATCAGAGCAGGATAATGAGAAGTGAAATAAGACCTTAAAAACCACTTCCTTTTACCCCTCTCTCCTTCCCACCTCTACCTTCCATCCCAGCAGAGCAGGGAGATGGGAATGGAGGTTCATCACAGGTTGCTTCTTCCACTGCTCACAGAGAGGAGTCGTTCCCTTGCTCTAACATGAGTCCACTCCACAAGCAACAGTCCTCCACAAACTGCTGCAACTTGGATCACTCTTCCTTCCACAGAGTTCAGTCATTCAGGCACTGTCTGCTCCACTGTGGGTCCTCCACATAGTCAGAAGTCCTACCAGGAAACGTGCAGGAGCCTGTTCCAGCATGGGACTCCCACAAGTTCACAGCCTCCCCTCAGGCACCAACCTGCCCCAGCTTGGATCTCCTCCATGGGCTGTGGGTGCATCTCTGCATCCCCCTGCCCTCCATGGGCTGCAGGGGCACAGCTGCTTCACCATGGGCTGCACCTTGGCCTGCAGAGGAATCTTAGCTCTGGCACCTGCCCTTCCTTCTTCACTGACCTTGGTGTCTGCACAGTTGTTCCTCTCTCATGTTCTCACCCTGCTCTTCTCTGACCACAATTACATCTCTGCAGTAAATCTTTTTCCTTCCTCTCAAATCTGTTATCACAGAGGTGTTACCACCATCTCCAATTGGCCCAGCCTTGGCCAGCAGCATGTGTGTCTTAGAGCCATCTGGCATTGCCTCTGCCAGACAGGAGGAAGCTTCTGGCAGCTTCTCACAGAAGCCCCCCTGCAGCTCCACCATTACCAAAGCCTGGCCATGCAGAATCACCTCCCTCAATCTGCTGCCCACTCTACTTTGACAAAGCACAGGACAGATAAAAGATGATGTCTTCCTACTGAAGACAGCTTCAGGGATGAGCTAGGGCATGCAGTGAGGTTAAAAAAAAAAAAAAAAGAAAAAAATTGCTGTAGATTTGATCAATGGTAGCAGAAGACCTTAACTTCAGATTTATTTAGCAAAACCAAAGAAAGCTCCTGTTGTCAAGGCATGACAATTGTTCTACTCCTTCTTGCACAAGTGCCACTTCTGAAGTACTTTACCAGAATTACACAGACAGACATGTGCCCCGAGAGTTTGATGGATGATGGTGGACAAGCTTGGTTAGGACCTTGTTTCAGATGTGAATTTCGATGAAAAGTCAAGACCCCAGGGGAAGAAGAAAAGTTAGTCCGAAGTCACACTGAAATGCAGTACCCAAATTGCTGAACATTTGTGTGCTTTCCTTTTTTATATCTTTTGATTAAATTAGAAGAGTGATGATACTCTCATATGAAAAGCAGGAATAAGCAATCTCATGAGATTACTAAATCAGAGCCAATGCTGTTACTGTAAACCATGAGAAAAACGCTTCATGAAGTCTGCACACTCTTTAACTATTTCCAAAGACTTCCTCCTTTGCAAAGATCTCCAAATTTGTAATCTAATATTACTTAGCCTAACAACAATTATTTCTTCAAATTCAATTATGGCATTGATCCATGGTTGTAAATAGGCTAGTGCAATGAAGCTTATTTTTCGCTGCAGGTTGCATAATGTTTTTATAATTCAACGTGTCACATTTGTTGTGCTTCTGCATGTCTTTAATATTTGCTGTTCAAGTTACAGAGAAGTTTCACTTTCATTAGAATAACAATAATTTTAAAACAAATATTTGCATGTTTAGCGTAGGTGGCAGTGTAGGTTGAGAGGCGTCTGTTATGTAATATAGGAATACAGTCTTTTGTGGTTCATTACAACACACTCTGCATCTACTTCCTACCAAATGAAATGTGTTTTCAGAATTTTGTTCAAGCATAATTGTACAGGGAATAGGCATAGAATAGAAAAGATGTAAATTTTAAAAAGAGCTGTTTCACAGAGTATTTTATGTGCTTCACTAAACATTCTAAATATGGCAGCAGTCATATATGACAGAAAAGCAGAATATTCTGTATTTCCCTAATTACTTTTCTAGTCTGGTGTGAAACATGGTTTCTCAGAGTCAGTATGTATGTGACAGCTAGGGATGGGATTGATATTAATTCTGAAACTTAATCAATTTTGGTTGTCTCATCTTGATAAGGAGAGATCATGAAATAAAGTTACTCTGCTTTACTTGAGAGGCTTATATCATGTATCAATTTGCAATAAATATGTAACACTTGAATGAATCAATAAAAAATGCCTACTTAGAAAATAGCTAAGAAAAAAATACTTATTTTTCCTTGTCTTTTCCTTTGGTTGGAAGGAGTCTGGCATACATGACAGAAAGTAGTATTAGAAACTTAAATACAACATCAATTAATTTAGGTGATCTAACAACTCTTTTGTTTCCTTTTCTCAAGGAACTTCCGTCTGTAGACAACTAATTCATGGGGACTAATCCAAGTGAATCCCAGCCTGGCTTTAGCCAGTACAGTGGCACAGCCTGCAGAAAATCTTCACAATTTTTTTTTTTTTAATTTAACCTACCTCTTTCTCTAAGGATTTAGATAGATACAGATTTTTTTTTTTTTTTTTGGGGGGGGGGGGTGAGGGAGAGGGAAAAGAGTGTGTTTTAGTGAGTTTTCTGTTATGTATCTGTATTGGTGTGGCACGGCCAGGTTTTGGGTAGCAGGGCCCACAGAGATGGCCCCTGTGAGGAGCTGCTGGAAGCTCCCACCATGGCCGGCAGAGCCAAACCCTGATGGCTCTGAAGAGGGACAAGCTGCTGGCCAAAGCTGGGCCAATGAGAGAGGCTGGTAACGCCTCTGTGATTATATATTTAAGAAGAAAATCAAAGCCATGGGGTTTTTGCATCTAGTCAGAGAAGAGGAGGAGATGAGAGCATGTGAGGGATTAACACGGTGACACCAAGGTCAGGGAGAAGGAGGGGAGGAGGTGCTCCAGGCATTGGAGCCAAGATTGCTCTGCAGGCCGTGGTGAGACCGTGGTGAAGCAGCTGTGCCCCTGCAGCCCCTGGGGATCCACGGGGGATGCAGAGATCCATAACAGCCCCTGGGGATCCACGGGGGATGCAGAGATCCACCCACAGCCTGTGGGGATCCACGGGGGATGCAGAGATCCACCCACAGCCCCTGGGGATCCACGGGGGATGCAGAGATCCACCGACAGCCTGTGGGGATCCACGGGGGATGCAGAGATCCACCCACAGCCCATGGGGATCCACGGGGGATGCAGAGATCCACCCACAGCCCATGGGGATCCACGGGGGATGCAGAGATCCACCGACAGCCCATGGAGGAGGTGCCCAGGCTGGAGTGGGTGCCTGGAGGAGGCTGTGATCCAGTGGGAGACCCGGGGGGAGAGGGGCCCTGCTCCCAGGCTGGAGCAGCCTGTCCTTGGAGGGCTGCACCCCGTGGGCCGAGCCCCAGGTCGCAGCAGTTTTGGGGGCACTGTCGGCCCTTGGGGCAGTTCACGCTGCAGCAGGTGCGGTTTGGCTGCTGCTGATGAGAGCGGACCCACGCCGGGGCAGCTCACGGAGAGCTGTCTCCATGGGAGGGACCCCACGGCCCCTCACAGGGCACGGGCTCCTCTCCCGGAGCAGCGGACGAAAATCTCGGTGATGAACTGACCAAAGCCCCCTGCCCTGTCTCCCTGTGTTGTCAGTGGAAAGGAGGGAGGGGCTGGTGGGGAGAAGGTGTTTTAAGGACTTATTTTATTTCTCATTATTGTCCTCTGATTCTTTTAGTAATTAATTTCATTTGTAACTAAAGTTGAATCTGTTTTGGCCTTGAAATATTTCTCCCAGTCCTTACCTTACTCATGAAGCATTCATTAACTTTTTTCCTTCCTTTTCTCTCCTTTGCCCAGCTGTGGCAAGGGAGGGTGAGCAAGCCATTCTCATGGGTGCCTGGTGTTGGTCCAGTGTTAAACCACGACAGTATCCAAAGCTTTTTTGTAGAAAGTAGAAAAAAACTTTTGATGCTGTAAATGAATTTTAGTCTGACGGGAAAGCCTCAGACCACACTATACAAGCTCTGAAGCTGCTTCTCTTCACCTGTGCTAAAATACATATGGGAGTCTCCAAATCTGTGGTACAAATGCCCACAGTAAATACAAAATTACTGCTTGTAGGCCAGAAATAGCATTTGAAACCATAATGTTGACTTTTGTTGATTCTACATCACTGAGCCCACTGCAGATCTCTCTCATTGGAATAAAAGTTATTTGCATTGGATTTTGGTCCTTATAAAATGAGATTGAAAGTGATGCCAAGTATGCACTTGCTAAACAAGCTGGAATATACAGCTTGTTTCACCTTTTTCTTCCTTTAGGTGTCCTAAAAATCCATTCTTTCTCCCACTGTCAAGTGGTATTAAATGTGGGGGACTTTTTAATTATTTTACTTTTGAAGTTTAATGGCCTTAAGTTCCACATCACCACCTGTCCTCATTTCATTTACATAGATGGGAAGGTTCAGTGGGAGAGAAAAGGTAAATGCAGGGTAGGAAGACCTGTCTTCCTCTGCAGCATCACCTTGCAAAGCTGCACAACTGCCAGGCTTTCCACGAGACCTCAATATGGACACGATGTGTGGTGTGGACACACAGCTCAGATTCCTGAGCTCCCAGCAGTGATGTTCTGCCTGTGTGCCATTCCATTTCAGTAAGTGCCAAGAACAGCACACCTTTTGTGCTACAAGGCACTTGGGGTCAGATATTAAGGTCTGCTGAAATATAGGATATTTGTCAGACCATCTTCATAATGGGAAATGGACATAATTCAAGTGTTATAAATGGCAAAACTTAACCCATTTGGAAAATAAAAGGGTATAGAAAAAGAAGTGGTAGAAGGGAAAGAAGTTAAATGCTAGTCACTAGATCCAGTTCATAGACTGGATATCTTTCATATTCCTTATTCATCTGTAGAGCTACTCTGCCAAGTCTAAGTGAAGAATTTATGTACATAAGGTGGCGCTAGATAAAAGCAGGTAAGACTTACCTGTAATTGTTTCTTCCAAATTTGGTTATAAAGTCTGATGTTTAAATTTCTTCAATTATCTATGTCATGACTGTAAAAATATCTAATGGAGTTTGAAATCCCTATTTTCACATTCTATTTCTGAAGACATCCCTCAGCAAGACATAACTTTCCTTTGCATTTGCTCTTCTAAGACTAAAACTTGTCTGCAATAATGTCTTTATAGCCTTAACAATGTAATTTTGTCAAATATAACTACATCATACTGTGAAGTGTTCTGAAAAAATGCAACTTTTTTTCCAGATGTTATTTTAACAGAAGACTCATGAATGTTAAAGAATGGAGCCTATAGAAAAGAAGAGGTTCTTTATGTTCTGTAACCTTATGTGCATGAAAATTCCTGAACACATGGACAATCCTTGATAGAGTCCAAAAGAAACAAAGTATGCCACGCAGTCCTGCTAAGTTCATTGAGCTGGAATGAACAAGTACGAGATCATAACAGTGTTAGTTGATCTCTGCTCTTGTAGAAAAGAGTGGAATAAGGTTGGAAACCTGAAACTGTGGGGAACTCAGTTTGTGTAGTGCTATGGTCATTGCTATTGGAAAAGAGCTACAAGAATATTTGAAGTGACCAAGGAAAAGAAAGCATTCCTATTTTTTTTTCTTTTCTCCTGCTCTAAACTACTGTAATAAGAAAATGTATACATTGGCCAGCCTTTTTAGAAAGCATTAAAATCAGCAGTAGATACCCCTTTTAACAGAACACATACTAGGATGCATCAGATTTAAGGTGCAGGGAAGATTTAAGGTCCCAATTTACAGGAAAGTCACTGAATATAAAATAAGTCAAAACCATCTAAAGGTACAAGGTAGGAAAGCAAACAGTGTGGCTGTTGGTGAGAACACAGATACAATCTAAGTATCTCCCTCCTGATCCAAGCACATAATTCTGAACCTGCCACCCATTTCCAGCTGAAAGGCCAAGCTGCAAAGTAAGTATTTGATCCTTTGACCCTTGAAGTTGAAGAATCACTAAGCAGAATGTGATACTCACTTACATTCTTCTACATAATTTCTGAAACACTCTATGCCTTTACAGAGATAGGATAAGGGATCACTTGAGACCCCAGGTGGTACCCTCATCTTCTGCAACAGTGTGAGGACAAAATGTTCAATTTATATGTCAATTTTATGTGACTTGAATTTTTGTAATTTTATGCAACGTGCAATGCACACACTAAAGCTTTCTATTATTGTCCTCAGAAAGAAATATACTCTTACAGGACTTTGCTGATACTTCACATCTTTAGTGTTACTTTTGCTTAAATATCACTCCTTAATATTTAAAATAAGATATGCAGAAGGTGTTTATTTTATGTACAATTCAAGAATGTCGTTATTATCTTGCAGCCAATTCAAGAATATCATTATTATCTTGCAGCCAAAACTGGATAAAACTACAACAGCACCAAGAATTTTGCTCATAATTTTGAATCATGGGAAGGTAGTTATTTACTTTATTTTATCTTTGCTTCAGCTGAAAGTTGAGATTTCAGCTTCTGGCAAGAAGTTCTGTTTGCAGTTCTCATTATTGAATTCTGTATCAACCCAGTTTTAATACATTTAATACATTGGTGGGACCTGTGTTAATTCTCTCTTTCTCTGCCCTCAGCTGTATAATAGGAATAAAGTAGGTGGAATGGCAGGAAGAACCTAAAAGGAGGAAAAAGAAGATAGAGGAGGTAGTATGTGTGTCTGTGCATGAGGGAGGGGATGGGGAAAGAATAAGAAAAGAAAAAGAAAATTCTACACTCCTGTGTTCCCCATCACTATGTTCTAAGTGCTTTTAGTCACTCAACTCATTCCTCAAAGCTGTAAAGAAACAAATTCCTTTCAGAAGATCAGTATTTTTTCCTGTTCAAACATCATTTGGAGAGACAGACAGAGTGACTGCTCTTATCTTCCTTTCTTTTGTGCTTCATCTGACAGTTACAGTCTCTTTAACCATGTCTGCAAGCAAAACACATCACGTTACATTTCCGAAAGATCTCGTGTCACTGTCGTGATGCATGGCATCCTCTTAAGGCCTTCACATTAAACACAGAACTGAAGGCAATCTCTACTCCTGGGGTGGCTACAAAGATTGAAATACTGAAGATTACTGAAAGCAATGAATCAAAATGACTACAAGCTGGCTGAGCAGAGGAGACATATGACTAAAATGTGCCAGATCTTCTGCTTTGCATGCTCTGTATCCATTTACACCATTTCAAGATGGGACACAGTCATTTCTATTCAGGTTCAGTAATATTTGAACAATCTGGCCTCCTGAACTCTATTGAAAAGCAGATACTCACCGTTTGCCCAATTAGAGACATTATTATCCTGTTACATGCCAGGAACATCAGATTCTATAGACCTATTCTGTAGATCTATTTGCTGTATACATCTTAAAGTTCCTATAGAACAAAGGATATAAAATGTATTGCAAAATGAGCCATTTGACCATATTTTGCTCATTAAATGTCTGGTATAGATGGAGGTAAAATTGTTTTAGATATATTAGTTTCTTTCTCTTGATCACTAAATGATTTAAGAGTTTTTTGCACCAACAGTGACATCGATATTTGACCACATCTGTTGTCACATTGACAGAATTAGCCAATATTCTTGTTAAAAACAAGTGATTAATCAAATGTCAGCACGAAGCTTAACAGATTCTTCATAAAAATTCCACAGCCTGAAATATCTCATGTAAATTAGTCAGTGAGTACTTTTAAAGAAAAAGCACTTTTACATGAGCTATATTGATTCATATCTTAAAGCAGAGATGCGGAAGAGCCCTAACATTTACCAGAAAAAGCGTATGGTAATTTAACCATATTTAGAAATGAAGAATTTCTAGGGAAAAAATTCTCCCTTGCTGAAGAAAATACAGAGAGGTCATTAATATTGTCTCATTTTTTTTTTAATTCAGTATTCACATTAAATGTGTTCAGGAGTTTGTATTTTACCCTTTGATAAATAAGAAGTGTTAAGGACACAAAAGAGCCTCAGACACCAGGCATTTAGCAACCTGAAGAATTGTGCACAGGTTAGCATTGATTATCAGTTTTCTCTGACAAAGTAAAGCCTGTGACTCTGCATATGTTTGTATTTATACGAGTTTGATTCATGTTCCATAGGCATACTGGTTTTTAAAATGCTGGGCAAAACATCTTTCTTTTTTTTTGTTTGCTTGAGGCTTTAGAAATGGCAAGAGAAATGGCCAGTTTCCCTATGCTTGTTTGCAGCTGAATCACAGAATCATAGAATCTTTGGCTGGAAAAGTCCTCTTAAGATTACTATATTCAGTCATAAACCCAGATCTGCCAAGTCCAATAAACTATGTCCCTAAGAGCCACATCTACATGTAGCAATGCTACACAGGAGCGCTTCATTAGTCTAAGGTGGGGTAGTTTTGCAGATGTTTCTAATATCTTTAAGGACCTGATCTTGAATTTTTGTAGGAGATTTAAAAACACCTCAGAACTCATCCATTTTCCTAAATCTCAGTCACTTTGGGCAGTGCCTTTTGGTGTGTAAAGCAGTCAGCACTGCTTTTGAAGAGAAATATAAGCTCCTTACTCATTATACCATCTTCCCAGCAGTTGTGACTCAGTAGCAGATCATCATCTTACTGCTTCCTCCTCATCCATGAGCAGAAAAGAGGAACAGTTTTCTACTGACATTTCAAACTCAGCCATGCACAGCAGCTTAACAAGTCAGTATTTCCTTTTGACAGCTGTCTTTTCAGCTTCAGCATTTAGATTTTGGCTAAAGATTGATTTCTTCTTCCTTTTCAAAACTCCTCAAAAGCCATAATGTCTAGGTCCAAGATAATAATCTGGTATAATAGGTGGGTACTGGATAAACATTATAAAAGCTTCTCATTTGTCATGAATCCCTTCTGAAGCCAATGTGAAGGGTATACTTGGGAATAGTCTGAACTCCTACAATCCCTTAGGGCAAGAGGAACAGGGTGTAGTTCAGAGGAGTCCTTGACTAGTTGTGCTCACAGAGATTGTTCTCGGGTTGACAGAAGGCAGATTTGTCTTAAGTGTGCTCTGAGGCACCCCAGGTGCTCAGTGGTACATTGAGCTCTCTCTCTCACTCTACATCTGTCTTCCCAGGTGGCCATCACCTTCTTGAAGATCATCTTTAACATAAGAACAGATGAAAGCTGGGGTCTGATTGTGTAGGCAGCTTGTCATCTGTGGGTTATTAAATACAGTTCTTTACTCCAGGAAGTACAAGCTCCTAACTCTAGCCAGAAAACTGTAAGCATGAATATATGCTTACTCAGGTGCTCATACCATTCACAGAGGATATAATCATCAGGAATACCAGTGATAAGAGGCAACAAAGTTAATAAGCCAAAGTAATCTTTCCCCTTTTTTCCCCCTTCCACCATATTTAGCCTTTGCAGATGTACCCCAGTGACATTTTATTCGTAAAAATAAGCAGTGTGGAGCACCTGAGCATGGTATTTCGGTAGCCTTAGGTGTTATAAACATATGAGAATAGCAAATTACAGGGAGCTGAGTCATTTTGCTAAGGAAAATTCATTTGGCTAAGCCACACATCACAAAATCACAGCCGTTTTTCATCAGAAACAGTTTCTCAGGAAAGGTGTTACAGGTAAGAAATAAATGTTCCCTCCTAATCTCCTGGAGGGAGAGAGAGGCTTTCTGGGAGGTAGCACTTAGGTTACAGTGCATAACCACTGCCAAGTTACCAGCTACCCTTCCTCGCCCTTTTTATGGTCTACCTACCCATGCCCGCACAAGTAGAGCTTTATATCCTTGTGTGAGTAAGCACTTAGGTTGAAGAAATCACAAAGTGCTTATAGAAATAGAATACAAATGCAGCCTCAGTGAATAGAGCACACTGGCTGTTGTGCTCATGAAGCAGAGGCTACATATTATGCTGCTTCAGAGTAAAATGAGAAACAATTTTATCTTCTAAGGGAGATGAAGTGAACATCAGAGCAAGTTAAACAGTACACGCTGTAAGTCTCTACAGAGGAAAAATAGTGTCAAAAACCTTAGCCAGAGGTTAATTGATAATCGGTTTAATTATTCATTTGTTATTAATGATTACTAATGAGAAACATTAGAATAATCAATGTTCCAGCCCAGTGCTTTGCCAGATGTCATGTTAATTGCAACTGAAGATAGCAGTAGCTTAGCAAAATGCAGAAACAATTAGCATGATTGACTCGAAGCCACCTCACGCCTCTCTGGAGCATTGTTCTAGCAGCACTACAGAGCAGTATAAAATTCTCTGGGTTTGCAGACTGGGAAAAGAAGGTTTCTAATAGCCTTTGCTATAAGCCAGATTTGTCTCATAAAAGGTAGAAATTACAGTAAGTCTCACACAAGGAAATATATTGGCTTGGAGAGATCACAATCACAGGCTAATATGAGAGGAAATACAAAATAACCTACAGTGAATAAAATGTTAACACCAGTAATGGCTAATTGAAATTAAAATCTACTCTTTCCCCCATGAAAATTTTGTTGAGCTTTAATATTCCCAATGAAATTACTCTTTTAAATTATGCTTTATGAACTGAAACAACCATAAACCACTAAAGTACCATGTTGTTATTCAAAATATGCAAAGTAGCTTCTTAAACTACAGGTATTGTAAAATGCTGAGAAATTAATTTTTATTCTATGCAGAGATAAGGTTTCATTCCATAGTTGAAGCAGGAGATTTCATTTGGTTTAGACAAACTGCAGTACAGGATGAAACAGAAGTAGCATATGTACATCAAATACAACTTCCAATCACATAACAGAGCTCTCTCAGTGTCTCCATGCCCAGTTTGATCCTCAGCCACAAGATGAAAACTAGAATGTCTGTCTGCACATCAGGGAATCCAGGTGGCTCTGCTCTAACCCCAGACTTGCTTTTATTATTCGGTGGCTCCAGGACACAGCCTTTAGGATCAAAGAGTCCAAAGCAGTAGTGCCAGCAACCATCAAAGAAAGAATCAGCAACGGCACATGTAACACAAGTCCGAGGTTCCTGAAAGTTAAGAAAACACTGAGCCTACCTAATGTATGTGTCTGAACTGCTTTTAATCAGCCATGAGCAATGGGGTACCATACAATGGTGTAATCAGATTATAATTTTGAGTGATTGGGATATATATAACACAAAATTTTTCTTTAATTAACACTGACACTGAAAATAGGATGAAATTTTTGATTCTTATTGGAAAAGGTGGTTAAAAGCACACCCACCTTGATGATCATTGCATCCAATCCTGTGCACGAACCACAGCTCCTTGTCACAAAATTCTGAATGACAATCAAAAATAGGCAGTGATTCTGTGTGCTGCATCTGATTAGCATGTGGTGAAGGTGAGAAGTTTCCTCAGTGAAAGTTGGCTCATGCCTGGGGGTCTATGCGAGACCCCTGGCCTGCTCTCACAGAGCTAAGGGAGCAAGGTAACGTGACGTGCACTGCAGCTGCAAGGAATGAAGGACATTGATCAAAGGGAAGATTCTGCTACAAATCCATTTCTGTGACGTCTTGGGTGCCTGCTGATGTAAAGCTGGTACCTGCTGCTGAAGTTTAGTCCTTAAGTTATAATATATTATTTATCTAGACAGAGGTAAGGTTTGGCAGTGCCTTATCCGTATATCAAACACTGCTGTGTTGCTTTCAGCAGAGGAACATGGGAAAAGGCTGCAGTGGTCTAGAACAAAAGGATTCTGACAGGTCTTTCTCCATGAGCTTTCTCACTGTTGTAATTGTGACATGCAGTCAAAAGTCTTGGGCTTTAGGGCAAACTGCCCTAAAATTCATGAGGCTGAGCTGGCAAAGACAGAAGAGAGGCAGGAGTTTGCAAGAGTTTCTTTATGAGCACAAACCCATATTTTGGCTCTTTCTTTTTCATATATATAAATATATATGTGCAGTTTGTTGTGTTATAAGTTATATCAGAAATATACGGGGATTGCTTTTTATAATCAGTCAGGATATCTGCAGTATAAGATACACATATGTTTTGATTTTAAAAATAACAAAATTAAATTGGTGAGTGGAGTCTTAAAATAATGTAGAAGCTGTTCTTCAAGCACTAACAGAAATCCCTTCAGGCATTTCCCTCTATCTTATAGAACATAGAAGCACTCATCTAAGAAATAAATAAAATAAAACAAAACATGTTTACTTTTTTGACCCTTTCTTTGGCTTTTCTTCCATCATACATCTTCTTCTGGAATTTTCCATACTAGTTCACTTTATGTTGAGAGTTTCATTTTTGCCTCTCGGTGATGTTTCTTGTGGGTTTGTTTGGGTTTTTTTAATCTGGAAATTTGATTGTGAAAAATCTGCTCACTCTCTCCTTTGCAGCATACTGGCTTTCACATGAGAATCTCTACACTCAGCAAGACCCTTATCACTTTGATGGATTTGGTTGCATAATTATCAGTGTTTCACATGTTTATGGGAACAACCTGAAATAATTTAACAGTATTCCAATTCTTGCATATAGATTACAGCATTAAAATGTTACTGAGCATTTAATTTCCTTTTGATAGCAGCAAAAATCACAGAAATCAGCAAGTAGCAGCTATTAGTTAAAGGGGAAAAGAAAATAAGGAACTCTCACATGAACATGTCTTTGAAAATCAGAGTTCAACCATACCATTAAGTGAATTTCCAAATAAGACTAGAAAGACTGACTAATGTGCCGTGGATAGATAAGCTACATGTTTGTCTAATTTATTTTTAAAAGACCTTCAAAAGAAAGCAATTCACAATATCACTGTTCCACTTCTAGTACTTCTCCAAGAATTAGACAGGATTTTTTTCCACTTAAGAGACTTAAATTTCTTTTGATGATCACTGAGAAGATTTTTAGCACCTATTTTTATTATACATGGACAAAAAAACTTGATAATTTTTCTCTTCAGAAAAAAAACAGTAATAATAAAGAACTTCAAAACTTCCCTTTGATGAAGCCCTCACATATCCAAAATTCAATTTTCTTTTCCAGCAGCTGATCTAGCAGAAGACATTTTTATTTTCTAAAAATTTCACATTTCTTCAAGCATTAGACGGTTATGCTGCTGGGTTTTCACCATTTTACACCAAATGATAAGTTTTCTTCACAATATCATAATGTAATCAGTAGACCTTCCAGGATTTTTGGTTCCTTTTCATTAATTGCAAATTCCTTCTGCATTCTCTTAACCATCATGTCTTCTTTTTCCTAACCACAATATTGCTTATCTCTCACACATTGTTCTAAGTCCCACTTCTTTACTACCTCCTGATACTTATGGTTTAGGAGATGTCATATTAAGACTCTTTTCAGCATGTATAATATCATGATTCTCAGGAACTTACCCAAAACCTCAGCAGCATGCTTTTATTTGGATTCAGGCTATGTCCACACTGTGCCTGGGAACACAAGGGGTGGAGCAGATGAAGTTCATCCTGTTTTCTGACTCAGATGTATGCACGCCACCACTGAGCTCAGAAGGCCTGAGGCTTAGCACTGCATGGCTAAACTCCCATAAATGCAGGCTGAGCTCAGGCTGCTCACAGACCCTCTTCTCCCTCTGGCACTCTGTGTCAGGCCTTTCTGCAGGAGACCCTGTCAGCCTACATGCATCTGTGCACATTTTAAATACACCAGGAAAGAGCTTGTTGAACTAGATTCTCTGTTACCTTTTACATCAGAGAGCATTTGGCACTGCTTCCACATTTAATACATTTCCATGTGGATTCTTCACCAGCAAAACACCGTGAATGATTTGCAGGGCTGGGAGATTCCCACAGAATCCAACTACCCATTTTTGTTGCTGACTTTGATGAGACATTTTTGTGCTCTGCTTTTTTGAGGTCTATACCTTAATGGCTATTGATAAGTTAACAGTTAGCTTGCAAACACAGCTAGCACAAGAAAATTACTTCAAGTAAAATACATTACAAAACATTTTCTATTTTAACACAATGAAGTATAGCAATAATGTTTGGTACACTTTGAGTCGCTGGGAATCATTAATATTAACGTTTCAGCTTTTTAATATGTGTTGATAAAGTAAAAACAAGGTAGCTAAGAGTAGTATTTTCTCATTTTAAGAGCATTTTGTCTCACAATGTAGCTGAAAAATATGCCATAATAAATTAACATATGGCTGTTCTAAATTTTTTGTCCTGCACAGTTTCAAACACACAGACTAGAATAAATTACCACAGATAGTTTCTTACTTTAGTATTTTTATGGATTTTTCACCTTTCGGGCATAAATCAGAAATTGCAGGCATTCATATGCCAATTTGAGAAGTTATCAAAACTTTCACATGTAGATTTGTCAAATCTCTTCAATGTAGGAATATGTATTGAAAATAAAAATTAATATAGTGCCAGAAATAAGGTTTGGGAAAGATTTTTTTTGACAACTTTATGACTTATGAACATGTTGGACTTCACCATCAGTGTTCATCTCAGTGTGTTAATGAGTCATTACTGGTTTAGCAGAAAATGTATGTCACTTCAAAGCAAAGACAGAGGTCATGATGTGGCCAACAGAGCATCTCCTTAATTTTCCATGTGATTTTGCCAGAGGGAAGAAGATACCACACGTGAAGTAAAGTAGAGGTTATTGGCAATTGAAAAAATTGTTACAGATTATGAGAGTAAATTTGTGATTTCATACCAAACTGTTGTCCTTAATATTCCTTCTTCTATTTAATCTGCTATGCATTTATATTTTACAGCAGGTCTTGGAGATATGTCAGCAGAGATGTGTCTTCCTTTCCCTTACCCATGGATGAGTAGCACAGAGTTTACACAAGGCAGTAGCAGGTACTGTGGTCCAGGTTTTACTAAAATGAAGGGTATTAATGAAAATTACCTTGATAGACACCCCTACCTGTGTGCAGCCATGGGAGTCAGTCCAGCTGGGCATATATTACCTGCAGGGGAGAAGTCAAACACATACTAGATCTCCTCTTGCCCTGCCAGCCCTCCTCCATCTCCCTTTCCAGGCTCAATGCAGGTTAGCCAACACACGGACGCAGAGGATAGCCAGGGATTTTAGCCTACAGCTAACATGAAAACTTAGCTCCAACAACTAAAGCGTGGGATTCAGGTTTTCTAACAGTGCATTCCTTAGGTGTAGCACAAAATTATAATTTTTTTTTCTCATATCTCTTCATGTAGGAAGCACTTTGGCATAAAATTCACTCATGGAATGCAACCTAAGATGAACTCACGTTGTTATTCTAGGATCCTTCCATATGGTTCAAACGGATTTGGTTTTGAGCAGAGCAAGAAGCACACACCACATACATTTTAAATCATAATAAATGTGGAGTAATGCTGTATGTGCTGAAAAGTCAGGGCACAGCAGGAAAAGGGTCAGTCTCTGTTCAACCTAATCACTCTGCTCGTTTCTGCTACAGAACACTGCAACTATAAGGGATTTTTTCCGTTTTAATACAAATAAGATGACACAATGAGAGAGAGGTAAAATATCTGCCTTTCTTTTCTCCTAGGCCTAATTGTAACAGCAGGTGAAAAAATATAAGGGGTTCAAGTCTAATTGGTAAATGAAAACTACCTACCAACAGAGCTGTTTTATTTATGAGAGATGGCAGGGTAGGTAAGAAATCCTGATATAAAAAATGGCAAGGAAATTTGTGAGCAACAACAGAAAGAGTAATTGTGTATGCAGTGGTGTTTTTATGTGTGAATAGGAAACTGATACTTGGTTTGATATTGATTTTTCTCTATGCAGCATGTTGTTATTTACAACTGTGGATGTATTTTTCTCAGATATTCAGTGCTGCATGATTTATGCTGTGTCTCAATCACCACATTATGTTATGTAAGGTACCAGCTGAATCCTGAGATGAGTCAGATGCCAAATATTGTATTAAAAACTGTTGTCTCATAATGAATCAACAGACTTTGAAGTAATTAAATCCCTCATTGTTTAGCTTAATACAACCTATTTCAAAATGTAATAAAACATATTTTGGAAGTGAGTCTGACCAGGTTCCATTACAATAGCATTTAACTTCTTTCAGTCACCAGTATGACATAACTGTCAGTTTAATATGATTTATAACTATGAATGTTTGGTTTATTTATCAAGTAAGAGTTAGCAAGGCTTATTCTGCATGTCAGCTATTTGTAATTGTAACCTGTAACTCAAATTTGCTTTTGTTTGACAGACTTGATGCTTCTTATCATTATTCACCACTTCCTTGTGCTGCCACAACTCTTTCAGGCTTTCAGACAGTGTGGCCTCATGAGTGTGGCCATGGTGTAAGCCAGTACAGAAAAAACGCCAATCCCAAAAGAGCTCTTGCTCTATGTATAGACACTCATAAGCACTCTGTTTATGACAGCAATAACACTTCTGTGTCAAGTGATGACAGAGACAAGGTCTGCCCGGCCAGCTCACTGGGGAATGACAGAGTGACGCTGCATCTTTGTCCTTGTGGTGGAGAGCTTTACACCAGACTGTATAACTTGTATGACACTTGTTAATTTGCTTGGGACAACCCCATGTGCAGAATGACAGCTTGGATGGTTAGGATGTTTTGTGCTGGGGAAAAGTATTATTAATCTTTAATTTACATTTTGCAATGTATTTAGAGTAGAAAAGACAAATTCAAAGAGTAGTACCTTAGTCTGGGACCAAAGACTGCTGAATTTTGTGGTGATTCTAAGTTATGAGAAAAAAAACGTTCTACAGTCCTGCACCACAGTGATAGAAGATATAAAACTCTCAGCCAGAGTGTTTGTACTGGAGCTTTGAGGACTCCTTTAGGTATCTTCAGATTTGTCCATGAGTGCTACATAAGCATGGCTAGATTTTGATCTGAATTCCATATTCTCTGTCAATTTTGATGTGCTCTTGGCTACCACTGAGAAGATCTGCTGTCATAGCCTGTGATTGCTACAATCTCCTACTCATCTAAGCACTCATGACTTGGTAGGACACATCACTGTGGTCTGCTAAATGAGTCACCGGCCAGCATTAGGATGGATGTGTGCTAGCTGCTCTCAAACCCTGGCCAGCCCACCTACAGACATCAAACATGACAGAGAAAATGAGAATGGGTATTTGCATGTTCACCACATTCCGTAGAAAGACAGAGTTACCATTTGTGTTCCTTCCTTGCATTACACAGTGGAGACTGGCAAATATCAGTGCAGAATGTAGGATGTTTTGAACTTATTTATGCACAAACTCACCAGTTTCTAAGAGTACTGGAATGCTACAGGTTCACAGGTGCTTACAAAATAGCTCCACTTTGGGTCTGATCTTCTCTAATCTCTTAGTATCAATGTATGGGATCTGTTAGAAAATCTGAAGACAGTGAGCCAGGAAGTTTTGGCTCATGATACATGGGCTGTACCAAGACCAATAAAGCATGTTTGCTTTTGACTGAGTTTAGGAAGACAGCAGTGAGGTCCTATATTGATCTTTCTTCAGTAGTGAGAACTAAAATAAGCAGTTTAGAACTTAGCATCAAATTTCATATTTCCATTGAACTGTGAAAAACTAATGCTTTAGCTTGCCATATCCCTGGCATGGCTTGTGGTTTGCAGAGAGATTAATGAACCCATGCCCTTCTGTGGTGAGTTTGAAGTCTGTAGAATGCAGGTCTGAAAGGGATGAATCTCTCCCTTTCACAGCCACAGTCTCTTCCATTCGTCCAGGTCTTGGTGTTACAAGCCAGCAAATGACTTACCAAATGGTGCCATAATATTTTACTCTGATTCTGTCATAGATTTTACACTGACCATTTTCAATTTTACTGCAAGTCATTTGCACTATTTCCAGCCCACCTCTGGATAAGAGGTTGATGCTGTTTGCAATCTTATATCTTGTATTTCTTGTTTCTTGTAGTTTCTTGTATTTCCTACTTGCTTCTTTAAATAAATCCATCTTTCTCAGTTTGTGATGGATTACATGTTGGATTGCATCACAGAATACAGTGAGTGAGAGATAAATTTTCTGAGGTACACAGAAAAAAATGCTGAATGTATTCTCTGTCATGAACTTTGACTCAGGAATCTGAGACTATGAGATTATTTGCATAGTTAATTTTCATTCTACCATACAAGAAAAATAATAACTCATGAAGTCTAATTTTGCAGTCACCAGCCAAGGCTTTTACCTTCATGACTGAAATTAATTAAGATCTCATCCTCTACTCTGCTGAGGACAAGAGTGGTTCCCTGGTACAGCTGGGTTTTTTTGTTTTGTTTTTTTTTTAAGAATAGCAGCATGGTAGTCACACTAATTTTCTGCCACTACCTTAGTCTAGGTAGTGCAAAGCTCCAGCATAGATAAATACTCTAATGTTCTGTAAGTCAACACACCATGGATGAATGGAAATATCACCATTTGTTTAAACTAATAAAGTCATAATTCAAAATGTAATTATGTAAACAGTCTTCCAATATCCCTGTTTTTTTTTTTTAACAAACAGCCTGTAGCACATGAAGAAGGCACCTAGGAAGTTGTGCAATCAAAGATGTTTAGTTTATTATTTTTTAGTGTATAATTATTTCATTTTTCTAGCTCTAAATCTTTGGTTTTTACTTTACAGGCAGTTTCACACATACAACTCTGAGTTGAATGTGGTGTTTCCTGTCAATATTAGGTTTTTATCAAAAGCAAACAAGCATATAAAAACAATACAATATAATAAATGGCTAAGCAGTGCCATAAATTTTTAATTAAAAATGTCAGAATGTAACAAACCCAAAAAATTGGACAGTCTGTCCTGATTGGGTTTCAAAAGAATTAGAAACCTGTATGTGACAAAATGAAAAATTTAGTATCTAAGCCACTAATCAGTGAAGAGAAAAAAGTGGGTAACATTTCATGAATGACACTTTTTTTGGTAGAAGATATAATTTGTGATATTTAAAATTTTTAAACTTTAAAAATAGTTTGGGCTGTCCACTTAGTATTAATGATAGATTTTAAGTTACTTCCTTGCCTTAAAAAAATACCATTAATTTTACCAGACCAGTTGCTCATTAATTAAATCTCTGTATTTATTTATTTTATATTTTTTATCGTTTTAAAAACACCATACAATGCTATGTCTTACAGTCTATATCATGAGTTGCTTTAATCAGGCAAGTCCACACAGTCATTGAAATTATAGATGCATATCTAATAAAAATTACAAGTGTAGTTTAGAACCATCCTCAATAATTTGTGACTTTCACTTTTTGCTACTTGTCTCTGTTTTAAAGGAAATTATGTTATTAATCTGTTCGGCTTCCAGAGCTTAATGTACTGAATATATCTTTACTTAAGAGCTTACAATTCTGCATGTCTGTAGAGAGCTAAGTGAAGTTGTTTTCTTTAGAAGATCTAAGAACAGGAATTGTTTATAAGTTTACTTAGACAGGGAAAGTGAACCACCTATCATTCTGTACTTCTAGGAGTAAAATGACAAAAATAAATAAATAAATAAATAAATAAATAAATAAATAAGCATAGTCAAAATATGCCAAAAAAAAAAAATCCCCACAATTTTTTGTGACTAAGCATTCTGACCACAGGTGAAATTTCTGGGAAAAGAGGAAGCCCTCAAGATTCTAAGCCTACAGTATATGCACAGAAGTTTAAAAAGTTGATGCCAGAACAAACAAAATTTGACTCAAACTTTCTACAAACTTGCAAGGTCTTTTTCTTTCTCCAAATCAATTTATTTCACAAGTATTATAAAGGTGTACTTTTCCGAAGCTGATTTAATTTATACTTTGACTTTCCATTATTTCTTTTTATATATCCCCCTCTCTGCCCTTACACTATCTGTGACTCTTTTCAGAACATTTACCTCACTAGAGCTCTAGCTCTAAAGTTTATTTTTCTACAGTGTACCAACACTTCAGGGGCAGTCATTCCTTCCTTTCTAGATTTTTTGCTAAGGTTTTCCACAAAATAGTTTAGGTTTTAATACAAAATAAGGTTACTGTTATTCATGACCACTTTTTGCATTGTGTGCTATGAACAATATAATGTCCTCCCATTTCCCTAGATTCTGATGCAAAGCAATAAAATTTTAAACACTTGAAATTTTAATCCAGACTTCCTAATAATTAAACTGTGCTTAAACATGTTTAAGTGTACAGTAATTCCTTGAATGCATTATTTAATGAATTATCAAAACACAGTAATGACTTGGGTCAAAACAGGTTCAGACATTATAGGTTTTTGACTGCATCATGGTAGATTCAATGACAAAAAAACTACAGACTGATATCACACATTTGTATTTTCTTTTTTTTCTTAACATTCCTTTACTTAAATATTCACCTGTATAAATCCACATGTATTCACATATTCAACATAAGAGTCATCTGCTGTAAGGTACACTGCAATTCCATGAGAATTCTCATGCCTTTAGTTTGTTTACTCCATGATTCCCAAAACTGAACCAACACTGAGATGCAACAGACTTTCCATTATAAGTTAGTCACTTGTGATGTTAGGAAATGTTTTATTTAGAGAAACACACACACCAAAAAACCCTACAACTTCTTTTCAGCGAAATCTATTGCTGTAGAATACAAACAAGGCAGTTTTTTTATTGTTGTCCCATGTAAGCATAACTGCTGCTGATTTTTCCAATTTGCATATCATTCCCATTCTGCTTTATGCTTTCATTTGGAAATGCACCACCTACTTCAGGCACCCAATATGGTCTGCAGACCTTTAGCTTCTGTGATACTAAAGGCACATTCCAGAGTTGTTCTTTTTATTGTCTTCGTGTGACCCCATTGATCAGAAATGGACTTTGTGGAATGAAGGAAAAACTGCGAAGTGGAATGAAAGCAGTTTTAAAGAACAGGATTTTCTTTGTATTGTCCTGTATTTAATTGCATTTACACAGATAGAGGAGGAAAAATTCAATTTCAGCAGACTTAATTTTAGCATTTGCATTGTTGTAGTTCTTGAGAAAGCCCTGTAAAAACTGAGACAACAAAACTACTGATAAAATCCATATGCACATCCTCAAGCACACGGCATTTTAATCCTAAACCTACTGTGTTCCTGTTAGAATTTCTGAAATCCTGATGATGAAAATGCCACAAGAAATATGAATCAGAAGTTAGAGAAAAAAAATGTTTATTCTAGACCTTATGTTCAAGCTTATGGCTTGATTATCTTAAAATGTTTTTTTTCCTCAGGCCTTTATCACACCAGACTATCTAGGCATTCAAGTTTTGACAGGTGGAAGGATGTATACGTCAGATAAAAGAAGAAAAAAAAAGACTTGACATAGATTTGGACTATTCAGAAGAGTAAAGAAAAAAAACAAGTTAGGATGCCAAGTCTTGTAAACTCACAAAGGCTGAAGGGAGCAGAGATCAAAAATCCAAAATTCTGCCAAAAGTTTCTTTAACAAGTGTTGAGTAATTCGTGGCGTGGTGTTTGTTTGGTGGGTTGGCTGGTGCATTTGGGAGTTTTGTTTGTTTGTTTGAGGGTTGTTTGTTTGTTTGTTTTTAACAGAGGATTGATTTCCTGATTTAGAGAGAGAATTCAGTCTCTTTCCAATTTACTGTTCTTTTCTTTGCAAACACTGTTTGCCTTTTTAAATATATTTTCAAATGTTTATTTGTAAGTTCAGCACCTCTAATACACAAAAGTTTTCACTGAGAGAAGCAATGGAAAAAAAACAAAAAATGCCACTGAAGAAAATCCGACAAGTGTTAGTGAGATTGTGATTCATGCTTATTTTTTTTGCTGTACAGAATTAATGCAATAGATTAAAAGTGCAATGGATGTTTGACTTTACCAAGCATCTTCCAGACAAGTGCAGTCAAGGAAATCCCACATTACCCTCTAAAAGTTTAAATTAAGAAATGGAAGGGAACATAATAACCAATGAAAGTTCAGATGTAAGAAGCAAAGTTTTGTTACCTCTCTCTAATACCTCTCATTCTATCATTTTTCTTCTTTTACATATCTTTTACTTTTCCCTAATACTGAAATTTTGTCCCCATTCTTCCTCTTGCTCACATTTTTTTATCTTTCTGACATAAAATATAAAGAGAAAGCCTTCCAAAAAACAGGTTCATTCTTCCTCACCTCAGTGAATCAACTGCAGAGAAATTTAATCAGAAACTAAATCCTTCTCTTTTCTGATATTTCTTGTTGATACTGTATTTGTTAACTTTACATGAAACTGCCCAAATTTTTTTTCAAAATCTAAGATATATGATGGACCAAAGCTTAAGGATGCAATGCAATCCTTTCATGAACCAAATTGATGCCATGCTACAGCGGCCATCAGCCAGTGAATGCCTTCAGCACACACACTGTTGAAGCAGAGTGTGCCAGCACAAACAGATTTAGACCAAGAAAAAGATCAAAAACTTTGGTTTTTCCTTTGAGAAAATAATTTATTTAGGATTTGTACAATTCCAGAGTTACCTACACTAGTGTATATACAGGTGTGCAGAAGCCACAAGGCACTCAGGGCATGTAGGAACTGAATTAGACACATCTTCCTATCCAAATCTCACTTATTAGAGCTAGATATGGACAACTCCATGAAGGACAGATTAATTACCTTTCCTTCAAATTCCAATGGTGACAGATATTATCAATACTTCATACTTTTCTATGTTTGCAAAAGAAATTATCTTATAAGTCATGATACGAGGAAAGCAGAGATATGAGTGACAGCTCAGCCTTAGCTCTCTCCTGGCATTGAAGGTTTGCTGTCTCATCTGGATTCATGTGTACTTGGGCTCTTAGTGCCATACTATATACAGCATGACAGCAAAACAATCCATAAAACATGTGATGACAGTACTTTATACAATTCACAACATGCCCTTTCCCCCTCAAAACAGTAGTTCAAAACATTATAAAAGTTGCCCACAAGCTGGCTTTTGTATTCCATTGCAAATTTTTCTGTACAACAGGACAATATCAGAGGGGAAAGAGACATGATAGAAAGTTACTGCTGCAGCCTGCAGCAAATATTGCAAATTTTTATGGTGATTTCTTTTTGTATGTGTTTCAGAAAGCAGGGAGCCAAGGTTACAGGAAATCAATAGTTCTCTTGAGAATTAAAACTTATGAGGAAAAAGATCTTACTTGGTAAAACTATTTTGCTCATGACTTCTATTTTTGTAGAGTAAAAACAATGTGCTTTGATACATTCACTGTAGTTCATATCTGATCCCCTATTACAGAAGAGAACAGCCCCTTTCATAGCTATAGCACATCCTTAAAAAAATTTCACTTTTGATCTGCAATTGTATAGTTCAGAAGATTTATTAAACAACTCTCTAAAGCAACTATCATTTAAGGATTTTTTCATTGTTTCAATTACAATGTACATCAAAAGTTCTGTTTTCAACTTATTTTCCATTTTATAGGTTAATGAAGGCTGAGCCAAAATCGAAAGTTTCTCCCTCAGGAAACTTCTGTTGTAGTTCTGCATAGTCTAGTACTGAGCTGGAACCCAATCACCAAAAGAGTTAGTACAGAGATGTCTGCAGAAAACTGGGAAATAATTCATCAAAACAAGATATTCTGCAGAACAGAGTATTTATTTAACTGTCAGCCTGTCACGGTGGTGTTTGCTTTCGTGCTTCTACTACAGACCTGTTACTCTTCCTGACTGAAGGTACTCTGTGTTTGTAAACCCAAACTTAGCATCAATTTTCTGCCAAAGGGCACCCAATGAACAAGGGAAACAAGAACTCCCCAGCCACCACCTTTAAACAATGACATTTTCAGAAAATGTGACCAAATGCACTGGTCATAGGATGACAATAACCTTCTTTCTTTCATGGGGATTCCTCCTAGTAAATAACAACATTTATATTAAAACTCAGCTTTTCATTACACAGATGTGTTAAATCTGTATTTTGTTTGGTAAATTACAACTTACATTAACACTCCTGATTTACTAATTCATATGTATTATTGAAAAATAATTATTAGGGTTTATTCACTGAACATTTACTTTCTAATTTCCATCAATTTAAAATCATCCTATGCTTTAGCTGTTCTGTATTTCACTGATCAAAACACAGAAATGCAGAAATATCTTAATTTTCAACATACTCTTTCTTTTCTGGAAATGGAGCATACAAAGATGGACTTTGCAATGATAAATGTTTATAAGTCAGTGGCTCTGAACTACAGAAGCCCTCAAAGTCTGGAAAAGTCCCATAGAGGAAGTTCAGCACTTCTCTCTCCTTTCTACCAAGAAACCTCTAGTCTAGCATTGCGTGCTGGGCACTGTTGCAGTATCAAAAAAGGATGGGGATAAACTCTGAAGAAAAAGTCTACATTTAGAAAAGCTGAATAAAATTTAAAATACTTAAATAGCTTCATGCCTTCAAAATTTCAAATATTGTAAATTATATAACAGCATTTACCTCCCTTTAAGTTAATGGTTCATGATACACTGTCATTAAGGGTTTACCAGGAAGTAAGATCAGACCCATTGAATCATTAACTTATAAAAAACTGGAGGCTAAACTTGATTCAGTGTATGCCTGAGTTCTGCCTATGCTTCAAGCTAGCTTTGATCCAGAGTTCCCTGGAAGCTGCAGCGTTTCACTTTGTTCACAGTACTTAGCTCTGCCTCTCAAGTGGTCATAGGAGCACAGGCATGACTCTGTATTCATCCCACAACCTTGTGGCTCCTAGACATGACCTAGTTCACACCACTGTCATTCAGAATATAAGTGAGGGCTCTCAATATCTGCCTGTCTGCCTTCAATCCTTTACAGTTTTCCCTGAAGCTGGCCTCACACCTGATGTGATTTACCAAAGACTGCATAATTAACCAGTCACTTAGTTTGCACTGGAACAGCAAAAATACCATTTTCATTCTCTTGGTTTAGCTATCAATACTATAACTGAAGTTTCTGGTTCAGAAAAAGATAAATTTGAATGTACAAAATACAGTTGCCAAGCGGACCATAATAGGACTTGTCCATCCACTTGACCATCAGCTTTCATAACAATTTCATGATTATCTGTTTGTTATATGTACTTCCCTGGGACTGCTATGAGGTGACATAAAGTACAGAACACTTATTGAAATATAACCATTAATTGCCTTGCATTTTCCACTGAAAGCATCATGAAGTGTGAATGCAGAGCTGCGGCTTCAGTGATGCAGAAATATCTTCTGCCTTAAATGGTTTCTCACAGGTGTTTAATAACATTAAGCTTCTTATCAATTTCCCATTGCTGTCTCTTCAGCAATTAAAGCAGTGAGATTAACTGTCCCTCCTAAGCACTTGTAGCAGGACATGACTGTGACTTTATAGCAATGTGTCCTGTGAGTGGGACGTGGTCTGGGCACAGCAGAGTCACACACTGATGTGCCCCAACAGAGCTCAGACCCTCAGCAGGTCACCAAGCACCACAGGACAGAGCTGGGAGCTCTGCTGACAGTCTGCAATGCCCTTGTTGGACCTTCACCTTCTGGAAGCCTCTTTCCTTTTCAAAACTAACTGTCTAAGCAACTCCTGTCTTCAGGAAATTCCCTGTCCTTTTTCTTAAATCCTGGTTGATTTTGCTTATCTCATCCTCATCTTTCCTAATCCAAAAACACTCCACATCAAATGAACACTACAAAGGAGGTGGATAACAGGCTGAATAATATGGAAAATAACCTAGCCACAAACATAAGAAAATAGAAAAATATCCTTGATAATTCATTGGAGGGTTTTTAATCTATTCTTTATCCCCTAATCTATTTCTAAAATATAGGATTTTTAAATTCTCTGCTGCTTGCAGTTTGCACTGTGCACTGCAGAAATATCCTGACTTCCTCCAGGGATGTTACTGAGCTCTCACACATTTCAAACTTCCATTTATATTGGTAGAAATCTGAGGAGTGCAGCTGAGAAGGGTCAGGTTCATCTGACCTACATCTACATCTACATCTACAACTGGGGGATCAGTTCCCTAAGCCTACCATAGAGTTTCATTTTCCACATTTCATAAAAATCATAAAGAATATAATGGTGAATGCAAGATTTGAGGTTAAAATAAACCAAAGGATTATATGTATTAAGTGTATGAGATTTACAGCATCTGCAGGATAATTTCGATCATAAATTACTGCAGCTGTAAAAATACAATTACTAAGAAGAGAACTTTAGCATGGTTCTCATAAATAAGGAAATGCACAACAAAGTGTGCAGACACTAGTGTCTTGGAGGAAGAATTAACCATCTGCTGAGTGAATATTAGCTGCTCAAGTGATTACTGGACAAAAAGCAGCAATGTTTACAAAGAATTAAGGCATACAGGTCCAAAATAAGGTGAGAAAACAGGAAAGAAGTAATTCTCTTGAATTTGAGATGAGGTAGACCTTACCTTTAGAAGGGTGTTCTGTTTTAATCACTGACATTTAAAATAGATGGGGAAAGTAAGGAGCATGTAGTGATATTAGTAGAAAAATTTAAAATTTAAAATTTTTAATTTTAGAAAAATGTCTAAAATGAGACATGTGATAAATAGGTGCTACATATAGAATCTTCTGAAAAAAATACTTTATTGAGCAGTATTTCTAATTTTGAAAAAAACATTTTTTTTCCTTTGGAGACTATGAAATATTAATTTGACCAATATAAAAGATTATTTGGATTAAATATATGCAACTGGCTTATCTATAACAACAGTATTATTACTAAATATTGTAGGCATTGGGGTTTTAAAATATGAAGGAGAGCAATGGAAGGAGAAGAGTAAGAAAATTATGAGGGAAAACAATCACAGTACAGAGCAAAAAAAAAAAAAAAAGAAAGCATATTTTAAAGACCATTTATTCCTATGCTTTTTCTTCTTTCATCTCTAAAAATAAGTGGAAATGAAAACCAGGAATTAAGAGGATTTGAGAGCCATTTTCACAGAGAAATCACCTGTGTTATAGCACAACACACAGATGAAAAACTAATCAATCCTTTTACAACAAAACACTGTGTTATTACTGGTAGCGTGATCTCTCAGATAATTCAGAATGCATATCTGCAGGGTATGGAATGCTTTAAGGTCACAAAAATAAAGAAATAAACCCCACACAACAGAAACATGTCAAGGGCAAGTGAAAATGCAGAAGGGTAATGTAGAGGAAGACGCAAGAAGCGTGAATAGTAAGAAAGCAATAAGGAAAGTGAGAAGAATCAAAGGAGCAGAGAAAGGACATTTACACAAAATGCAGAAAGCCTAAAAGATGGTGAGAGAAAGCGTGAACTCTCTGGAGAGAAGGTAACACAACTGACCTGCTGAACAGCATCTGATCTGCAGCAAAACTTTAGTTTCTGTGTTTATCCTGTCATGCATCAAATGACACAACAGGCAAAATATTTTTATTTTCAGTTTACTTCACAGAATTACAGAATATGCTGACTTGGAAGGGGTCCATCAGGATCTCTGAGTCCAACTCCTGGACCTGCATGGGACCATCCTTAAGAGTCACACCATGTGCCTGAGAAAGTTGTCCAAACACTTCTTGAATTCTGCCAAGGTTGGAGCTGCAACCGTTTCCCTGGGGAGCCTGTTCTAGTGCCCAACCACCCTCTGGGCGAAGAACCTTTTCCTGACATCCAACCTAAACCTCCCCTGACTCAGCTTCAGGCCGTTCCCTTGGGTCCTGTCACTGGTCACAGACAGAAGATATCAGTGCCTGCTCTTCCTCTTGCCGTCATGAGGAAGTTGTGACTGCAATGAGGTCTCCCCTCAGTCTCCTCCAGGCTGAACAGACCAAATGACCTCAGCCACTCATCACATGTCTTCCCCTCAAGGCCCTTCACCATCTTTGCCACCCTCCTTTAGACACTCTTTAACAGGTGAATATTTTTCTTACATTGTGCTGCCCAAAACTGCCCACAATATTCAATATGAGGCCACTCCAATGCAGAGCAGAGCAGGACAATCCCCTCCCTTGCCTGGCTGGCAATGCTGTATCTGATCTCCCCCAGGACATGGCTGGTCTCCTGGCTGCCAGGGCAAAGGAATATAACCCTTACCCACACTGTTTAGCAGGGACAAACACTCATCTGATCTCAGGCACCCCAGCTGCTTCTTCCTGGCCCTCAAGAACTTCCACTGTTTGCAGACCCTCTTTTCGACTTCTTTTTCCTTGACATCAGCCCAGCCCTGCCAAGTGAGACTCCCCTCTGAGCCCTGCAAAGAGTTAAGGTTAGAGTTAATGTTTGGGCCAGGGTTAGATCTGAAAGTTTCCTTCCTATGTAGCTTTTCCTCTTAGAATTATTCCTCCTAGTATCTCCCAGGTCAAGGCTGCCTCAGCTGGCTGAATGGCTGCTTAGAGAGTCTAAGAGATGTATTTAGAGTCTAAGGAGATGTATTTCCCCTTAAAGAGCAATTTTCAAGGGAAGGCCTTTTCAAGCACTCTCAGATATATTACTCATTTGTTTGTAGCTCTTAGACTTTGAGTCTGTTCTGTATCTTTCATGCTGAGAGGCTTCTTAAAGCATAGAGGAAAAGGGAGGCAACACAAAACCCGAGTGAGTATCTAACAGCATTGTGACAGGAGCAGTCAAACTGTCATCTTCCCTCACCCATTGGGACTGTGTGAAAACAGTCCTCATTAAATTCTGAAATAGCACTGGATATTCATAACGACCTTTTTGCCTTTTAAAGAAAGGTCATTCTATCTTATTTCTGCCAGTACTAGTTAATTGAGATGTAAATGTTGTGCCTGGGCTGAACCCACTAAAATAATTTCAAGAGGATCACTAAGCAGCCATCACCTTGTAATAACATTTAGCCTTTCTCACTGTGAAATTGTACACAAGTTTTCAAGACATGTTTGAGAGGAAAGTCATGGCATGCCATTATCTTTTTTCCCAGATGCTAAAATTCCACACTGCTAATGCCTAGAAATACTACATTTTTGTATCAAAACCAGAGATTTACTGGTCATGTTCTAGAAAACATACAACTGTAGAAATAGTATAATGGATATAATAATATACTTGCCAGAGAACACAAATTTAAATCTGTTTCCCATACTGAAATAGGATTGGAATTTTTCACAATATTTCATGTATATTACTCTGACTGTATTTAGACACTGCTTAACTGGCAGAACTCCAGTGGAAATAAAAAAACATTTCAGATTTTGAAACTCAGAGACCCTATTTGAGATAAACTGCTGTTATTTCTTGAACCCCTGTATAATCCAAGTGTTATACACTTAACAGCTGCAACAAAACAAGGAATTTGTATAAAGAGGGAAAGGGACAATAAGCTGAGAAAGCAGTGGGGTGAACACCAAGTCATAGCCACTAGCAACAGTGATTAGGTTTGCTAGTGTCAGATGCACCAGTTTAATGCCTAAGTAACTTATTATCAAACTATTTCTTAGAAACACTGTTACAAACTGCATCAAATGATATAGCATATTTAGAAGAAAATGCATCATTCAAACTGATTGTTAAAAGAAGTGGAATAGTTTTTGTAATGCCAAAATAGTTTTTGGTACTGCCATTCCAGTCTTGCCTTCTGTAGGGTTAACAGCATTTTATACCCATGTTTTAAAGTTGAAAATTCATTTTAATAGTTCTTTTCTGAGAGGAAGTAAAGGAATAATGATTACTTCATGTAAATGTAGATTTACTTCTGTAAATTGCCCACATTTAATGATTTATTTGAGAAACTGACCTTTACTGAAAAAAAAATCTGATTATAATATATAACTATATTTTCTTTTAGACTCCAGGCAAACTTTATTGATAATGCTGGAAATCACTGTCTTCATGAACAAAACTCATCAATTCTTGATTATTTCCAGTATAATGTGACCCACAAACAGCACTGTCCAAAGTTCTATTTCTTTTCCTGTATGGTATGTTATTCCCTTTGCTAGTATGTTTATCTTCAGTTTTATGAATTTGTTTTTGAAATCTGTTCACTTAGGCTGTGACATTAGAAGCAGAGCAACATTATCTATTGCCTATAAAAAGGTGCTTTCTCTGTTTTATTTAAATAAGTTGTGTTAACAGCTGACAGAGTTCAAAAGGAACAAACCTTAAATATATCTCTTTATTATTGCTTTACTATGCTAGACTCTTTCTTGTTTTCTAAACTAAGATTTTTCTAGTCCATTTTAAGGTTTATTATTTTTGCTGATCCTACAAGCATTCAGGCTTTCTTGAATTCAAAAGTGACATATGACTTCAATGAGCTTAATTTTCAGTTCACATTAAAAATTAAGCCAATTGTTGAGAATCAAATGAAAAAAAAAAAATAGTGTGGATTGTGGATGGAAGCCAGTTACTCACATGCATATTTGCAGTACTAAAACTACACTGCAGTTGCCTTCCACCTCTGGTGATACCAACAATCAATAAACAGGATGCTATTATTTGAGGGCGTTTACTGTAATATTCTTTACTCAGCAATTTTTCTGCTTCTGGTCTTCTGCACAAACACCTCAGCTGAGATTATTGCTGAGCAGCTCACAGCCTGCTTGCAAGCAAATGCATTTCTACCCAGGTTTCCCAGGGGAAGGATGTCTGTCACTCCACAGTTCGTTAGGTGTTCTGTAACACACCACCTCCACACTGCGTCAGCTTTAAATATGAAAGCTAGGACTGCTTCTTTGTATTTCTTTTAAGGTTAAGAGCAAGTATCCAGGGTATCTTACATCATCAGCGTACTCCAAGGAAAATATCTTAGCTTTGTAGGACTCTTGTTTTAAAATTTTGGGTGCATTACTCCCTATCACTCCTTTTCTTGCAGAAAATGGGCATGCTTATTCTATTTGTTTAGATATGCCTGTGAACTGAGTGAAGTGAACTGGGTGAACTGAGCCTCATGTCTCTCCAATCACTACAGAGACATCCTAAGTGATTAATTTAGTGTATTTAATATTGAGACAGATAAACAGCAGTAATATAAGGATTTAATATAGAGACAGATAAAGGGCAGTGCTGCTTCTTCTTTCTCAAATTTTGTCAGGTCCCTCTGGACGTGAAACTGCAAAATCATGGGCTCCTCTCTTCTTGAGCACCATTGTTTCTCCAGAGGAAGGAGAAGAGAAGGAGGGCATTCTATTCCCCAGTCATCATTGTCTCTCCTTCACACACTCAGGACCACAAACAGCATTCCCAATTTCTTTTTCTGCCAACTGTAAAGCCTTCCCCACTCTCTGTCTGCTCTGTCCCCAGCCAAAGATGCAAGAGCTGAGCAGCCATGAGCTGGTTGCCCAGTGAACCCAGCCCACAGGAGGAACCTTTCCCTGCAGTGCTGGGAGGGTTTCTGAGGCAGCTCAGAGGCAGCTGCTGCTGTCCCTGATCAATGTATGCCAAAGCCAAGAGACTGCAGCAAATCCCTCACTTGTGCTATGATGCAGGTCACAAGTTTTGTTCCTTGGGTTCAACCCAGCCTCTAAATTGCCCTATATTGCACAAACCTGGCCAAAGAATAGGGTGCAACTGGGGTAAGGAGCTGTACTCCAAAATGTCAAATGGCAGAACAATGTGGAAAGTGATTTTTCTGTACAAATTTTTCTGAAAACGGATATTGATAATTAATCCTGTTCCTACTGCAACTAATGGGAATAAGGTCCAAAGATCTCTCCAATTTCACTTTTTACTTTACATTGCACCTTTAACTCAAACTGATGCAGAATGAGCATTAAAATGAAGGTGGCAACTGATTACTTAATGCTATTCTAGATAAAGCAAAAACAAAATATAAAAAATTATGCCCAGCAGTGAAAAATAAAGAGAGGCACGAATTGTTGATTCTGTGTATGAATACTGTAAATAGATGATAACAGTCATGTTAAGAGTTAGTTAATGCTGGAATAACATATAGGTATGTGTTATTGTTGCTTTCATAAAGTGCAATTAACATATATTTTTGAATATTACTACATTTGTGCCCAAATTTTAGTATTAAAAATATGAAAATATATATTTGTTATCCTGAAATAACCATGTGGGGATTTATTTGAAAGAACTAAAGTAACTTTCTTCCTTTATTTTTAATTACATTTGTAACATCTTCTTTGAAGATATAGGAAAAATATTTTTAGCTTCATCCAAACCTTGCTGAAGTTGACAAAAAGTCTCCCACTGAGTTCAATGGGATTTGGATCAAATGCTTGGCAACCTCAAGCATGATTTCTCTGGTCCACTCTGGTCTAGTCATGTTTTGAGAGAGGTATACCTCATTTTCCTATTTTAATTAATAGCAAAAAAATATCAGAAAACATATTTGGGAGGGTTTCCTTTTAGTTAAAATGAAAATATGATCTAATTGTTAAACACCTTGTGATTCACTAATTTAAATAATATGTATATGTATACCTCCATGTCTCATCACTATTTCTCCTTATTTCTGTATCTTCTTATCCATCAGCAAAGACACTGGTTAGGAGAGTTTTTAACAAATTTAATAAACAGATAAAAGTTTGCATCATGCAACTCATCCTGCCAATTGTGCCACAGAAAACACATTTATTAATATAGTTTATAGAACCAGACTGGACATTACTGAGTTACAAAAATTAAAAAGTAGAAGAGAAGTTTAATGGCGGCAAGTTTGGAGATGCATCCAAAGTGTCAGGACTTGTCATTTCAGAACAAGTGTCCCCCAACATTTCTTTGTTTTCTTTGATGTCTTTTGATTCAAAACCAGAATCAAGAGTCTGTCAAATGCTTGCAGAGCAGCTTCTTTAATAGCCAGGCTGCCAAACTGGCTGACTTTTTAATAGCTCACACCACAACTCAATTATTGCTTTAATTGAGTAAATTGATTGTTTAATATTCATTACATTATTGACCAAGTTACTTACTAATATTCTAACAATATTTTACGGGATTTTATTTTCATGATTCATACTGACAATTTTTCAGCAAAATTTCCACTGTGCTTTCTGGTTCCCGCTGTGAAAAGCAGATTCATTAATTTAACATGTTCTAGAAGAGGTAGGTATCCCTGCCTGTGATGAAAGTTCATATGATAGAAAGCAGAATCCTTAATATATACTTAATATATACTTATATACTTGCAGGCATATCATAGATACTTCACAATTTTTGCTCTGCTCCTCCTACAAAACTGTTCTGTATCATTGACCTCCTACAAAACTGTGTTACCTCGTTGATTTTCAATTACTCTAAAAATGCTCTTTTGTAATGACTGGTCAGGATTGTACATAATTGGCTAGGGATTTAGATTCAGAGAATTCAATGCATTTGCTTAAAGACTAAACACAATATATCTAGTCCTTTGAAACAATAATCTGTAACAAAGTATAGCATTGAACTCCGATATAAAAAGCAATACTTGGTGAGATGATGACATATATGGAGCAGCTGTTTTACTAATCAGTTCATGTCAGAGTACTCCTTCTAAACTTCAATGGTTTTGTTTTTCCAATGATTTATTTGCTATATTGTAATCACCAACAGAACAGAAACCCAGATATTCAAAACCAGAAAATGTTTAGATTATATAGTTTTGAATACAGTATATTCTTTCAAAAGTAAAGATAAAAGGTGAAGACAAAATATGGTAGTAGAAACCAAGTACTTCAGAGATCTTTCTCTGACTTTTTTTCTGTCCATCCTTAACTATAATCATTTAGATAGTAGTTTGCATCTGCCAGTACTGTGGTTCAACTTGTGAAACTGTCAAGATCTGTCATTATAAAGTATAAGCTTTCATCCATATTTCTCCAAGAACTTCACAGAGAGACCTCCAGTTGTGACAACTTCCAATTTTCATCTGATAATCCATAGACTTATTTTACAAAGGAGGAAAAACAGAAGATGATGATATAAAGTAGTCAGAAAGATATTTTCCTAAGACCAAATTAGGCAATGTTTTTTAGCAAATAAGGAGTTTAGACCACATTCTGACACTGGCAAAGGTCACATATCTGTCCTAATATGCAGTAGCACTATATATAGGGATAGATATCCCTATATACCTATTCAGGTTCTTCTTGTTAAAGACAAAGGACATTAAGCATCTAATTCTCTAATGTCCTTTGTCAAAATCCTTTAATTAACCTTCAAAATCTTACTATTATTCAATAAGAGAAATTAAAGTAATGTACTTTGCCTACTTTTTCACTCTAAGAGTCAGCAGCTCACATGGGAATAATGTGTTTTTCTTAATATTTACCAAATGATTAAAGGATTGTGGCTTGGGGAAATATTCCATGAGTACATCGTAAACCTGAACAATTAAAGAAGGCTCAACAGTGCCCCCTGTGCTATTAAGATCACAGCTTTAGGATGTGTTTTGTAGTTGACATCGTTTGTCACAAAATAAATGTCCATCTCTCTGAAGTGAGACTCTGCCTGCTGGCTCAGTAGCCCTCTGTCTTGTGATAGAGAGTTGGTTGCTTTGTGATACATACTGGGTTCACCCTAATCAGAAATCAATTTCTTTTCATCTAGCACATATGCCCATGTTCAGGCCCAATTATAAAGCAGATAGATACAGATAAAGGAGCTGCAAGTTGTCATAATTCGAATAATTTTTATTTCTACATGAAAGTTGATGCAAATGCCAGGAGTTTTATTGTTATTTTTTTTTGTTTTAAATAAATTTTTGAGGAAGCTTTAGGGCTGAACCCCAGAAATTCTAGAGACACATTAAACTGCCATAAATTCATAGCTGTGAGCACATAACTACTTGCTTGCACAAAAAATTAATAGTTGAGATGCTGGATTAAGCCTACAAGTTCTCTGAGTGACCATTATTTTGGAGTTTTCATTCCAGATCCTGGTTTGAGACCACACAATATTTGATCCCATCATTCTAATTATTCTCAGATTAAGTCTGCATATTGTAAGATTAGCTTACTAAATCAATGTCAAAAGTGCTGAGCAAGAATGATCTGGATAATTTATAATATCCTTACTTTCTTGATGCAGAGAAACTACCCATTCACTTGGCCTTTGTGTGGAATTGAAATACGAATCTTGTTTTAAGGTCCCAGGGGAACATCATCTGATTGCAGTAAGACAGTATTTTTTTATCATTGTTGTAATTACCCTGACATCAGTGGGAAATAATTTTGGTGACCTCAGAGGATTCTCTATATTGCTGTGTTTCAAACAAAATCTTGCTCGGATTTTGCTTTAAAGTGAACAAAGATGGTCCTATTCCTTATACAGCAAGAACTTCAGAATATGCTTGAAGGGGAAAACAAAGTATGGTTTATACAGAAAATTTGAACACTCAGGTTTTTTTTCACAGGGATTCCAGAGGCATTAAGCTGGGCTGACTACTCTGTGATCTTTGCTGCATTTCTGGTACGTTCTGCAGAGCTTCTACCTCCATTCACATTTAACAATCAGTGAAGCAATTCTGGACCAGGTGTCGGAGTCATGTAAATACCAGAACCCTGTGTTTTACAGCAGCTGAGAATATTACCTGTACACAAAGTCCCACAGATGTCAATGACAAGGCAGAGGATACTTCCTGCTGTTCCCAGGTGGAGGTTTATGCTGTCAAACCTCAGTGCTCAGTTTTCGAGACACCAGCATGAGATACTCCTGTTAACACTAATAAAAATGTCAAAGAGGGGAAAATAAAAGTGAGAAACTTCATTAATTTTAAAGGAATAAAACCAAGGATGACTTCATTATTAAGTTTACTCTCACCTTTTGGAAAGGATTGAATAAAAATTATTTTTAGTGTTACAAAGCCAGAATCTGGGCTCCCTTTAAAATTCCTGACTGTGAGGCAATCTTGACTCACAGTTTGCTGACATAAATGAAAGATGGGATGGAAATAACTCTCAGCTGATATTACTTCCTCTAACCTGTGTTTTGAATGTGAGTTTCCTCCATGAGATTCAGGATTGTTTATGCTCTTTCAAGAAAAAAGAAAAAAAAAAAAAAAAAAAAAGATTATGTGATTGTGTGGATTGCATTGCTTGTAGAATGCCAATGAGATGAGTCAGGCCAAATTTCTCCTGTAATTGTTGTTTAGGTTTCATGCCAGTATTTGTACATACCTGTTCAGCCAACTGTCCCTGACAGTCAGGAACTGAATGTATTAATAAAGTTCATGCCTTTCCTAAGACAAGGAGCCACAAGAGTGATTTCTCTGTTCCTCAGAGATGGAACCATCAAAAAAGATGCTTC
The DNA here is from genome assembly GCF_024509145.1 of Vidua macroura. Classification (NCBI taxonomy): domain Eukaryota; kingdom Metazoa; phylum Chordata; class Aves; order Passeriformes; family Viduidae; genus Vidua; species Vidua macroura. The sequence continues at coordinate 12,735,102 of NC_071572.1, forward strand.
TAATAAATAATTGTCAAGGAAGAAATAAGTATAATACAATTTAATATCTTTTCCAAGAGCTTTTTCATTACAATGCATTAAAAGAATGCAATACAAAAACAGTACTGAAATAAGATTAATTTAAATGAAAATACATATCTGGAATCTGTATTGTTTTAGTTGAGTACAATTTTAAAAGAATGTTGCTGCAGATAGAAAATGTTATAAATACATACAAAACTCCTCTGGACCAGGAAACGGTACAGGAATTCTAAAGTGTGCTTTAAACGACCTAGGCTTTTCTCTAGAAACATCAGACAAGGTACCTTCAGGTTATAAATTAGTCCTTCTTCCTTACACATTGTAAATGTATTGGATTGCTAAATATGTAAATAAATTGAAAACATCCATGACTTATAATAGCAAAATTGCAGTAACAGAGCAGCAGAAATGTTAGCCAAGAGAAAAAAAACTTTAAAGGAGAAAGAGGTGGGAGAAGAAGAGGAGGTGAGTCACAGATAGAGAGCAAACAGATAACCTGCCACATGCATTGCTTTACCTGGAAGAAGCCACAAGTCAAGAGCTACTCCAAGGCACATGTGGTCGGTAGAGTTTATAATCAGTGCTGGCATTGGAAGCTTTTGTAAGACGTGCATGGAGGTACCCCAGCAACACAAGGAATACATATCCTTAAAAAATGCAAGTGAATTTAAGACATTATAAGCAGTCCTAAAATAAGTATTTTTTTGAATTATAGAGATATACACAGCTATTTTGGACCTATTTCACTTCATGTTATGATGGTTTAATTAATAATTCAGATTATTAGATCTGAAAAGGAAATACCAAAATCATGGCTTTGCTAGCAATAATCAACAAAAATATCACTTAAACAATAGTAATTGTATTAAGTATTTCTTTCTTTGGATATCAAAAAGAAGTATCTAAGGTATAGATTGCCAAAAACAATTTGTTTTTCTGCTAATGAATACTTCTGGCACCATTGAGTATTAGATTATCAGACGGTTGAAGGACAGCACTTAAAGTCATATTTCACTTAGGATTTTTCTTGCCTAAATTTAAACTATAGTTCAGAAATTTCTTATCTGCTAAAAACCGAAAGCTCATCAATGTGACCCAGGCAGAAATATCTGATGTGTTAACCTTTGAGGCCTTCTGGGACCGCTCAAGAAAAGGAAAAAACAAAACAAAACAAGACAAACAAACAACAACAACAAGGAAATAAATAAACACCACCAACACCACATTTACATCCTTTCTTTTCACAAATGTACACCCTAAACAAATTTTTCCCTTCCCTGAGAGGCTCTTTTTTTGAGTAAATAAAATGAGGTTGAACAGAGGGGTCAACTACATTTGGGAGATGGTTCTGGGTTTGTGCTGCTCTTCAGTGATGCCTGTGCAGTCTTGGCTCTTGTTGTCCACTGTGGCTGTGACAGCCTGGTCAGAGGGCGAGAAAGAGAAATAAGTTTTCCCAGAATCGGCCTGGGAGACTTTAGGGAGCTGGAGATAAACAGTGATAGCCAATTATTAAAAACAGCCTGCAGGTGGTGTTTTTCTAATATCTGTTTTCTTGTTATTCTCATAAGATTGTTTACAAATGAGCGTCTTGTTACTTAGCCAGTCATGTGAAATGTATTGATTAAATGACCAATCAGGCCCACCTCTATTGGACCAGTGTGTAAAAGAAGCAGTTTCAGTAAAGATGAGGTGCTTATGCCACTTAGCCTTCTAACTGACTCTGTGTCATTTGTGACTAAACAGTGACAGTCCACTGCAAGGGCTGTTCACACAGACAGGGAGCACACTGTGACAATGACAGAGTGGCTGGGCCCAGAGCAGAGTCTGCGACAAGCTCTGCTCACAGCTGCCAGGTGTGCAGAGGTGAGATGTAGGCTGGCATTTCATGGCAGAACCTCCTCTGGTCATTAGAAGAGAGCATCCAGTAAGGAAGGGCCTTGAATTAGGGTGCAACTGCAGAGGCTTTGGGCTTTTTGGGGGTTTCTGCATCCTGCAAGTCTTACAGAGCTACAGTCCAAGTTGCCGGGTACTCCTATGGTGAGAGTCTGAGCAAGAGTGAGTGTCTGAACTGATTATTTAGTCAGGGCCTACAGTATCCACCTTGTAAATGTTCTACTGAGGTATCAGCCTTTATTTTTGTTTATTCTTTGACATTCTTAGACTTAATGACCCTTAGGGGTCCCTTTCAACTTGAATTATTCTATAATTTAATGGCTCCCACCTAACTCCTTGTGAACTTTTTGCTGAATTTATTACAAGTAGAACTGTTGTAGAAAGTTTCTCTGGACACATTAGAAGCTGCCAACAATTTCAATTTTGTATTTTTTATTTTAATTAAATATGATATTCATAGAACTAAATAATGGAGGACACTTGTTAGGCTGTCACAGGTACTGGAAATCTATAAGGAACTTTTATTCCAACAATCAAGAGGACTCCCATAAGGATATCAAAGGAAATTAGCTTGCAGATGTAATCTGCCTTGTAAGATAGTAAAAGACCTTGTTACAAGAGAAAAAAAAAAAAAAGAAAGTTTGAAAGTCAAGAAGAATCTGAATCAATAGTGAAAAAAATTGCTAAGCATAGTTAGAATGGTAAAGCTGAAGCTCACTTTTATGTTTTATTAAACATAACTCAATTGTACATTGTGTGAACTGCACATCAAATTTGAAATAACAGACCCATTAATCACAGATGAAAAGTTAGCAATAGATTTAGAATACCTACCACATGTGAAGATGAACTCAGAATTTCCTGTAACAGGCGTATACTGTTCTGAGACAATTTGCAAATGTCACGAAGACCAAATATGACAAGTTCAGGATAGATTTATTGTAGAAAACAATATTTAAAGCCTCATATTTTCTTCTTATGGTGTATAACCTGCTCCTTTTTAAACCTTTATATTTAATAGATGTTGCGAATTTTAGAACTATGCCTAGCTATTGTTAAGTAATTCATCTAAATCAGACATGGTGTCTAAAACTAGAAACAGAAAGGAGCTCTTTTTCCAGTGGATGGATGAACTGTTAAAACTTGCTACGTGGTGATTTTCTTTTAACTTCACAGAATCACAGAATATGTGGAGTTGGATGGAACCCACAAGGATCAAGCCCAATCCTTGGCCCTGCACAGGATGCCCCAAATCACACCATGGGCCTGAGAGCATTGTTCAAATGCTTTGTTTACTCTGTCAGTCTTGGTGCTGTGACCACTTCCCAACCCCAGCTGGCTCAAAAAATTTTCCTGATATGTGGTTTTTCCTGATATAGGTTTTCCAGCCTAAACGTCCCATGACATGCCTTCGGGCCATTCCCACAGGTCCTGTTGCTGATCACCACAGAGGAGAGATCACAATCAAACCCTCTTCAAACTCTACTTCCACAAAAAGGTATTTATTTAGAATTAGAGAATCATGATAATTACCAAACTTGTGTTCTGTGAATGTATAAACCTGGAGCAGTGATATGCCATTATGTTAACCATATCATAAAGGAATCAATTAAACACCATCTCCTCTCTAGTGACAAGGTTAAGGAAGTTGTCTATATACTAAAAATTACAGTTGTAAATATATGTATATTTAGGGCATTTGAGACATCAGCAGATCTCAGTCTATCCCTACTGGCAGTTGGCTATTGAGTAGGATATTGTGGACTCAGTAATCAAAGGTATTTATGCATTTCAGTCCTCTGAGCAACTAGCTGAAAGGAAGTGAAATAAGGGAGAATAAAACCAAATGCCATGAAGATGTGATGGTATATATAAAAAAATACGGATCAGTGAAACACTTTTATTTTTCTTTGCACTTTCAGTCAACTGAATGTCTTTGGAATTTCTGTGTCCCAAATTCATCCTTTCTGAGTCACCATTTTCAGACTGTTATCCTGCCTCTGTAGTTGTGCTGAGGGGAAGATCTGGTAACTAACATTTTTTTCTCCTAAATATCTTCTGCAATTTCAGTAATGCCACTGTGAAGTCAGTGAAGGAAGAAGGAAGATGAGGAAAATATCAGGGAATGTCACCTTCATGCACAAACACTTCTTTTTTAGGAAACATAGTATATGAAGAAAGCATTTCTTTCCTCATGTTGCTTTCCATGATGACAAGCAGAATGTTCCTGCAGTAGTCACAATGAACAAACCCCTTCAACATTCCTATCTTACAAATGACTTGTCTAATATGCAAATTTTCCCTATGGTATATTTTATTTCTTAAGACCACTGGCAAGTCTTGTGTTTTTAAAAACATCCTTCTCTAACTATTCTATACATCAAATATATGCAGAGGTTGGCAGCACTTAATGGTGGAGACTGGGGACAGAAACATGTTATGCAAAGGAATTCCTCTTGGGCATTTATTTAAAATGTATTTGCAATACTTCCTTCACCTATTTATATTTTGCTTTCTAGAACTGAATTAACATAACCAAAATCTTCAGAAATCTCTGCAGAAAATAAAATATGCTATAAATAACTAGGAAATACATAAGAAAAAAAAAATATATCTCCTAGGGACTTAGCTGTGCAAGTGTAAGCACTGCTGTTGTGGAATAACCCAAAGGGTAGTTTGCAGCTCATTAATAAAAATGGTACAAACAGAATGAAAAAGAGAAACACTGCACCATATAAAATATTTTTTAAATAAATGCAACTCTCCTTTAATTCATTTTTCTCACTCTTTTTCGCTGTTGTTTAGCACAACTACAGATCTGTAAAGAATACATTGTTTTCCAGGGGCATAGCACAAGACTGCACAACACTGGGAGAACTTAGCCTGGTACAGATGAAAAAATATAGAGAATCTGGACCTCCATAATGAACAAAACCTCTCTGATTTTAATCAGATAAAATTTCTGAATGGCTTTGGAGTAGTAAATGTAAATTATCTGTACAGAATAGCAGTCACCTCTTTTATTCTGAGGAAAGCTTACTTCCATTTTCCTTTGATAGAATGTCATTATTTTCTTTCATTCCACTGTTACTCCTCCACATTTGCTTCTGTCTAGTTTAATCTTTCTTCCTATTTCAAATCTGCTTCAGCTCTTTTGTTTTTCTTTTTTTATTTTTTCCCATCTCTGTCTTGCTCCCAGAGATAAAGCACTACAAGACATATCTGACTTTCCTTTATATTCAGTTCTGCTTACTTTTGCCTTTGAAAGATGGTTGAGCTTTGATCTGAATTCTTTGTTTCTCTCTGTATCAACAACATGTTAACCTGTGCTGATGTTTTAGTTCTGTATTTTTTCCTTTCAGCATCATATTTGTGATGAAGTGTTTATTCGGCTTGCTGTGTTTTTTCAACAGTTTCTGTCTATTTTGTGCAAATATTATAGCAGTAGTACAAGAATAGTGGTGTGCATAGTACACATTGCTGTGCACTATTACTTTGATATTTGTACATTATTAGAAAATGTTTGCAATATAGGTACTGAAAATAATTATTATAAGCCTGAAGAAAATGAACAACGTGAAAATTTCCAATTCCTTGGACAATAAAAATAGACCTATGTACTTGTCTGAATTCATTTTACTAACAGAGAAAATGACTGTTTACATAGAATAAGGGTGAAATTCACTTGTTTATCCCACTGGATATTCAAATAACATATCATTATGGGAAGTTCTTTCCAAGCAGGTTTCTGGATGATCCCATCAGTCTAACTGAAGCTAAACACAATGCAGCAAACCCAATACTGTATCAATAAAAGCAAACATACCTACATCTCTGAGGAAGCTGGAAAGAAAATAGGTGAGATAATCTCCTACAAATTATGAAAATCATTGTTGCTGTTTGTTTCTAGCTGTATAATTGAAGCACATAAACTTCCACATTACTCCATGCTAACTTCTTCTAATATTCTATACATATATTTGGATTTTCAGTCTGACATGTACTGGCTTGTTTTGTGTAATCCCTAGTCAACAAAGACAGTTATTTACTTCCAAACCCTGAAATTCAGGAACGTATTTCCAGTGAAATGAGGACATTATTGAGGATGAAGTACTGTGTTCAATTTTAGTCACCCACACCAAAAAATTACCTCATACTGTAGGAGCTACACAGAACAGCCACTAGAAAAAGTCAAGAAATGCATCACCTCTTGTATAAGAGGAGACTGAAAAACTCTCTACTGTTCAGTCTAACAAAAATAAGGCAACTGGGCATATTATTAAGCTCTGCAAATATAGCTGATAGGGTAGCTAAACACCAGGGGAAAAAAAGAAGGGCTGAGTAAGCTAAAAAAACAGTGCTGACTTGAGAATCCAAAAGTGTAACTGTGTGTGAATAAATTTAGGCTGTAAGTGTGTCACAGCCCTAAGCACCTTCCAGCTCCTCATTCAGCTGCCTGAGCACAGGACGGCACTGTGCTGGCAGGAGCAGCTCCAAGGAGACCTGTGAGCATGACCTGTCCCTCTGCCCTCCAGAGCTGGGGCAAGCTCAGTCTCTCCTGCTCACCTTTGTCAGAGCTGCTCAGCACTGCTGCTGTGCCTCCCCAGTGCAAATATCCCTGCAGCACCTCCCAGCTGGAGTCACCAAGGAAGGGAAGGGAGCGTTTTCATGGTGAAGTTTTTGTTGAGCTGTGTCAGTAGAAAGTGAAGTCCCAGTGGCCTGGCAGGGTCCGTCCAGCAAGTTGTCCCTGTGACAGATAACAGAGCAATGACAAATACCATAACCAATGCTGCTGGCAGATATTCCCAAGAAGCCCACAGGGACACAGAGACAGCTGTGCTCAGAAGGGAGTCCTGTCAACAGGCAAGCAATTGCTCAGTGTGCCCATTTAACATTTTCTGCAAGCATCCAAATAATTCATACATTTCCTGTATTTTTTATGAGTGCTTATACCTTCTACAAAAGGGGGATGATTGGCATTGCAGGAATACAATCTCCATTTATAACCGATCCCCTGACCCCAATGAATCAAGAATAAACTGTCCTAGTTCTTAAAAACAGCAAAGCTCAGGCACAGGATAGCAGAGACTAAGCATACACTACCCTCCTTCTCCCAAACCCATCTGCAATTTTCCTTCTCTCTGGATACCGTTGTAACAAGCGCCCAGCAGGTCAGAGAACTTAGTTGTTGGTACATAGATTTCAGCACTGACAATGGAATACAAGTTTTTTGCATACTTGAACTATGAACAAATATTTGCATTTTGTGCTGAGAAGAGAACAATGTCCTCTAGAGGTAAATGTTATCAATTCCAAGATCACATACACTAGGCCAGAGCCTTCTGCTTTCACTCTGGGTTTTGTACTTTAGGAGGAAGATCATTTCATTTTCTTTATATGTTCACTTTCTTTTTACTTCATCCTAGTGATTTTTCCTAATCCCATTCTGTGGCAGCTGCCAATATTGTCTTGAGCCAAGTCACAACGAGACTTGTGAAGTTGACAGACAATGGGAATAGCTGCAATTTACAGCTGTGAGAGGTGGCAGCAAATATCTGGGGAACTAATGGGAAAGTGAGAAGTTGTTTTCAACCCCCTCTGTCAATGTATAAAATCACTAAGACAAGGATGTGCTATTCTAGTTTCATCATGGTATTTGGGCTGAAACACTATCTTCTGATAACTGAGCCAAATTCCTTCATAACTGTACAATTTATGTCTATCCTTTGCAACCCTTTCAACATTTTTCTCAATCCATGATGTCAGTAGGGGATCTCTACTGCCTCACAACTCTTAACTAGATCATGGGGGAAAACAGGGGAGTAGAGCTCTGTCAGGAAGGGTGCTGCATGAATTTTACACACAAATGTAAGGTCAGGCCAAAAGGATGCATAGATATGACAGGGTGGAGAATTCAGAAGTGACAGTATCGTATACCATTATGTGGAAAGTGCAAATAATTACACTACCATAATGGAAAAACACAAGGAAATTTGATTCAAGGGAGTAGTCCCCAAAAGTTTGTATTCTTGGTCTCTAGATCTAAATGAAATATAGGTTATACCCGTGGCTAATGGTAGAAGGGTGTGGGAGGGGAAAGAAAGAATAAAATAATGACAATTAATTATAAAAATTGCTCATTGAGGGTATTTTTTAACAAAATACACTGATGTGCTGAGTTTTGATGGTCTAATTCAGATTTCAGTTTTCATTAATCAAAAGTGTGAAGCATGTTGTAGAGTTCTGTTCCAGCAGCCTTCAATTAATTATTTTTACGGCTGTGTGATTTTTACTGTCACTGTTGCCTATCCCATAAACATCTGACTCTGTAGGATAATGTATTGAGCAGTTCACAACCCTTCCTCTGATATGAATACAATTTCTTCAAATTGCATGAGACCTCCTTTGTTTCCTTCTGTTTCAGCTCCTCAAAGCTATGAAGAGAAAAAAACATTTGTCTCAGAATTATGCAGTTGTAATATCAGCTTTTGAAAAATAAAACAGTGAAAAGGCACTTATAAACAAAATACTTTTGGAGGGAAGAAATGTCACAAAGGTTTTTGATTAATATTTACCTTTGTTCATAGTGATAAAAATGGATTTTCAGATGGTTTTAATGTCTTTTTTTTTCCTTAAGATATAAATAGTGCAAAGAAAGCAAAATGCAACAAAATGAACTCTATAGTATAAGGAGGACCACAATCAAATGGACCAAACACTTTCAAGTGCTGTAATAAAGCAACATTAAAACTGAGGGGGGAAAAGCTTACTTTAGCAATCTGGATTAACTCCTAGATTTTCCAGAACTGTCACATGTTGCTAGTACATCACTTGTTTATAAATCAAACTTAATCTCATTCTGTGTTTATAGGTCAGAAGGCTGGGGTTAGCCATGCACACACTCAGTCCAGCCAAGCACATCTCCCCCTACAGCGCAGAGAAATGGGATACTCCATGGATGTAAACATCATCATCAACCCAAGAGGAAGGAATAGGTATTCTGAACAGGAGAGAAAAGTTTTCTTGTCACTCTGACTGATTGGTAAGCAAAAGAGTGAGAGCTGCTGAAGGTTTTTTTTTCTGAATACTAAAGATGTTTTTAACTGATCTTTTCTTCTTGCACCTGATACATATCCCAAGGTAAAGTCAAAATTTAACAGAAGATAACAGTGTCTACTTCTGAGAATGAAAGGATGAACCCATTGTGAGACCCCCCTTTCTTTCTTGTCAAACATTAACAATAGCATTGACTAGCTTAATTCTCAAGAGATCTCATTGTAACCAAAAAAACAACCCCAAGGGCTGGTATATGCTGGAGACCACCCAGCTGCAAAACAGCTTGATAGGAGAAACCTTGGGCATTCTGGTGGAGAGCAAATCGAGCATGAGCCAGCAATGTGCCCCTGCAAAAACAGAAGGCAAGTGTTATCCTGCACTGCATTAGGCAAAGCCTTGGCAGCAGGCTAAGGGAAGAGATTCTTTCTTGTGCCACACCTGGAGTGCTGTATCCAGGTTTGGGGTCCCCAGTACAAGAGAGGCATGGGAATACTGGAAGGAGCCCAAGAAAGGGCCACAACAATAATTAAGGGACTAGAAAATCTCCTATGAGAGGAATCCTAAGGAAAGGCTGAGAAAGCTGGGTTTGTTGAGCCTCAAGAGAAGGTTCAGGGAGATTTTACTAATTCATGTAAATACTGGAGGAATGCTGTAAAGAGGATGGAGCCAGGCTCTTATCAGTGGTGCCCAAAAACATGATGAGAGACAAAGGGCACAAATTGAGACACAGGAGGGTCTGTGCAGCACTCGGAACATCAGGAACCACTTTCTCTGTGACTAAGGGTGACTAAGCCCTGACACACTTTCCCCAGGAAAGTTATGGAATCTCCTCCTTGGAGATATTAAAAAATCATCTAGACATAGTGCTGGGCAAGTGGCTTTAGGTGGCCCTTCTTGGGCAAAGGGGTTGGACCAGACAACTTCCAAAAGTCCTTTCCAATTTCAAACCTTCTGTGGTTCTGTGATTCTATGAATATTTTACCTCATTCACTTCCCCCATGACACAAAAATTATACTGTCCTCTAGCCTTTCATGGCACATTCCATGAACAATAGATCCATCTGTTCATAGATCCTGTGAGCAGAAAAGCATATTTTATTTACGAGGTAGAGTTTCTGGATGGCAATCAATTCTCTAGGTGAACTGAAACAGTGCATCATCCTTTTATCATCACACATAATCTGACATGATTTTCATAGTAACTGAATTCTTTCTGCAGAGTAGAAGAGGAATCTGACTTTCCATCTTGCTCTAACTTTGAATATTTCTGTTATTTGCCCATCTCCTGTTTTGTACTTTTGCCATCTTTAGCACAGCATAAAAAGAAAAATATAATGTGAGAATATGTAAAGGAAAATGTATTGGATTAATTTGAAACACCTTGTTTCAGTCATTGACTGTTTCATTTTTATTGTGGATTTTTGAACCATTTCATGTTTTAAAACTTATTCCACTGTAGAACTGAACAAATTTAATTTTTTTATTTGTCAAAGAAGGATGTGGACAGTTTTTCAAGACAAGAAATTTGACACAACAGGCACAGTCTTCCTGAAAGAAATTTATTACCACTAAAATGGAAAAAAAAAAAGTGTTTCTCTTTATATACTGTGAAATTCAATAGTTCTAGCTCTGAGCTTAAGGGATGGGTACTTTTCCCCAGTAATAACATGGGATTTGATTTTAGTAAATTAAGACAACTTGGAAAATAATGATGATCTTAGGAATGTACCTACACTTTTCATTCTTAAATGAGCTAGAAATTCTTCTTGATATAATGCTCATTCCAACTCAGACAAAATGCAAAGTTTACCAGAGACCAAGCAACTAAATGACTTTTCAGCTGGCATCAGTGGGAGCAGTTTATCTTGTGACAATTCCCTGAAAGCAAGGCAGAGAACATTTCTAGTTTATATTTATAACATGAACAAAAGCTGTTCATTTTTTTGTTGTTGCTGCTCTCAGGAACTGTACCCTTCAGCTTTCCCTTTCCTAAAAAAAAAAAAAAAAAAAACAAAACATTTCAGCTGTAATTTTCTTCTGTGTCATTCAGTCTTTCATTACTTGAGTCTTGTGGATGTCATAGGCACTTCTGAAACTGAAGAAGCAGAGTTCAGTTCAAAGGAGGAAATTCATGTTTTGATGTCTGTTTGAATCTTACATAAACTATCCAGATTTCTCAGCTCTCAATTTTGCTAGGGAGATTTCAGAAGAAAAATCTTTTCTTCTCTGTCAAACTGCTCCTTCTCATATGACAAACATTCAAGGTTATGTGAGCAAATTTCCAGCATTTTGAATCTGAGAAATATTGCATTCAATTTGAATGATTCTGCTTTTAAGCAGAGCTCGTTAAAATTCCAAAGTTAATGAAAACCACTTTTTTTTTTCCCCCAGTGCTTTTAAATCACTGAAGTTGGACTCAAAAGTGGAAATAGATAGTGTCATGCATCTTTTTTTTTACTCCACGTTCACATATTTACACCTTTTTTATCTGGGCCTCTCAGCACATACTTTTCTTCACACTGCACTACTCAAGGAGAACCTCCTCTGCATTTGTGGCAGTGTTTTGTTGTCTGAAATCAACAGAATAATTTACTTTGTAAAACTCCATACCCCCATCCCAAAAGCAGAAGTTCTCTAACAGGCACAGCACAACCACCACTTGCCTTTTTTTACAAAAGTCAGGTATTGCTAGTTATTCTAAAACCCACATTTCATTTTGCTTTTGTTTTAGAAACACACATGCTCTAGAAAAAAAGAATTTTTCCTCTTAAGAGAGTTCTGTGCAATCTAAGATGTGCTGGTACTCAAGCTTTTTCACATGTAGCCTCATATTGCAATTTTTTCCTTGTTTTTCATCTATGCTGTGCACTACAGATGATGAAGAACTGGACCAACAACAGCCTGTTATGAGAAGAGCAAGTGTCAGTCAAGCAAATGAAAAAGAACTATCAATATGTCAAACCTATCCAAGGTAAAGCTCTTAATACTTCTCAAAGCTTAAGGATTATGCTGAATTAATGGTAAGGTCACCACTTTTTCTAAGTTCTGTGTATTTATTTGCCTTTCAGTTTTAAAAAGCAAGTTGCAAAATCCACCCTTCACAAGTGACAATTCCTTGTGTCTGTTGGGAGTGAGTTCTGTAGTTACTGAGAGTGCTTTCCAGCACTGCTGAAAACTTTGGGCCAGATTCAGCAGCATGGCTGGACACTCTTGAAATAAGCATTAAAAAAGAAAAAGGCCAGAAAACAAACGCATTCCTACTCTTCTTTTTAATTTTCATTTAAATTTTAATTTAAAATCAGAGAAAATAAGGAGGGAAAACAATAGAAAGTATCATGACTGCGTAGCATTTTCACATATTGCACTAATATCCCTGCATGTGGCCATTAAAGTGACTGTCGTGAATGGCTGATAGCAGTAGCAAGGACTGATCTCGTAACAGTTATGGAGCAAGCTTTGAAAATTATATAAACAGCATGAAATCATCCAGGAGCTGGATAAAAGCTGAAAACAGGTTTATAAAGTATACCTTGTTAGCCTATCCAGAGACTTTTACTGAAATGTTTAGCTGTCTATGCTGAGTTTAGAGTTTCAGCCTCTCATGCAATCTGGCTAAACTGAGTATGGTTATATTGCACACCTCTCTATGGTATCTGTAAACTGAGAAGTCCTACTGCCTTTATACATTATGAAATCTAAGGAAATCCAGGACCTAATTAAGTTTTAGTGACATCCATGTATTATTACAGTCAAGTGGAGTAGGTACATGGAGTAGTTATTAGCTATTGTGCTAAAAAAAGTAACTTTCTGCTGTCTTTTCTTGTTTGCCCTAATGCTTTGCAAGCACTGAGTGTACAACCCACCCAGGGGCTGGTCTGCTCATCACCAAATAAGGTCTCTGCCACAAGGGTTTTCCTGATGCTGGCTTAGCAAATAATCATTAGTCTCAAACTAACTAGGTGGATTATCAGAAGTTCCTTCAAGTGTGCCAGACAGAAGGGAAAAGCTCCCAACAGAGGCTCAAAAGGCCTCTGAGGACAAAGAGAAATAGTGACAATGTTTTCTCCTACATGAACACTCTCAGAATAAGCTTAAATTGCAGTCTCCAAGCACAGAAGGAAGCACCTTCAGGGAATTGAGTTTTGAGTTCAAAGCTGGATGGAATGTGTGGATTTCCATGGTAAAAAAGAGAGGCAGAATTACCTGCAATTGCTTAGTGTAAAAAAAAAAAAAAAAAAAAAAAAAGGGATTGCACACAGTCAAAATAAATGCAAAAAGGACATGAGCTCTCTCCCTGTTCCCAAATAAGTGTCTGATGCACTAGTAGTGAGAGATCTCTCGTTTTCAATTTTTTGGGTTTTTTTTAACAAAGTTTGTGGTAGTGGCTATCTGGACTGGCAGAGAGCAAGGCTGGCCTAAACGATGTAAGAGGCAGCTATATTCATCTGTATTTTCAAATGCTGTTAATTACAGCCCAGAGAGATTAGAGATGAGTCATCATACCTTTCATTCACACTCACCTTTCCTGTCTCAGCGTTCTTAGGAGCTTAGGAACAAATTATAGACTTCAGTTTAGTCCATCTTCTTAGCAAAATACTCTGTAAAGTTGCCAGGGGAAGAAAGTCCTCTCCATTCCTCATCTGTTATTACTGTGATGAGATGTTTGTTCCTAATTCAACTTTGAGTTTACTATGGAATCACCTACAATCATCTGCCACTTAAAGTCAGCTGAGATGTCTTAACACTGGACTCTGAAACTGTTAGAAAGACAGATCTGGAAGAAATATAATGGTCCCTCTTCAAGAGATGGCAGCCATTTCATGAAAACATGAAATAGGTTTGGGGTTTTTTTTAAAAAAAAGAATTTGCTCTGACTAAAAGCAGGTTTTGTTTCACAGTCATCCTCTTTGGAGGCTGTGGATATTCATCAAAATTTTCTATTATTTTTTGCAAATATATTGTTTGAAGAGCTTAAAAAATTATCCCAAGGGAAGGATGAAAAAAGACTTCCCAGATTTGTTTATCCAGAAAATACATAGAAAAAATACTGGATTTTTTTAAACAAAATGGGTTAAAAGGACAAGAGAGTTGAAATCAGTTTTCCTATCACCAATAGATATCCCATTCATGTAGGGAACCCATGTTGATGGTTTTTTTTTTGTTCTGGTGAAGTTAGTCTGATTTATACAGTTGAAATCCAACCCACAGTTTGTTTGGTTTGGGTTATTTTTAATTTACATTCAGGAAAAATATTTCCCAAAGCCTCTAAGAGACAGTACAAAGAAAAGAACCACCGAAAAGGAAATGAGAAATTCCCTGGAAGAATAGTAAAGTTTCTTAAATCTTTAATTTCATACTGAGTAGTCTTGAAATAGGTCTGATTCTAGCAAGATATGTAAATTGAATACCTATCCTTTTAGAACAATCTAAATTCAGCTAGTCTAATACTGGTACAGTATAGTATTTGGGATTCTTTAGCTGAATGCATGAATTTTATTTCTAAAAAATTAAAACAAATACACAAAATTTTAAATGTATTAATTATAAATGGATGTAACATTAAGAAGTTTACACAGGATTCAAACAGATTTACAGAATAGGTCACAGCCACCAGCTCTCCACTAATGCACAGAATCTACATTTGATCTGCTGGAGGCCCTGTTTCAGTGGGTCATCCTTTGACCAAAATCCAGCAATTTAAATCAAATATTTGAAGTATTTCATTTAATCCAAATTGATTTATCCTGACAGAGGTCAGGATGGGTGTCCCCACTCTTCTGCTGAGCATGCACACATACAATGGTGAGCCTCTTTCTAGTACAGGGCACATTTTTCACTGGAACTGCCAAGCTAAAAGATTACTTCCATCTACATCCTAGCAAGAGAGTTTATGAAATTGTGAGGTTAGTGACATGTAGCAAAGCATTTTACTGAAATGGCTTTGGACTTTTGTGTGTTTTTCTAATGCTGTATAATTTCACAGATAAACTTCACTTTGCACCATTTTTACCTGCAGCCAAGCCAGTTTTCCCTTGCTGAAGAAAATTCAAACACATAATTAACAGTCAAGCCAAAAGTCTACAATTACTCAGAAGAGGCATAGAAGATTTTACATTAATTGTTGTCAAATGCAATGGACCCTCAGAATTTCCTAACTAATGCCTAATTTCCCTCAAGGGGTTCAGGTTTCTTAAAGACATAAGTCTTAAATTAACATTTGCAAAAAAATCAGAGATTGGTAGGCTCAACCTATACTGTTGAATATAAACTTTGATTATTCTCCAGAAGTAAGAAGGGCTTGTGAAGGAATACATATGACTTATAAGCCCCAGTTATGATCAGAACAGTGTGAATAGACGGAATAGAATGAAACTGAGTCATGAGTTTCATGTATGTTTTAATTCTGTCATAACAGAATCATAAAGGAGATGTAATTCTGTCATATCTGTAAATCAACTCTTCATAAAGAGAAGACCAGAATCATAGAAACACTTGAATGAATGACAATTTATCACTGTTAGCATTATTTTGTTGTTGAAACCAAAAGTCTATAAGTCAGACTTGACAGAATCAAATAATGTGGCTTTGTCTACTACTTCACAGTGGTTCATGCTCTTTGTGTATTACTTCAAGAACAATTCAGAAACTTTTCAAGTTGGAAATCATAAGAAGACTCTAGATTTTTGTATAAATGCTTACAGAGAAAAGAAGTCACAGAACCTGTCCACTTGTGAGCTAAGGAAAGCTTTTAGCCTTTAGGAAACAACACCGTGTTCCCACTCCATCTATGAACAGACTGAGCTAAATTCTGTCTTGTGTCATTGGTGAATTCCTTCTTTGCCTAAAATCAAACTGAAGTCCAATTTTTCCACAAGTCCTAAGATGATCAGTACATTTTCAAAAGCTTTAAGAAGAAAAAGTTTATCAACTTCTGGCTGATGAGTGTCTGTTTAGGAGAATATAGAAGGTATATCTGTGTATAGTTTTATAATCTTCATGTGGAATCTTCTAATACAAATAGATACTAGAATAGTTAAACAGAATTGGAAGAGTCTTTTCTTAAATCTGCTTTTTCTTTTTATATTTTTTCGTGGCATGTCGCATGTTAAGGAAGACATGCTGTTCAGATCTTTTTTCCTTGCATTATTCTCATGAACTTTTATAGTTTTACTGAAAAGATGAAGACATTTTTAAAAAATTCTCAAGCACCAAAATACATAATAAAATCCATTCTAGCAAATTCTCTTACATCTACTATGGCTTCTCTTTAAATCAAATGCAAAGACTTGTTCAAAGAATAATCACCTACATTTGGTGACAAAAAGCAATTTGGTCCTGCCATCATTCAGATAGTGTAGAAACAAAATTCTTACTACATTTTCATCTTCCTTAGGATTCACTAAGGATTCCTTAGGATTCCTAGACGTTCCCACAGTCTACCAGGATAATGTCTGTATTTGTGCCTAATGTACTGAAATCTACTGCAGGATGGATGTGTACATTTAAGACCAACAGGAGAATATAGGTTAGTGGGTTTGCACTTTACAATGATGTTCTGTGAATATGAAGCCAGAACATACTGGGTTTTTTTCTTATCTCAGTTTCAGAGTTTCAGCCCCATTTTTTCCTGAACCACCACGGGGATGGCTTCTCAGGCCAGACAAGGACAACATCCAGATGGACAACAACAGGGCTGGAATAAATAAGGCTGCTTTATTGGAGTGCAGCCCTAAGGCTACTCAGCCCTTCACCTCAGGACAGGCAGCTGGGCAAGCTGACCCTGGCACGGTGACACCAGCAGCAGTTCCATCAGAACTCACTTGGGATCCCTGAATCACTCTGTGCTGAGATGTCAAGGCATATGGGACTGCAAAAAAAAAAAAAGTGTTCTGTTTGTCTGGCTGAGAATATGATAAATATAAAACTATCACCATACCTATGGGAAGGAAGAGGACTAGGGAAGGCAAGCAAGTGAATTTCAAATGAGTGGTATCTTGGAAAGAGTCACCAGAGCTTAAAAATACTTGCTTAAAGCTTTGGGAGAATTAAGTAAAGGTAAAATCCCTAAGGCCCAGAACAAACACACCAGTGAGTGCTGTAAAGGCAGGGTGTCTGTGCAAAAAGTCAATGTTCAAAGTCTGGCAATTATCACAGGAAATTCTTAAGACTCATTTAAAGGCTTGGGGTGTTTCTAGAACTCCTCTTGTGAACCTGATTGTTTTTTCAGAAGTGTCAAAGATGAGAATTTGTTTATTTTACATGACTTTAATTAAACTGTAGGTATTTCTGATCAACATAGAACTTCCACATTTAAATACACATGCTGAAGAACAGGACTTACCTTGTTACCACAGTTTCTCAGCCAGCCTTGAAAGCATAATAAAATACTTTGATGCCTGGGGTACAAACTCTTCCTTCCAGCTCTGCAGCTGTTTTTATTTTCACAGGCATTTTTGTAAAAAATTGTAAGGAAAAATATGGACATTATTAAAATTCAACACTTGCTATTATATTTAAAGTGTTTCCTTGAAAGAAGTAATAAGATTAAATCTTGAGATGACAAGCCAACAGACATAGGGAAAAAAAAGCATGTCCAACGAGATGGTCACTGCAGAGTTCCAGGTATTTTAATATTTTCCTCTGTTGTCTGAAGCACTGATAGCTGCTCCCTTGTCAAAGACAGGATAACAGAACAAATGAATTACTGATTTAATTTGCTGTGGCAGCTCCTATGTTCCTGACCAAGCTTGCCCTGCTTTTTCTCATCAGATTAGACTTCTGATGTCAGTACCATTGTGTTTTCTCTGGTGATTTCTCCATACCAACATGCTGGTAAATTGCAGGCTTTGCAAGCTGTCTGTTTTTGTCTGGGATACATTCATGCTTAAAGGTCTGGGACACATTCACGTCCCTTTGTATATTCTTCTTTTATAATTGACACAACTCAGTTTTCTTCTTCAATTTCTCTGTTCCTTCAGTTTTACTTAGGTAGGAATACAGGATTTGAAATATGACAATGGTAGGATTTTATTATTCTTATTTTCAGTACTCTTTCTACTTAATGAAATTTGAAGGACTATGTAATAAGCATTCTGATCCATTACTAGTCTGTAGATATGGTAATTTTATTTCTCTTTGGAATTTCTTATCAGTCAGCAATGGAACAAGCAGTCTTTGTTGCCACTCCATTTTTTATCTGCTCTGAGAATGGATTGAGTGCAGCCCTAAGGGGAAGGACTTTGGGGTGTTTATTGATGAAAAGTTCAACATGAGTGTTCACAGCCCAGAAAACCAAAAGTGTCCTGGGCTTCACCCAAAGCAGCGTGGCCAGCAGAGCAAGGAAGGGGATTCTGTCCCCCTGCTCTGCTCTGGTGAGACTTCACCTGCAGAGCTGCATCCAGCCCTGGAGTCCCAGCACAGGAAGGACAGTCCAGAGGAGGCCACGAAGATGATCAGGAGAACCTCTGCTATGGAAACAAGACTGTCGTGGTTTGACATGGAAGTGAATTTTTTTCCAGGAAGTTGGGTCAAACCAATCAGTGGTCAGGTTTGGATATTGGCACCTGGAGTGACCGCTGAAAGTATGGACACGCCTCTGAGAACACCGGGGGTTAAAAGCAAGAACTCCCAGGGGAACTCTCTCTTTGGTTCCGGTCGTCAGAGAGTGCAGACTCTCCCCTGCCCAGCCATGGGCTGGGTGGGGAAGGGGAAGCCATGCGGCCTTGTCCAGGTAGGCCGAGGGGCTGAGGGTCTGGAACCGAGCCAGCTCCTGGACGGAAGGGTGGAGAGAAGCAGAGAGGCCTTTGTTCCCCCCCCACAGAGGGAAAGTGACAGAGAGCCTGGCGGCACCTGGAAATTTGGCAGCAGAGGAGAAGGAGAAAGGGGCGGGGGGAGGGGGGGGGGGATGGTGCCCAGCGTGGGAGACGGGATGCCGGACCGAGATATCAGCCGTCCAGGGAGTCTGAACTTTTAACCCTTTCCAGGAAATGAGGGCTTTGTAAAATATTACTCCTCCTTGATTTGTAGTGGAAGAGAGACAGTCCGGGACCTGACATGTTAGAAGAAGAAATATTTAGGTGGGAGGAGATGATGAAGTAGCTTTTGGCTGGACTTTTCTTGTTAGCCATGGACTGAACCAAAATCTCCTGCAATAGAGACTGCATTTTAGGGGGATGCAGTGGTGACCCAAGGAGACCTGCTTCAGCTTCTAACAGCACAGGAATGGCAAGAACAGAAGAAAGCTGAGGAGGGAATGGTGATGCCCTCTGTCTTCGGGAAAGAAGATGATTTCTGTTCTTGGACCCTTGGCCCCAGGGGAAAATGGGGGGGACTGTAGTCCCAAGATGAGAAGCTGAACTGTTGTATCTTTGGGTCTGTGGCAAAGCATCCTTAAAGGAGCCCTATGAGCAGTCTGTCCATGCATGGTGGTGAGAGCACTGTGACATGGAAAGGAGAGTGTCACACTGGCAGATTTTCTCTGGGCGGTTGCCATGTGTGACAGGGAGACACAGGAGGTGGCAACTGTGTTTCCTGGGGGGGGTCTGTGGTGCAAGAGAGACTTCTCTCTCCCTTGATAGCTTGAGTATTGATTATCTGAAGGGTGGTAATTTGATCAGGAATCCCGGGTGATGTTTCATGGTGGGTGTTTTAGGAATTGGGAGGAGGAGGGGTGTTTTAAAAGGTCTTCATCCTGGATTTAGTTTATGTGTTTTCTGTAGTAGTATTAGTTTAATAAAGTTTTTTTTCCCTTTGTTATTAAGCTTGGGCCTGCTCTGCTCTGTTTCTGATAACATCTCACAGCATTTATTTGGGGAAGGTGCATTTTCATGGGGGTGCTGGCATTGCGCCAGTGTCAAACCATGACAAAGACTGAGAGAGTTGGGGTTGCTCAGCCCAGAGAAGGCTTCAGGTTGACCTTAGAGCAGCCTCCAGTACCTAAAGAGGATCTACAGGAAGGCTGGATAGGGACTTCTGACAAGAACACGCAGCGATAGGACAAGGGAGAATGGCTTTAAACAAAAAGAGAGTAGGTTTAGATTTTCTATTAGGAAGAAATTCTCTGCTGTGGGGATTTGAGGCACTGACACAGGTTTTCCAGAGAACCTATGAGTGTATCATCCCTGTGTGTTCAAATCCAGGCTGCTTGGAGTTCTGGGCAACCTGGAGGAGGTTGAAATCTGTCCCTGCCTGTGGAAGGGAGGTTGGAGCTAGATAATCTTTAAGGTCCCATCTAACTCAAACAATTCTATGGTGATAGAAATTCATCTGAATGATCAATCTTTTTATATTTATATGTGTCAAAGTGTCCTTTTTATCCATTATTCTTGCAATGTTCTTCTTCTATCTTTATTTATCTTCTACCTTATTATTTACTGTTACTTTTCATCTCAACCTCCAGTTCATTTTTTTTTTTTTCTTTTTGGTCCTGATACTTTAAGACCAACCATCAATTATTATTGCCATTTATTGCTAGTAAGAATTTACAGGCTAAGATACACAGGTATAATGAGTTTAAAATCCAGGAGTGTCTGTATCTTTGTGAATGTTATTGTAGCTCTTCAATTATTGCAAAGGGTATTTCTGGCGTTTCAAAAATGCTTTTCTGGACAGTTTCCTGGCAGTATCTTTGCAAGCATTACAGAGTATACTATTGTATTTAATATCTCTTATCCACCTTTTCAATAATTCCTTTAGAATAAAACATGGTTTTGTTGAACTCAGTTTTGATCTGTTGTTTTCTTCTTTACACTGAAAAGGGGCAGGAAGTTCAGGACTCTAGGGACTTCTTAAGATCCTTTTATCTGTGATGGCTTTACTTTCACGACAATAATGTGTCAGCTTTTTGGGCTTTATCCTTGTGTATCTTTTACAAAAAAAAACATCTGTAGTGACCACACAAGTTCATTTACATCATACACTTAAAATACAGTCTTTCAGTAGGACTTTTTAGTTTTTAACAAATATTTAACAAAACTATGTTAGATCTTCATTAAATCTCATTATTTCTAAATGTTACCAAAAAGCCAAGGTATTTCAGCACAGAATTTTCAGAATTTTCTGTGATGTTTAGACAGCCACTTGTGTCTACAAGAAAGAATCTTCCTGCTCTCTGTCAATGATATTCTCATGTCTTTCTTCAGTGAGAGTGATTTCTATGCACTCAAATTAATAGCAGCTCACTTTTAGACCTCTACCTTTATTTTGTTTATCCATCTAACCAGTGCACAATATCTCTTCAGTCATGTGTTTAAAATTATTAAATAGCCCCTCAATGATTACACATTTTCTTTTTATTATAAAGCCATGTGAGTCCTGCTCAATAGGATAGCTCTCAGTCCATGGACTCCCTTTAATTTCTTCCCTGTTTTCTTAATTACTTTTCAAAAGATTTTTCTCATGCAAGAGAATTCTGGCAGGTGCTAGCCAACACAGTCCATTGATGTGAAAGGAAAGTGAGGGTGTAGAAGAGTGAGATTTTTATGTATTTATAGAAACCCCAGTATATATTCAGCACCATTAAGATGGTTAGTACAATTTTTAGTAAATTACTCAAATTTATCTCTCAGATAGTATGAACTGTTTAAAGCATGAAACTAGACCAATGCAACCCATCTGGATGCCATTCTGGAGTTTCTTTTCCCTGTTCTCTGCATGGAAATCCTACAGACCCCCAGTGTTTCCAATCTCTGTAATGTCACACTGCCACTTAGGGTCACTCTGAGACAAGGATTCTCTGGTTCACAGGACAGGATGTTCCTGGTTTTGACACAAATTTTAAGACAACAGAAAACAGAAATTGTAAAAAATTACAGCCCTTTCTGAAAGTTCTCAGAACAAGGAGAGGTTAACATTCAGTGAAGAAGATACTTTGAGTTGACAAGTCTGTTAGCAACAGCTTTTGCTCTGGATCCTGGCTGCCTTCTCAAGTTTGAAGATTGCACGTTTCTCGGCAGTCAGAGACAATCCTTTTCATTGCAGCAAAACTTTTGTTTTAAGGAACCAAGGTGATCATAAAAGACAAACACAATGACTTCAGAAGTCCTTGCTAGTGACCATGACTTGAGTACACCAGAACACAATGAGCTACAGGCAGTTCCATACCTCACATCAGTGACTAAAAGAGCCACTCTTCAACCTGCCCAAACCAAACAGGTCATGAGCCAGATACATTGTTCTTTAATATGAGAGATGGGATCTTGGACAGTTTACTTTCTCTCTTCTTTAGGGGACTGCCATCATTCCAGTGTTGCCATCAACTTACCTACACATTCACCCTCCTGATCTTCCTGCGAATGGTCACAGCCGAGCAGCCTGGTTAGGCCGTATCAAAGCTGCTCGTATCAACTACAGTTTCATTTCAACAAGCTAATAAAATCCTCTAAAATCCTACATATCAGCAAGAAGTATTTCCCACAGCTGCAGCTATTGCCAAAACAAGCAATTTAAGAGTTTATGGTACACACAACTGAGAGATGAGAAAGTGTGCACTGGTTCATACTAATGCATAGGCCTGTGTTAGACTAAGTAAGCTTCTGACAAGGATTTGGCCTCATTATAGCTGGGTTTTGTCAGTGTTTGTGGATGAGGTATAATTTCAAAGTGGAAAGACTGGATGGACAATTTTACCTCATTACATTGATTTTGTACAGAGGTATTGGTCTCACTATCAGTCAAAAACCTTCCAAATAAAAGAGAATGGAGACAGAAAAGCAGAAAAAATAATATTTCAAATGAAACAAAATCATTTTTCACATTACTCCTGAGCTCACTTTTAAAAAAAAGAAAATATAAAAAGGAACTAATAATCTTAACAGTATTCATTCAAAGTTAGTCCTAATTTCGAATATATAAGCTTTGGTCCATTCATTTCCTGTTTTATTTATGGGCTTTCTTAACTGATTTCCATTTTGCTATAGTTCTCAGATGACATCAATAGACCACTGTCTGAAGTACTGCCATTATCCATGACTCCTTTTTTAATCTCTTGCCAACATTCTTTACCTTCAACAATTGTTTATGTCCTTTCAGTATATTTCTCAATTGAGTTCACGGATCAGAAAACCAGGAGGCAGCATCATTGCTCTGCCTGTATCTCAGAAACATAAGCATGTGCTGATGGAATGCACTAATTGCTAGAAGGGCAGACCATATCATGTCCCTGTGACTGCAGCTCTGTATCTAATGTGTAAATGGTGTGGAAAAAAAGCATGAGTGTATGTGCCTCAACAATAAATTCAATTTTTCTGTCACTGAGAGAAAGCACTACCTACATCATTACTTGGTGATTTTAAACACAACACAGTGACTGTGGCATGTATGCAAGCCCTGATTGAGTTGCCACTCTGAATTTGCAAAAGTTTTCAATTCTTGTGAAATTATACTGCCATTTTAAATAGGATTGTTTGGAAGTACTTCTACTGTATCCACTCAAGAAAAAAAGGGGGAATATTTGCTAGAACATTTCACATATTTACAAGGTGAAAAACAAAATCTTAAAAATAACAGTATATACTCCAAACCAAGGAAGAACCTTGTTTTCTTTTTGTTGGAATATTATATCTATATATCTGAGAGAGGTTTCCTTCTTATTGTAAATAATATAGTATATTTATTAATATATATCATTTAGTAGATAGATTTGTTTTTTTGAGTCCAACAACAGAGTTGAAGTAGATGAATGTAAAAAGAGGTTTCAGCTTTAAAGAGGCTGAATAATAATCATATATAGGGCAAAATAAAGCCATCATAAATTATTAACTGCAGCAATTCATATATTCAGTTCATCTTGCCAAGGCAGCAAGCCCATGTCCCATGTTTTGCCAAAAGAGGAAGGTGTTTAAGTAATGGAACCTCAGCAAGTTCCTCTAAGAAAGATCAGCTTGAAACCAGCACTCCAGACTGAAGAATAACACAAAATGAGTAAACTACATGATCCCTTTCTAGCTTCTTCTCCCTGGACAACACATCCATCTTTAGATCTGTGCTGCTTCTTGGGTAAAAGTTCATCACCACAACGGCCATTGTAGGCTATTTTACCTGTGCAAAATTTCAGTCCTTGAGTAATAAATAATTGAAGGTTGAATCAAGATTCATAAACTAGATATTTTGAATTATGCTATGCTCATATTTGTAGGGGCACCACCCCAAAAGACATGAAGACAGTTGACTAGAAATATTCAGATTTTCCAATCAATTTATTTCTTTGCACAAGATACTTAACATTCATCCTGTGCATTACTATAGAGACACACTAAACAGAAAATATTCACTAAAAAAAGAAGTAAAATGAAAAAAAAAAGTCATCTTTTTCCAGAATCTACAGCTTTCTCAAAGTTACTTTCCTGTTGTTTTATGGGCAATAAAATCGTTAACACTCCATTCTTCTACAGATTGCTCTTTAAGTTTAAGTATGAGCTCATAACAATGAAATATTTAACAACAAACTGTTTGTTAATGGACCAGCTCTGTGGTAGACCTGAAGCTTGTAGCATATCTAATGAGAGAAGCCACTTGTGTAAAACTGTGAGACTGGTAAAGAGGGAGAAGGGTCTTTTCAGGGTTTGTACTAACCTGCCACAAGAACAGTCTGTATTTGCAGAAGTGTTTCTTAATGTGAATTTGCATAGTGGGTTTATTTTAATTAGCAAATTCATTGTCTTTCTTCTCTTAAATTTTTTATGTTCTGGATTTTGTAGCACAATAGAAACCATGAAAAAAAAAAACCAGATTAGTCTGGTGTTTTATTAATACATTTTTTCTAGTGGTGGTTGAAAAATGTCAGTACTTTTCTGAGCAATTAAACATTGCGAATAAATGCATTATATCATGCTATTATTTACTCACCTGTTTTGTTATAGGAAATCTCTATTCCATCTAATATTTAGTTTATTTCTGGTAGATTCTTTCAAGAAAAAAAACTAAATGCTTTTGAACTTCTTCTTTCTGTAATTTTTTTCTTTACAACCTTTTAACCTCCATATTTACAAAGAAGTAACTTTCAAATTCATAGCTTTTTTAGGATGGCTTCTTGCAATAATAATGACATGAATCTAAAATGATTAAGAGTAGAAAAAGATGTGCGAAAAGCACTTAAACTGTGTACTTTGAATATGCATTTTTTAGGTGCTATCTAATAGCTTAAAATACTCAGAACTCAGGTAGGCATTTTAGATTTATTTACAGAAAAGATTTTTCTTGGTTTGTGTATAGCAATCCTCCAAAGTTTATTTCCTCTAATGTAGTTTTCCATTTACATGACTCATCTTGAGCCACACCCTGATTTTAGTAATTTACTTTGCATAGAAGTATTTTAAAAGCTAAAGTACCTTGAGCAATGGAAGAAAATATAAATACTTTTTTTTCACCAAAAAGACAGTGTTGATATTCATGTAGTAGTGTCCTCAGATATTGCAGACACCTAAGCTACAATATTAAACTCATACATCAAAATACATTGTAGGTAATGCTAGCACTGCTTAGACAGCCAATACGAAGCTAGCAGAAGTAAATACCAGATGCTGAACTACATTTAGAATTAAGGATATGCACTAGATACTTTCATGTCTGTTCCTTATTATGTCTCACCCTGCTACATTCATTTTTAACTTCTTATTTTCCTGTATAAAATATGGTTCCTCAGACTATATGGTTTATAGATAATGATAACAGATAGTGGACTGCTGTACTATTGGTAGGCATTTAGAAAAGAAGCACTATTAAATTATGTTCTGTGCACACCATGAAGCCCTATTATTGTAGGGTAATTTTTTCAATTTCCTTTATCTGATCTCTCCAGGACCCATATAATGTAAGTATGAAATAGCTACAATAATTTCTTCTATCTGTTATAAAGAAACATTTTAACATTTTAAACCACAAAATCTTCTAAAAGTGTGCAGCATTACTGTATCTCACATACACAAACACACTACTGATAAACAGTGCTGGAAAACTGGTAACAGCAGGTGAGGAGAAGACTTTTTTGTTTCAGTTTTCAATGGCAACCTCTCTTCCCACACCTTGAGTGAATGGAAATCAGGATGGGGTCTGGGAGGGCAAAGTCCCTCCCTCTGTAAGTAAAGATCAAGTTTGTGACCACTTGAGGAACCTGAATGGATGCAAGTCTATGGGATGTGATGAGCTGCATCCCAGAGTCCTGAGGGAATTGACTGAGGTAGTTGCCAAGCCTCTCTCCATGATATTTGAAAAGTCATGAAAATAAAGTCAGGTAAAGTCCCTGACGACTGGAAAAGAGGAACCATTGTACCCATCTCCAAAAAGGGTCAAAAGGAGGACCCTGGGAACTACAGACCTGTCAGTGTCACCTTAGGGAAGATCATGGAACAGATCCTCCCTGAAGCCATGCTAGGGCACATGGAGAACAGGGAGGTGATTGGGGCTTCACCAAGGGCAAGTCCTGCCCGGCCAACCCAGTGGCCTTCTATAATGGAGTGGCTACATCAGTGAGCAAGGGAAGGGAAACAGATGTCATTTATCTGGACTTCTGCAAAGACACAGCCCCCTGTAACAGCCTTCTCTCTAAGAGAAGAGGACACATACACAATAAGAAGAGTATATTTATCTAAAATTCTAGACTTTTAAAATGTTGAGCCCTTTCAGCCATCCTTTATTTTCCCTTATCATCTTTTCACCTTTTAAAACCTATGGTATAAAGATTTACTTTCCCCAAGATAGAAAGATCGCAGCCTCTTAGGTAAAAAACATATAGACATTAATAGAAAATAAAAAGTTTTATACCAGTAAAAGCTCTGCTATGACAAGTGAAAACAGTACAGATCTCAGTGCAAACTAATCTTTGGTCTGTCTCCCAGAGGAGATATGTATGCATGCTTGATGCATCTGCATTAACATTTTAGTTCAGTTCTAATACAGATTTTGAATCCAATCTTCTGAACAACCCTTCAAATGTGCTTTGATTCACATTTCAAAGCAGTCTCTGGGACGACAATTAGAATCTTTTGTATGGATCTAAAATGAAATATGCACTCTAATGCTCTCTTAACTACTCCCAGGCATTGAATCCATGGGCTTGGTTTAGAGACCACCTGAAGTAATAATCCTTCTAAATTCTTATGGAATGAATGTCAGCTCCTGAGTGCCATCTGTTTCTCTGTAGATACAGTCCTTTTGACCTGCATTACTTGTTAATGTAGACATCATTATACTTCCATCCTAGTCAAGCTCATTTGTCTCTGTGGCCTGAGCTACTTTAAACATGTCCCATGTCTCTTTTGTGTAGTGATTTAGAACTGGCACTTAACAGAAACCACAAAAAAAAGCCTAGATGAACTACTTTCTTGGTCAGTCATTGATAATAGTTATGTGGCAAATGGGGATATTTTCTTACTAACTTACATGAAGTTTTTTTAATTATTCTGAATAATGAAAATAGGCATAGAATTCCATGCCTTCATCTTTGTTTTTATTTTTATCCTAATATTATATAGTTGTCACCTAATCGTGTCTGAACAATCTTCCTTCTCCTAGTCATTACACAGAATTATAGAATTGGAAAAGGCCACTGAGATCATTGAGTCAAACTGTTAACTCAGCACTACCTTGTTCCCTACTAAACCAATGCCACATTCACATGCCTTTTGAATACTTTCAAGGATGATGATTCCACCACTTCCCTGGGCAATGCCTGAACACCCTTTCATTGCAGAAATTTTTCCTAATATCTCATCCAAACTTCCCCTGGCACAACTTGCTGTCATTTCCTCTCTTCCTGTTGCATTACTTGAGAGAAGAAAACAATACCCCTCTCACCAGAAACTCCTTTCAGGCATTTGTAGAGAGCGATAAGGTATCTCTTTTTCTTCAGGCTAAACACCCCCATCTTTCTCAGCTGCTCCTCATCAGACTTCTGCTCCAAACCTTTCCCCAGCTCTGCTGCCCTTCTCTGGACTCACTCCAGCACCTCCATGCCTTTCTTGTAATGAGGGGCACAAAACTGAACACAGGATTTGAGATGTGGCCTCACCAGTGCCACTATGCATGCACTGTGCCTGTTTCACACTGCTGTCTGTCATTACAGCTCATAAAATTTACCTCCTTATTTTTGTGTTACCTTTGTTTCATTGGTCTTGAAACTGTGGAGTCTGCAGTACTTTCTTGCATGCTTCCTTGTGAGTTGCAACCATCGCAGGTTTCTTTTATTGTTTTTTAACCCAGTGTCCTTTTCTATTAGTCTGCTTGTCATGATATGCTCTACTCACATTACTTATACAGTAACAAATCACGATCTTTCCAATAATTGGAGACTTGCAAAGTAGCACCTTTTATCTGTACATAATGAGAAAAAAAAATTACTTGCTTTTTGTTTTGTCTGTTTTGAGTTGAACCTAAATAGGTAATGTCAATTTTGCTGCTATCATAGAAATTACTTAGAATAAAGAAACCCTTCAGATTTACATTCAGGATTGTGCATGTGTTCTTAAAATCTTGACAAAGAATCACATTACTCTGCTAGGTCACCATATTTGCCATAAATCAAAGCATACAACTGATTGTTCCATAACCAAAGTCAGAACTTCCATATTTCCCCAAAATCACAAGTGGGATAACATAACTACAAAGTGATTTTTAGAAGGGTTTATAAGTGTGTGACACCTTATCAAAATTAGAATACATGTTTTGTTCAGGTGGAATTGTTGCTTTTATTTAAAGGGAAGGTACAAAGTAAAGGAAAACAAGAAATTAAATTTGATTTCATCTGAGTTCTCCACACTTTTTCTCAGATTTAAAGGACATATTGTTTGCTATGTCATTAGAGAATGTAGTTCAATCTTAATGTCTAAAAACATTTTTATAAGTACTTAGCTTCCTAGAGGACTTACACACCTATCTTGTAGAGACAGTGGGCCAAAGCCTTGTCAAAGTTTGTACAGACAACAAACTTGGATAAGAACTTCCATGCGCTCTATAAAAAGTTCTGATGACAGGCATTGAAATATCCTGGGTCTGCCTGAAATTACTTTCCATTCTTTTAGAAGTGGGCTTTTCATTTATTCATGTACATTTTCAGGATTATCTAGTTTCACTCTTCACAGGCTGTGAACCATGCTGATGGAATCAGTGCATTCAGCTTTTAGTAGTTAGCAGTGGAGCATGAACCTCTACTGGAAAGAGGGGAATACAAGCAGCTTTTTCTTTTTTATATCCATTTGCTGTGGAGAGGGAGGTTATACTTACCAGGTATTGCTGAAGAAGACAAAGAATGTTAAGTCATGAACCAAAACAAACTGACTTGAAAATTAAGTGTGATTAACTATAGTGGAGAAATCACATCACCTCTATAAAATCATAAATAAGGTTTCAATGTATCCTGATGGGGAAAAAATTGACACAGACACCAAAGACATAATTGTGTGTACACTTTTGTGCCGATTTTGGCTGGGGTAGAGTTGATTTCCTTCATAGCAGCTAATGTGGAGCTACATTTTGGATTTGTGCTGGAAATAGTGTTGATAACACTGGGGTGTTTTAGTTACTGCTGAGCAGTGTTAGCACAGAATTAAGCTTTTCTCTGACACTCATCCCACCTCACCAGCGAGCAGGCTGGAAGGGCACAAGATCTGGGAGGAGGACACAACCAGGACAGCTGATGCCAGCTGATCAAACAGATATCCCACACCACACAGCATCATGCTCAGCAATAAATCTGGGGTAAGTCGTAGAAAGGGTGAACATTCTGAATGATGGTATTTGTATTCTAAAGTCACTGTTGCATGTGATGAAATACAGCTTTCCTAGGGATGGCCAAATACCTGATTGCTCATGGGAAGCAGTTTTAAAAGATCACTTAAAGAGCACAGTTGCTTGTCTCAGAAACTCTTAAGACCACAGGATGACTTTGCCATGAGATGAGTACAGAATGGAGTGACAGAATGGCACAAACTCCAGGCCTAGTGGAAGCAAGATATCTGGTTAGCACATCCTGGTTAATGCATCAGGACAAAAATTCCCACTGTGGCAAACTGTGTAGACAAGCAACTGTTTGTATGCATATCACCCATCAAACAAAGATCACCCCAAGTTATGGGACTGATGGCATCTGTGGCCACCAATGACACCAAAGCCCCTCCAAATATGCCTCTGTAAATACCTGGAACTTGGACTGTAAGTTAAGCCACCACAGCAGGAACTTCAAATAAGATAAAGGTGGACTATTTGTTTGGGTATTATCTCAGACCTAGGGGGAAGCTAACAAGTCTTGGGGAGAAGAATGTATTGGACAAAAAAAATTCAGAATTTTTGGGCCACAAAGAAAGGCAATTCAGCAAATATGCTGAAATCAGCCCCAGCTGCGTAAAAGGTAGTTCTGTCAAAGGGGAGATCATGGCCACCTACTCAGGGCCACTGACCCAAGAAACCCACCCCAACAGACTGAAGAGAAAGACTGAGCATGAGGATTAATGAGCATTAGAAGCAAGGGATTCATTTAATCAATAGAACTGCATAGCCAAAGAGCATTTATTCCTTTGGTTACTAAAATGCATAAATAGTGAACATTTTGAACAACCTCAGCACCCACCAAAAGGTGGTGAAGATGGACCAATGGGATGCTGTTGGATACACAGGTGGTGAATATCTTCTGCTTGATCAGTCTCTCTCACTTCTGCAACCTCTCTCTCCTGTCTTTTCTATTTCTTTCTTTCTGTCTACCATCACATTTTATTGTTATAAAATTCATGCTATTGACTTCAGCATATGGTGTTATTTGCACCTTAATTCAAGTAGAGGTATCTCTCAATAATAGGATCATAACAGTGATGAATGAATTCCTTGTCTTACTTTGCTTGCATGTGCAGTTTTTGCTCTACCTATTAAATCAGCCCACAAGGTTTTTTTCAGTTTTACCTTTCTGATTCTCTCCCCCATTCCAGCAGGGGAAAGCAGTCAAGCAGATGTGTGTGGCTGCATTGTTGGCTGGGTTTAAACTGCTGCAAACCCTCAAACTCTTCTCCACAGACAAGATGTAGTGTGGAAGCTAACTAGAAACAATCTGGTTTTTTTGAGGAATAACTATTTCAGCTCAGGCTGTGAACTGTAATAGCTCAGTCTGGACATTTTGCACAGATGAGTGCTGCAAAGATTTCCAAAGTTCTCCACAAAACCAGATCAAATTGATGTCTTTTTCCTTTTCCCCTTCAGACTCCATGAGTCTCTGTATATCAGCAAATGAAAACCTGTGAAACTACTGACAGAGCACTAGAAGAATTCCTGAGACAGTGCAAGAAAAACGAAGTTTCAACCCAGTCTAAGGATAGTTTTTCATTTCTTTTCTTACCAATACAATCAGAGCAAAAATGTTCTTATTATTTCGCTAAGACATTAAATATAAATAAATATATATGTATGTCTGGACCATTCCATCTTATACTGTGATGACAAGCATGGATTTGTTTTCATCCTTCAGTCTGTGTGAATCTTGTTCTGTTGCTCCTTGTTTTATTCATTTACATAGCCAAGAGATAAAAGTAGGAAAGATTTTCTTTTAAAACCTTCATATTTGTGTATCCTGTTAGGATTGTTTTTTAGATAAACATAGCTGTTAACTAAACTTTGTTTCCTAAGAAAATGATGGCCCTGATTTTAAACCTCCACATGAATGATTTGTTTTTTAGTTTACAGGAATAGACCTGTCACACAGTTGCAAGCAAAAGCTTTTCCTAGCTAATTAGGAATATACAAAAACATGAGGCAGACCTCCAGGAAAAACTAATTGCACAAGCCAAGGGAGTGATTATGGGGATGCTAAATATGAGAAAAGTCACGAATTCAGTGTGGTATATTCCTTTGGTGACATAAATACATTTTTTAAAAATGTTTGCCATGTACCAATGCAATTTATTACCTCTTTTTTGTTTAAAAAAAACCTCTTACTTGTCCGTGGAAAACTTTGAAAGACTTTGTATTTCAAAAGAGTTTTGCTTTCACATCATATTTGATGTAAAACTATTTTAATAAGGCATTGTAGGTAAGCACACAGATAACAGATACACAAGCCTTTTATTTCTCTGATTCTATTAGATTTAAATCATATGTAGGCATATCTTAATAGAGTATTTTGTTTCGAACTTTCAGGACATTGCCTCTATAAGATTCAGCATATAAACTTTGTGGTCTTGAAAATGACACATGGTATTTACAGAAAAATAAATATTTCATTACATTATTTAACACTAAATGATTCTGTTTCTAAAGTGATTCAAGTATCTTAACTCTCCAATCAGACATAATGACTAACATGTCTTCTGTGAAATATATGTGGGGTATTTCTGGGAAATCCTGAAAAAAATTTATATTTATACATGAAGGCAAAGCTTTTCCTTGCTTCACTTTTCCTCATCCCCTAAGCTGGACTAGTAAAAAGGGAATGACGTAAACTACTTTTTATTTCAACAAGAGTTTGCAAGGGTTTCTTTGTCCACCAGAGCAGCAGTGTGGGAAACAGTCATGTTCTCAGCTCTTTTAAAATCAAAGAATGGCACCCTTCTCCTGCTCCTGCCTTGTCCCACGATGTGCTGGGCTCTGACAACACAAGCAGCACTCTCCCTCTACACCCCCCAGGGCCAGGCTGTGGCAGCTGTCCCTCTGAGGCTGCCCACCCACACAGAAGCCTCTGTTACCAACCAGCAAGGTGTGGCTCCATAGGGCTTTTTGGGGAGGGCAGCCTAGAAGAAAATATCTTGCTTAATAATGAGAGCTGATATTTCAGCTGGAGAATAACATAATGTCAGGAGCTGAACTGAAATCCAACACAAGCCTGTTGGATCCATGACCGAGTCCAGTTTCCACCTGGTATCTGATAAATTTACCGCAAAACTGAAATATTAGGCCGATATGTGTAATCAGTCATCTGTAGGTACATATTCCACAGCTTTACAGTAAGTTTTTGCCTTGAAAGATGCTTTTTCAAATAACCTTAACAGAGTGAAATCAAAGCTAATTTCCATTACGATTAGGCCATCCATTTACCCCTCAGTGAAGTTCACAGTATTTTCATGGTAAATTTCACATTTCAAACTTAATCCTTTACAGCTCTGGGGCTGGTCAGGGAGAGGTCAGTCACAGCTGTTCTGTTGTAAAACAGGAAAAGCATTCTTAATTGCAGAGAAGAAACCAGCAGAGACACTGAAACTTTCCTCAAATTTACCAGTATACCAGTGCAGGAGGGGAAGGCTTTACCCCCCTAGATAACTCTTCCTTAGATGTGTGACAATCTGAGAAACATGGTGTTACAGAAAAACATCTAGCCACAGGGGCAGCTAGCAGCCCTCCTAACTTTAGTCCATCTTGGTGCATGCATATTATTGTGCACACCAGCATGAAAATATTGCTTTATTTGCCTGAGTGAGTACCTGAAAGTATTCACATATTTCAAATTTATTACAAGCTATTATTATTATTATTATTATTATTATTATTATTGCTATTGTTGTTGTTGTTGTTGTTACATATAACAGAAATAAACCAGGACATCATAAAACAGAGGAAAATATCAGTTGTTACTAAGAATGTACAGATTAAATAAATCTGATTCTCTAATAGTAGCTAATAATGTGAGGGGAGAAGGGAGACGAAAAATTCTATACTAAAAGTAAGAGGAAAAAGAATATGGGCTGTGTGAGGAAGACAACCATGAACCATATTATTTGCTTAGAAAAACTATGCTAGAACATTTATGCTCTTTCAGAAACATGTATATACAGGATAAGAACTCTTGTCTGCAGTGGGAGCATCAGAGTTACCATAAAATAGTTTAATTATCAGAACTTGTAAGTGTATATTTATGTTGCTCTGGTAGTGTCTTCTAGACCCACAAAGTGTTCTGCTCTTTACTAACCTCAAACCTTGGAAGATAAAAGACAGTCTCTACTTCCCTGTAAGACACAAGCAAGACCCACCTTTACCTGGAGCTAAGGGGTAAAGAGGGAAGAAAACTGTGTATCAAATATACTGATATGTATTATAAAACAGATTTCACACTCACAGTGCATAAACTGCCTTCTGTCTCATCTTCATACAGCACCTTGTGTCATGGGCTCTGCTCCAGTAGGGTCCTGACTTCTGCTATTGTTTGAATAAGCAGCAGCAACAGCTAAAATTATTTACAACCATCCTGCACCTTTTTAATGACAGAGGTTACAAAGCAATTTGGAGGCTTTGAAGTGGCATCAAGCAGGGCTTAAAATTATTTTGAGCATGATGATTTTTTACCTGTAGGTTAAAGAACACAGTGCTAAGGTTTAGCTTTAGAAATTCCAGACAACATTTATAACTGATGTCAGGAGCTCTATAATACTCCATATTTACTCCATAATACTCCATATTATAATACTCCATAATTATAATACTATAATACTCCATATATGTGTGTCCCTGTGTGTGTGCACACATGCACACTCATGTAGATATACATGCATGTTTATATTTGTATATCTTCCATAAAAATGTACTCAAAAACAGCTGATAAATTGGAACAGTAAGCTCAGCAAAAGAGAAATGAGCAGTCATTCCTCTTCTGTCAAAACAGTGTACTTTCCACTACATTCTCCTTTTAAAGTATTTTTAAAAGCAGTTCTTTAGGAATTGGAAGTGTCTGTCAAAACTCCTTTGACATTTTGATTTCTGTGTCACTTACCTGACCCTAGGCTGGGAATAAACCATAATATAATTTCTTAAATTGGACTGACATACGCCACTCAATGATTTCTGGTCATTATTGCTACAAAAATACATTGACTGCATTGTGGTTTTAATGCATAAATAACAAAAATGAGTGCAATACTGGCATCAACAGAGTTGTGTTCTCATTTGATCCTGGAGCCTGTAAAAGCCCGAGAATCTGATGGGCACACCCACCTGTCCTATGCCAGCCTTCTTTGCTTCATCTCAGTAACACTGGCCCGAAGAATAAATCCATGCTTGCCATTACAGTGTGTTTGCACTGTACACAGGAAAGCTCAGAAGAGCTTTGCTTCCACTGGCAGTCTACCTGTTCAATTTTCCAATAAAATCTTGGTTTTTTGAAAAGCACATCTTGAGTCATAAATGCATTCAGAGAAAGAGTAATAAAGGTACACCAACAAATAGCCTAGTTAATAAACCAGATTAGCAAGTGAATATTGTGGGAGACGCCCAGGGGGAGAACAGCTCTGGGATGCCTTGGGAGAACACTTTTGTTTAAGCAAGAGTGAGGAAGTGAGGCAATTTCCCAGGACTCCCTGCGTCTCCTTGCAAATAAGGCTCTGTCTGTCAACTATTGTACACTCCCCAGTTCTGGAAGGTTCTAAGTTCTTGGTCCCCCCACTGGTTTCCCTGAAAGATCATTCCCTCCCCTCTCCCTCACTGGCTCTGCCTGTGTCACCCCATCCCAGCTCCTCCCCTGAATCCTCTCCCTATTGGACTGTTTGTACCCCAACCCCTCCTACCAGTCCCCTGTTATATACCTGGACACTCCCTCAACTGTTGCTCTCCAGCCTTGGATCCCTTCGCTAGTCTTTGTGTTTCCTGTTGCTCTCCGCCCTTGGATCCTGCCTCCTTCCTCCCAGACCCTCAGATCTTTCTACAATAAACCCTGGTGGATTTACCCTAGCTTAGAGTCCTCTTGTCTGTGGAGGACGAGAGGGAGGAGCCTGTGGAGGAGCATTTATTACTACATCCGGGCACCAGTGACTGGCCAGCAGCAGGTTACCCTGCGGGACACAGTCTGGGGCAGCCCGCAGAATATGCCCTGCATTTAGATGAACTGCAACCATTCTGGTTCATAGAATCACAGAATGTGCTGTGGAAGGGACTCATCAGAAACATCAAGTCCAAGTCCAGGTGTCATGCTTTAAGCCCAGATGGACACCCCAAGAACCCCACCATGCTCCTGAGAGCATTGTCCAAATACTTCTTGAGCTCTGTCAGGCTTGGTGCTGTAACCACTTCTCTGGGAGCCTGTTCCAGTGCCCAACCACCCTCTTTGGTGAAAAACTTTTTCTTGATACCCAACCTAAACATCCCCCTACTCAGCTTCATGCCATTTCCTCAAGTCCTCTCACTGATCACAAGAATGAAGAGATCAGTTCTTGCACCTCAGTTTTCCTCCATGAGGTTATCCAGTTTTTATAGAGTTAGGAAAACCATTTCTAGGAGCACCAAGTTAAAACTTATTTTCTTATGCCTGCCTCATTTCTTGTTGCATTAATGTATGTAATCTCTTCCTAGAGCTTTTCTCAAGTGTTCATTGTAGCTGCTCCTTATGCTACGTCTCTGTGTCCAGCAAGATCAGCCATCCCTTCATTCAGAACAGCTGTGTATTGAATTTGTATTTCATTACATATTTTCATGAACAAACCAGATTTTAATACCTTTTGAATCCTATTCTGATTAATTTTCTTGACATTTTCAACTGGATTTCATTCTTCTTCAGTGTGGTAAACACACAGGTTCATATAGGAATCACAGAGGAAATTGAGAGAAAAATTGAACAGAAAAATGCCTGTATCTGCAGTGATATAATTATAAATTATCTTTACTGTGACTTCTAAGTGGAACTAAGGTAGTGAAGGTCAAGTAGGAGGCATGCATATAGGCAGGACCAGACAGCAGCATTGAGACCCTTAAAAAGTCATGTGAATCTGTTATTATCATGTGTCTCTGTTATTAATGATCAACAAAACAGAGCCCTGTTCTCCTCCTACAGTGTTGCCATTGACATCTGCTGTTCAACAACTCATCATATTAGAGTCTGAGTGCCATTTTGGGAGGAACTGATTTCCAGAAGGAGGGGTGGACCCTGGGTGAAACAAAGCAGGATGTTTTCCATTGCCAAACCACAGAACAGAATTTAATGTCATTAACAAGCAATATAATCTGCTGTGTACAATTGAGGAGTTCTTCCTCCTACTCTTTGGACGGACTCTCTTTTTGTATTCTAAGGTCTGCAGGAGAAAAATGTCTTTGCTTGCTTTGTGTAAAGCCCTGAGATGCCTGATTTGAGCTGGGACTAAATGTTGCCAAAATACAAATATGTTCTTTGCTGTAATATTCAAGTTATCCATTTCTAGCATCTGTTTGATCCATGAAGAGCTGTGGAGCCATGTCCATCTGTATCAGGGCTGAAGTGCCAAGAGGGGCTTGCTTTCCCTGGTCAGCAGCACTTGCTCAGGCACTTTTCCATTTCCTCCCATGTCATTTCCTGTCATTTCATATGATATTTCTTTGCTATCCCCAGCCATTTAAAAACATTCATGTTCATCATATTAACCTACACTTGTACCCACCTCACAATAGTATTGTATTTCCCAAAGGGGAAAGACAAGCCTGTTGCTGTTTTTGGAGCCAGCACTGGCACCACAAGTCTTCAAGAACTCCATGTTCTTCCTAAAAGTGAGATCTTTCTGATCAGAAATCACTGGGGAAGTATTTGTGTCATCAACCTTATAGAAACTTCTAAGTTTAAATTAAATTCTTTGCTACTAGTTAGATGGCAGGTGGTGCTTTCATAGTTGACATCCTCAGTGATGATGTGCAAACAAAGTGAATATAACTATTACCAATTTTAATCTCTGTAGCAAACCAAGAGGAAATAACTGAAATATACCATGAGGTAAGAAAGACAAAAAAAGATAGAGACTTCATGTTCAACTTTTTCCAAGGTACTTTTTTTCCTATTTCTAAGCCACAGAGGAAAAGGAAAGAAATAAGTATTGGTGATGTAGTGGTCTCTTAAATGAAATGTGTTTTTTTTACTTGTTATTTACTTGTTATCTTCCTTCCTTGTCTCTGTTTCCTGAATTTTATTATTCTGATATTAAAGCATAGATATCTAAAAATGAAATACTGAATTTATTCAGAGAAGTCTTCATTTGAGACACAATAAATGTTGCTTTCAGGATTCACAGGCTCTGGTTTTCTTAGTATAAGTTTTTATTTTTACAATAGCTCACAGATATACAACTTTCACAGAACAGGCTCAGCAGTTCTGTGTGAAATGTAAGCTCAGCAGTGCCTTTAAGTCCTCAGTCCTTGGTAGGCAGCATATGAATAAGCTATGAGAAGAGAATGCTCAGACCTTGAAAATGATACAAGTAGTTTGATGATGAAGATATTAAGTAGAAAAGAAGGAAACCCAAGTGTAAAGATGACTTGAAATGCTAATAACTCAATAAAATTATTTATTGAGTATAATTTTAACCCTCATCCCTAGGCTGAAAGAAATATAAGGGAAAAGTACCCAAATTGAAATTCCATATGCTATGCCTAGTCTTCTTTCTGTTGATTTCCATTATTTAGTCATCACATATATCATAGAATGTCTGTAAAGATTTGGAGAGCACAGCAATCACACTATGCAGAGACCTGGCATATATAAATGATACATTTGCCACTAGGGCTACAGCTCATCTCCATAATCCTCATAAATTTTGGGAAGAAAGAGCAAGAGAGGCTCCTATCTGATGTAAATTGGCAAAGATCTATTAACGTCAGTGGTGCTGGGCTGATTTACACCATCTGAGGAATCAGCCTTGCTCAGCCATTGACTAAATACTGCCACTAGTGAACAGACTGAGCCAAATAAACTGCAGGTAGCACACACCACAATTCACTGGGTTCCTTAAGAAGTCATGATTCTAATGCATAGTACTGTTACAGATAAATTTAAAGGTAGATTTATCTAGGCAATGCCAGCAAGCTTCAGATATATAGGTGTCCAGCAAGCTTCAGATATATAGGTGTAGATAGCTATAGATACAGACAAAACTTCTCAATCTAATCTTAGTTACACTGCTGGAAACCCAGGTGGATTCTGCTGACATGGAGCTATCAGAAACTAGAAAGAAACACTGGAAATAGCTGGTGGAGAAAAAGTGGTTTTCATTCATGTTCTCCTGTTTTCTTCTGGAAAGACTTGTTCTCTCAGTATGCTCCCCATGCTCAAGCCCTAAGTACCACATACATATCCACAGGCCCGAGGCAGCCCTGCCATCATGACTGCTTTTCCTGTGGGAATGATGCCTTGTAGAGACACGACAGATTTCCAGCACAGGGAATAGTCTGCCCTTATCTTCTCTCTAAATGTGCAGGCAAGCTCAGAGTACACTCCATTGCCTTCAACTCACTTCTTCAGACATTTAGCCTCAGGCTTTACAAAGAAAATCTCCCTGGCTTCTTCTTTCTCCATTCCACAGGCGTCTCCAAGCACCCATGGGTATCTCATCCTTTTCTCCCTAATCTCTCTGCAGGCTATAATCACCTCCTAAAATACAAGAAATTTCGCAGAGGATTCCTCACAACAGTGACTGTTACCAAAGCAATGCATGTTCCAGGTCACACCAAATTTCTTCATTTCTTATCATACTATTTCAGCAAATAGCTATGAAATAAACAGCACATGTTTATGCAACCACAGTAATCTCACTTTAAAAATTCAGGGAGTTTATCTGTTTATTTTTTCAGGGTAACCTGTTTTTCCCTGGCAGACTACTGATCCTCTCAAGGCCTTCAACCAGGTTCTAGCTCCAGAAAACATTAGTTTCTAAATCTTTATACACCATTAAATCTTCACTGCTTAACTCTTTCAAAGTTTTGATTTTATCAGACATATTTG
Organism: Vidua macroura; assembly: GCF_024509145.1. NCBI lineage: Eukaryota > Metazoa > Chordata > Aves > Passeriformes > Viduidae > Vidua > Vidua macroura. The sequence goes on from NC_071572.1 coordinate 12,774,697, forward strand.
CTTGATCACAACTGTTTCTGGGTAATATTTTCTAGTTTGGGAACATATTAGACTTAAACACAGCCCAGCTCTCACCTAGTTACTTATCAAAAATAGATTTATTATGTCTGAGTTATAAGTTACTCAGGCTTCCTATCCACCTGTCTCATTTCTGCTTGGTTGAGCAGACTTTTGAGCATGTGGTGGAGTGTGTTAAAGTGTCAGCAGCACTGAGGTAATGCACAACATTAGGATATCCTTGTGTGAGGATAGGATGTGACCCTATCCTCACACAAGGAAGCCTTTTTGCAGTCCACATATGGAATTACCTTTCCTGCATGATCCTAATTCTGGTTCATGTCTCCTCTGGGTCCAAGACAGGGGTTTCACATTTTAGAAGACAGCAGAGCCAATGGACCAGCAGATACAATTCCCTTTAACTTATTCCACTCTACTGAGCCGGTTACATAAAAGCAGCATTTCACACAAACCTGCCCACCAAAAACCCACCTGTGATGGGCTTGCACACCAACAGCTGACCAAGACCTGAAGACTAATAGCTGTATGGGAAAGCTGAAGGATTGGATGATTTTCCAGGAAGCAAAGAAGGGTTGATTGGTTTTCACTATTTCTGTACTTCCTCTATCACTTATGGCTTTTGGACTCTGAAGCTGAGCTTTGTTTATTTGATATCTATCATGACCAACATTTAAGTTTACTTGCTGTCCCATAAACATGCATTGGATTTGGGATGTGCAGCCAAACATTTAGCCTCTTCTCCAGTATCTTCAGCCAGGAATATGTCTCAGGTGTCAACCATGCTGGTGACAGGCATTAGGAACAGCTGTGCTGTTCTTCAGGTGTCTGAGATTGAGAAGCAAGATGTATTCCATTTGCCATCTGTATGGCAGTTGTCTTCTGTTAAGTGGGCAGTTTTCCTTATCTCTTTCACAACCAATCCTCTCTCTCAGGGAAGACATCTGCTGATAATGGGCTATTGAATGTCACTGCATGACTGATAAGAACTATAACATCCCACTGGGAGATGCTCTGCCCAGAGGGAGGAGCCAAGCATTCCTAACTGGATATAATCTGAGTTTTGGAGATATCAGAGGCAGCCTTTCCACTGGTTCCCAAGAGGAACAGCTGGCGTTTTTCACTAGACCTTCAGAGGAAGACTACATCCTTCTACAAGATCACTGCTCTGACAAAACCACATCTGCCACTCCAATTTGGACTGCTGCCAACACGCTAGCCAAAGGGGTGTCAAGATACATTCTGACTCTGTCAGTGGTTTTTCTTTTGTATTATTGCATTTATTTTGTTTCTTTTCCCTTTTCCTAATAAATTGTATTTCTGACTTGGAGTCTCTCACTGGTTATGCTTTCAAACCAGAACATCAGGGCTTTATCTACATATCATGCTGAAAGGCCTTCCATCAGTAGTTACAAGTATATGGTGTATGCCTACACTGCACACTACATAAAACTGTATCTACATAACTTTAAATTTATAGAGATAAAAATATGTGAGTGTAACTCATAAAATACATTAAAAAATTATGAAATGCCAAGATACAACACCTGAATCCCCCTAAAAATTGCTTTTAACTGTTAAAAAGCAAAATATGCTATGATCTTCTGGGAAACTTATAGCCTAGACAGATATTATATTAGTTTTAATAAATTTCAGATCAAATTTAGATAGGCATAGTAAGAAATAAATGTTAACTATCACAGTTGAGTATAAAAAGAATAATAATGCAAGGGGGGAAAAGGCAATGACCTGATATGATATAGTTCAGGCTAGTTATGGTGCCAAGAACAGTTTGAAAGTATTTAATTAGTGAGCTTCATAAAATATGTCCAAATATTTTTTTTATTCTATTTTTTATATGTCTAGCTTATTAAAAATAATCCAACAATTTTTTTTTTTTTTTCATTTATAAAATCCTAGATGGCAAAAAAAATATATTAGGAGATTGGAAATATTCTGCATTCTTTATACAGGAAAAATTTCCATTTTTAGAGAAAAATAATTCCAACTTTCACCAGTTTATCCAGTGCCAGTGGGGTTTAAAGGAATTCAGCCATGTGCATCTAATATATTGGAGTTTTAGCAGAAAGCTGGACAGCTCACAAAGGAACAACCTCTTGTCTTCAAACACAAGATTTAAAGGGAAAATTAGGGTATATTTTGTATCTCAAGTAAAAGGTGTGAAGACAGACCCAGTATAGAAGAAAATACATTGTTATCCAAAGCTGTAAAAATCTGTCCTGCTCAGTCAGTCATTAAACTGAGATTCTGTATGTATAAACTTCGTATTCTTGCCAGCAGATCAAAGGCAAGTTGGTGAACGCAGAATTGCCTACCTACTTTATCTTCATACAAATGAGCTGAGGTGCCCTTGGCAGAGAATGCAAAGTCATGCCAACAGAATACAGATTTAATACTGCTGTAACAAGGTATTTTATTAAAGCTGCAGTGGAGTGTCTGCACAGACACAAAATTTTGATGACCAACATTTCAAACAACAAGTGCTACCTATTGTTCGTCCAGTAAATTACTGTATTATTTTAATGAGGAAAGACCTAGAAGAACACTAGGAAAAGTAATTTTGTTTAAAAAATCCACTGAAAATATGTATTTGTAGGGAGATATGAGCCATAATTCATTAAAATTTTGTATTTGAGAATTTCTTAATAGGGAGAAATATCTAGCAGACAGGAGAGTCTTTTATGCTTTGTTCTCATCATTATATAAAACAGTAAGACTAAAAGAGCTGCCAGACTTAAAAAAAAATAGAGAGCTCTTTGTCTCCAAGACAAATGTCACTCTTATTTTAAAAATCCTCTCTAGTCTATAAATACGAATTAAAATCGGATTGGAGGAAAACAGAATTTATTTTTTTTTTCATTTTAATTTATATTACATCCAGGTGATCACTTTTTTTCTGCTAGACATTTTCCTCTATTAGACATACATTTAATTTCAGTTTTCTAATTACAATTTTCAAATGGGTTTAGAAAAGTAGGTATTTAATATTTTATTTTCAGAATACAAAATCTGAATTTGTCTTTAAAGGAGAAGTAACATTGATGGAAAATCCTATTCAGCTTTATTAATAAGTAGTGTAGTCCAAAGTCACAGTATATATTTTGACCAATATCTGGAAAAAGAAATAGCAATCAAAATGCCAAATTTCTTTGTGTGCTCTTTTCAGCTTCTTTCAAAAGACATGAAAACTTGCTTGATTAGGTAGGTTGGGCAATTTTACTGTTTCAAAAAGTATTTTGTACTGTAGGTCTTTAGCCACCATACTCTGAATGTTATATGAGGGTTATCTTTGCATATTTTATCAGGGGATTTCTCTGTATAACTTTTGGGTTACTATCATAAAAAATAAAAACAAAAAATAATTAAAGTAATGGTAATAATAAAAAAATAAAATCAAGAAAGCATAGCCTGTGGCTCAATAACAGACTATATATGTGCATATACCCAAAGAGGAAAATTATCTTAGAGCTTCCTTGTTTCCAAGAACTTGCCCTCTCTGGCCCTCATAACCTACTCATTTTCCTTCAAACCCCTGATTCTGCACTTCTGAAATGACCTCACTTTCCTCAGGCCCTATCATGGGTACAAGACTTTTGCAAGGATTAAAGATATCTGAGGTGCAGGCTGTACATGTGAAAATCTACCAATATAAATGAGATTTAAGAGATTAATCCCTGCAGGCATTCAGAGCTGCCTGCCACATGATTGTTGGTCTTACTATTCTCACCTGAACTTTCTAGTGTACAGTAATTGCTTACTGTGCTACTATATAAATAGCACTAGACAGATAGCTTTAGACAAATATATCTCTTTTTGCTTTGGTGACAACTATAGTAATCATTAACAGCGCCTAGCTCTCTATTACTGTGAAGCACTTGAACAAGAAAAATAATGGTGTGGGACAAAAATAGTCTTTAATTATCTCTAAAATGAATTTGCTGCCCCATAAACCATGATGGCCTTTTACACTGACCAATTACCCTGGAGTACTGCTGTGAGTACCTGTACAAATTTTGGAAAGTCAGGATACAGACGCTATTATAGAAAGAATCAAGGAGCAGATACAAGGTAACCTCTCAGTACTTTGGATAAAAACAGATAAAAAAATAGGGGGGGGGGGACCTTGAGAAGACTCTCAGTGGATTTATTTTAGTATTTGTGATTATCTCTATTCATAAGGAAAGCTGGATTGTCACTCCTCTTTATGTGCATATGGAAAGCTCAACATCACTCGTGTTTCTGTACAAGTATTGCTTGCATTTTGTCCCTGTTTTTTCAGAAATCTCTGGGAACAAGACAAAGGTTCTAAAATGTTGCCTCAGCTATAGATATTTCAAATTTTTGAAATTAATTTTTAGGATTTTTTTCCTTAAGTTTTCATTTGTCAGCTGTGCCTCATATATGGTATATATACACAGTATACATTAATGGTAAAGCAAGCATGCATGTTGTACAGACAGTGCTTTTAGCGGGAGAGCACCACAGAGAATAATAAAATCTTTTGTCACTGGCCTGAGTAAAATTGGGATTTTATCCTGAATATTTAATTCTGGTATTTAATTTGTGACTCTCTATGCTTTAAAACTTAAAATGTGATATATTAATTAATTAATCCCAGCAATTTAAAAACTCGAAATATTTTAGTCTGTTATACCTCCCAGAAGTTTCTTTTTTATATTATCCAAAAATGTGTTGTCTGTAGGATATTATTTCAAGAACATCTAATTTTGCATACCTGATGTACAGTCTGAATTAGAGGGGATTTTTCTGATAGTCTTTTAAAATAGTAACTAAAATTTGTCCTCATACATTTGACCCAAAGAAGCAGCATTAGGACCTAAAAATGAATAAGCTACTGCACAAAATTGTCCTAGCATGTCCGTTATTTAATGAGACAAATGTTTCTTGTCACTCAATTAAAAATTTAAACCAAAAAACCCCTTCATTTTCAAACAAAAACATCTGATTAATTTTATTTTAAAAGATTCATTTAGCAGGATATTGAATATTCCTGAAGAAAGATTTGAGAGCAGTCTTGAATATTCTTGCAGCATTATTCCAAGGCTTCATAAAGTCTGAATGTTAAAACCAACCCATGCAATGATACGGAAACCCAAGTTTGCCCTGCATTTCAGCCTGTAAGAATATAATAAATGCACTGCTATGTCTGACCAAGCATTCATGAATGCCGAAGTTTCAGCCTAGGGCAGTGGCAGAGAAGATTCTGGCTAAACCAATCCCTCAAGCTTGGCCAGTTGTTGGGATCCCTTCTTCTCAGCAACTCTTAGGGATGCTGAAGGTATATTCCTGCCTAGATGTCTTTTGATCCATTTATGGATAAATAGTCCAAGAATTTGTCTACTTCTCTATCCAACTATTTATCTGCTGCCACATCCTTCTGTGGGCAGCAATTTGCAGAAGCCATAATCCTAGAAACTATTTTTGTCATGTTGATTTTCTCTGCTAGGATTTTCTGGAAAGATGACAGGTTTATAAAGTCTACACATTGAGACTGCATTTGGAAAAATTTGAGGATTCTTACTGCTGTGGTAGAACTGCTCATTGCATTGCATTTTTATCAATAGTTTTATGTTTGTTGGTATGTTTGTTTTTATGTTTGATCATTGTTGGTTTGACAGGTTTTATGCTGTAAGTATTTTAGAAAAGTGAAAACCATGAGAAACCAGAAATGTCACCAGAGTAATGATAACATAAAATTGGTACAAATAGTCACAAAGTATCCTTGAGATATCTTCATGCCATAAACCATGTGACTGTAGAGAATTTAGACCAATGTAAATTAGATTTTCAGCATTAAATTGCACTTGTGAAGGAGAATTTAAAGAAGATTCCTAAAAACTAAATTTTCCTTACAGGAGTTATTCCCAGTAAAAAAAACATAATAATTTGCTTGAATCACAACAGTCTTTCTGGAGAAAGGAAAAAACCACAACTGCTGACACAATAACTTTTGGTGCAAACCACAGCATTCGTTGTTCACAAGGAGCCAATAAAACTGGGAATGATTGAGACAAGTAATATGAAGAAAAATGGCATTCAGAATCTAAAGTTTCTCTCTTCTTTCCTTCCTATGACTGAATTGAATTAAAAAAAAAATAAAAAGGAGAAAAAGATCTTTCCCATAACAGAAAAATAAGGTAACAGTGACACATTATTAACATATAGAAAACGTGTATTGGCAGAACTCTGTAATATGATTTGTTATAAAAACTGTAAACACCAAAAAAATCACTTGTTTTGAGGTCTTACTGCAATGAAACTGAGCTGAGATATATTGAGAAGTACATTTGAATTCATAAACCTCCCAAGAATATATGGAATTTCATTGGGGTTTGTAACTACAATGCAAAATTACAGGAACAGCTTGAAATGATTTGGGTATTGAATGCCAATCCAGTTGCAGTAAAATGATCACAACAAATTCTCAGTACTAAATTCCTGATCTCAAATAAATTCTACTTCTATTTTCATTTTATTTTTCACAAATCTTCCTTTCAAGAGATAATAACCTGCAAATAATACTAGCAGTCTAGTACGTTCCTCCAAGTTTTTCTCAATGTACTTGGCAGCATAAGCAATCCTGGGAAACAAACCCTGTTGAACTGCTTGTGTGTATCCAACAAAAGTTCCCTCCACTCTCACAAAAAGAAAGGTCTCCCAAAATTTTCTAGACCAAGTGAGCCTACTGCAGCAGTCAGATCACAGGTGAAATTTAATTTCTGTAACCAAAAGGTGCAGGTGTGTGTTTTTTTCCGTAAGCTTAGCTAAAATTAGAGAAAAATGAATAAAATGAATGCTGGTTTTATTGGTAACACATGGACACCAAAATTCAGAAGCTTGCACAGCTAATGACTTCTTGCATAGCAAAACTGAATTATTTGGCTGCACAATTTTTAAATACTCATATTAACGTTCCTGGAATGTGATTCGTCCCCCTTCACTATATTGAATAGCTTCTTAAGATAAAAATCTTCCTGTGAAATCTGGAGAAACAGGCTATCCTATACCAATATGGAATGGAGACATATATCTGAGAAGACAGTCCTTTTTTTAAAGTGGTTTGCAGGTCTATCCTCTGTTGCTATATAACAGAGAATAACAATCTCTGTAGCTTATTTCATCTGAGGAGCCTGTGGATACCATGGTGCCTACTTCAGAGAGCCAAAGTCTTTGCAAACACTCAGTACCTCAGGCATTTCACAGCTAAGAACTCAGTGCCAGAAAGGCCCTTCAACATTATACTAATAATTTACTTCCCAAAACATGTGATTTAAGGTTTTATTCACCCACTTTTGCTCCATTACTCTACTTTACAGCCACATCCCATTTGAACAAAGAATCATTTTTCCTATCTCACTGCTACAGTTCAAGCACAATGTTGGTGATCAAAACGAGTGTAAATCTTTTTCCTGCTATCGCTTCTTGCAAGACATCTGATAGAATTTCTGTAGTGTAGTGCAATGTTGTTATTCAAGATATGCAGTCTGTATCACTTTTAATTGCAGTCCAACAGTGCCATCCTCTGCTCCTTGCAAATAACATTTCAATATAACTCCAAGGATAATCTTGAGATTTAAGATATAAGAATTCTTATAATCAATAAGCTGTAGTTTCACATTGTAAGCTTTCTGATAGTTTTGAAAAAAATCTACTTTTCCAGGTGTAAGACCAGGGCATTATTTTTCTGGTTACCAAAATATATTTTAAAAAACCCAAAAAATGTATGCATTGACATTGTCATAGATTAGTTTTATGAAATCTTTTATTTGTGTTTCAAATTTCCATTTGTACACCAATATAAGCAATTAACTCTCTAGAATGTTTCTGTACTATTTCTTGGACCTTTAACGAACCCAAACATGGACCAGAAGCTTATTTCCCATTATGCCTAGACACTTAAAGGCAGGACCTCAGATCACTCCAAAAAAAAGCTTCTAATTCAAAATTGAGGTAAAACAGAATGTGATAATGAGAAATCATGTCACAAAGACTGATAAAGCCAATGCTTTTCTTCAGTGGTCTGAAAATGCACTGGCATGGGAGGGGTTAGGGAGCAGTATAAAAGTCCACTATTTTAACTTTGAGTGGGGAGAAAACTTGAGGGCACTTGCAACAAAATATAAAGAGTCAATAATAGTTTTGCTGGTAAAATCACAGCATGTGAAAATTAATGTCAGGAGATGAATAAAGTGCAAAGGTTCCAGATGCAATAGTGAATGAGGAATTAATGTAGTCAGGCACACAAAGTTATGGTCTTGGTTTGTTGCCTTTTTAAGTCAGTCTACTTAAGTTCTCTTTCTACTATTGGAAATATTTTTGGCATAGTCACATGATCTTGCATTAATTGCATTAATTTCACCATCATATTTGTACAACCTCTCATTCTTTTTCTACACAGAGCTGTGTGACTTATATAAGGACATAAAGAGAAACTTTTCCTAGGAGAGCAATTAAGCTTTAGAAATTATGGCACCAAGTCATAGAATACTTTGGGTTGGAAGGGACTTTAAAAATCATGTACTTCCAATGTCCCTGTCATGGGCAGGACACTTTCCACTAGATCAGGTTGCTCAGAGCCCCATCCAACCTGGCCTTGAACACTGCCAACAATGAGACAACCACAGCTTCTCTGGGCAACCATGAATAAGAGCAGACAAAACAAAATCTTAAGGATGTCTGTTTCCAGGACATAGGAAAAATCACCCTGCATAAAAATACCAAAGGTTTCTGCCATAGAAATTCCTGACCTTCAGCATTAGTGGATTCTGAAAGAGACAGAGAGCAGAAGTAGTGCAGGGGAAAATAGGCCAATGTGAAAACTCTTGACTTTCCTGCTACTTGGACTATTTGACACCACTGCAACAAACTGACAGGATTATCTCTTTTCCACATCTTTAATACACTTTTTCTTCCCTACCCTACATATCAAGTGCAAGTGGTAAAGGACAGGTCCCTGTGCTAGGATGTTTCCAGGGTGGATTTCCCTGGAGCAGATGCACTTCTCATTTCTGGACTCCTTAGTCATGATGAAAAAGAAGAAAAGCTCCTCCTCCAGGACTCTCTGATTTACTCCTGGTCCATTCCCTTTGCATGGATCTTCAGAGTTACAAATCTGACACTACCCCATCCTCTTCAGAGTAATCCAGTTAGCAAAGCTCTGCTGTTTAAACTGCTTTGACTTTATCAGGTGCCTTTTGACTTGCAAAGATGCAGAAGCCATTGCCTAAATGACTACCTGAAAGGACAGCAAGGCAAGGAGTCTCCTAGCATTACCTGTATCTATTCCACTTTCACACTAATATGCAAAAAGAGAGCATGTGTCCAAAGATTTTTTGAGGAAATTTTGTTCACAGCACAGAGATACTCAGCAATATTTTCTCTAGTGACACTAAATTCTCACAATGCTGTGGAAAAAAAAAAATAGATTTTCTTAAAAAATCTTGTTAATCTTTAGTTATCAGCTCAAAAATTACTCCACATACATAGTGAATAACTACATGCATTGGCTTTTGGTTCATTCTTATTCCGTTTCACAGGTTGAAGGGGTTTTCAGCAAGATAACTGATTATATAAATCATTTTCCTTTGACAGTCCTCTCAGAAAGTTCTGAAATTATATGATTAGCCTTGAAATTAATCATTCTAAGAAATTTTTAAATCCCCTTCTGAAAGCTATCAAACTACTAAACTGAACACCAACACTGAAATCAGCTATATACAAAAACTGTCTCCCTCACATGGTAAATTCATATTAATAAAGATTTTTATTACACAAGCATGTTATGTGTGTCATTTTCTTGCCATCACAGACAGTTTCAAATATTAATTGATAGCACAGTCGTGGTTACAGTTGGTAACATTATTTAAAGACATAATTTCAGGGATCAAGCAGTGAAGCACCATTAAACAGTAACATCATTAAATGTGAAGATTTGATTATTAACTGCTTTTAAGTATGTCTATACTAAATATCACTAAAATGGCTTGTTAGCATATTTATAAGACACTATTTATTCTCTTTATTACCAATTATATTTCAAAATTATTTTATCTTTTATATTACCCACTATGTAAAGTAAATGTCACCCATCATTTCAGTTTTTGAAATGGCTTTCAGAAATATTTAATGCAGCTGCTCAAGCAGCTTGTAGTAACTCATTTATGATTAAAATGTGTGGTATTTTTTACCAAAATTTTGTTTCTATATTCAACAACCAAACCTATATTCATTAAAATTGTGGTTTATTAGTATCTGCATTTATCTATGCAGCAAAATGTCAAGAGTCCAGAACCTGGGCTTTATGCCAGATTAGTGTCCTGTCCGGAGCTGAGATTGTTTAGGTATTTTACTACTTCATGAAAGGAGTAGTAGGAAAGGCTTTGAATTAAGGTGATTTGTTACCTAGATTTTTTTTCCCCATTTTTTTCATATAATGGATTTTGAGTGTTTATTATTTGATTAACCCAGGACTTGAGGTATTTATTTATCTTCTGACATCTTGACAAAAAAAAAATGTAGATAACATCTCCCAGTTGACTGCACCATAGCATGTGGGCAAGGATTTCCAAAAGTATTGCATGCTGGTATAGTTTCAAGCTCATCCATGGATTCTGACAGTGCATGTCTTCTGGGATTTCTAAATCCTACTGGTGGAAATCCCACCAGTAACACTTTGTGAACAGCAGTCACTGTGACAATAGGTTATTCAGACACAGACACGAGCTTTGGTGTTAAGCACGCAGTGTAGTATGTCAAGGCCAAGGGCTCTTCGTTACATTTCCCAATCCCAAATAAGTAGTTTATTGCTGTATGATGTTGTACAAGAAGACAAAAAACTAGTTCAGAAGAAGAGTGCCTGACAAACTTAGTCTGACCAATACAAACATGTACATTCCATAGTTTTCTCACCCATAGATTTATAAAAAACTTTCAGTGGCATGCTGAAGGAGAAAGGTTACATCCACAGTGTTCTTGTGGTAACTCCCAGTCATGAGTGCAATACCCATTGCCATACAGAAGCAGAGGTGATTTGTAGTGTTCAGAAAGAACAGAAAGCAAGGTGCTCAGCTATCTCAAAGCTCAGTCTTTTTTATAGCTCTGCGTCAGCTCCTGGCCTGAGCCATTACTGCTCCTTGTCAGTGAATTCAGGGGAGATCTTCTTAACCCATATAGCCTGCTGCAAGAATAATAGCCTAAAAATATTTAAATATTCATTTGAAAGATGAACTGAGTTGTTTAAAAATGACACCTTTGACACTAGCCATGCCCTCATAGTTCTTGGACCATATTTTACTTTGTTAGAGCAACCCAAATCTGCATATTCCTCATTGATTTTATTAAAATTGGTGAGCAAGCAAATATTCATTTAAGAAGACTAATTATCAAGTTAAAGTATTGCAATTTTATTTAGCTAATTAGGGATGGAACAATGCACTAGTAAAATTAAGGTCATAATTAAAGTAGGCTCAATATGTCTAGGGCTTGAGCTACAAAAGTGGAATGTATGCAGGTACGCTGAACTGTGAAATTGCCACTGAAATGTGTCATTTCCCAAGAAGGTCCAGCTCTGTCAGCAGGAAGTCAAGTAAGAGTGTCAGGAGCCCTGCATGGATGAACAAGGAACTCCCAGAAAATCTCAAACACGAAGGGGAACTAGGCAAGAGGCAAAAGCTAGGACAGGTGACCCAAAAACTGCAGAGGGGCACTGAGGGTTCAGGGACACGGTGAGAAAGGACAAGTCTAGGTGGAGTTGAATCTCACAAGGGTGGTGAAAAGCAGGAAGAAGGACTCCAGGAGATACATCAGCAGCAGAAGACATGTCAGGGAAATTGTGGGCCTGCTGTTGAATGGGTCAGGAGACCTGGTGACAAAAGCCACAGCAAATACCAAACTACTGAATACCTTCTTTGCATTTGGCTTTCAGCAGGCGCAGACCCCTGAGACCAGTGGTAAAGATCACTTCTCACCAGAGCTGGGTCAGCTTAGGAACATTTAAAGAAAAGAGATGGACACAAGTTCATGGGACCTAGTGGGATAAACCCTCCAAAGTGTGGAGGGAGCTGGCCAACGTCACTCTCGATTGACTTTGAAATGACATGTTGATTGGGGGAGTTCTGTGAGGATTGAAAGAAAGCAAATGCCACTCCTATTCTGAAAAATATAGAATAAATACCTGGAGGACCACAGACTGGACAACCACACCTCAGTCCCCAAGAGATTGATGGAGAAAATATTCCTGTAAAGCCTTTCCAAGTACATGAAGGACAGCAGTGTGATTTGTAGCAGTCAGCATGGACTTAAGGGATAATTATGCTTAACCAACTTGATGGCCTTCTGCAACTGGATGATTGGTGGGTTAAGAGAAAGCAGGGGATGCTGTTTTCCTTTACTTTAACAAGGCTTTTGATAGTCTCCCATGTCATCCCCATAGAAAAGCTGATGGAGTAGAGTCTGGCTACGTGAAAAGTGAGGTGGACTGACCATACAAAACAGGGAGGAGTGGCTGATACACCAAATAGCACAGCTGAATAGAGGGACCTCAACAGGCTGGAGAAATGGGGCAACACATGAACATTATGAAGCTCAACAAAAGGAAATGCCAGCCCTATCCTAAGGAAGAAATAAACCAAGCACCAGTATAACATAGGCACCAATTAGCTGAAAAGGAGTTTGACAGAAAACGTTTTAAAGATTCTGGTTTGACAAAGCCAGCAAAGTGCCCTTGTGGCAAAGGAGGGCAATGGTACTCTGCATTAGGCAAAGTGTTGCCAGCAGGTGAAGTCTAGTGGCTGGAACTTCTCCTCTGGTCACCACTGGAGATACACATCTGGAAACGTGGATCCTATGATCTCAAAGGTCTTTTCCACCTTAGTTGATTCTGTGATTCTGTGAATGCTGGGTCCAGCTCTGGACTCCTGAGTACAAGAGAGTGTGATGGACATGCTAGAGCACATCCAGTGCAGGCTCATGAGGATGATTAAGGACCTGCTACTGTTATAGCAAAGAGTACTGGGGTTGCCCAGCCTGGATAAGAGAAAGCTCAGGGGAATTGTTGCAGCACGCCATCGGGGGCATTCTGGGCAAAAGCAGGGGCGCAACTGTCCCCCTGCGAGCTCTGCAATTCCCAGTAATCGCTGGTCCGGCACAGGGACAGATAACAATGACATTGGTCTTTGAGGTAAAGGCTGGATGAGTTTATTAGGTATGACCAAAGACCAAACATCAAGCTGAGGTGGGGGGGCGGGGGGGGGGGGGGGGGGCAGAACAGAAGTTTTTATACAGTAACTCAGGAGGCGGGGGTGCAGGAACATTGACCAATGAGGGTAAAGCTGGGGAGTGGTCTAAGGTGGGACTAAACTAGTGTAAACCTATCAGGGGAAATAGGGGAGTGGAATAACACAAAGTAACGAATAGAGTGTCAAGTATAACAAAATAGACAGGGAACACTCTGGAAGGAGGGGTACGGATAGGGAGGATTGACAAGTTGGAATGGAGGGGGTTAGGGAAGACCTTGGGAAGATTGGCAGCTCGGGAGAGGAGGGGATTAAGGAGGAGAACAGGGGGCAGACATGAATTTTAGACAAAACACACTACAGCAGGGAATCTTATCCATGTGTGTAAAACTCTGATGGGAGAAGTAAGGAAGGCAGAAGCCAGACACTTCTCAGTGCTGTCCAGCAACAGGACAAGAGGCTAAAGGTACTAACTGAAACACAGGAAATGCTGAGTAAAAGAGTAAGAGGAAGAGCAAGAGTAACAGTAAGAGTAAGAGTAAGAAAGCATGGGCATGAAGAAACACCGCCACGGGCTGTCCAGGGCAATTGCAGACTCTACATCTTGGTCATATTCAGAATCCAACCAAACATGTCCACAGGCAATCTTCTCTCACTGAACCTGTTGGACTAGACAATCTCCAGAGGTGCCTTCCTCTCTCAGCCAGTCTGGAACCACAGTTCTGTAAATTACATTCTTTTTTGAGTCGTATATTGTAAAATCTTAATAAAGGCTTCTTCATTCCACTCTAAAATCCTAAATATTGTTTTGACCATTAAATTACATTGATTTCCATGGATGAAGAAGATAACACTGGGAAATGCAAGAGGAAAGTTCTCTATGTCTGGAAGAAAATAACTAATTTAACAAATTAAGAAACACATATTTATAGGTCAGGATTCATCTGACCTTTACTTGGTGTCTACATCAACTCAGCACAAATCATATCCCTGAATGTGTAATACTCTCCTACTAGCTATACAGCACAAGTTGGCTTTTGATTTTGTCAGAATAAGTGGAAAATACTTTATATAATGACATATATTTGCAATTTTTCCAATCTTATCAGTGTTGTATTTACAGTTCATATATGACATTTCCTCTGTCCTTGCCACTAAAAGAAATCCTACAAGCAATTATTTCCTTACTGACCTGTCCTAGTCAGCTAGAAAATGCCATCTATTATTTTCTCTTCCTCACTCTGTCACTCATTCACACTCCCCTGATTGACTGTAGAGCTTTATTTTTAGTTTTTCTAGATTGACTGTAGAACTTTATTTATATTCTTCCTACTTGCCATTATTCTGTTATTAAAGTTTTAGGAATAGCAAATTTAAGTAATTGCCCCAAAGTAAATAGAACTACTAAATCTGCTCCATGTGAGGGCTGTGAGCCCATTTACAAAACCTAAAATGCAAGGAGTCAGCAGACTTGTTTGTCTGGTTGTCAAGTACAGTCCTTAGACTGCAGATCATAGAGCTGGTGATGGTTGTACCCGTCTCCAAAAGGTGTTCAGAAACTGGGTAGCTGCCTGTATTAATACAAGATCTAAAATACTCTGTTTTTAAAAAAATATCCATATTGATGGATCCTAACGTTAAAATGTGCTGTTTATTTTGAGTTTTGTTTTATCCAGAAGCAGAGGGATGGTCTTAACTGATGATTTAAAATGTTCACTTTCATTAGGGTGTCAAAGACAATTATGAATTATGCAGTGGTGCACTGTTAGTACATAATCTACCTACGCAGGATTGAATTTTTATGCACTCATTTATTAATCAAAAAGCCCTTTATGTATTATAGTTAACCCTATATTACTCCTGTTTGGAAGGGAGGGATGACATGTTGACATAATAGAAGACAGACTAAATTAAAGAGTTGCCAAAAGCACTGACATCTATGCAAGATCATAGGCACATTTGAATCTGATAGCCAACCTTTTTGAAAAAGCTGCTCACATTCACGTTAAACTGATCAAAAATATGAAGGAAAACCACTTTCTTTCTTTGTATTAGAGACAGACTTTAACCCAAAATTAATTTTGAGAGTAAAATTACTTGTGTTAATCTTCCAAACTTTAGATCCCGAAACATTCTTCCTTCAAGTAATTATATTAAACTAACTCAAAAATGTTTTTCTCTTGTTAATTTCCAGACAGAGAAGGCAATAAAAACAGAATAACTAACTATAAACAATTTTATTTGCCTGATTATATTGAAGCTTCAGATGGACTGTTTTAAATGGTCAGACACAAATGGATGCATTTGGCTTTTTAACCCAACCCTGAAGGACAGAGCCAGTATAGGGTTTTGACCCTAGTAGGTTTGTTTCTCCTTTTTCTTATTTTGATTTTTTTCTAATATTTATTTTCTCATTAATTGCATTTATTATAATGTTTATATCACAATTAAAGGAAGAGACACAGTAAACTTTAACACCTCACTAGTCCAGGATTCTCCAGGGAGGAAACACAGGGCTGTTACCCTTTGAAAGGGTTTAGATATGCTAAAGAGATTTGTAATGAAAAGTCTGCTCATGATAAAGTAAGAGGCACAACAGGCTGACAATGACAAACTAGGAAAGTTAGAAAAAAAATCAGATACCTCATTATCTTTACAAGTCCTTGTGTTTTAAAATAAACAATTGAGATGTAAAAGATTGAACAAAGAAAAAAAGTATCATTTTTGTATTAAACTTTGATCTGATTAGTTTTCTTCCCCCAATTAAGTATGATTATCCAGGAAATTAGTGTCATACAATCTAAAAAGTGGAGATAAAAGAATCTGTACTACCTAAACATGTATTCCCTTCTCAGTGTTATCTCTTCCTGTTCATTATCCAGTTTATTCTGATTCTGTTTCTTTTCCTTCTGGTTATTCCTTCCTCTTCTTCAAATTTCTTACACTCTTTCACCTTGTGCATCTCCCACTTTTCCAGTGGACATAAAAAAGTGCCAAAGATCATACTAGATCAAAACTATTTTTGTAAGAAGAACAAATCAGCAAGAAAAGGATGAGATTTATAACTGATTTTAAGCTCATCTCTGTACCTCCAATTAAATAAAATACTTTATGACTTTGCAAGCCAGTCATAATATATGATATCTACCTTCAGGTCTCACCTGGGTTTTTTTACAAATACTTAAACTGGGTCACAACATGCTTGGATTGAGACCTTGAAGTCTTTAACAGGGTCTGTCTAAGAGTTTTATCAACTTCCTTGGCTAGAATTACCTTAAACCTCATTGCTTTAGCCAGGGTTTGCTTTCAATTTTCCCATTAATTCAATCAGACAGTCAGAACAAAACTCAAAGAGCTGGAACCAAAGTTAAAAATAATCCATGATAATTCCACTGATCTAGACAAAACTACCACACAGTCCCCTTTGGAGTATAAGCCTGCTTTGTTATGACAAGAGGAGGTGGTATTAAGAGTAATTTAAAGTTATCAAAGACACATTTTTAAGCTTTGAAGTATTACTTTACACCTGAGGGAAGGAGGGAGGGAGGGCAAGGAAGAATGCAAATCACTGTTATCTCAGAAGCCAAAGGTAAAATGCAAATTTTAGTCGGAGTTAGCTCTGTGGTATTAATTGTTTCACTTTCTCTTTTGTCTCCAAAGCCAAGGTAGTTTCAGACATTTTTAAAAAGAAACACACTGGATGACCAACAAAACAGTATAAGACTGATACGTTTTCTGTAAGCATAGTTGTTACTAAGGCTAGTCATACCCAGATATTTGCTGATTGTGTACCTTCAGCAAGAATTAGAAGAAGGTAGTGTTTAAATACATGTTTTAAGAGAAAAATTGGTGGTTGATTTTGGCTGGCTTTTATGTTTGCTCTCAAGTGAGGAGGGTGAAGATAATGGTGAAAAATACAAGAACTGGAACTAATTTTTGCTTTTAAACAGAATGAAAAATAACCATTTTTCTTTTTTGTACTACTCATGAGAAAGAGACCTGTCAGATTCAACAGGAATAGCCACAACCTGTCTGCTTAAATAAGGGGTTTGTTTTGCTGACCCGCTCCCTTGTCCTCTGAGATCCAAGCAGACTTCATTGGAAAAGTTTCACTTCATCTGCCTGCGAAGGAGAAGGGGACCTTCTGACATCTGCCAGCATCAGGAGCAAAGACAGATGACAATGTTTGGCAAATCCAGGAAAGGCATAGGATTTTTACAGGCAAGATAACTGTAGCAGTTTCCCCACACCTGGAAACACCTTCTATTTTGTATTCACAGCCATGCCTGTCTTTTCTTGTTGAAGCATTTGGATGAAAGAAGAAAGGTGTATCTTCAAATTAAGGTCAGTGTCTGGCCCAACCAGCTTTCCTGCTATATGTGTAATATTTAACAGAAAGCTGGTATATATATTATTTAATCCAAGTAGTCCATTTGAGAGTTTAAAGCAGTTTATTGAAATAGAAAAGAGCTTAAGTTTTATTGCCTCTGAATATGTGTTGTGTGATGTGTAATTTCTAAGTCAAACTCATAAACAGAATTATACTTCATGTTCCCTTATTTCTCTCCCTCTTACTGAGGATTTGGTCAATTAACACTTCCCAGTATTACACCTTTAAAGAGTCAGGGAAGTGTGAAATTGCCTTATAGTAGTGACAAGGATGAATAAATCTTCCAAAGTCATTACCACGGCTCTAAATCTGGAGTCAAATTTAAATACAACATATACTACAAGCTGAAAGAGAAAGTATTTGAGTTATTTGCTCAAAATTATTTAAAATCCATGTATATAAAATTATATATGTTAGAATAGCAATCTGAAATTTGAATTGTCTCATAGTTCTAAGAAACAGTTAGTATAATAAAATTTTTGCCCTCCAGCATTTTTTTCATTCTTACCTTTTCTACTTCACTGTGGTTGGGAAGGAGTAAGAGAGAAGGCAGGTATGTGGACCTGGGATAACTGGAATAATTTATGCGTTGCTTATGCCCTCCTTACTAAAACTGTTGCTGCATAGCAAGACTGGGTTACTAAAATGCCTGCTGTGGGTATATGTTGATGTATTCTAATATGAAGTCTGCTTCAGGAAGCAGCAAATTCCACACAATGTTGTTTGATATGTGACTTTCCACTAGGGACAAAAATAATGCTCTTATTTAGCCACAGTACAGGTACTTCCAAGCCACAGGTCTGTGTTTTCTATTCTGGAAAAATGAACATATGAAAAGAACCTCTACTTTTGAGTTCACGGAATAACAGAATAATAGAATTAATCATAGAATCAAACCAAAGTGGTTCAAAGCCACAGGGCAGTCTCGGTCACTGAAATGGAGGCAGTGACACCTTTCAAAGAGTAAATATTCACAGAAACAGAGTGAAAACAATAAGGAACCTTTTTCTCTAGCCTACCAATAACAATACTGTTGAAGGAGATAGATGACCTGTAGACTAACTCCTCATCTCAGTAAGACATACACATTTTACTCAATACCTCTAAAAATGAAAGAGACATTTCATCCTCTTTTTCTGAAGACATATTCTTTCATTTTCCTCAGATTTTCACCACAAAAGTACACTGTTTTCTGATATTTTGACGGTTTGAATGGATGAAATGCAAAATTAATGCAATTTATTTATTTTTCTATCTAATTTTTTATTTACCTTCAAGCATGCAGATGGAGTTATGGATATTAATAAGGAATTAATATGAAAATCAGGCAAAGTTTTAGATGTCACTTCATTAAAATTACATCCACTCTTGGAACTTTGACAGGAAAAACACAGGAAAAATGTAAACTAGATAATAGCCAATAGAAAACTTTATGTGAGATTCTTGGTGTAACCTCCTTAATCACCTGGCCAAGGAAATATTTAAAACTAAAGGCAGTAAATAGGAGACAAATGAAATAAATAACACAATACATGAAGCTCATTTACCAGTTCTGATGGGAAACTAAGCTATCCATATTTGCAAGATAATTTTTCAAGATCCTGGATGTGGGTAATTTTCCCCAATATGTGAAATATAATCAGAAAACCTATTTAAATATGGTAAAACACACATCCAAAATACCTATATTTTTTAAGACTTTGAGCATGTGTTCCCCTGAGTGCTGTGAATTTGCAATGCAGATATTAAATGTGGATTTTATCTCACCTGGCCTGAGAGAGCCAAGGTGAGGAAGACTACAACAGCAATAGTCACCTTTGGCTCTGACTTTTTGAAGAGAGCAGTAAGAGTGTTCTCCAGGTATTAGTTTGTGGATTCTTTGCTAAAGGTCTTTATTTACTCACTGGAGTCCCACCAGAAAATACAGAGTATATTTTCAGAAAGTTTTTTCAGGCTTTGCAATATAAATTGAAACCAAACCAAATCCTTGTTTACCTTTTGCGCTGCACAGTATTTTTTCTATAGAAACTCTGAAGTTTTGCCTATTTATTTCATTTCTGTTGTTATTTCTTTTTTATTGTGAAGATTGGCCAATTTAGAGTAAATTGCCTCGCTAAAGTAATCAGGGAAAATGGATGTCAGAGATCAATTCATCCAATTGCATTAAATGAGAGACAAGATTTTCTTTACTCATTTAATTATACCAAATAGCATCCTCAAGACATACCTACCCTTCAAAATGAAGAGACATGTATGGAGTACGGGGATTCATCCCAGGATTAGCCTCAAACCATGAGGAATTTCAATCAAAGTGAGAAAAGTTACAGTGCTGCTGTAAAATAGGATTGTGTACAGATCTTCTGTGATTTTTTTCCCTAGTAGATATGGGAAACAGCTCTTTTTCTATCCAAATGGATTTGTATAAGTGATTTTTAAAGCCAAAACAATTAAAAACACAGTGTGTTGTCTACCAAGACTATTTTGTGTTAAAAAAAAAAAAAAAGAGATATTAAGAGATATTGTAAAAAATAAAACTTCTAAAAATTCACAAAGATCCATTTTCCTTTCTTAATCTCTTCACAAGGCGAGGGGCCTCATTTTCCTCCTCCTCAACCCAAATAATAAATATATCCTGCAAAAATATTTTGTATTCAAATTTTCAGATTCGAGCCTTAAGCAGTTTCTCTAAGCCTACTTCCCTTGAGTCAAAAATATGTTTTTAATGGTGATTTTATGATGTTATTGGAGCAGGCATAATGAAATAAAATTAATTTATTCGATAGGGTTTAGGGAGGAATTTTATTATCACATTGTATTACAATGCTGATTTCTGAGTAGATGCTAGAAGCATTAAATATTAGTAGTATATGATGCACTCAGTTATAAATGCATCAAAAAAGAATTTTCATAAAAAGCAATCATTTTCCAGTTCCCTACAGCTGATGTTTTTCAACAGTTGACCAATCATTAGAATACATATACATATATATTCTAGTATATAACATGTGTGTATACATATATATATTCATTCTAAAGTAGCAGTTCCAGGCAGTACCTAGTGGCACCTAGGTGCCATATATAGCCACTAGTGCCACATATAGCCACTTGACCTAGTCTACTTTGCTGTTAATTATAGAATATGATGAGTTGGAAGGGACCCATCAGGATCATCAAGTCCAAGCCAACAGAAATGTGAAAGATCTGCAATGCCTGTATAAATATTGCTGTGGTTAATTATAAAGAAATGTAAGTTAAAAAATTTTAAACCCACAGCCAACATTGCAATGCTTTTAAAATGTTTTTAGTGAGATGCCAAAGACACAGCATTGTATATCTAATTAAAAGGAGACTTTATGTTCCCCTAAGAACCCAAGCCTGTTCAATGAGTTTTATTTTATATGGAAATGCAATGTGCATTGTTTATTGAACAGTTTATTGCATTTATAGAACAGTTTATTGCGTTTTCCTAATATATGTCCATCAATGACCTAATGAAGCTGTGCATGTTTTTCAGAAAGAACAGTGGATGTCATGTAGCTCCCTTCTAGAAAACCAAAACCCCAACTTCCATCCTCTAGTGTCAGTGACCTCTCTTCTACAATGCTTGCAGCTGCAGACACAATCCCAAATCCAATTTGAAATGGGTTCAAATGAAAAAAAGTTATACCAAGATAAAACCAAGTATAAATCAGATTGTAAATAGCTTCTGAGAGTACCATTTTGATGGAAGATTTTACTTTCTGTAGCGGTATTGCAGCAGAAATAGTGTATGCATGCTCCAAGCTACATGTTTTAATATGCTAGATTTCACTGATGTGATTTAATAAACTGCCCAAAACAGTAAAGCAGAGATGCTGCTTGCCACTATAGGGAGAAAAATCATGTGGCTAAAGCTCACCTGAAGCTGAAGTTGGCCAGAATTGTGGGGGACAATAAAATAAGGTTTTCAAATATATTAATGGCAAAAGGCAGTGTAGAAATGATATGAGGATGGTAACCTCAAAAACAGAGACATGGACAAGGCAAGAGGGCCAAGCATGTCCTGAGGGCATCTGGCACAGCATCACCAGCCAGGCAAGGGAGGGGATTGTCCCGCTCTGCTCTGCTCTGCAGCAGCCTCGCCTTGAATATCGTGGACATTGGCAGTAAAGACATTCAGCTGTTAGAGAGCGTCCAAAGAAGGGTAACGAGGATAATGAAGGGCCTTGAGGGAAAGCCATGTGAAGAGGGGCTGAGGCCACTTGGTCTGTTCAGCCTGAAGGAGACTGAGGGGAGACTGAGGAGTTGCAGTTACAACTTCCTCACGAGGGGAAGAGGCAGGCACTGATCTCTGCTCTCTGTGACCAGTGACAGGATGCGAGGGAAAGGCCTGAAGCTGTGCCGTGGAATATTTCATTGGAATATTAGAACAATATCTTCACCCAAAGGGTGATTGAGCACTGAAACAGGCTCCCCAGGGAAGTGGTCAGAGCACCTGATTTCAGAGTCTCATTTCAAGGAGCTTTCAGACAATGCTCTTGGACACATAGCGAGACTCATAGATGGTACTGTGCAGAGCCAGGAATTGGATTCAATGATCCCGATGGGTCACCTCCAACTCTTATTCTGTGATTCTGTGATTTCATGCGACTGAGTATAGCAGTCCAACTCAGAAACAAAGTGCATGTTATTCCAGTCATTTCACTAAATGCCTACAAATTTGAGTCATTCCACAAAGCATGTTCCTGAAAAAGTCCTTTTTCAGGGACAGAAGATTTTAATCGTTTAGTAAAGTGACTGGTTTCACAACATAAGAGCAATGCCAAAAAAAATGTGAGACTATATTTAACTAAAAGTATATTACTAACAATTTCAAACAGGTAAGAATACCATACTCTGTATATGAATATTTATTTGGTTTTAGGTATATATACTTGGGTGTATATAGAAATAAACTCCACCTTAAAGCTGTAAGAAAAATTGAGGCATTTATATAGAACATATTCATGAACACACTATGAAAGATTTAAACCTTTAGCCCATAACTGGATAGTTGGCTTTTAGGGGAGGAAAAGTCATCATTTTTGTCATCTCCACTCCATATTTAAGCGTGTGCTTTCTATGTGAATGAAACAAGATAACAAGATAGGAACAAGAGACACACTGTATCTAGCATGACAAGATAACACCCTCATCTTCCATGTTACTGCACTTTTTGTGTACTACCTTTCTAAATACCAAATCATAAGAAGGAAAATCCTAACTCCATAAAATAACTCTCAGATACCTTTGCTAGAATTATCCTATTGCTCTTTTCAAAATTACCATAGGACATTCCAAACTTAGATTCCAACAAATAAAGCTTTTATAGAAAACAGAACATCCAGAACATATGAAATCACAATGCTGAAACTGCACATCAAATATTAAGTTTTCCAACTGGGAGAAAGGGAGAATTTTCATTATAAAAAAGTTTTAATTATTTGAACAAGTGGTATTAATCCTTCTGAAAGAATGACACATTAAGATCCCATGCCAGCAAACCACTTAAGTATGGTCCTCTCTTTAAGATCAAAAGTAGACCACTGAAGTATATATCTGCCTGCATACAAATGATCAAATTAAGATAATGGTCTCAGTGCAAATTCAGAAATGTTTAGTTTAATACTGCCTATATAATAATGAACTGGATCATTTCAGCACATCAACATAAAAAAGGAGCAAAATGTAATGACACACAGCAACCCTGCAGTATTGCTGCAGAGCCAACAACTTGAATGCAATAGCTCTTGTAGTCAAAATGAAATGGATTTTCCAGCTGTTTTATAAAGTCATTTCCTCACTATGCTGTCAGAACAACGCACAGTGAAAATTAGACCATAAGCTTCAAATCCCTCATTCAGCCTTGATCAAATCCTGCTGTCAGGACTGATGTAGAAGCAGTTCACAGTCCATGTTTAGAGGTGTACTCTAAATTTAATTTTATCACTATAAAGTCTGTGTAGGCACATAGAAGTTTTAAATGTTCATAAACTCATAAAGATGTGTTGTACACAGCTATATTTTTTTTTTATTAATAATTACATTAAAAATTTACTTATTTCCTTATTGTTCATATCTTGCCTAGTCTGCAGAGAAAGAGATGGGATTTCTGAACCAGTGCTATTCTGAGGCCATGCAATTGCCATTGCATTGCAATGTGTGCTTGAAAGAGAAAAGGTCAGATTATGAGAAAAGTGATTTTTCTAAGCAAAGAAAGTAAGCAAAGAAAGTGTGACAGATACCTGCTGTGAGGATTTTCAGTGAAGCATTTCATGATGTCTTGCAGAAAACTCTCGAAAAATCTGCAAATGTTGGAAGTTCCTAAAGGAAATGTATTCTGAATAAGAGACTGACAAAAATGAGGAATCCAACACAAGTGAGAGACAAAATGTCCTGCTCAAAAAAGATACATAAATTTTTCAGAAGCACTAAAAGAACCATTCTTGCTTAGAGATTTATTCATAAACTTTCTTTACTGTGTTACTACAGGAATATACCTAGAACATTTTTGGTGACATGAAACTTGAAAGTTAATATCAATGCAAAGAAACATCAGGATATGATACTGAGAAAAAAACCCTTTATTTTGGCTTACAAAGAAATGACTGTTTGAAGATGAGCAACACACTTAGCTTGGAAACGACAAGTTTTTCTGCCTCTAGAGCAGTGAGGTTCTGCAGCACAAAGTTGCTACCTGGAGGGAAACTGTGCACCCATGTCAGAGAGCTTCTAAGTGTCCCACATATGATCACATATGTAATCACCTCTTTCCACCCATGTGCAATAATTTTGTATGGCCAAAACCAGGAAATGTAAAAAAGTTTTATGTGCAATTTTGGTGAGGTCTGTGGTTGTGTGGCAAGGTGCCTTTGATGAACATGATTGAGCTTTGCAACAGATCTAACTCAGCATTGCATTTTTTTTATACTTCCTTACACATTTGATTATTTTTCAGATCATAAATTTAGCATCCTTGTATTTTATTTACATATACATAAACACTTTTTAAACAGTATAATATACTTAGGTATAGTTTATGTTGTTAGCCAGCTTTATAATACTCTAGATATTTCATTATCCTGATTACACCATCAGGTAAGAGTAAATAAAACTTTTTCTCCATTTCCAACTTGCATTATAGGATCAAACACAATTAAATCAGAGACAGAAAGGCATTAAAACTATTTAGCTCAGGTTGGGTTTATTTCATAAAACTCAGTTCAGAAGTTTGTGTTTTGTTGAATAGGTTTAATCCGCACAGTACAACTAGTAAGAAATTAATTGATTTTTAAGTCCTGTAAGCAGTTCACATCTCAGGCATAGCCATTATTCTTAATTATAAAAGGCTACAGTTGAATTCTTTCAATATATGTGACTATAACACAAAGTAAGCTTAAAAAAGTAGGTCAGCTCTTCATCACAAGTACAAAGCAATGTTCTTCATATTTAAGCATGGAAACCAGAATAATTTGTGGTGCAAAAGTGATATTCATGTAAACACAACTTTTCTAACAAATGTGATTGTCATACCTCCAAACATTTTCCATATAATAGTATGCATGCTTAATAGTTATTTTATAATAGTTATTTATAAAGTCTTTCATCAGCAGATAAAGCAAGAGTACCTATGCCTGTACTGTTTTCCTCATAGATTCATCTTGAAGAAACCCTGATTTAAGAGGTCTAAATTATTAAATACATCCTTACATTAAATCTGACTTGCATTTAGCTGAACTGATTTTCTCAAAAACATTATAGGTGGAATTACATAGTCTGTCATAGACTTAGTAACTGGTTTCATAGGTTTTATGCTTGCTTTCTTTGATAATGTTTTTGAGGACATTGTAGTTGATCTTGGTGGCAAGAACATTAATCTAAATTTGTGTTTAAAAGAGTAAAGGTTCCAAAAAGCTGGCTAAAAAATATAAATCAAATTAGAGGAGTGGTTTTTCTTATGAGATTTCCTAAAAAAAATCTATTTTTTCCATATTCCAAAGATACTTCTTCAATTTGAGTTTACAAACATCTCCTGGAAAGCCCACACACCTTAAATTCCCCTCTTTCATCAGCTAGGATCTCATTCTTCCATTTCCTGCAGGAGGTGGAGATCAGAGTTAATGCTGCTTTTATAGTTTTTATCCACCAGAGACAGCTCAGGTATTGTTTTGCACCTTTATCATGAAAGTCCATTGAGGAAGCAGTGTCCTACATTTGTTCCTTATAAACTGGGAAGATTCCTTGCATGGAGCAAAATATTGGGGATCTTGCTGTATTTTAGTTAAGTCACAAAGAGGTTTACCTGCTGCAATCTTCTTTTCCTAATATTTGTCCTTTTTTTTTTTACATCTAATTTGTTAACTATATATTGCTGTTAATAAACTCTGTGGTTTATCAGTTCTATAAGAGCAAATTTCTGCAATCCTCACTGCACTTCCTCTTCTATGCAATGTATTCAGGCAGATTTGCCAAAGGTCAGACAGAGCAACAAGAATGAATTGAATTCAAGAGTTAGGCTCTCTCTTGACCTAAATCCCTTCATTTTCAATTCATTGCAGATGCAGGTACTTAACCAAAACTCACACTGAAATCAGTAAATGCCAGCAAGCAATAGCATTCTACTAATTTTTAAGTGCAGTGGAAAAGCAATCAAAGGAAATAAAGCTCTGAAAGAAAAATGAAGCTGTGTACAGTGAGGGGAAGCATAGGGCTCTATCAGCAAAGCAGTTAGGACAGCATTGTATGGCATTTAAGGTATAATAGCATTGTGACACACTGCACATCTTTGTGACTCAGGAGAAGGATGACATATCCTTGATTTTAACTTTTTGGTTGCTTTTGAAAACTAACCATGTAGCTGTACCTACAATAATTTTTAAAAAATTAAGAAAAAGAAGGAAAATAACTTGGTTTTTTATGTTGATAACTACGACACCTAGTGGTGTAATAGAGTTGCTGAGTTGAAGCTGTACAGGATGAACCACAAGAGGTGAAAAGCAGAAAAGCTAAAGAAGCAGAATGAGAAAATAAAAGCGAATGAAAAGGTGAGGGAATCTGTGATGTGCAATGTGGTCAAACTGCCAGTAGCACGTTCAGCCTCACTGAACCATTAGTAGAATTATACAACACATAAGAGCTGAAACTGGATACCCTTAGTGTGTAGGCAGGTTGTTCACTGTGCAGTGATGAAGAGCATGCTGCTGAGCCAGGAACAGGAAAAATCTGCTCCTTCACGATTCACATAGAGGAGTGCACTATGTCTTCACTGAGTCACAGAACCACAGAATGGGTCAGGCTGGGAGTGACCACAGTGGGGTCATCTGGTCCAACCTCCCTGCTCAAGCAGGGCCATCCCAGAGGAGATGGCACAGGATTGTGTCCAGATGGTTTTTAAACATCTCCAGTGTTCACAGCCTCCCTGGGCAATCTGTTCCACTGACTGGTCACCTGCACAGGGAAGAAGTTCTTCCTCATGTTCAGGTAGAACTTCTGCCTCTTGCCTCAGTTCCTGCCCCTTGCCTCTCTCCCTGTTGCTTGGCACCACCAAGAGGAGACTGCAGAAGGCTCCATCCTCCCGATACCCTCCCTTCAAATACTTATAGACAGTGATGAGTTTCCCTCTCAGTCATTTCTTCTCAGGGCTGAACAGGCCCAGCTCCTTCAGCCTTTCCTCATAAGAGAGATGTTTCCAGCAGCCTGAGCAGCCGGGTAAAATTGGCTAAAGGGAAATCAGAAAAAAAGATGGCTGAGACAGCTACTGTTCAGCAGCTGTATGCAGCTTATAAGAAGAGTATTTGAGATGGTTTTGCTTTTCATTTGAACCAGATGTTCTTTGATTTCATTTTTAAACAATGCCTTACCCTTTCAGAGACTTTCCTAGGAAGAGCATTCTCTTTTGTCATGTCTGATGACTAATTCATATTGATAATAATTTCAGGGAAGAGTTAACATATGTTACAAAGATTTTAATTACTGTGTCAGTGACTATCATGTATTTATTAGTCATTTCCCAATCTGAAGCTGGGAAATCAGTAACTCAAAGAGGAAAAACATGCTGAAGTGCATGAAATGAAAAAATTTAAAAAAAACCCTAAAACCACAACTTTTATTTAGATACTCTTTACGCACACTTACTAATCTTGATTGTAATGCACAAAAAAACTAGGTCTGCTCTCTCAAATTCTCAACAAAGAATCTTACTAAAACAGAGCTGCAGGAAGTGTGCACAGGGCATAGGGAGGTAGAAGATCATATCTCATCATAATCCTTGCTTTCCTGCCTGCTTTAGTGCATCCTGACATAGTCATACAAATATCTCTGAAATGTGGCAGATTTTTTTTCACTGCAAACCTTTTCTGTACTTTTTTCCCCTAATGAGGAACATACAAGGCACATATAAACTCAACAGACGAATGAAGCTTGAATTGCAGAAAAGGCAAATTTTAAAATTTAATGCATCATTTTCTCCCATAGGTATTTTTGTTCATCAAATTTTCCTGAAGACCTGGAAATCAGAGGTTTGTCATTACACAAGTCACTATAGACAGCTACAGTCTATTTTTTTCACCAGAGAAGAAAATATAAAAATAATAAACCAAAGCCTTTTTAGCTGTATTGTTTGTTTTTCTCCCTATTTACTTGGAGGGAAAACAAAACAACTCTACCATTCTAAGGGAAAATAACAACATTACAAGAAAATATATTATGTGAGGGAACTAGAAATTTGATCCGCTTCCCAAAACTGGACTATTATAAACTGAAGAATTATATATATCTTGTTGACACAAGATATATATTACATTTACAAGGATTCAGGTTATGAAACCACTAAATTTTTATATACATGCAATGACACCAAACTCCTAATTTGTTTCAAGATCTACATGTCAAAAGTGTTCAATATCCATCATGCTACAATTGTTCTAAGGAAAAACTGAGCTAACTTGTATCCAAAATAAAATAAAATAAAATAAAATAAAATAAAATAAAATAAAATAAAATAAAATAAAATAAAATATAAAGCCCCCAGTGCATTACTCTGTCAATTATCAACTTGGTGGGTTTCTCAGAGGAAAGGAGCTTTAAGTTTGTGAAGACTTTGCCAGGTATGATATGTCTGATATGTTTATGTGTGGAGCATTTAGCCTCTCAAGTGTCTTCCCAATCCATGGGTGCCTGCCATCTAACTCACCTGAAACAGTCCTTTCCAGTCCATCATACACTCTACACCAGCAGCATATTTGTTCTGTCTTTGGTCTGAAAATACCATAAAAGTCCATTTCTTTAACTGTCTATTTAGTGGGAGCAATCTCCCATTCTCATTCCCTCATTGTCATCATACACATAAAATAACATTTTCCCTTCCCTGCCCGGGGTTTGCAACTCTGAGAAAAAAAAAATCCTCAAAGAACAGAGATGAGGTGTTTCAGTACACAGCGAAAATGATCAGACACTACCAGTGAGATGTTCCTTCTACATTTTGTCTCTTTAATTCTTATTTATAATTGACAAATTAACCTTGGGAAGAAAGCAGAACACAAGATATGAATGGCAACAGAAAAAGGGAAATAAAAGCAATTACATAGTATTGTCACATTTAAAATAAGGTTCTATAATGGAGTCAAAACAGATTAACTCATTTTGTGCACCTTGCACCGCTTACATGCACTCCCTCTTCTGTCAAAAACCTGCATCCTCTCAGTTTGCTCACCTTCATGCTACAGACACAGAGGTCACAGCACGAGAGCAAGGAGACTGAGCCAGCACAAAGCCACCACGCTCAGCTGCCGGCGATTCTGCAGCCACTGAGGCTGAGAGTGACTGCTGCTCTGAGTCCCTGCTGCAGCTGCCAGCCCCAGGAACCAGGCAGGGGCAGGGGCTCCTCTGCTGCCTGGCACATAAAGCCAGGTCTTTCCTGAACGCTGCTGATGAGAGAGCACCTCCAGTACGGTGACAAAACTGTAGACGTACATTTAAGAAGGTGAAATAGACAGTAAATGTTTGAAGTATTTGCTTACTTTATAAATGTAAGTCTTTAGATATTCAACTTTTTGGGAGCCTACATTGATCTTTCTTGCTGGGGAGATGAGGTTTTACATTATTCTTTACAAGTTAATGACCTGAGCTTTCAGGCACTTTTTAAATCCATTTCAGTACAGTGTGTGTACTACACTGTAATGTCAGTGGAGGTAATTATTTTCAGTCCTCAATGTCAATATAATGACAAGGTGTCATTTGTTATTTTTAAAACTCTGTATAACTCATTACAGAATTTAACAGCATATTATCCGTTTGACTAAATTAGCAGAATATATAAACAAATGAAATCAGGCACAAAATCGCACTTATCTTACTAACAGCTCTCATTTTAATGATGTGTTCCACTTGTTGTGATTATCACTTGGTACTTGGAGAATTAACCAGTTCTAGACTATCAGTATGAGTTACAATAACAATGTCCAGAACTATCTTTATTTACATCCTCTTTATCTTCTAGACACAAAAATAGTTTTGAATAGTTCTGAAGAAGACTTTAAAATTCCCAAGACAAAGTTAATAGCCTTCTGAGCATCCTTCTGACTTGTTTTTCAAACACAGAGATTTTAAGGACACCTCTTAATAGATTAAGAAGATTCTTACATATAAGTACTTCAGAGTACATTATGTATGATCTTATGTCATACACTGTAATCTTCCAGACTCTTTCTGAATTAATAAATTCAAATACTATGAAAAATATTCTTACAGTAGTTAGTTTGGTTTTGGTTTGGTTGGGTTTTGTTGTTAGAGACAAACATCAGTCTAAAGCAATAAATTATGCTATATATACTATTAAATTTAGATATCGTATATTATATCATATATGCCATAATGCCTTTAACAGCAGCATGGGTCAGAAGGGCACAAAGAAAGTCATTAATTAAGAAAGAAAGGTAGATTAACTATGTATAATAAAATCAGACATAAAAGATTTAGCTTCTGCTGTATTTTCAGTAGATGAAACCTGAGCAAAAAAAGTCATACAATCTGAGTTCTCATTCTTAATAATGACTTAGCAGAAATATATACTTTTTATTATATATAGAAGAAATTATACTCTTATTCTGAACAAATAATAAATATATTATGCCACTCAATTAAAAATAGATAAAACCACACAGAACAAATATCCAGGAGAGTAGTAAAGTTAGCGTGACTAAGATAATAAAAGGTAAATACATAGTACAAAGTCCCTGGCAAGAGAAAGAATGAAAATTTTTGTTATCTAATGAAAATATTTCTTATCCTACTCAGAAATATTATAAAAATAAAGGAAAAAAACATGAGACAACTGAGCTGAAGTTTAGGTCAGTGCTGATTTACATGTGTGTCAGAATTTCACTTGATCAGATTCTTCATTGAGCAGTTTATTTATCTAGCATGCTTTTTCCTCACAACCCATGCAAATTAAGTGGTAAACAATGTCATAAATACATCATAAATTTCACACTGTTCACAGTTCCTGACTGTTCTGTCTGAAGTGCAGCTGGCAGATTGAGGGAAGTGACATTCCTGTCTTCTCAACCTTGGTGAAACACATCTGGAGTTCTGGCCGGGTCAGTTTAAGAGAACATGAACATGAACATATTGGAATGAGCCCAGTGGCAGTGCACTGGTGGGGCAGTGGGTGCATGGCATACCAGGAGAGGGGGGAGAATTGGGTTTGTTCACTCAGGAAGAGCAGAGTAAGGAAGAAACTAGAGAGAGGGTACAAAGGATGGAAAGCCAGGTGCTTTGAAAGTGTGCAGCCAAAGCACAAGAATCAACTGACACAAATTGCCCCACAAATGGAAGTTCTGTAAGAGAAAAAAGAAAAAAGGTCTTAATAGCAAGAGTTGCAGAACACTGAAACACTGGAACAGGTACACACAGAGGGGATTTAAATGACATCCCTGGACATACTCAAAAATCAGGCCTTGTTTAGCATGGTGAGTTGAATGAGGCTTCCCTCTCCACCTAAGTTACTAATTCTATCAACTATTTTTTATTATTAGACTGACAATATATTAGTCTTTAAATTTCACAATAAAAAATACATATTAATTTAATATGAAGCAAAATATATTCTGACATAGCATATAATGGAAAAACATAGATGGAATTATTTATAGCTCCAGTTTCATGGAGGAAAACAAGGGTGAATTCTATGGGATTTGATCCCAACACTGGAACCACAAAAAATTTTTATATATTTGTTTTAAAAGGATAACTATACCCTTCATGTTCTAATTCCTAAAAGTTTTAAATTAACATCTAGTTATTTTTCATAAAGCAGATAGTAGGGTGAATAATTGATAAGCATTTTCATTTACAGATTTAAAAAATAATATTCTGGATCTCTTCTTATAGTCATAAAGCCCCAGAAAAAAGTTCCCATTGTAGCACATCTACATTTCCTTCTATCTCAACAACAATTTGATACTTAGAATATCATCCCATGCAACTGAAACTGTCAAACTATTTCTTCTTCTCTTGCTATTTGTGAGTGGATTTTGGTGGGTTGACTGCAAAATTTCTCCATAAAAAGGCTTTCAGAATTTTTATGCAAACTTACCATGACTATAAAATGATATATAAGATTTTTTTTTTAAGAACATTTTAGAAAGCAGGTACGCTAAAAATAATAAAATTCAAAAAATATACTGCAGGTTAATGAAATTAACTGCTTCACATTTATGTGCTGAGGAGTCTCCATGTGGATCTTGAGCTTAAATATGGTACTCAGAAATTAAAGGAACAACCAGTCAATGTGCTTGTTGTGTTGAAGCAGAACAGCTTATTTTAAAAATACTGAGTAACAAATTTGTTTAATGAGTTAATCACAAAAAAGCAGCAAGCCCTGTCAACAACACATTTCAACAAATAAATCTGAATAATGAAAATGTATATGCTGAGATTGCACTCCATTCATACACAGTTCATTAACAAACAAATTACGTAGAGTAAACAGATTAAGTTTTGCTGACATATTTCCCAGGCTTCAGTTATCATTGACAGAACATTTACATTTGCAAATAGGTTTCTCTAAGAAATACGAGGAATATTGTTAGGTACCCAAGTACACTTCATGTCAGATCAATAATAAAGCCTGTGTCTACAGACATTAAGGAATTTGTAGTTTTGAGGATATATTTATCTTTGTCCTTAAAACAGAATTGCATCTCAGCTCATCAGGAAAACATTGTGATTCTGCTCTTCAGGCCCATCACATGTAAAATGAAAAGATTTCTCAAAAATATCTAAAAATCATCTATACATTTACTCTTCAAGCTGCTGTCAGTAAATGATGAAAGAAAAATGAGAAAACAGAACAAATAATTTTGCAATCAGAAACAGAGATCCTAGAACTTTTGCTTTCATTGGCATAATTAAGAATAACCCTGAAAAACTGATTGGTGTAGAACTACATAATCAACTGTGCCATTTGGATACCTGATAACATATTACCTGTCATGAGTTTTAAGATGGATATGTATGTGAAACAATGTTAGACACACTATGCTGACCTTTCAGAACTGACCTCCCCCAAAGGAAATAGCCTTTAATCATTTCCCAGGGTGAATTTCCCTTAAGTTCTGAGTCTGCAGTTAAGATGGTACTGTTCACATCATGGAAACTTGCTTACAAGTTTGGAAACGTGCATTTTGCTTCCTTCTAGAAGAGAGATTCCACAGAGGCCTACTTCATAAAGGTCACCAAGCTTCTCCAGTCTTTACAGGTCTACAGCTTTGTTTCTTCTCACCCAGCACTTCTCCCACAGTCCCAACATTATTTTGCTCCAAAATTTCTAGAAAGAGAAAAAATGTACTGCCTTACCTATGAAACTCCTATGGAATTCTACCCCTTTGAGACAGAAACATATATCCTTGATGTCATGGGTTTAATGTGCAAGTACTTCTCTGTATCCTGTGAAGTGACAGACTTTCAAAACAAATGTTACACATTACAAAGGAACATAGCAGGCTACATATGATATTAGACTTCCATTTATAACTGAAGGACTCTTTAAGATACAGGAAGCTGAAATTACTCCAGAATTATTAACAGAATTATTTATTAGAGTACTCATTCTAAGCAAAAGTGATGGATATGCACTTTCTTCCTCTTGCTGGTATAAACATCATAATATGTCCCTTAGCAGTAAACACAAGAAAATTAATCATATTTCTATATAGAAACAGAATTATATAAAATGTGTTGTGAAACAAAGAATGCATCTATACTTAGAGTAATTTAAAATATAATTTGGATATAACAACAACCTGCTCTAATATTTTTGTTTCTTGAATACATCTCAAAGGTACAGTACATCTTGCTTTAATATATTTGTCCTCCTCCATTAAAAACGTTCACCTGTGTCTTTTTTCTTCTGAGGCAGAGAAATCATTCAAGGGGCATGTATTTCTGAGCTTAATCACAGTCCTTGCTAAATCCTTTATATAGAAAGTCAATAGACTGTATTAATTGGACCAAACCTTTGTACCACACACATCTCTCTGAAGTGATTAGCTGTGAACAAAGTATATTTATAGTTCCCACTTGTGGTGTGCATAACCACTCACTCAGGATCAGATCTCTCCTCTGTGGACTAGAGGACTCCAAAATGAACTGCTTTGGTCTCCAAAATCTAACTCTAATAAAGCCTTTCCAGTCATTTCAATATAGCCAGGTTCTTATCACTGTTGATCTTGTTTCTAACTTTAGCCCCTTGGAAATCACATAGCAGGTAGAACAAGTGTTCAAGGAGAATTTCTTAAACACAGCTTTTTCTGCTGAATCTCCTAAAAAAAAAAAAAAAAAAAAAAAAAAAAAACCTGCAGATCAACAAAACAATTTATTTCTGCCAGGACCCCTCAGAGTTTTCACCTGTCTTCCTGTCTTTCATTTGAATTGAGGTCTTCATGGAAATTACCTTCAGTACCCGTGTCTTCAGGTGTTACTCCTGGTGTATCTGGGCTGATTTTCTTGCTGTGGAAGTACTTCAGGTGGGGAGAATTGCAAATAAAAAAAGGAGAACTCATGGGTTGAAATAAAAATTTTATAAAAATAATAAATATACATATATTATCATAATTAATGGAAACAATGCTAATTATGAATTTTATAATAACAATAAATACAATGAAAAGGAAAAAGAGAGAAGAATAAAATCCAAGAGAAACAAGTGATGCATAATGCAATTGCCCAACAGCTGCTGACCAATGTCCAGCTGGCCCATCCCTGAGCAGTCATTGGAGGCTGCTGATGTTTTCCCCTAGTTTACAGACTGATGTTTTATGGTATGGAATAGCATTCGGGTCTTGGCCATGACCACATGGCTCCAGGCCCCTTCCCCTCATGGCCACTGTGAAAAGTTAACCCAGTCCTTGGCCAAAACCAGGACATGCACACAAGTTATAAAATCCAGAGTCCAGAGTCAGTAGCAGCCCCATCCTTTTGCGATCCTTTACCACTCCATCTGCCAAGCAGACACTGTGTTTTCCCAATGGAAGTTAAAACTGTAAAGCTGTGTCAAAAGCATGAGAGGAATCCATAAAGTGACACTGCTTAGTTCTTAAAATAGCATGTGCCTCCTGGAAAAAGTTACTGGGAGGAGAACTACAGCTTGTTAGAGAAGGATACACATTGTGTAGTCAGAAATAGGATTAGAAGGACTAGAGAGTCAGAGAAAGAAGACAAAAGAAGCACTACAACTGTCCATCAGCTGTTCAAGAAAAGACAGGATAAAAATTCAGATTGCTTATAAATATTTGAAGTAGAGATAAAGAAAGAAAATATATAGAGCTTGCTTATGCAAGACTAGTGAAATAGATACAAATAGCTCTGTGGCAGGCAGGAATGTCAACCTTTGGACAGCACTGATGTAGAGTTAGGAGTAAAGCAATGCTCACCACAGAAAAGCCACACACAAGAAGATACACTCCATGAGACAGAAGACCAGAGGAGGAGCTTGTGCTTTAGTTTTCAGGACTGCAATAAGAGGTCAGGCTGTCAGAGTCTTGTAGCTGAAAAAGCAGAGTTATGTGACAGCTCCAGTTCTCTACAATCACTGAACCATAAGGGTTGCATTCAAGGGGCAATCTGGGTTGTAGAACCCAACAGGACATTCACAAGGCTTCCTGTCCCAGGCAGTGAAATCAGATTGTATCTTGCTCTTCCTAACACCTCTGATTGCCACATGAGTCTTCAGGACCCAGGATACTGCAGCTTGTCTCTCAAAGAAGTCTCAAAGTCCATTTGAAGTTGGCTCTCCCACAAAGCTCAGCACCGGCTCAGCTAGGGTAGAGACACACAGAGCCACAGCCTCTCCTGACCCTCTCCAGACAGTTTAGCAGCAAACACTCTCAAGGACACCAATTCCATTCACCGGTGACATTTCTCTAGGCATCTTAAATCTTCAGCAATGCAGTGCAATTAATTGTGAGGACGCCCAACACACTAAAGACTGCTGACCTAGGAAAGATAAATGAAAGGCAGGAGTGTTTAAGAGGTATTTGTTGATGCCTTAGCTAAAATCAGATAGAAGTCAGAGGATTTGCTTGACTAGACATACTTCAAGATAAAATGCCAGGCTCTTTGAACAATATATTGTTAAGGTCTTTTATTATTCTGTGACAATTCAGAAACTCTTAGTCAAGAAATGATATGTGATAGCAATCAATAACAAGAAGAAAAATGAATATGTGGGTACAGCATATTTTGATAACAACAACAGTTCTGAGAGGAAAACCCTGGGTGTGGTGAGAGTAGAAGGAGATTGCAAATCTTGTTTGATTATTCACACACAGGTGTGGGACAGAAAAGGCAATCTACATAATAATTTTTAATCCTGTTCTCTCATGAAAAGAAATCATATTATGTATGGAAGTGAAATAACTGCATGTGTCAGTTTGGAAGAGAAAAAATCTTTAAATAAGATTCACCAAGAGATAGAAATGAAAGCAAAATCTGTTTGCTCAGAAAAGTGAACATGTTGTTTCTGGAAAAAAAGTGTAGAAATTAATTTTGCTCCAGCAAGGGACAGTTATATAAGGGTATATAACGGTATAGACAGTGGTGTTATCTGAAGAAAGCATGTCCTCCATCACAGCCCAGGTGGATATTGTTGCTCCTTTGACAAAAATAATTGCTGTCCTCATGTCCAACAGCACAGATATACCAAGGGCAATAAGGAATAGGTCTATTGCTAAAGTCCTGTACCAAGATCTTGGAAATAATGGATTTCTGATGCTATTGCTGGAAAGAGAAATGGTGACATATGGGGCAGCCACAGCAGAGTCAGAAGCAAGATCAGAGTCAGAAGCAAGACATCCTTCCCTGCAATCTCCAGGTGATATTTTAGCTCTCCACCTCCTTTCAAATAAGGAAGTTTTGCAAAAACTAACTGTTTTAATAGACCTCACTTCATTGCCATGGTCAGTAGCACAGCTAGTGAATTCTTAATTCATAGGTGTGCATATCCCATAGCCACATAGGATTTTCTTTTTTCCAACACCGTTCTCCTCCTTGCTTTTCAGGAAAGATTATTTTCTACAATATGCTTATATTTGGGACAACTCTGAGGGAATTTATTAAATTGCTTTTTTTTAGGGAAAAAAAAAAAGGAGGGATTGTTTTCTGTAGCACAGAAGAAGAAAATTTTTAATGTTGAAGTCCTCAGTAAAAAACATTCAATTATTTGCTACGCAGGAAACACCACTGGGATGCTGATGACCAACAACTAGTGTGTGTTGATTAACAGGGGCCCAGTAGCTGTTCTCATTGGTTACCAGATGTGAGGGTAAAGTAGAAGCACAGCGCTGTCATGGGACTCATAACTTAGTGTAACATCTCTGTAGCACACAGCCCTGAGTCCTGCTAACATGGAACAGCTTGAGAAGTTTGGCCCATAGTCAATTGTGAGATAAAAAAGAAAAAAACAAACCCAGAAATCATCCATGGAGACAGCATTAGGGTGAGTGGGAGTGCTAGTACTGTGAAGAGGCACCTGTGCCCACGTCTGCTCTTGGACTCTGCTTATGGTTTTCACAGTCCCTCAGCTTTCTTTTCATGCACAAGCCTCTCCAAAATTATCACTTCCTCTGTCCATAGGCCATGCATATAATTTTCCCTGAAAAAGACAGGTTTTGACTGACAATTACTCTGGGATGCTTATGCCCCTCCAAAAACAATGGTGAAGAATATTTTTGACACATCCAGCCTTCACTAAGCTCCGTCAATTTCAATTTTTCAGACTATAGTTATCTAGTAGTTGTTTATTCCCAGGTCTTTTCCAGTTTACTAAAAATATTATTTGAAATATATCAATTTTTCTTCTCTGTGAAATTATTCTTGAGTTTAATTATTTTCCTCTGACACCACTTGATGTAACCAAGACTTTCCAAGTGCTTGGTTTCAATTTCTTATTTGTAGAGCAGAAGCAAGAGAGTTTTCCAGCCTTGTAGTTATGTATTATAAAGAGTAATAAATTGCAAACTGCAGGATGTTTGAGAATGAGGGGTGAGTTAAGGGATTCTGAAAAAAATTCATTTCAAATTGCCATTTACTTTTGGCTCTTCAAGTTTACTCGTAAGCATCAATGGTCTGAATAAAGTGGTTTTTTTTGTGGACAGAGACACCTTTAGAATAAACCAACAATAATTTATTTTTATTCTTACTGACTTTTTTTCTCTGAGAAATACTTCTGAAAATGTTTATATTAACTTGTTTTCATACTGGATCTGACTTTTTCATTGTCTTTATCTGACTTTATGTATCTATGCAATCTCTTCCACATGTTCAATATGAATTTGATAAGAAATCAGTTCTTGATTCACAGCAGAAAACTGGAAATATACAGGAAAAAAAAGTTTTAAAATAGGAATCCAAAAAAAAAAAAAAAAAAAAAAAAAAAAAAACTCATATCTTTCTTGACAAGGAGATCTTATGTGAAGCTTACTCTTCTTCTACCTACTTTGCTCACATAAAAAAGAGCATGAATTAATTTTTATAACATATCATTCTATTCATTTCATTGAGATTGTTTAGTTGAAATTTATACATGAGAGGGTGTTCAGAGTGACAGAAAAAAATCAGTTCCCCTACAGGCCGTCATCTTCACCAACCTCAAAGTAATAAGTTTTTGATGTGATTTCCTCCATTTCAGTTACTTTTTAGTACACAATGGGTTTTCTTAATTAAAAAAAAAAATAAAAACTGAAAGAAAAACAAAATGTGCAAGAAATCTCACAGCTGAGATTCAGCTTGCTGAAACTTATTCAGCATCCTACATGTGGCAGAGACATGGCACAAAATACTTAATTGGAGTGCTGACATGAGTTATATGCCTATGACTAGAATTCTGCTGCCATCAAGAGCATTTTTCTTTTATAGCAGATCACAGACATGAGTAATTGGATTATTGTCATGGTGAATTTTCACTGAAACAATAACTTCAGCTCCCTCTATATAGAATAGTCTCTAAATGATAAATTACACCTTACTTACTCTTTTTGTAGTGAAATAGGTCAGTATATTTTATTCTAATATTGATGTTGCTGGCCACTTGCAGAAAACATTCAGTGGGTTGACTGCAGAGAGGCTCATTAGCACAATAAGTGGTGAAATTGCCTGTGCTCTTCTTTTAAAGACATTTTTGCAGCCTTGCTTTTGCTTTTACAAAAAAGAAATTTCACATATAAAGGCAACATTACTGGAGAAATTAACCAAATCAAATCAGAACAAATTTGTTTACTTCTGCCCTGAATGTCTGTGACTCAAAATAATTATTTAGCTTTGTTATATTTGTGTAGAGAAAACTGATGCAGAACAATCTCTTCCAAAGCATTGAAACAAACACCAGGTCTTGAGGAAACAGGCAGCTCACCTCACCCCTGCTGCATAAACTTCACCTGTACTGGTCACTCACAGTATATTTTATACACTGCAAAGTCTACTAATGTGACATGGCTCTCAGTGAATGCTCTAGCAGTCTAAAATCAGAGTAATTTATGTGAGGATGTTATTAATAAACACTGTAGATGTCTTCCCTTAGGCAGGACAAAATCCTGGCTACACTTAAACAACACCTTTAGTCAAGAGACTACTCGTAAGGTTGTTCACATATCAGGGAGAAGAGAAGACTAGACAGCAACAATAAAAGGTGGAACATGTTTTATTTCTACAGATTGAAAAACGGAGACATAGAGGAGGAATAGAGGAGGAAAGGGATTCACTGAACCACTCAGCTTCTGGTGGAGCTGGAACAAAGCTTGGCATTCTGGCATTCCACATAATGTCTTAACTACCAAGCTGGCCAGAGTTACATCCTCTAGTGAATTAGTCGTTCTTTAAAATTTTAGTAAACATAAGGATACAGAAGAAAGCTATCAATTTAAAACTCAAATAAATTGGAAATGTTGATAATGCTACCTAAATTCTGTCCCTTACTCATCTCTTGGCTAAAGGTGTTCATCCACATATCATCAAAATCCTTTGCTCAACACCAGAAAAATGAAGAAAAGCAGCCAGTCTTCATGGCACATTTCTAATGTTAAACACATCTAACTTGAATGATGATTGTTTTTCTAATGGTGGATGACCTTCCAGCCCAATAAGCAGGATAACACCACTGCCACACCTGGGAGGAGATTGTCCAGTTCTGCTCTGCACTGGGGCAGCCTCACCTTGAACATTGTCAGCAGTTTTGGGCACCACAATATAAGAAAAATATTAAGCTGTTAAAGAGTGTCCAAAGGAGGGCAACAAAGATAGTGAAGCGCCTTGAGTGGAAACTGTGTGAAGAGCAGCTAAGGTCACTTGGTCTGTTCAGCCTGGAGAGGACTGAGGGAAGACCTCATTGCAGTTGCAACTTCTTCATCAGGGGAAGAGAAGGGGCAGGAACTGGTCTCTGCTCTGTGGTGATAGTGACAGGACCCAAGGGAATGGTCTAAATTTGTGTCAGGGAAGGTTTAGGTTGGATATGAGGAAAAGATTCTTCACCCAGAGGTGGCTGGGCACTGGAACAGGCTCCCCAGGGAAGTGGTCACAGCATTAAGTCTGACAGAGCTCAAGAAGCATTTGGACAATGCTCTCAGGCACATGTGTGATGCTTGGAGTGTCCTGTATAGGGCCAGGAGCTGGACTTGATCCTTCCAACTCAAAATATTCTATGATTCTATTACCCATCACCTTATCTTGTATCAGTATTAAAGGAAATATTCCCATAACATTCAGCTGTTTGTAGTCTGATGTCCTTCATGTCTTTCTGGAATCTGACTGCTTCAGAAACTCAAAGGTTCAGAATTTCAGACATTTCTATCATAGTGCCAGAGCCAGACTTGTGTCCAGAGTTTCTGAAGCAATGGATTTTGTGTCAAGTTAGTGAGAAAAATGTGAGTGAAAGGGAGACCATGTAGTTGTAAATACACTGTTATCTGGTAATATTGAGATATTCCTAGCTCTGATAAATTGCTCTGATTTTAGACCACTTCAGAGGTGGTCTTTCTGAATATAGGTCACAGTACACATCTCTATAATACAATAACAGCAATCTGGAATAAAAGGACTATAACCAAATAAATTGTACCGTTCCAGTACAATGAATTATAGTTACAAAAAGTAGATCAGGCTGAAAGATCACGTCACAGAAGTTTGCAAAAGCTTAGGCCAGACTAAGCAATAATACGTATTAAGGTAGTTTGCACCAGTATTATGCTAAAATTTTTGCAGAATTCTAACTAAAAAATAGGAATCAAAATAAAACACATGTGGAACACAGTAGAGGAGAATGTGGCACAGAGGTCAGACATAAAATTTCAAAATTTCCCAGGAAAATAATGAAAGCAAACGGTGGTACATTCGGTGACAAATATCAAATGATATCTGTGGAAGGAAAGGAAAATAAAGAATCTGGAGAATAAAGTAAGAGCTGGGATTTAGAACAGCACAAATATACAGACAAATTGGACCAGATGGCTCTTTTCTGTTTCTGTCATAACTTATGTTCTTGGAACCTGCAGAGCCTAAAACTGGTTTTGGAGACAAAAATTCCCCTGTCTCAACTGATAGCCATTGATGCTTGTGGCTTGTTTCATTTCCTATCCCCTGTAATTACAGACCATAAAGACACATCTCACCTTATGGCCTGTGTGGAAGGAACAGACTTCCAGAGATAATAATTTCAAATGTACAATGACAATAAAGAAAGAACTAGCCTGAATCTGCAGTCTCAGGCCAGAACAAGAAGTTTTGCATAAATAAACACACAGTGGCATTACCCCTGGACAACATGGTTGTCCCTGTTGTGGATGGCATTTTCTAACTGGTCACAGTAGCGACCACTGTAATTATTGTTTTGGTGGGGAACATCAACAACCAGTGATGACACTGACTGAGTTTTCATGGCTCACTGAACAGCTCTGAAATACATTGGAGTCAGTGACCTGAAATGACTCTACATATCCTCACCTGGGATATGTCAGTACCATGCGCTACATATATCCTGGATGTCAGGTCTATTCAGCAAAAAAATCCCCTCTTTTGGTTCAGAAAAATAGCACAGCTCATCAAAGCTCTGAGATTGCCTCCTACATGTTAAGAAAGACCCATTTAGACATACGCCTGTTGAAGTGCTTCTGTGTTTTGCTCAGTGCAAAAACATTTCCTGCAATTATGAATTAGAAGCTTCATATGGTCATTAGTGAAATTCTTTGGAAGTACAGGTCAAGCATATAGCTACTAACTACACTATCCCTTAAAGTATTGCCAATTTCTAAAAAAACACCAAGTGATTTGGTGACTTTCACCCAGATGCCAAATATCTAGTTCTTCAGAGAAAAATTTTCCTGTGAGAAAATTGTTAATATAGCCATTGTCATGTGTGCTTCCCTGGGTTCCTGTGAGCTCGTTCACTTGTTTCCTCTATGTGAAGGAGAAGAACCTTCTCCTGCTAGGATGGAGAAAGGTGGGCAGGGAGGAACTCTCCTATGCAATACCATGGACTTTTTGCACTGTGAAATAACATTATGAAAGTAAAGTATGTGCCTGTGTGCCATCCAAACTCAGCAAGCTTGACTCCCAAATGCACTGCCAGCTGGCTCCTGTGCATGCTAAGAACATCATGCCAGAGCCCAGGGTATCTGGCATCTAGATGTTGTAGTGACATCCCTATGGATATGGGTTACTGACTTGTGTAATAGGTACTACCATTTAGGACAGTGCTTTATCTCCTCATTGTTACACTGAGACACCTGATAGTGGGTTACAGCATACAATAACTAAATCCTATTGTACTTCAGACTTCTCTGTGAGACAAGGTAAATGAAAAAGTAGATTATTTTATCCTGTTAAGCAGGTATATCTAGAATTCTGTCTGAGGAAGATCACAAACAGTTAGAAGAAGAAAAATGAGGATGAGGAAAAGCTGTTGGAATACATATTCTCCTACCTTAAATGAATACATTCCTGGTAACGGCTGTTTAAGTAAAATCTTTTCCATGAGTGCAGAACTTGGTGAATGGGTTGAAGGCATGTACAGTCTGAAAACTTTGCATCAGGAATATGCTAAATTTGCTCATGACTATTTAAAACTAGAATTTGCATCATGAAATATCAGGGGTTGGGAAGAAGGGAAATAAATTGTGTGTGTAAGCAAATATATATGTACATGTGTGTAAATTATCACTTGTAAAATTATTTCTGTATTCAAAGATGCCTTTGAGAAATAAAACTATAAAGTATCATAAAAGCATTCATTAAATGAGTGAAAACAGATGAGAATTTTGCAAATTTCCTGTTGTGCTAATTTTGCTTTTTGTGCCTCCAAAATTCTATCGGTAGCTGTAATCAAAAGGGCTGAGGGACATGGGTTTCATTTTATCATTATTTTCCACTAGGACATTCCCCTTGTAAAGGAAAATGACACTTCACTTTCTACAGTCTAGCTGAAAAGCAATCTTTAATTGGCACTTATGCACTATCAAAACTGATATGACACCTTATGAGCAGCAGGCATTATGCCATCTAGACAGATGGGTATGAGCATAGGTTCAAGGCATGCCAGAGAACAATGTGTGCAGCAGGGTTGTGTGGAACAGCCAGACTCCTCCCCAGAGATACTGAAAGGGCAGTTTGTGCAGATTATCAGCACTTTTGTGAGGTTGGGGTATGTTATCACCATTCCAGTGTGGCCTGCATTAACAGCGAAAATGCAAAAATCTCTTTTGAAGCCATTTTAAGTGAGTTTTTTGCTATCTGGACTAATGTTGAAGAGAGAAAAAAGATATTTACCCCTTTTGGCAC
This sequence comes from Vidua macroura, assembly GCF_024509145.1. Taxonomy (NCBI): domain Eukaryota; kingdom Metazoa; phylum Chordata; class Aves; order Passeriformes; family Viduidae; genus Vidua; species Vidua macroura. The sequence goes on from NC_071572.1 coordinate 12,818,713, forward strand.
TTTGCTAGAACCTCTCAATTAGATTTATCCAAAACGTTTCAGCAATACTGTTGAGTTTCCTGGGAAAAGCTAACATGTGACCTTCCATTAGCTTGTATACCCTGAATACTCTTTTAGTGTCATGGGTCTTATTTACATTTTTCACAATGGTAGACTCTATTTAATCTGTTACTCAAAGTAAATGGGGATGAAAAATCACCTTCTTTGTTTGTCACTAAATAGTTTGCAATTAACACTGAACTGCAAATGAGGAAATAATGTGTCTCTTTGAGGAAACCATATGCTTTGTACTTTAAAGTAGTTGTGGTAATATTGGTAGAATAGTTAATGTACAATGAATGCCATCTGCTGACTAATACAGAGTATTTACAAAGGCAAATAGTCCAGATAACTGCTCTTCTTAAATGTCTATACAACATAACATGATATTGTTTGGATAACTATCTGAATCTAGATCAATTTTTCCTTTATTCTTCCCCTCCTGTAGCTCTTGTTATGCAGAATGCTTATGCAGAACACCACTGATGGTTTGTAAGAAACCAGCTGGTCCCTCCATGGAAAAAAAATAATGGAAAACATCACACAACAATTCTGGCACATTCAAAATGGGCCTGCAGTCTTAAATGTGGTGGGCAGAAAAGCTGTATTGGGAAACTGGTGTAAAAGAGGATACTGAGCCCTGCTTATTCAGTGTGATGCGCACTGACAGCAGGCACCAGCAGCACAGCAAGGATGTAGGGTAAGTTAGCAATGTTCTCCAGGGAGCAGGTTATGTTTCCTGAAAAAAAAATAAATAGAATTTGTTGGCTTGCACAGTGCCTGGAATTCTACTGAGAGAAGATATTGCTGCCTGATGTCTGATTTTGTCTTTGTTCAGAGTGGCAGTGTGGCACACCGGGCCTGGATGGGTCACCTCATGGCCAGGTGTCACCTCAGGACTATTCAGAGAAAGTCCTGTGGAAAATAAATGAAGAGATGGGCACAATTTAGTCACCCGAAAATAAAAGGCCATTTTAATCCTCAGAAACAACAAACAGCACAGAAGGCAAACAAGGTATGGGGTACACTAAAAAGGCAAGGGTCAGGGTAGGAACAGTGATATATATAGGATAGGTTAGGGGCAGAGTCAGGGGGATAGGGTACCAATCACAAACTGGGGTTAGGAATATTAAAATCAATGCAACAAATACAGACCAATAACAGGAGGAACAAAGAACTTTCTAGTAATCATTTACATATGAACTCCCAGAGGGCAGTGGGGGTGAGTTTTTGCTCACCCTAACTAAGGGGATTTCTCCTACGGCCATAGAGCAAAACCTTCATCCTGCTCAACTACAACATGGCAGGACCTTGTGTGTATTGAGGACTGCGTAAAAAATGTTGGAATCCATCACTGCTTTCTTTCTCTGGCAGGCACAGCTTGCTTTCCTTTGTTGTTTGATCTTATCAGAAAAAACAGATTAATATCTGTGGGATTATAAATGCTCTTAAATTATTTCTACTGATGGAAAAAATCATGCAACAGTATATGAGAAATAATTGAAGGTGAACCAGACCTGCTTGTCATCTGCTTTGCTATGGCCCGTAAAGCATTTGGTTGAAATGCACATTGTACCCCAGGCTCAATGAAGCAAGATGCCTTTCTGCTGGTTTGTCTCTCTCCAAATCATGCTGAACTCAGTTATCTTCTATTCTATCAGGAATAAAGTATGACAGGTGAATACAAACACTTTGGGTATATAGCTTGTGCTATCAATCCCTCAGTGTGTTTTGCCTGCAAACAAGCCATGCCCTTGAAGACATTTAAAGCACATATTTTTACACAGGGAAAAATTGCTTATTTGCTGCTTCAGGAAGATCTCTATGATATAATATAGGTAGAAGCTCTCTTCAAAAGTCTGAGTTGCTAGTCCAGAGACAGACTCCTGCTACAAAGCAACGGAATGACTCCCAGTATCTTTCTGCCAAAGTCAAGAGCTCAGAGCCTATTTATCTATTCTAAAAACTTGTGTTCCACCTTGAATCAGCAGATTTTTAGAGGTTGCAAGCTGGGAAATTTCACAAACAGCACCTTGCAATGTCATCTTTGGAAAGCCACCAAATGGTAGTACATGAAACTATAACACAGTCTCCCAGATAAATGCCCTGTCCATTCCTAACAACATTTTCCTGTATAATTATATAAACAATATCATAACAATTATAAAAATGAGATATATGGTATTCATCCATAAGAATTTACATCTACCTTCCAAGTTCTCCATAGCACTCATTTCTCTGAATGTTTTGATCACAAGGGAATTCAGGGGTGACATCTCTGCAGAGACAGAATCATGTCATTCTGTGATACAATATTCAAAATTTTTTGTTCAAGTTGGGTAGATAGAATATTGACAGCTATTTCAATTCTGAAGTTTCTATTTTATGTCATATTTATGAAGAAGAGAGCCTCACACCAATCCTCACCTCTGCCCCTCCAGTCCAGTTCAGACCATTGTGGTATAGGGCATGGAGGAACAGGAACAAATGAATGAGCTAGCTTTTGATTTCACGAGAGGTAAATCAATTTGGGCTTTGAAGTCAAAATCAATCTCTACCTCAAATTCATTTCTGTGTAGGCTGCTATTTTTGTCACAAAAGCACCAAAATAAATAAATTCTAAGATACAGCCCTGTGGGTATATAGAAATTAGTAGGATTTTTGCAAAGGTCTGAAAAACAGTATAACTTAGGTCCATCAATTAATAGCCTCTATTTCCCAATGTTACATCTATGGAGAGAAAAAGATGTCTCCAGAAAGTATCTAAAAAATGTTGGTAAGACCTTGACACACAGGAGTCCTGAATCATCCCAAAGGCACCCTTTTTCTCTCCACTGACCATGACTCGAGAGACTCCTAAGTTACATAGCTAAGTATAGATAGATTCTAATGAAAGTCCTACTCCCTTTCCTCCCCCTTTCATTTTAACCTGATCAAACCCTTTGGCAGCTCTGTATTCCCATCTGTGATGTTTTATGTCAGAATTCATTTGAAAAACTGTCTCTGGAGCACGGGTCACAAGTCTCTTATGAAATTGATTACCTAAAGCTAAAAGTATTCTACAGAACCACACCGTGATATTGCTCAGTATCTGTTACACAAACATGTTTACATCGATACTGAGTATTTTGACAATTCCATGTTAGTCCAACAGATTTAGAGCCTTCAACCACTCAGCAGCATCCAGTTTTAGGAAAGAAATTAACATCAACAAACAAACTGATATTTTTAAATATATTAATACTTTTTATTCATTTCAATTAGCTCAAAATGAACACTATGCATTACAGGGCTGTAAAGTATCGATAATCCTAATCATTTGGTGTACAATTACATTGTTACTCTAAAATTTTGTCACAGCTATGAGATTTGCCTTTGTCTCTATAGGTGACTGAAGCGAGAGTTAGTGTCAGTAGAGAAAAACTGCCTGCTTTTTGAATTGAAGTTGACCACAACCTGCTTCAGAATAGGTTTATGTACAACATGATCTTAGTTACACTGGAGTAATTATAGAGATTTTCTACTGCCTGTGTCAATATATACCCAATATACACACTAATAAAACTAAGATCAGAATCTGGACACTAAAATCTATTTTTGCAGAATCACATTTCTCTCTTCTGAAAACAGTTTTCAGTCCTTCAAAACTTCAGAGGGAGGAGACTCCATTGGTTTCTCCCCAGCATTTCTTCAAAGTCCTGTAGGTGGGATACTGTTTCCAGGGAAATGTAAAAAAGACACACAACTTGCAGGAATATTTCCATATTTGTCCTTTCAAGGTCCTTTGCCAGATCTTGCATAGTTCCTTGGGGTTTTTGCCTCACAATACCAATGATTTAAAAACCATATATATTTCAAGAGGGGGAAAAATAGAGGGGCAGCAAGAGACAGGGTGGAGAAATTTAGTATAGAAAATGGTGAGCCAGTAAACTCCAGTAAAGCAATGTTTTTTCTGTCCTCACTCCCCACAATCTGCACTCATTTTGAACAGAACTCAGTGAGAATTTTAGAAGTTATTTTTAGGAGGTTTTTTCCCCTGTTGGTGATGGGGAAATTTTTTTCAGTGACAGTAGTAACCATGGGGCTGAGTCCCACCCTAAAGGTAAGGGTTTCTTTCACCTGAACAGTGTCAGGCACTCAAAGAGTAGCAGAGGATTTGAAGATTTGGCCAGATATTGGTTCCAGTTAATATTTAGAGTGATCCCTAAAGTTTGAGATGCATCATGTGTAACAAGCAGAACTTTACAGAGTAATAGAGAGCTGGGGAGGAGCACATGAATATCTATGTGCTTGATGGAAAATCTTCCTGTTCAAGTCATTGAAAATAACTCTAATTGGTTTCTACGGGACCTAGTATTCACTCTAAGGTTTCTTCTTTAAAAAAAAAAAAATAATAATGGAGAAAATATCAGTTCAGGGACAGTTGGAGCAGTTTTGTGGCTTTAACATCAAAGCTCAGTCAGATTCATTCTCCCTGTCCCCCAAGTTGGGTTTGTTCTCTCACATTTTCCTTCTCTCCTTCAGAGAACATTGACAGCTTTCTTGCCTGTCTTCCATTTGGAACAGGAAGCATAAATTATTTCTTCATTCTTGCTTTATTCTTCCTTATACTTTCCTCTATTGTTCTCTGAGGAGTTTTAAGCCATTTAATTTCTGTATGCCCAGGTGCACCAAGCAAATGATGTACCTTCCAAATGTATTTCATCCATCTACATCACTCTTATTAAACATCATCCTTCTGATCAGCTATATTCATTAAGTTTGGCTCCCACCCATGTGGAAAAGTTTGTCATCTGTGCTCTGTATTTTGTATAAGCTAATACTTTCCCAGAACATATTCTTAAAATCCATTTCTCTTGCTTTCCTTTGTACTCTACAAAGTTAATTGAATTTCATCAGCAGTTTTTCTTTTATAATAAAACAGTTTAACACATCCCAATCCATCTCAGGCATATGATTATTTTAGCAGCATAAACTCACATGAAGTTGCTTTATATTGCATTTCAGGTATGTTAGAGTGAGGTCAAAAGGGATTACATGCACTGTTCTGTCATGAGACAAAATTTCTTTCAGGTGAGCATGGCACACTGCATTGAAAAGTGAATTCTCTAGCAAAGCTGTGTCAGAAGCCCTGCCAAAAATTTAGCAAAACAGAAAAAGGAGCAGCCCTAAATGTACAGTTTCTGTAGAAGGAAAGCATCTGTGTTAGACAAATAGTATTTTGATATTTAATTCTTACTTCTCTTAATTAATTCTTCTCTGAATCTTTAGAATATTTTAGCAATATATTCATGAGCTATTTTGTCAGCTCTTTCCAGAATATTAGATTAACTCCAGTTTTCTTTTACATGTCCTTTTCCTATGCATCCATATAATATATTGCCTTTCAAAATTCTAACACTTATAGTGCCATGTTTTAGTCTTGCTTTAAACTATCACAAATTGTGGCTATTCCTATCAGCCTCTGAATTTGTCTTAGTTAACATCCTAGGTAATTTCAACAGCAGAAAAGGTCTTAAAAGAGAAACATTCCAGCTACAGTCATCAAAGAAAACAAATGAGGTCAGAAGGAAGTTGAGGAAAGTTTAAATAATCTTTATGTATAGATCAAAAAAATCATCAAATCATCTTTCAATACAAATCTGAAAAAAAAAAATCCTAAGATATAACTTTGGGGAAAAGATTACTGACATGATACCATGCACACATCTGAAATGCAATCTGAGAAATGCATGCAGTTTAGGGTATTTTTTCAGACAAATTGATATAAGTATGTTTACAGAACACAACAGAATTTGTGTTAAAACTGTCCTCAGCTAAACTCCAAACATGCCTCTTCCCATTCTAAAGAAATATGGGATACAAGCTTGCATCTAATCTCACAAGGTGTGTAATTAACCTTGCTGATGAAAACATGAAACATGATTAACAACATCAAAACACACCACTAAACACTGCCCTGTAGGAGCTTTCAGTCTGAACGCTCCAAGTTGTTCAGCTGCAGTGAACTCAGAGCAAATGAGGCAAAGTCTGCATCAGTAAAAGGACTCTGCCTTCATTAATCACACTGTCCAACACCTACTTTTCAGTGGCAACATCTGTGTACCAGCCAACACAGATTCTAGCTGTACCATATTAATATGAAGAAAATTACAAGACTGTGCAAGAGTAGATAGGGCACTTGTGGACACTGACCTCATTTCACTATTGTTGACAAATGCACTGTTATATTTTTTAAAACTGTCTAAAGATGAAGGCTTGGGTTCCAGTTCTTTCTGCTAAAGAATGACTCCAGGATAGGAATTCTTTTTTCTCACGTGACATATCTCAACAATATTAGCAACAGACACCTGCAGACTGTGTCTCAAAAGTGACCTAGGAATCTGTCTCTTTCTAAAATATCCCTCATTTCTATGTATAGACACATGGAAATGCCCAAGGCCAAGATTTGGCTTTTCTTACTGATGCTTGGATTCAGCTACCAAATGGACACATGCAGTTTAGGTGTCTAAATCTAGGTAAATATACATGCACTGAGTAATCTGCTTTAATGGCCAACAGACATCTGGGACTGGACACTTCTGCTGCCAGAGCAGATGGAGCTGCTGCCACTGAGCCACCCTCCTCCCCCAGCACACCCAGCAGAGAGCAGGAGGCCCAGGAGCCCCAGGAGGCCCTGTGCTGTGCCTGCCAGTCTTATAGGGATGTCTTTGATATCCCTGATGTCACCAGTTTCTCAACTGTGGCCAATTAAATCCCTGTTCAGCACAGGCAAAGGATTTAGAAAAACCTTACAGGCTCCCAGCTACAGCTGTTAACTGCACGGTTCAGGCTCCATGTCCTGCACAGAATGAGGGATTTGACTCAGAGGTGGCTTGCTCAAGCACATGTTCCCAGAGCCATTCAGGTGTCCTGGGGTATCTGACACCCCTGCATGACACTGACAGAGATGATACAAGACCTACAGAAGATCTTTGCCCTCTGCAGTACTAGTTAAGCACCAGGCTAGACTCCTCTGGGAACTCTTTGTGGAGGACTGAGTCAAGTATCCAGTGTCTTTAGTTTATTCTGCTGATTTTGTTGGGGCAAATTCTCATAGCATGAAAAACATGAGAAGGTGCTGAAAGCAAATGATGTACTGACTGGATTAACCAGAAACTGAGACCCATTTAGTGACAGTATTTTCTCATTCCTGTTGAAACTGGGGTTTTCCTTGACCAGTGATACAATTGATACGAGTGAAGAATATCATGTTCACAATATTGTGAGCAAGATGAAAATCAGCAGCCCTTGTAACATTTATAATGCAAGAAACCCAGTTAAATTATTTCAATAGCTCAAGCAAGAATGTTGGATTTACCAACCCAAATTAAATTCAGTGTTTACTTGCTTGAATTGAGAAGTTATAAATCATTGCTTTGGCAACCATCCCAGACAGCAATAGGTTATGAGTATTAAAAAAGGATTAGATTATAAACTCTTTTTTAAAAACTAAATATTTTTCTTATGTCTCAAAAATTCCAGTAAGCAGTGTTCTAAATATTTGGAATTTCCTACAAATATTACAGTAAGTTAACGACCTTTGTACTATATATAAGCTTCCTTAGGAGTGACCAATTTTGTAGGTATTTATCCAAGTGGATATTCATCTTGGAGTATAAATTGAAACAGATGTCAGTGAATAAATACAATTTTATCTTCTAGCATGTTCACAGCAGCCAGCTTGAGAAAAAGCAACAATTCCAAATTCAGAAACATGGTATTTGCTGGTACTTTTACCAGGTGTTCTAAGAGCCTCGTTTTACTGTCCTGACTGAGCTAAAATCACTTAATCTTCCACTAGCAGACACAAATATGAGTAATGCCTCTGAGACTGACAAGGGGAAGAGTTAATATAAAGGTCAGATAACAAAGAGCAAGGCACCACCTTGAATACAGAGTAAAAAATTAAGTTGCATCTTTCTTGACTTCAAAATGAATCCATCCAGGAAAGTAATGATACAGCTCCCAAAAGCAACATGTAAATCAGGGGATTAATCTCTAGCGAAATGTTTTATGTTATGGAAACCCACAAATAGATTTGATTCAGTGACAGTAAATCAAACATGTTGAATAGTTCTGTTTGAGTGATGAGTATACATGCCACTGGCAGCAGGGCGATGACACACACAGGAACACAAAAAAATACGCTCACTGGCAGTTCAGCAGCCATTGCTCAGTCGCACCAAAGGGAAAAAAAAAAGAAAAAGAAAGCTTCAGGCAAAAATGCAATCCAGATAATAAGAATATATTTTTCTTCTAGGCTTTTTCCTTGCTACTCTTTTCTGCTGATGAGGGAATTAGCAACTTCTAAAGATGGGTGAAAAAAGAATATTAAAATTTGTCTACAAGGCTTTTTTGCTGTTATTGTTTTGTGTTATTAGTGACTTTCTGCATTTAATGCATACCTCCATAATAACTTTGGTATATTGTCTGCTCATCCTTACTCAGCTCTCAAGCTTTACTCTATCTGACTCTGACCTTTCCACTCCCTATTAAAGCAGTGGTTAAGGTAGAATGGGGCTGTCATTAGTGATATTTACTGTCAATGCAGAAGGAGAGGCAATTGCCAGGGACATCAAGAAGAAGATGAAGCTGCTCTGAATCACACTCTGGTGTAGTTTGTGTTTTTCCATACAGGGAGCCCAGGGAGGGCTGAGGCCAGGTTATTCCACACTACATCAGCCTTATTGCTTGGCTCACCAGCACCAACCTTTCCCAGCTACCAGGCTCCTTCAGCACATGCCAGAGTTCACAACTAAACAACAGAAACAGCTGTGCCACTAAAGCTACAACAACAGCTACAGCAAAACCTACGGGCATCTGCATGGATTGAGGAGTGTTTTGGATATTCTCTGGAAAATATAACTTCAGAACTTTAGACCTGAGGTAAGTTTAGACCTCACAGCTGAATGAACTCTGTCCAGTCTTGCCAGTGGCTGAGACAAAGAGGGTTTGCTGCCAGGAGGGAAGGGCAGGAAGGAGGCTAAAAGGAACACCTGGGCTGTAGAGGAATAGGTGCTACCAGAGCTTCAGAGCACTTCAGGCCAGCAGAAATCTTTTAGCACAATGAGAAAGAGATCCATGAAAAAATTATGACAAAATAAGAGACACTATATTTATATATTTTTAATTATTTGGTTTGGAAAAAAAAAAAAAAGAGAGAGAAAACAGAAAATATTAGTGATAAACAGTCTGAGCTTTTAATGAGAGTGAAAGGTCTGAAGAAGAAGGTGGAAAAGTCCAAACCCCACCACTTTCTGGATAAACACAGAGTCCAGGGCAATGAAAAAGAGCTCCAGACCTGATTATGTGGTCATTAGCCACATGAGTCATATCAAGTTTGTGCTGGCTCCCACTCAGCCTTCTCAGCATCTGTTATGGATACAGATGGAAGCCTGTGAGCTTCCAGAGACATAGTAGAGGCTGTTTCCTATGGCAGGGATCAAGCTACTTGGCTTCCCAAGAGACAGTCTTGTGCTAATGATTCTGCCAAGTAATAGTCCAGCAAAACATCCAGTATGGCAACCAGTTAGGATGTTTATTCACTAGTGTTTCAAAGGTTCTGCTCTTCAACTCCAGACTAGGCTTGTTGTTAATGAGCAGATTAACTGATATTCCTGGGGATCCTGTTTCTCCTTACTATCATGACTCCTAACCAGCTCACTTTTTCATTCCCAAGAGTTCAGAACAGAGACATATGAGGATTACCTGGCAGGATTTTGGCAGCTGGAGGTCTGCAGGTGTTCCCTCTGTGAGACAAAACCAGAGACAAGCTTGTGCTGGACACACAGCTCCAGCCAGCTCCAATGGACCCACCACGGGACAGAGCTGAGCTCATCAGAAAGGAGAGGGTGGTGCTTCAGGCCCCAGAGCAGGGGTTCCCCTGCAGCCTGTGGAGGACCATGGTGGAGCAGGTATCACACTGCAGCCTCTGGAGACCCCATGCTGCAGCAGGTTGATGTGTTCCAAAGGAAGCTTCAGCCTCTGGAGAGCAGAGACCTGGCAGAAACTGTGGGCTCTGGAGAGGAGTCCACACAAGAGCAGGTTTTCTGGATCTGTGGCCTGTGGGGGCCCCACGCTAGAGCAATCCATTCCTGAAGGACTGCACCCCTTGAAAAGGACCCACTCTGGAGCAGTTCTTCAAGAACTGCAGCTTGTGGAAGCAGCCACATTGGGGCAGTTCATAAGGAGCAGATGCCATGGCAGGGACCCCATACTGGAGGGAGCAAGGGAAAAGTGTGAGGAGGTATTAGCAATAAAGACAAGGCAATGTGGACTGACTGCAATTCCCATTCCCCATCCCAATGCTCACAAAGGGGAGAAGGTAGAAGAGTCAGGAATGAAGGAGTTGAGTCTGGGAAGAATGAGGTTCATGGAGGGAAGATGTTTAAGTTTCTCTCTTTATTTTTCATGATTCTACCCTATTTTTAATTGGCAATAAATTAAATTAATCTTTCTCGATTCAAGTCTGTTTTGCCCATGATAGTAAGAAGTAAGAAATCTCCCCATGAGCTTTTAAATCTTATGTTCTTACCCTGTCCTGCTGCAAAGGAGGGCTGAGAGAACCTTGATGGGCATGTGGCAGTCAGCCAGGTTTAATTCACCTCAGTATGGGTTAGCTCATTCAGCTATCAAGATCAGACAATGAGCAAAGCACTGGCTTTAACTCAGAAAAGTCCTGGGTGAAGGAAACAGTGAGTTGTGGTTTTCCCACAAATAGGATCAGTAGTCAGGTTAGTTGCAACTCCCAGACCCTACAGGGAAGAGAGATAAGTAATTGGGGATGTTATGTAGGAGCTGTCTTGAATATTCAAGCATTTTTCTCGTTGTGCTTATTTTGAAGTTTGGTGAGCAATAAGAAGCTCAGTGCCCAAGAAAGACTGCTGCTTCAGAAGTATATGTTGATGACAGATGTCACTGTAGGACTGTAGACATAGAAGGCAACCTATGGTTTTGATAACAGGGTGACCTGTACTGCATTAATGAGTTCAATTAACACAAGGCTAGATGAGGCAAGAATGAGATTTTACCACCTCCTGTTCTCATGAAATACTGGTGAAATCAGGATGTGCTGATGACCAATTTTTAAAGATATTTACAAGATCTAACTTAGATAATGACAAAATAAACTAGTGTAATGGTATGCTAATGTAGAAACAATGTTAATAGAAATGCAAGTAAAAGGAGGATAAGTCTAAGATATATGAAAGTATTTATGTTTTACAAGGTATGTGAAAGCAAATCAAAACCTTTAACAAGTCCTCCAAGCCTCCTTAGAAAAACCTCTTCTGGTAGAAAATGCAGAAGGCACAAAATAACACCTTAACCCAGGTTACCCTCCAACTCAGAACAACTCAGCTAAGTCTGAGTCTCCTGAGGGTTATTACAGGCATGTAGCTGCCATAATTGTGAGCCTTTATCCTTCCTCTTTAACAAAGGCAGTCCTAAGGGCAACCAGCAGCACTACCCACTCCACCTCCCACCTGCATCTGTCCACAGAAGGACTTCAGTGCCTGGGGTAGCTGGTGGACAGCCTTGTGCATCTGTCCCTGGCACAGCTCACTAACCTACCAGGAAATTGAGGAACACACTCCCTGGGCTACATTTCAGCCTGCACCCTTGCCCACAGCCATGACAGAGCATGCACAGTACTTGGTCTTGAGGGTGTCTTTATTACAGCTGCAACAGGAACCAGACAAAGCCAATTAATCTTGCATTTGTGGATGTCTTTTGCTTTTGGAGATAAAAATGTGATGTTATTATAGCTGCTGTTCTTTGCCCTGCTGTGTTTTTATGGGAACATAAGGACAGATGTACTGGGCTGAGTTAGTTCTATAGTTTTGTTTAAATGTGACCAGCCACACAATCCTTTCATATATTTGCTCTTCTAATGTTGCTTATTCTGTTATGTTTTTATACTTTTTTTTTCACACCTTGTCCCTCTTTCAAGTATCCTTAATTGTGAGAGAACAGGAAAAAAAAAAAAACAAAGTGATGATTTTCACAAAATCTGGCCAAGTTGCTGGAAAAAGGTGTGAAAATTTCAGAACTTACTGTCACAAAGTTGCTAGATAATTGTATTTCATACCAGCATAAAGGCTAAGTTATATCACTTTGTGCTGGTTCTCTCTGTATGGAGACTAATGGAACTTATGGATCATTGTAAATGTCCAACAGTCAACTCATAAAATGCTGTATAATGTTTAGTAAGGAACCAAGGATCAGGTTTAACAGCTGAGAAAATATAAGGATTCTTTTTATTAAATAAACACACAAAGATTCTGTTCCATTTGACTCTGCTGAGGCTTCTGGAAAGATTTAGTTCATATTGTACCCATTCAAATCATCACCAAAGGATTTGCCTGCCCTAATCTTATTTGAGAAGTGATGTTAACACTGTTTCTGTAGCTGAAAACAGCTAAAGAAGGTAAAGGCTGAAATTACATGAAGTGCAAGTGGTTAGTAGATTTTGAAACACTTCAAAAGTTATTTTTTAACGATAGTGATATTTTATTCTTACCTGCATGCATGTCTCTGCCTTTTGAGGGTTCTTGTCCTAAGAAAGGTATATAAATGAATGACCTGGGTTTTTAAACACCATTTCACAGCTGAATGACAATTTATGAAAGCTTATGACCAGTGTTAAATTACATCTAGTGAACTTCATATTTTATGTGTACATGTGTTCATTTAAAAAGTTCTTCAACTTTAGCTGTAAATTCATGCTAATGTTCTAGGTATGCCTGATTTGGACTGCCAGAAAAAAATACTTTATACTAGTAATGCTATAGCAGGTTTTCCATGTGTAAAAATCCACTATAGCTCCTTTTTGACTCTCCTGCTTAATCTTCACTTGTTTTGGCTGACAGAGTCTAGTGTTTGGCCAAATAAGAATGGTAAGTTACACACCTCATTGTTCTTCATTATGTCATGTTTGGTTAACATCCATACAAGTGTTTTCTACCAAACCAAGGATATCCCATTTTCTTCTGAGCAAGCAATAATACATCTTTCTGTTGCCAAGATTAAGACAACACAGTAAGACCATTAAAAGGGTAATAAATAATTTTCTTTATAATTTAAAGACTGGAAATCTCTTCTCTCATGTTCCTTAACTTTGGTATCTCTTGGTACAATAACTCATTTGTAGGCAGCATTTGGATTGAAAAACCAACAAATCCAGATACTTTTACTTTCCAGGGACTGCCTATTTACCATTAGCTCTCTCACTACCACTGCTTGATGAAGGCAATAAAAACAGTTAACGTTTATGTTTCCTAGCATTGTCAGGGATTTAGGCAGTGAATACATTACCAGACAGAAATATTGAAGTCTTCAGTCAGGCAGCACATTTCTCAAATCATTGGGACTCTGTACCAGGAGCCACAGCATTTATGCTCCATCAGTGTGTTTCCAAATGCTTATGCTTATGCCTGCATTTATTATGCAGCTTTAAAAAGACAAATACTATGCACAGTTCTTGTTGCTGTTTGAAGCAAGGTAGTTTTTACTACTAAGAATAACGCTGGCGAAACATCTTGTTTGTTTTCCTTTGCTTTTAGCAAAAGGAAATGTTGAGGACTTTGTTACTCAGTGGTTCTAGAACCTCATTTCATTTTTGACTAAATGCCTGAACACTAATGTAGCTTTTAAATTTAATTTTCTTTTACTTCATTTTTTACTATATTTTATTTTTGTTTGAGTATTTGATTTTATTTTTATTGCTACATGTACTGGATTCCTGTACTTCTTAGATAACATTCCCTTGGTGAAAATTATTTGGACCTCATTTCTAGGATTTAGTTACCTGGAGTGGAAGTTTAAAAACACTGTTTTATCCTAGTGAGACAGCAGGGAGCCCATTAATATTTTCTGTGCTGAATGATTTTCAGAGCTGATGCAGTTCTCGTTCACATGGGTGTAGATCAAGAGCAACTCTACTGATAGGAATACATTTATATTTCAGGAAGGATATTTGAATCATGTGGCATTTTACACTGAGCTTTCTTCTCCTGATGGCTGTTAGGAATTGCAAAGGTAACAATGACACAGCTTGTCATGCCCAGGAACCAGCACTGGTTCATATGGCAGCTCTTGATCTGTCCAGGTGCCCTACAAGCCTGGCTCCATGGAAAAAGTGCCCAAGGGCTCAAATCTTACTGCTAGTCTTGTGGCACATATTTGCAGCTCGAACCTTCTTCCATTTCAGTATGAAGAGAAAACTCCTGCTGACTTCAAAAACAGCATGACTAGACCTTGAGGTGAAGCCAAGCTCAACAAGCAATATATAAATAGAGTGACTCAACTGGATACATCTCACTGGATATTTTTCAATCCTAAACTTTTCAATGTCAGGGTGAGGTTGCATTTCTAAGAGAATCTAAGTCTCTATGCTCTCTATAAGGCCCAGGAGCCCACATCTCAAGGACAAGACTCACACAGCTCAGAAGGCAAAAGAATGTTTATTAGCAGGAAGTAGTGTCCCTTTATAACCAGGATCACTAAGGTGAAATATGATTGGTCTCAAAGTGAAAACTTTCACACCATTGGTTCCCTATGAATAGCACACTGTGGTAGAACATATCTATGAACAACATGAACAGAAAGAGAGATAATAATTGTTTTCATTCCTTCTCCTGACTTTCCCAGGCTAGGCCTGGGAGAATTCTCTTTCTTTTCTTTCTGACTGAACTGAGAACATCCACAACTGTCTACACCAAAAGTGACACCAGTGAATTGTGTCCCCACCAGGACCCCTCTCCACCTCTCAGTGAGACTTCCAGGGCATGTAGCTTGCCTGGGGCAGTAGATCAGAGCTTCCAGATCCAAATTAGAAACCGGGCATACCCAGCAAGAGCATCCAGTGAGCATGGAGAGTATGGCATTTGTAGTTCATCAGTGAATAATGGGATATGAAGCTCTGCTTCAACTGATGCTGTCACACTTGCAGAGCTTCCTTTTCCTTTCCTTGCTTAAATAATGATTCCTCTTACAATCTATTGTGGGAAGTTCAAAGCCAGACTTAATCTCTGGCTATCACCTTATCACCTCAGAAAGTGGGGAGAAAAGTGGTGAGAAAGAGCCAAAGAAAATTAACAAACCCAGCATTGCAAACTGCAAAAGTGAAATACTCAATAAAAGCTGGACAGGAGGAGGTGACAAATGATATGAAAAGAAATCAAAGACACAGTGTTAAATTGTGAAAAAATTATAAAATTCAGGGTGCCAGACCTTCAAAGAGATTTTTAGAGAATAATTTGACAACTTTTCTTGTAAGGACTGATTTTTACTAGAGCAGGGAAATTCAGCAGATCTGAATATGTATGCTTCAACACATATATGCTTCAACAAAGCATGGGGACACACAGGAATTACTTCAGCTGGAGAAGATGGAGAAGATGAAGAGAAATACAGGATTTATAACAAGTCTATTAAATTGCCTGATGAAGAGACAATAACGTTATGCTGAAAACAAACTACTGGTGTTGGATAAAGGTTCAGAATCCTGAAGAATTTGCCCTTAAAATTGTTTACAGGTTTTTTTTGATACCTCAGTACAACAAAGCAGGAATGTGCTAAGAATTTTGGACATAAGCATAAGAGATTTTGTCTGTGCAGGAGAGGATAAGGGCATCATATTGTGAGATGTGAATGGACTTTGATTTGGATGATGTGCAATACTAAAAGTATGCTGAAATTCTCTAAAGAATAATAAAAATATTATCTGCTATAAGCAGAAAACTTAGAAATTAGAAATTATAATGGAGGAGAAATTACTGTGTGTACCATTTTCAACTCCCATGGTCCTAATCAATGAATCTTAATTGGAACAAATGTACAAAGAAAGCCACACTGTTCCCATGACCACACCAGTCTTTCTAACAAAAGAATAAACTAGGCTGAATTGCTGCCAAAGCAGAGGGAATGTAACTGTTCTCTGAGAGCATTTGTAGCAGTTACCTGCAAAAGCATACCTCTGAAAAACTGTGATATGTCTTTGAGTAGCTAAATCCTTGAATGGATCTCCAATAACTTCTGCCTTCTGTATTCCAGTATTTCTTTTGCACAGACTATGTCTGGCTTCAAAAGTCCCAGACCTTGCTCTCTGCTAAACAAAGCAGCATATTTTTATGGTCCAAAAGCAGAGCTATGCGCAGTCAATACTATGAGTCCCACAGCACTGTGAACTTAGGTACGCCTTTGTTCAACAAATTGTAACACCTGAACACCGTCATCTTTATTTTGGCCTCTCACCAGGTTAAGAAATTTGTCTGAGCTAATGTTAGGCTGTCAGTTGATACCAAATAGACTCCATCTGTTCCTTCAGAGGCTGTGATTAGTAGTTATCCTCGGTGGCTCAGAAATTATGCTCCTACAGTGGTGCCTTTGGCTTTAGCCCCTGTCCAATACACTGTCAAACCCCATTTTGAACAAGAAAGCATTGTCAAAAATTGAGGTGTTGTCTGACTTTGCCAGGTGTAGCAAGTGTTATTTTCAGCAAGATGCAGACTCAAAACAGGCCCAACATTTTTAAAGATAGTTATGTTAGGAAATGTAGAGACAGTAGTGGGAAAACAGTAAGAGCAAAAGTAATCCAACAAGTGAAAGGGATTGAAGAAAAACTCTTTGATTTTAGGACTGTTGTTTATCATTTTCACTTTGGTTGGGAATCACCCTTGAGAGCCCATCAGTGTAAAGAACTAATACTTGAGACAAAGTCTTATTTCATTTCTCCACATATGTGTCATGATACTTCTTAGTTTCCAGATTTGCATTTATACCAAAAACGTCTGACTCAGGACAAGAAAACAGCAGTGTATAGAAAGGAACAGGGAGGAATATCTGAGAATTAATTCCTCCTCTTTAAACATTTCATGTACTGAACTTCTTGCAATTTGGGTTCAAGTTTCTTAGCAAAAAGTTCTTACTTTACGTCCGGTGAATTTAAATATCCAAATGTAAACTGTTTGACATTTTTCAGGAGTTTACTGTCCAGCTATTCATTGCCTGTTGTTTTTAATTCATTAGAGTAACTTGAACCTTTTAGTGCCTAAGGATTTAATTTTTAGTTAATGTTAATATAGTTGAGAAAATACACTGCCTCAAGATTCTTCAATTTACTTGCAGTAAGTGTACATTTTACTGATTTTTATGTACACTACATATGAACTGTCATTTACCCCAAAAATAAATATAAAACCAAATGTTATCAAAAAATAAATATTCATATAAGTAGTTTTCTCTAGAGCACAAGCGTTTGAAAATGTAAACCTTTCATTATGCCCTTCAGAAAATTGCTAGCTCTATCAAATATTTATATAAAGGTTGAATCAAGCCCAGTCAAGGGCTTTACAATTATAAAAATCTGCAGCAACCACCTGGTGTTGAAATTGGGAATATTACTTTCATTATATTGTAATTTCATCAGTGATAGCCTTTTTGGTATTTAACACCAATACAGCTTTCCAAAGTCTGATACAAACATCTTGAATTTTTTCCAGAAAACAATATGAAGTTCATTCATCTGGGAAAGAACTAAGATAATATTTTGCATTTAATATGATTAAGTAAATAAGCAGCTGTGATTTCTATGAGCTGTAACATTTTCTTAGGCTTCAGGGTTAGCCCAGTGCAGAGCAGATGGCTGCACTCTGATCTGTTAAGGGAGCTTAGATAATTGCAATGGTAAAATAATATTTTGAGAGGGCTGTTGATAAGTACCTAGCCTGATGCAAATGTAAGATGGCATGCTTGGATGATTTGTGCCATTTGAGATCCTCAAGTCATGGAAAGATTCAAAAACTGAAGCTGCAGGGCTCTGCAAGGAGAAAAGGAAAAATAGTCCTGCTACTGGGCAGAAAAAACATCTTGCCAGGACCTTCATCTCTCTGCTTCGCCTCTCAGCTGAAGGTCTGCTCTGTATTACAGATCTCTTGTGCCCATGCACATCCTGGACTCTGAGGAACAGTGTGATATGAGAGGTGTTGCATTTAGTTTCCATAAAGGTAGGACCATGATCTTTTTGTCACCTCTGCACTGCTTTCCTGAAGTCACACACACTCCTCTAGCAATTTCAGGGGAAAACTTGCTTATAAATATCTAGAAAGCCAGCAGTAAAAAATAACACCACATTTAAGTGACCTGAAATTTCTTCAGCAGAAACTGAAATTAACAACCTAATCCAAATGTCATTTCTTTCATGGAAAGCTTTAATGAATCTGTTTTTTAAATATAGTTTCAAGAAGAGAGTCTCACTGTCAGAGACAG
Source organism: Vidua macroura (assembly GCF_024509145.1). Taxonomy (NCBI): domain Eukaryota; kingdom Metazoa; phylum Chordata; class Aves; order Passeriformes; family Viduidae; genus Vidua; species Vidua macroura. Next base: position 12,837,061 of record NC_071572.1, read on the forward strand.
GGAGAGTTTGGCTTTGGGTTTTGGGGCTTTTTTGCAGCTCTCCTATTCCAGATTAATGAGAAAGGATAGGAGTGGTGTAAGAGGACTGGAATCCCTTTGGAGTGTTAACTATATGTTAGCAAAAAGACTATCACAGAGAGTACCAGGCCAAAAGACAATCCTAACACCATCAATACTTAGGCTTCTTTGCTTCAGTCTTGTCATTTGATGCAAATTAAAGCAGCATAAACAATTTATTGGCATGGAGGGATGGTTTCTCAGAACTATTTCTTCATAGCTTATAGATAATTTTTAAAATTGCAATAATATGAGAAATGTACACACTGTGTAGTAACTAGGTCCTAGTTTTGCTTAGTGGCAGTACAATGAGATGTGATTTGATGCATCTTGATAACAGAATTGATAATAAAATGATACCTTAGGTGGCAATGCTTTCAGCTTGTGAGGTAAACTGGGACAGCTATGCATCCTCATAGTAGGGCTTCCCTTCCAGCCTCTTCTGAAAACAAAGCAACAAAGGGAACAAATATATTTCCCTGACTGACAGGAGCAATTGGTCAGTGGCAGTGGACTTCAGCTGGTGGTGACAGTGACAGGTTCAGCAAAACTAATAAAGACTGTTTCTCTTTTTGTGTATTGCTAAGAACTCTCAGCTACATCTGCATATTACGAGGGTCGGAGACCTCCAAGCATGAAGTCTTCAGCACTTTGGCAGTGCCACTTAGCAGAAAATCTCTTAGCATCTTTTCCTATTTAGAGGTAAAACATGTTGCTTTCTAGAGAGCATATGACAACTTTGAGAAAGAGTATAAATTATGAGAGAACAAAATATGAACCAGGATGAGCTATTAGGCTGGGGTTTAGGAATGGTGCTCCCCAATTTAGGGCTCACACTGAGACTCTCCAAACCTGCTGCTCACCCACCTTCCCTCTCCCCTGTGTCAAGCTGGAGAGGAGAACTGGAGGCACAAAAGGGGAAGGTCACAGGCTGAAATAAGAAAAAATATACTGGAAACATCAAACAGTAGCAGGAACAATGTTAATAAAAAAAGTGTACAAAGGAGAGAGAGTGATTCACATGCAAAATGGTCACAACAGCACCTGACCCAACCCAGCCCAACCACAGCCACACTTCCCTCCCACTCCCCCCTGCTCTGAACCGGTGTCACCCAAGCACTCCCACTGCCACAGTCACTGACCAGAAGAAACCCCCTCTCCTGGGAAAACTCCCCTCTCCTCACCTTGGCAATGATGTGAGGTGGTGTAAAACAACCTCTGTGCTCTGGCCATGCCCCTCCTGGCTTCTGCAAGAATCAACCCTGCCCTGGCCAGAACCAGGACACAGGCTCATTTATGACTTAAGCCAATTCTAGAATATTGTTGACTATTGCGTAGAAAATGCTGTTGCTGACTGAAATTCTCATTATAACTTTAATAGCTGTGGCACTTCATGTAGCTCAAAATACCTGTGTGGTTCTGCTATATGCACCAATTCAATCACATTTTGTCTCTTTCTTACGCCTGCAACTAAGATGCTTTCTAAATCTAATTGAAAATGTGAGCTTTTCTTGATTTTTCTTGGTGGCATATTTTCAATTCTCTTGGCTTTCTGTCTTACTCCTCATAACACTTTTTTAAATTATGTGTATACATCACATAAAACCAATAAATTTTTCTTGCTATTCTGCACAGATATTTTTTCCTGAGATATCTTCGCTTGCCTTTCCCATTTTCACACTTGTAATTCTATTTAATCTCCTCACTTCTACCTTTCACATTTTGCCTTTGCTATTTCTATTTATAAAGCTAATAAAATACCAAGGAATCATTCTGACCTTTCCAGGTAATCAATATTAAAGACAGTCAGCTATCAGCAAATATTGTTTCAGACAATAATTATACTGGAGAGTGGCAGTTTCTCATTCATCAGCTTAAGAAGATGTCTGGGGGAGGAAATAGGAATACCTTAAGTACCTGAGATTTTGCTTCAGAAACATCATTTTTGACACATACACATTAGCTGGGCTTGGTTGAGGGTAGTTTCTACTCTAAAGCAGTGTTGCCACTATTAGCAGAAAGCGGTCCATTCTGTCAACTCTTTCTGAGCATAATTGCTCCATGGATGACAAATGACTGTTCAAACTACTAGCACAATGGTTTATTGTCTTTTTGCAGTGGAGGCACTTCACCGAGATTAAAAGTGAAAAAATGTTATTAGATTTCCAGCTTAATATCAGAGAGCAAGGAGAATTTGGGGTGCAGAAAAATGCCTGATGTTTGATCTAGAGATGGAATGATTTGGGACACATACTGGTATAGTGGGAACTATACTGTAGTCATGAAAATTTCAGAGCAAGAAGCATGGGATTTAAAAAAGAAGGGTCATACTATCCCAAGGGGCACACTTTAAGGTTAAAAGAAACCATTAGTTCTTCCCAAAGGCTTCTTTTATTTGTCTATAAATACAGATGATGGAGGGAGAATAATGTACAGCCAGCTGGTGTCCTCAGATGCTCCCTAAAGTGGAGCAGAAAGATAAGCAATTATTGCCAAATAAATGGCAAACTACAATTATCACCAAGGGAATGTAATATTTTACAATCATAAATCCTCCATACTTAGCATGGGAGGGGGAAGACTTTAAGTTGTGTGAAATGAAAAAATAGAAGGCCATTAAGAAAATTGGTATTGTCAGATTTCAATAGTGCCCTGTGCCTTTAAATCTTAAACTATTTTAACAACTGTTTGTTTCTACTTTTCTTAACCTTTTTCTAAAGCCTCTGGAATTTGTACTAGGTTGTCTTGATTTTAAAACTGATTCCTCATAGCTGGCTATAGTTTCCATCTTAATGTTTTCTAAATTTAGAGATTAAACATTTTTTTTTGTTGTTGTCTTGAGGAAACAGAGAATATTTCGGCTCAATTACTTCAGAAATCCAGGTTTCTGATCATAATAATGGATAACAACAAAGACATTTCTGCTATAAATGCAAGTTTTGTCTGTAAGCTGCATCTTATGCACCGAGCTTCTTTGCCAGGGACGTGAACCCCTCTGTTACTACAGAAAATACTGAAAAAGCAGGAACTTTAAATATCTTCAAAGACGACCTGTACAATTGAGCATCACACAGCAGAGCTCCCTTTATAGCTAGTGCAGAGAAACAGGTACTTGTAGGCATTAGACATCTGATCTCCTTTAGAATTTTTCTCCATGTCTGTAACAGGAGCCTGGTCTAGAGCAGCAAGTCTGCAAACAGATGTCTACAACACCTACATCTAGAATGAGTCTAAATGGTCTTTGCCATATACCAATGCATCTAATGTCTTGTACCTTGTATACAGAGTTTAAATCAACTTTGACATGAAGATTGGGTAAGCATCCTCATCCTTTTTAATGAGATCATTAAAAAGAGACAAATTACAAATGTGCTTCCCTTAATGTATGTCAATGTGATTGCAAAACAAAGAGGTTTTTTTTTGTTAGACAGTTGCAATAAATAGATGCCAAAATACATGCAGAGACTGGATGGAAGAATTGTATTTCTACAGCAACACCCAAGCTATAAAATATAAATTACAGTCGGGATTTGCATAGTTCATCTCAACAGGCAAAGTGAACCTGACTTGTTCTGAATTCAGGGCATTTAACACAAAACAAAAAATTTCTAGGCAGAACAAATGCAGTAAATCAAATTTATCTGTCATTTATTACCTTTTATGCATTTCCTCTCCAAATGTTCTCTAGTCCAACAAGTAGCCTTTCCTGCACATGCAGGTCATCTGTACCACATGTATTCATTTGATAGGTCAGACTTCCTACGTTTAGATTCATGTTGTATGCCCACAGGCTGGTCAGAGCAGATTCAAAATCCAAATAAGCTGTCTAAACCATGCTTCTACAGCCAAGGCTGAATTCCTATGCCATTAAGGGGGTATACAATAAGTGTAAATAAACTAATCTGAACAAGTTCTTTAAAAAATATTGGGAAAAATGACAAGGTAATTCACATTTGAATCAAACACATATGTTTGCATTAATAAAAGACACAATAAAAACTACTCCAACGTTATGATAATTGTTTGTAGAGCACAATTATTTCTGATGCAGGCTTTTCTCCCAAGTTTCCAAAAATCCAACAGAATTTGCCCTCATCTAAAATACAAAATGCAAAGAAATACACATTAATGTGAAAGTATCAAGAGGAGAGGATGAAAAAAGATTTTCTGCTGAGTATTTTTTCCATTAATTTTTGTTGATGATTTCTTTAAAAAACATTTTGTTCACAAAATGTTTTTCTGGCTAAATAATTGCACTTGCATATCAGAATGACAGACTGAAAGATAGTTGTGATTGGAAGAATTTTGGATTTTTAAAGAAGCGGGAAACGTGCCTTTTTTTCTTTAGTAAAGCCAAATTACGTCTCTGAGTGCTGTTGAGATAGGAATCTACAGTCATTGTTATGTTGCTGTCCATGGTATGAACTTTCAGTTCTTACCAGAAATATCTCACTGTAGAATAGAGTACTGTAGTAGTCTCTGCTTTTGTACTATTTATTTTTTTCTGTCTATCTTACAAATTTTATCTCTTTGTCCATCCTACAGGTGTGAATACCACTCATATGAAACTGGCAGTAAAAGCAATGTCTGCCAGTACCCTGGCACTTCTTCTATGGAGGCAGAATTTCACTTGAAAGTTGTTTCTTCTCAGCTTCACAACGTGGTGTCCAATTTCCCTGGGGTAAAGTAGTCAGTGTTTTTAGCAGAGCAAGCAAGTTGTTGATCCACCTCTGCTGGACACTGCCCTATCTTTTGTGTGAATCTAGCTAGCAATCAGAAGTCTGGGGCTGCTTTCTCTCTGCAGCCTGAGCATCTTGAGGTGAGGATAGAAGCTGGTGATAGAAGCATTGTGTTTCATTGTGTGCTTGGCATGTCCAGCATCACACTTGGACCCAGAGGCACCTTCCTGCTGCAGTATCTGTATTTTATTTGTTAACTGTGCCACAGGTTTCCTTCCAAGGAAGATAATTGATGAACCTGAGAAGGCTCTACCCTATCCCAGACTCTAACCTGGTTTTAGAGCCAAAGCATCACACCAGAGTGCTAAAATGTCCCAATTTTAGCTCCTGTGGTCTTACATCCTGCCAGATTCATGAATGTGCTGGCTCCTGTGATGAGACTTGAGCAAGATGAGAAGACCTGTCTGAGAGCCAGACTCCCAGGCAATCAAGCCAGTAGCAAGCCCATTCCTGGATAAACAGAGATTTTCCAGTGTGTTTTCCACAATGCAGAGAAGCATGGACATTTCTCTCAAAGCAGAGGCTGTGTAGATGTCTCTGTGGTGAGGTAAAACTTCTGCTTCTCAGCAAGGTGGAAAGCTGCCCTGATCTGGCAGTGCAGGCAGTGGCCAGGGTAGCAGCTCAGTGCTGAGAGCACACACCAGTTACCAAGAGCCAGCCTGGGCATCCTTAACTGCAGGATGAGATGTGCATGATGGAGCCTAGCTGTGCTCAACAGGGATCTCTTTTTCACTGCTCTGCCCTGTCACTTACCACAAAACAAACTGCCATAAATTCTCACTCTTCTGCACAGCCCTATCCTGCAGATTAAAAGATCCTTTTTATTTTGTATCATATTTCAGACTCTGGGGGAGTATTTACTTCTGTAAAAAAAAAATCTAGGACTAGTATATTTTTTCTGTCTTGTTCACGGTTGCTTTTCAGTTTATGTATTTTTTATTTATTTTTCAACATGGTCCTGTTATAACAGGAAAATTGATATGTTGAATTCTCAGTTACCAGAGAGAAACAGAGTACCAGGGAGAGGACAGCTGCTGAAATGGACTGGAAATATCAGCAGAGCAAACAAAATGCACTGGATTTAAGGCCTGAGAAGCAATAGTCCATCAGTCTTGGGAGATGTCTTGTTATTTTCATTTTTGCAAGCAGTCATGGCCTCTTCAAGTCTTTTAAATTATTAATCTAATCTCTACTATTCTCCCTTGCTAGTCAGGGTAAAAGGAAAGCACCATTTAGATACCTATTTTGGAAAACTGGAGTATAAAACAGACAACTACTGTCTAGACAGCTTAAGTAAGTCTATGATCAGTCTCCGAAAGTCAAACTGTGTGACTTTCAAATGCTGCCACTGGCAAGTGTGCAACAGCTTGGATTAAACCAGAGCTGTGAAACTGAATCTTTCCTCTAATTCAAGTGCACCAAGGATGTTTCTCAAAGTATTTTATAGCTGCAGATAAAAGGGTAAAATTTTGGAAAGTTGGATAAAACTATCAAGGCCTTCAAACTTCATACACAATCCCAAAAAGAACAATGACAGCATTTATGTTCATAGAGGATGATATTCATATGTGGGAATCCAAACAGCATATACTGAAGCAGAATGAATGGGAAATGTCAGCCCTCGTGTGGGCACACACACACCCACACACCAAAAAAATGTTTTAACCAATCTCCCTACTCTTGAGTTGAAAAGATACTCTACCCTGTGGTAAATGTAATTCTGCCACAGAAATTGCCAGCTGATACTCAGCAATTTTTTTAATCCCTTTGTTCAGGGCCATTATGTTTTTTCTCCAGGATGGGAGAACTCACTTGGGGAAAGAGCACTAAACATGGCATGCTCCAGTCTGTTGGGAGAGACTGGAGCAAGCATTAAGGCTTTTTCCAGTACTCTGAGACTAAGTAAGGTTACATGAATGACCTCATGAGTTTCAGTGTCCCCCTGAGTCTTGGTGGCATTCCCCCTTTAGACAGCAGTGGTCTGGTAGGAAACTAACAAAGGGTCTGATGGATTGGAGACAGATTTTCCCGGGCAAATATTAGAGACATGGAATTGAAAGTAACAGGAAAATGGTTGTGGTTTAAACACTGCAGGCAACTAAGTACCACACAGCCACTTGCTTACTCCTTCCCCTTGCCACAATAGGATGGGGAGGAGAACTGGAAACAAAAAAATATTAAACTTGTGGGTTGAGATAAGAACAGTTTAATAATTGAAATAAACTAAAATAAAAGTATAATAACCATATACTTGTAATCAAACCATAATAATTGCAATCAAAAGGAGAAAGAGAGAGGAATAAAACCCAAGAAAAACAAGTGAGGCACAATGCGATTGTTCTCCACACACTCACCTCTGCTCAGCCACCCCAGGCAGCAATTGGCCCCTCCCAGCCAATTCCCCCCACGTGAAATACTGGAAATGACCTGCTATGGTATGGAGCATCCTTTGGCATGGTTTGGGTCACTTGTCCTGGTCATGTTCCCTCCTGGCTTCCTGTGCACCTGCTCACAGGCAGAGCATGACACTCTGAAAAGTGCCTAATTAAATGTAAGCACTGCTCAGCAACAACTAAAATGTCAATGTGTTATCAACATTATTCTTTTACTGAATTCAAAACACAGCACTGTACTAGCTACTGAGGAAATGAACTCTATACCAGGTGAAATCAGGACCTGGGGGACTATGACCACTGCTGTACTGTACTTGGTGGTTTTATTATGAAACTATTTGGTAAGATAAGAGTGTTACCATGTATTACAAAGTACAGATTGCTTTGCTTTGAGTAAATTCTTCCTCCTCTCCCTCTCTTCTCTTTCTCCAGTGTCCTCAGCCTGTCTGGTGCAGTGTAGCTCTTATGTACTTTTATGTACTGTTATCTGCTCTAAGGGACTTTACCCTGGTGTGCAGGTTTTTGTCTGCTCAGCTGGGGACTCACACTAAACCTTCTTTTCTAATGGCACAGATGAGAACGGGAAGAATTTACTTCTGGATCTGTTTCCTGAATACTTGAAGCTTTGCCCTATCACTATCCTTAAGATATGAAAAATCAGTAAATCATATGCTGAATATAAGAATTTCTTTAAAATAGTTTTATTCTTTCCCCTAAGCTTCTCAAGGAGTGAAAATACCGTATGCCTGCCCTTTTCTCTGTAAGCCTCTCAGTGTCTTTCCCCTTTAGCTGCTGAAGTCATTAGCCAGTTCCAACAAATCTGCCAGAGCACAGTCTCAAAGGAAATACTGCCATGAGCACAGACAGTTGAATAGAGAGAGCAGCACAAATTGGTGCCTCATCTAACACAAATTTTGCCACCCAATTTCAACAATTATCTATTTTCTTTGCTCTGGTGGCAGCTTAGCAAATACACACTAGCCAGCAAATACACACAGCTGAGCAGCACAGTAACAACCTGGAAGCACTGACATCCTCAGGGCTTTTCCCAAATGGTGACTAGAGAGCAGAGGAGGCTGCAGAGGGAAGGGACAGCCCAGGGAACTGGCTGAATTGCAAGAAGGCAGGAGCATTCACATTTGAGGGATCTACAGTGTGTAGAGAGAGGATAAAGGACACATCCATAGGAGACGTTTTGTTTTAATGACATTGTTCACAGCAATGATGTTCTGGAGCAGCTCTGTAAATTCTGCCCTGTGATAATCTTAATTTACCCCTCCTTTTCTGATAGAGTTTTGGTATTAACTGTTGTCTCCAATTGTGTGTAATCTCTGACTACCTTTTATTTCAACTTCTTTGGCCCAGAGTCCACATTAAATTTGTTTATCCAAAATCTATCTCACTCTGACCCTGATTTCTTCTTTGCACACCAGTTCTTGATGTCTGTCTGGAAATCAGAATACTCTGAAATTGATAGAATGCAATACCTCATTTCATTTTTTCTAGAAACAATTTCATTTAAACCACAGCTGCTTTTTTCATTATTTAAATTAACTGTAAGGTCGTAACAATTGTTACCCTCTCTAAATGAGATTGGAACATAGAATTATCTGGAAAATACCCTGATAATTAACTTTTATCTTCCCAGTAAGTAAAAGGATTGGGGTTCATAATTTGTTGAGAAACAAGTGTTAACTCCTTCAGTGTCATTTTGGCAATGTGGAAGACCTTGGAAAACGCTATCATTAAGAGTATGTTAAGCAACAACTGTTCTTAATTATGAATATTTTGCTGGAAGGAAAAGAAGAACATATCATTTTATATATAGATTCATCCTTATGCTCTTTTTTAACAAGGACCATGTCTCTGAGAGTGACCAGTGTGTTTGAGACTGTAGTCTAAATAAGCTAGAAAAAGAAATTCATCCCATGAAGATAGCAGCAAGCTGTGCTTTGCTCCATCCTATATTGCTAATATCTTCTATACAAAGACAAGAGATATTGGTGAATCCCATCTGGCAAGGAGAAATAATCGTAACTAAGCTTTATCTAAATGAAGACAGTTTTATACCTCATTTAAAGGTAAATCATCTAAAGAGCAGTTCTGAAACTGTCACAGGGGTATTAACAAATTTTAATTCATATTAGATTTCTCTCTGCCAGTGAAGGTTAGATTTTTGTCTCTTTTCTAGGAATTCACTGTCAAAACAGTCTGGCATAGAAGAGGATGAACAATTAGTGACTTGGATTACAGCAGAGATTCAGTATCATATTGACTGCATTAAGGGGCAGGGTGGAAGATTACTTTGACATCACTTTTGGAAACACCATCTCGTCAGGGACTCTGAAGTCCCTACTCTGTCACATTATAGAAATTAGAGAGGTCAGGTGCTTGCTCCATTTGCAGCTCTGTTGCCACTTGTGTGCCAATGAGATGAGGAGTTTAAGAGTCTCTGATTTTTAAATATCTGGTATGTCTGCTATCTGATTTTTTAATTAGGAAAAATTCATCCTGTTCTTTGTTACAACACCTACTCATTTGATTGTCTTTTGACTATACACTAAGGAGTGTATAGTCTATAGAGTGTATAGACTATACACAAAGGGTATAGTCTATAAGGAGTGTATAGACTATGCACAAAGGAGCCTTTCCTTTGGGTATATTTTTAATTTTATAGTAAAAAAATTATCACATTTCATTGCAAGGAACAAATTTATCTAGCATTATTTATAGCTTAAAAATGTTTTGATACAGAATATATTCTAAAATTCTTAAATATTTAAGCTTTTGCTTTATTTTTTACTCACAGTCAGGAGTAACAAATTCATGTTACTAGTTCAGAAGGTATTACTTTCCTTGACATTTAGGAAATTTTGTCCATGTCCTTTCGTCCATGTTTCACAGAAGTCAAATAATATATAATAATATCAAAATATTATAATCTTGAACATTTTACCTAACTAAATAAGGAATTAAAGTAAATAAGATATCATCTTCTGTAACTATTGTATTAAAAATTAAAGCAATTCTTAAATTTTTCAGTAGGGGCAAAAGAATCATACAGTAAAAATAGAACCTTGCAGAATCATAATTCTCATGAATATTTTTCTGAGATGCTGGCATTTGTCTCTCTCTTTTTCCAACAATATCCATTATTTTGCTAATAAATTGAGAAGGATTCCTCATTTATTAACCATAAACTCATATTAAAGGCATTAGTCATGTCTTCTCTCAATATTAGCTAGAAACAAATTAGCACAATTAAAAGAGCAAGTGTATTTTTAAATTGAAAGGCCATTTGCTTATTTGCACCATTTTTATCTGAAGAATATTTTAACCACACTTAAGAAGTTGAGCTGTGTTGAAATTTTCCCTCACTCTGCTTCATTGATTTTGCTGGTATTTTGACAAGCTGAGAATAGCACCTGTGCTTGAATCAAAGTGGTGCAAAAATATTGCTATGAATTCTAATTAATATTTGCCTAAAATTCTGTAACTAAGGTGTTGGAAAATGGGTGAGTGGGACCATGTATGACTCACATGTGGTCTCAAAATCTGGTAGTGGTACACCTGGAGCTCCACAACAGCATCACAGGGCTCCTGCTTGTCTTTTGAAATTCACCGGTCTTAAGGAGCTGAATATTTTAGCAGTGCATGGAAGTGCTGATTTATAGCACTTTTAGAAGTGCACAATTCCTGTTTATATATTAGATCCCTGAAGAACACTGGACATAGTTTCCAGGCTTAGCTTTTTAGAAATATTAGTCAACTGTTCCAAAAACACAGAACTAAACCTGGATTCTGAACTTTCTTGAATCTTTAATAAATTCATATTGCATGTTGAATTATCCAAGGTTAATGGATGAGGTCATTAAAGGAGACAGGATTGGTGGCAGCCTGGTTGAGTTTGTGATCTCAAGGAACAAATGCCTGTGAGGCTAAAGGGAATTCCATAGTATATATTTCAGTCCTAAGAATTCGTTCATGTATGATTTTGAATGTGAAAACTGAAAGAATAGCAGCAAAGAATAGTCAACCATACAATGCAGTTTTATGTCTGAAAGCTAATAAGCTTCATCTTGTTTCATAATTCAGCAGAACACACTTTAAAAAGCAGCTGCAGACCCACTATTCCTTGCTTGCAAAAAAAAAAAAAAACAAAAAAAAAAACCTTGTCACTCTTGCTTTCTTAGTTTTTCCTGGATCTCTTGAGGGCTTTTCATATGGAGGAATCTGAGCATTTTTATGACAAACCTAGCATTTCATTACTTAACTTCACTCTGTGTAAATTAAAAAAAAAAAAACAAACAAAACACACAAACAAGCAAAGCCCCTCAGTTGGACTAATCTGTCTCTAGCTGCTGCAGTGCCATCAGACACATTGACTCTGCATATGAAAGAAAAGAGTTGTTAGCTGGGCCTTAGCTGCACATTTATTGATCATGAAGGTGGTGGTAATAAGCTTAGAAATATTATCCTTTGCTTTCAAATCTCTTGTTCAGTGTTCATTCTGCTGCTCAGGAAGCCCATCTTCCTCCTTCTGCACTTCTGGCTACCAAGCCAGAAGTTAATTCCTGAGTGAATAAATATTGAAGTAACTGAGAGAAAGAATTTATTCCATAGCTCCAGTTGTTTAAAACACATATTTTTCATGTCACAGCAAGCTCAATATTGCCATACCTTTCAAGAGAAAATTGTGGGGAGCCCTGTCCCTTGACTCACAAATTTATTTAGATAACCACATTGATACATGGATAGCAGATATCTAGAGAAGTGAGTTCTAAAATAAATTCAACATACAATAGCCTTCAAACCAGCAGATTTATCTCTCCTGGTGAAGCCACAGTGTCTTTGTATTTATGTCAGGCTACAGGTTATGGCCAGCAAGACATGAAGCAAAGCGCAGGAAATCTACCAGCCACAGAAGTTTTGCAGGCACTTTGTCCTCAACAGGAACCTCTGTCTGTGTTCAACTGCTTAAACTATTATGCATGTAGAGGTAAACTGGCTTAGTGCTCAGCCAATTTAGCACTTCAGCACTTCAAATTTTATATGCATAAAAAGGTTTAAAGGCTGTAGGAGAGCTGTAAGTCACTTTGCCTCTGCAACCATGAAACCTTAAGAAGCTCAAGAAGGCAAAGCCCCATCACTCCTTGCTAGTTTAAGCCTTCCAGCACAAGAGGACCCCAGAAAAAGTTTCTCTGGGCTTAAGGCAGCCAGGATTCCCTGATACCATTGAATTCTTCAAATACAGAAGCAGAGCTGGTGGAAACAGTTGCTCCATTAAATGCTGTTGTACCTTTAACCACTTCATCGTTATTACAAGTGCCAAGTGCTGCGCTGTAAGAGCCATGAAAATGCTTCTCTCCCACACATTTCCTAAAGGAAAATGCAATGCCTCTGGAATCTGGCTGACCATTGCAGATTTCCATTTCTATCTCATCCTGTTTTCTATGAAAAGTAATACAAAATTCCTCTGGCTGGCACACGTGAGTTTTCTAAACCATATTGTCAGAGATTGTTAGTGATTGAAATGCATTTTTATGCATTTCATATGCCCTCTATGCATAAAAATCTCATTTATATGTCAAGAATTAAATCTACCATCTATACAAATTTCATTCCATCAAAAGTGTTTGATGTCAGCATGGCCTAACATGGTTATAACAGTGTAAGTGGAAGAAGGTTACAAGCAAGCCACCACACACACAGCTTATCCACCCCTCTGTCCAGACACTTGGATAAGGTTGTAATCCAAAAAGTGCAAGCTTTTACCAGGGACAAACAAGAACTGGCACTCAGGCCAGCTCATCTAAGCATCCTCTGGCACAGTCCCTCCACTGCCTCCAGCTCTGTCTACAAACCTTTCCCAAAGAGGGAATATAATCCTCTGATGGAAATTATCCTAATCATATATAAAACTGCTTTTGAAGGCTGAGGCCACTTTATTGTAAGATTACTTTGATGTGTTTTGACTCATAGGCAACACTATAGCCATAAGCATAAGATTAGACATTGATTAATGCTCAGTGTAGTGTTTGCAGTTTCTTTGTCTAGCAAGCCCTGAGATAACATAGTCACTAATAATGAGCTGTAACTTGGATGAGGAGTATTTTTATTGCTGAAATTTGAACAGAACTTTGAAGTGCATCTGTCAAAATGAATGTGTAACCAAACTGCAGCAAAGTTGTGGCTGAGTAGGGACTATATGAATAAAAAATGTGGCCTGCAGAGGTATCACAGGTTGTTGGTTCCCCATGAACTGAACCACAAACAAGGGCAGAGAGGTGAATAGAATCAGAGCACAAAATAGCTTCTTTCTACACGACGGTAACATTTTGCAACAGTCTTAAAAATGTCACCACTTTATTTATAAGCATCCAAGATTCCCACTGCTAGGTAAATTTTTCAAAACTGTACTCAACTTGAAGGCTTAAGACTAGGGGGTTTTACCATTTTAATACATGCATCTCTGCCCTGTGTCAGCAAGAGCTGATTCTTTTCAGGCATTTCATCTTCTGTTTCATTATTGAAAAATATCTTTGTGGAACCACAAGATTCAGCATGAAGTTTTACAGAAGTTTTGCAGGCAGGTGCAGTTTTAAGCACATACAGTTTTAACTGAGAGTTATTTTTACAAGCTGTCAGCTGCTCATAGTAGAACTTGAGCTCTATGGATTTGCACTTGTGAAAGTGAGCAATAAGTAGGATTCATCTTGATTGCTTTACATATCCATAGCTTTTAACATCAGAAAGGACAAATACATATTGAGTAACAGGATATATTTCAGAATCATTAATGCCATATGAACCACTACTCAAATTCCATATTAAACATTTAAAAAACAGGCATGTAAAAAAACTCCTCTTTTTTCTTTTAAAACATGCTAACACAATGCAGCATTCCTGTCTTGAATAATGAAAGGCAGTCAGTATAAAGGTGCCACTCACATTCTATCAGTGTTTAAGAAATTTCTTCCAGAATAAATTCCTCACTGTGCACTGTTTTACAAAAAAAAAAAAAAAAAAAAAAAAAAAAAAAAAAAAAAAAAAAAAAAAAAAACCACAAAGTAATATCTAGGCAGACAATAATCTGTAGAATAATTTTTTTAAAAATATGATCATGCTATTAAGCAATAAATCAGAGGATATAGCACCAGGTATTTATTCTGGTCTTATTCTGATCTTATTGACTGCCACCAGAGCACAGTTTCAGTTCCTAATGGTTGTAAGTGATACAGCTGTGGTACCTCAATGTCAAGTGAACCCTCATACCAGCAGTGTTTGTAAAGTCTCCTTTCCTTCATCACACAAACATTAAAAACAATCAGAACTATATAACACTAGGTTATTTGCAGTTGAACAGCTATGTAGTAGCAAATTACATTGTTTAGAAGTCCCATGAATAGCATGAGAAAGGAATGTCCTCTGGAGGAAGCAGCCAGCAGAGTGCCTTGCAGATAGGCAGCAGCATCACCTCCAGGACTGAGCATGGGCTCAGCTGAGGAGCTCACAGAGGGTGAGCACAGCCACACAAGCATTTCAGACTGAGGATCATATATATTCATCCTTCTCAGAGTTCTGTCTCAAAGGCACTCTTCTCAAGCACATTGTAAGGGATGAAGAAAAATACATTACTGCAGCCTGTCTTGAAGATTTATTTTCTGTACACACTGTAGTGCACATCTGGTGCACTGTGCGTGGGCTCTTCTTTTCCTCCTGGCATGCTGCAGCATGAGACATGCTGCTGGAAAAATCCAAGTATTGTCTGTATTAGCCTTTTTTCCTTGAGCAAAGTGAAATTATTACAGAGCTAGAATAGCTCATTCATTGTCTCCAAAAATCTCATCACCTTCTGTATTATTCCAAAGGTATTAATTTTTAAGTGCACATACCATCCAAAGTCTGAACTGTTAAACTGAAGGTAAGAATAAAATGTCTCCAAAGACCTTTGTAATGAGGTAAAAGACTTCCAGATTTTTTATCAACACTTCCAGCTCAAAGCAGCTCAACCCTCTGTTTCTCTGTACTAAAACAAATTGTGTACAATTAAAGTGAAAGATCTGGCATAGAACCATGTTTTAGAGCAAAATACTGGAATCCAAACTGTTCTACAACCAAATAATGTAGAGTATGGCACAAACCCATAAAGAAGTAGTCCACCACAGAAAGAAAGCAAGGAAATGGCTTCCTGCAGATGTAGCATGGGGAAGGCATGCCAGGTGTGTGATATGTGCTTGAAGCCTCCAGAGAAATTGTGCATGTCATCTTGTGATATCAGCACATTCTACCTTGGTATCAAGCCCTTTGCTTGCAATAGCTGCTATCTCAGAGCAGACTGCCTGTGACAATGATCATTTTGGCTCATTCTAGCAGACTAGCTGCAATTACTGGCATCAGCAGGTATCAGACTATTTCCAGTAAAGGTGTTTGGCTTCTGAGCTCTAATTTAGTTCCTGTCACTGAGATTAAAAAATACTATTTTTGTTTCCCGCAGCTTCTGGTGTGTATCAGACCCTAGCTTCAGCCAGGTATTTTAGGAATTCTAGGAGTTGTGTAGAACTGCACATTTAATCACAGCCTCCTGCCATAACTTTGGTGAATGATTTGTCCAAATATTAAAAAGACGATTATAGCTTATTGAATCAGAAGAGGACTCTCAGCAAAAGAAGCTGGCCAGCTATTTATACACTGAAATGCTCCAAACAGCAGTACTGGCCAAGTACCATCTGGTTTAGGGTTTTGGATGAAACATTAATTTTCAACTGGATTTCCAAACATCATGCCTTTGAGGGTTCATTTATAAACCACATGTGAAACAAGCTGTCAGCAGTCAATGAGCTGTCCTGGGTGAGTGTGCAGCACCAGAGTCTGCTCCCTCTTCTAGGACAACTGACTTCAGAGCTGACACAGAGACATTTAAAGACCATCAAGGCTAGAAAAGGCACAGAGCTCAGGCACATGTCATTTTAGTCAACCTGTAAGAGACCATCTTGTATTACCATCTATTGCTCCTTTTCTTCCCTCTAGTTTATTCCTTAACTGTTTTATTATCAATATTAATGTCTGAGTGATCAATCTTGTCACATTTACAGACAGTATTCCTAGTCTGAAAGCCAAGAAGGAACATCCTACTCTCCTGAAGAGGCTTCAGCCTTTACTGTTCAGAGGGTCAAGAACCACCATGTGAAAAAAAACAAAAATTAAAGAAAATCCAGGGTCAACACAGTATCCAGCTCAAGTGAGTTTTGCTACCTCCCAAACAAATGTGTGCTGGTTTAAATCAATGACCTCAGATGCTCCAGCATCCTGCCAAGGTTTAACTTCATAAACTTTGAGCATTGCCATTGTAGTACACAATGTTAACTACCTATTTAACATTTTTCAGATCACTTACATGTATAAATACACCATTATAGACTGCATTAATTAGCTCTGCTGAGGATTCTAATCCAAAAAAATTCTGCAAACACTAGAAGCAAAGAAACAAGAAATTTGCTGCAACTAAGCATGTTTTCAGGTGTTAGAGATTCATCATGGGAAAAGTGCAGCAGCTCAGACCCTAAGAAGAGCAGATGATGGGTCAGATGTATACAGGAACTAGAAAAGAGGTCAAACAGGATGGCACAGACAAAATCTAAGCATGGAATACAGGGGGAAGGGGAAGGGAGTGAAGGAGAGGGAGGTATCAAGCATCACATGCATGTGGTGGATATAGTAATGAACTTTAAGCTTATACATCTCATTCTTCCACAAGAGATTTTGGAGATTTTTGGTTTAAAAAATTAAGCCAAAGGCTGTTATTTTTATTTTTATTTTATGGATGAGGAAATCAAGGCACAGTGGGATGCTCAGGAACATTTGAAGTGGCAGCCAGAGAAAGTTCACTACCCCTTCAACATGTCTGAAATTGATCTGCTCTTGTTTAAAATCAAGCTATGTATTATTTTGTGATGCTAATCTAAGGAGGACATCTAGGAGGCTAAGCACTAGCTTCCTCCAATAGGAGCCAATCATGCGGAGGAAAAAGAAACATCCTTGGGTTTGAATAAAAGAAATCCAATATGCTGCAACAAAGGAAGAAATAGTTCTAAAATTTTGGGAAAGTGAGCTTTACAAACCTTTCTGACATTTCCCATTAAAAGTGGTAATAAATATAATACCTTCTATGAGGAATATCATTTCAGGCAAAGCAGTATATAATGCAGACATATTATGAAATATCTACTTCTTATACTTAATGCTTATGAGTCAGTCATTTCTAAAAAGATCCCCAGGCCTAATTCCTGTCCCAACCTGGAGGAAGTCCTCAATCTGCTTTCTTCCTTCTGTGCTTGCATTTACTTTCCATTATGGCAGCCTGGGGTCCCAGGGCTCCGTCTGGCCCCCCGGGCAGCCGCTGCCGTAGGTGTCCCGGCTAGCGCGGTGCTAATCAGCTCAGCCTTTCTGGGTTCCCCAGGCTGGCTCCCAGGTGCAGGCAACTTAGCCAGCAGCTCTGGAGTGATTTCAGCTCTGGTGAATTCAGCTCATAAGTGATTTCGTTCTGTGCTCGCAAGTGCCTCGGCAGATGCAGGGATGGAGAGAGGAGAAGTCTGTATGGAGTTCCGCAGCGGTGTCTTTTATTGGCAGCTCCTGCGAAGTCTGCCGAACTGGGCAGAGATGGGGTTTATGTAGGATACTGGGGTGTTGAAAATTGTCCAATGGCCAGGATTGAGGAGAATATGACCTATAGCCCTACAGAGAGATAACAAAGGTCTGAGGGTGGAAGAAAGGCTACTTTGGCCCAGTCATCATGACTATGCATTTTTTATCTTAGGCGAGTGACTGACAGGGAGACCTTGCAGGGCCTCTGCCTGCTACACTCCATGACTTTTTGAGCCTTGCAAAAAGCATTTTGTTAAAATTGCATAATCAGCTATTCCACCTTTAAAAGCTGATGGTCAGGAATGGGTTTTATGATTCCAGGGATTGTAAAACACCATAGCCTCCAGAGGGATCACTCTTTCATACCTTGTCTGTCACACATTACCATTTTCATCCTGGCACTGGAAAGCAAAGAGCATCTAGGGAACATCATCAAGGTCATCCAGGAAACAAAAGACAGAAGTGTGTCCAGGGTCAATTATGTAAAATATTGTTTAAATTATCTTACATAATATAAAATGCTCTAAAAAATTTTTGTTCTGCTTCCAGAAGCTCAGATAAGGTTTGAGAGAGTTAAATCTGCTTCCATACTCATATACTTGGACACTCAGCCCAGATACTGTGTGACAGACTTGACCTGGGACTCAGTGCAGGAGCTGGGGCAACTCTGCTCCAACCTTTGGTTAAATCTTTTATGATCCAAGCTATGCATGATAAGCTATGGATAGTTTACTAAGTTGTTTGTTTTTTTTTTTTTTTCAGTTATTTCTTCATAACTTGTCTTTGTTACTCAGCAGGCAACCATTTTGCATAGGCTAAATCTCACTCTATACTATAATGAATCCTAAATAGTTCAGGGGTGGGGGGTCTTCAGTAAAAAAATAGCATGATATATATTCAATCATAGCAAATAACTACAATGTTTATATATATATATATATATATATATATATATATATATAACTTTAGTGGTGGCTTCTGCTCATATGCTTCCAGGAGGAATAAATGACTGACTATATTTTTGCCACATATTGAGGAATATTAGTCAGTCTTAAGTCTTAACTGGAAAACATGAGTTGATGCCTAAGGGTTCCACACTATGGAAACCTGGGGCTTGTGCAGTACAGCCTTTATAGTGTATTTGGCTCCACTGCAGGAATACCTTTTATTCTAATCATCATTCAGCACTCCAAGGCAAAAGCCAGAGATCCTTCTCAGATGAGCATATAAATTTTCCACTGAAGTTCATTTATAATTAGTTTTTAACAGGAGTAATTTTTTTCAGCTACATTTTTTCTAATTTGTACTATAAATGGAAGTACTTTTCCATGTAAATTAACTTAACCCACCCAGAAAAACCCTTCTATTGACACTGTGCCATAGACTTTCCCTCTTAAATTGTTTGGGAAATTTAAAACCAAATAATGTTTAAATCAATAAAAAAATCAACAGAGAAATGAGCAAATAAAGAGCATCTAAAAATGGAACTAACTCCTCAGCCACTTTTTTTGCTCAATTTTTCTGACTCATCCCCTTGTTTTCATCCTTCATAGGCTTTTTCCACAAGCCTAATTCTTTAGCTCTTACTTTCACACCCAAAAGAGGAGAAATAGCAGTAATTGCCTTGGAAAGAACACAGCACTGCCTAAAACAGTGCAAACTCATCCTTCCTAATAATCAAAATATGGACCAGCATTAAACTATTCTGGTTCAGGTAGTGTAACATTTACTTACTAAATATTCCTGAACTGAGTTTTTTCTTGAAGCAATACTCAAATAAGCAGAAAATCCAAGCTGGCTTCCTTCTGCATCCTACTTATTGTCATATAAATCCCTCTCAGCAGATAGATGTCTATTTTGCTCTCCTAAATAACCTAAATACCATGATAGAGATTTCAAATGTTCAGATACTTCAGGCACTCATACAACCTATTCTTCAAGGAGAGAAAAACTGCAAGTCAGTACAGAATTCTTAGTAGGCCTACATATGTTCATTTATAACCTCTTAAAAAAAAAATTCATAATTAGACATTACTAGTACACTAAGTACCAAGTTTATGGTTCTGTGCAGTTCAATCTGCATGTGATAGCCTGGCAAACTACTGTCCAAGACCATTACATGGAAATATCAAAATAATTCCCTTATGCCCATTAATAACTATTTATGTGTTTCACTCATATTTTAATAAAATACAGGGTATCTGCATGGTATTCATTTTACAAGAAACAAAATGAAAATGATGTTATCTACCAAAATTACACCTCTTCAGAAGCTTATGATTTTGGTCAATGTATGTAAGGAGCCTCTGAGAAGGTCACACTCTGTCTTCCCTAGAGTATAAAACAGCAAATCAGTAAAAAAAGCCCAGTAACTCCATAAGCATTTTATATTCTTTTTGTGTACATAGGGTGGAGCTGTTACTGTGGTCTTTTAGGGATAATAAAAATCCTCAAGTATGAGACTCATTTATGATTAATTAGCCTCCCTACTATTGTTTTTTTGCTTGGTTTCCAGAACACAGCATTCAGTAGGAAATGGATGACTAGCTGCAAATATTGTAAATGCATGCTGGGGGAATATTTGAACATTTGTACAAATTTGTTTGAAGATTTTTATGCTGCTACCCATCTCCATACTGTCTGAGCACAAAATTCTCAAAAGAGAATTTTCATTTTACTGTGTTTGCAATTCTTCCTAAGTTTGTTTCCCATACAGATGAGGTTATTTAATTTCATTAATGCAAAAACTTGCAAAAAGTCAGTATTTAGCTTAAGCTAGCTAAAAACCATGTCAACTGCAAACTTTTAATTTTATATTAATTAATATAGTTACTAATCCTGCAGTCAGCACAGAGCTGAGTATTTGTAGTTCATGCAGGAATGTCATTATTCCCAAACAGCCAGCACAGTGGAACCTGAACATTAGTCTAAATCATGTTTATTGTTTATGCTTTTTAAAAATTATATATTTGTAAGATAGGTTATTAGGAACTAATCATTTACATAGCTGACAAACCAGGAATTTATAACAAACCACCAAAGATACTTTGTCTAGTTTTTGAGTCCTGATTGGATAATTCTTACTTTAACCAACACCCCAAAATTGCATGCCACTTCTTGGTTACAGTGAATTTAATGATGTTTATTGTCAAATTATTAAGCAGGGAAAATATTAATATAAGAGGTCAGTTACAAGGCACACGTAACTTCAAGATAACACGTAAGTTTCAAGATATGAAGCAATGAACTGAATGCCCATGTTGAACTACTCAGGGAAAATCAATAGCTTGTGCAAATATGTAAAAGTAACTTCAAATTAGAACTTTAAAGGCAGCTAAAATGTGTTTCAGCTGCCTCTGCACAAACCCACAGTGCTATTCTGGATCCCCTCAGATATCTGAGGCATCCATGAATGTTGGCAGATATAACCTGGGACCCAGGAGGAACTTGCATCCTTTTGATGGAGGCAGGTGGGAACACCCCTTGAAGGTCTAAATTAGTAAAAATGGTCTGTGTTAAGGCATCTTAGATAACAAGCAGCAGCAAAAAAATGCCAGTTTTTCAAGTCATTCATGAGAAAAAATATCAGTCTTTACCATAATAAAAATTCTTTTGGCAAATTCTAAACACAAAGTTAAATTTTAATATGTAAAAACTAGTCCAGTACTTCTCTTCTTGCCACAGTCAAAAATGCACGACTATGAGGAGAGTGTAACCTCTGTGATCTTTACATCTAATAATTTTTTTCTTCCTTTCATTGCAAACTGAAATAGAATCATACCTGAATTACTCAGACTACAAGTTAAGAGGGTATAATGTGTTGAGTAGTCACATTTTTAGAAACCATTCTTGAAAATGTGTATGCACATTAAATGACTGAAGAACATCTCTCTTAATGCTTCAATATATGCAAACTTCTGAAATTATTCTTCACAAGATCCTTTCAGGTTGGTACATTAGATCATGTCTTTTCTTTATGCAAATTAGTTATCACATCTGAAGTGCATTTTCAAATGGTTTGAAAGGTGACAGAGCACTAAGCTGTACTTAGCACAGAGGAGCAGCTCCAGGATGTGATACCACAAGAAATCACTGACCTAAGCAAATGCTGTGTGATGCAAAGATCAGTGTGCTAAATAGGTCCTTCCATTGGTGTGTAAAGGAAAGTGAAAGGAAATAGAGATGGGCTCCTGGAAGACCTTTGAGAAATCTGGAACTGTTTAAAGCATAAGCATTCAGGAGGGGAATTGCTACAGGAAGGTCTATAAAATGTACCAAATGTTATTGAGTAGTGTATATCACAATAAATGTGAGGCATACCCAGATGTGTGTAGGGGAATCTTTTCCAACCAATTCAAAGCCAAAGTCAATTATTTATTTATTTAGATTTGTTGGTTTAATATGGCTACTAAACAAAGACAGTACTCAGAACTGGATTGGAACTCACGTCCCAAAAAACTCAGTGCACAAAGAGCTTGAGGTGGGTCAAGTTCATTCATCCCTAAATGAAGAGAAATACTTTAGTGTTAATTTATAAAGGAAAAAGATCTCCTGCTCATTTACACAAGGGCTCTATTGCATTGACTAACTGTCACAGTAATGAAATTGCTACAGTACATAAAAACAGCCCCTCTGAAGACGGTGAGTTATATTCCCACTCCTGGGTTATTTCTCAGTAGTAAAGGACCTGTGCCAGCATCCTTTTGTTACAGCCTGAGTTAAATATAACTGCAGAAGGGATCCCATAAGGAAGGCTGTGGAGGGGAAGCAAGTCTTACAGAGGTCCTAATCATGGGTGCTCCAAGTCAGGGGTGGATGCTGCTCCATTTTGCCGCCTTCTGCTGCCCTGTCCTTTGACCATTTGGAACAGAGGGATTTCCTGCCTCTGAAGTAACATGCAGTGCATCTTCTTCTGCAGCTTTCCTTGGAGCTACCCTCCTGACAAATGATAGCTCCTTTTTCCAGTCAACTTCTGCTATTGGCTCTGCAACATCCTGCGGGAAGAAGTGAAGTATTTTTAACAAACTTTCACAACAGCTACAAAGGACAGTCAGGAAACAGAAAATTATCATGTTGATCTTGCTGCCCTGATTTAAACTCATTGCTACAAAGGCAGAATCCTGCCAGCTATAAAGGGCTTTGATTTCATTTTTTTCATGCACTTATCTTGACCTCATTTTGTAAAGTGCCAAGTGGATTTGTTCATTCATAACCCATTTTGATGCAGTAGATGGCAGCAGGAGGTGGTTTTGGGGTGGAGGGGTTAGTTTTAGTACATTTGATTAGTATAATAGGACATAATGTTCCATTCTATCCTTTTCTACTTTCAATATTTTAATTCATTCTATGAGAAAAAAATCAATGATAATCTGTCAAGGACTGCAATTATGTCTTAAATCAGGATGAAAAAAAGTGTGTGTGGATTTGTGAGCAAGGGGAATCATTTACATAATAACTCATGGTAATAATAACCCTCAGATATAGTCTTTGTACCCCATACTCTATCCTTTGGTTTTAATTTTAAGATGGCTGCTTCTTTCAGTGCAGTACACCTAAAAATATAGAAATTTTAATCCTGCATTTTTGGGCAGCTATCAGACAGCAAATGCTGGTACTACTTTGTGCTTAAAAATTTGCACTGCTATCAGCTGCCATCTGGCAAGGTCTCCCAAAGAGAGGGTGGTTGAAATCCTCCAGAGAAAACCCATGCTTATGACTAATGGTGGTTTTTCTAGGCTTATGTTGTCTTCGTCAATTGGAACCATTAGTCTGTGGTGGATTCTGGTAATGAACACAAAAATTAGAGGGTTTGGGGTTTTTTCCTACCTGCTAATACTGTTATCCAAATATTAAACTTTTAGAGAGGCATAAATAAAAAACATATTTTAATATGAAAAATGCAAATGCTTCAAAATCAAATGTTTTACTTTAATAAGACAAAAATTTTATTTGTAAACCAAAATATGTTTTAAAATAGATTTTCTCTTTTTAAATTTGGCAACTGTATCAGGTGTCAAATGAGAAATTAAAAGTGAAAGTGAAATTTAGAATAATTTTTAAAATTTAGAGAAATGTAAAAAATTATGCATCAAGATCTACAAGTTCTAGATGCAACTAAAAATGAAAGTGTTTTATAGTTTTCCATTTTTGGAAAGGTCCCACCTAAAAGCTTTTTTTTGGTCTACCTTAAAAACAATTTATCTCACAAAGTTCAAAATGCTTTTTTTCCCCCTCCTTTTTAGTATATAACATCCAGTTTGACAGGAGAAAAATAAGAAATTAGATTTCGTTCATTCCTTTGCCTTTCCAAATACTGAAGACAGGATGGTCCTTGGTAGCCCTTTCAATGGTGGGAATGCATCCACTTGGAAAATAAGGGAAAGTATAAAGTTAGTGATTTATGCAAATGCTTTCCTTAAAATGAGGGTGCCTTATATCTCATAAGAATCACCACAATGGCTTTTTTTGTTTGCCTCAAAATTTCATCCTATTTTCTAAAGTCCTATTCAAGGGCTACCACATCCCTCAGCCTTCATCTTCATGCACGGTTGGACTCCATGAGCTCACAGGCCTCTTCCAACACAACGATTCTATGGTTCTGCGATCCAAAGGACCATGTCTGGCTCATTCTGAACATGAGTGAAGAGAAAGTTCTCCCCAGTGCAGTGTCTTGGCATCAGAGGATGCCAAAAATAGTGCTTATAAAGCCCATTTGACCTGGAATAGCTGTTGTCTTTAAAGAAAAGACAACTAGAAATTATGGTCTTATGGCATAGTAGAAATTTTTCTTTTTCAGCTGGACAGACTATTTGCCTCTCTAACGTAAATTGGACTCTAGACTTCAGCCTAGATTTTGACAGGTAGCGTTATTTTATGGGACTTTCCACAGCTCTGCTGAAAAGGCTGCTCAATATTCTGAGTAACCAACCCTGCCTTCTGACAGCTCAAAAATTCACCACTTCAGTTTATGTTAAAATAATTTTTGCAATGGTAATCATGAGCACTGAGGAAAATTAGTTTTATCATTAAATAATCACACCCTTGAGAGGCTGTGGGCACACAGCTGGTGCTCAGCTGGCTTCAAATAGCTGAAATGTAACTATTGCAGAGAAACCATACCTCTTGTCTTTGAGTATAAATTAAAACTAAAATAGTAACCATTTATTTTCAGATTTATTTTTGTATATGTGCAAAGCTACATGCCCATACTAACTAAACATGGAAGAAAGTAGTCTATATCCCTGTATTAATACATGATGCCAATAACACAAGAGCAGATTAACCTATGTCATTTAAATGTTTTGGGGTTTGCTTTTCTCTGTTTAGTGAGAAGAGAGGAAAACTGATGTCTGCAATATTCTTACAAACAAACAAACAAACAAAAAAACCTGTGTGTCCTTTGTGTCAGGATTAGATGCCCAGCAGAGCACCACGTGTCACACCCCACGCTTTGCACAGCAATGAGAGATTTAACTGCTGGCATCTGTACCTGAGACAACTCAGCAGTCCCAGAGCTCAGTCAAGAAAGGAAACTTCCCAGAGCAGCTCCCTGCAGCCAGGATGGTGAGTGAGAAATGGCTGTGCCATAGAAGCTGTGCTGCCCCTCTGAAGCTCCATCACAGCTCTGGGAGAAGTAGGCCCCTTTCTCTGAACACTTCTGTGTCCTGCAAGAAACCTCCTCCTGTCTCTGTCCCCTGCAATATTTCTCCATTCACCAGGATCTTCCCAGCTATAGGGTCAGGTGTCCAGCCCTCGGGAGCAGAGGGCTCTGGAGATGTGCTGCTTGTCAGGCTAGAAAAGTCCATTCTGCCTCCTAAGGTGTAGGTAATGGGGCAGTCTCTTTCCCCTGGAATCTGTACCCTACACAGTGCACACTTTGCTTCATGGACCCCCTGGTTTGTCCTGGGGGGCCCTATTTATTACTGTGTTTAAAGAGAGACTACTGTGGGCCACCAGAGGTGGGTAACGATGAGGAGAAGGTGACTATTCTTAGCTTCATAGTAATTTTAGTTTCTTAAACTTAACTAAATTTTCAGGAAGGTTTATATATATACATATGTATATATATACATTGAAAATGAACACTGGAAGTTCACATTCCAGAAGCAAATAGGCAATGGGAAAGTCCTGGTTAACAGTCCAAATGATCCACAGGATTTGTGCAGCTCTGCTGGCAGTCCTGTTCAGCCTGCTGAAGTTTATCTTTTCCAATATAGAACAAGTCAGTATTGTTAATAATATGCCTGTTCTGAAATTGCAACAAGACCACTGAGGGGAATTTGATTTATCAAGAGATAATCATCTGGAGGGGAATAAAGACACCTGTCTGCCCTCTGCTGTCAAAATTTAATATAATCAATATCCTCCCCCTACCTGACATAATGCTTACTTAGTAATTTAATTACCCAGATAATCTTCACACAAAGTTTATGTTTTTACCTCTAACTGGATGCCTAATAGAGCTTGCACTACTGTTTTTCATAAACACCCCAAAGCAGCACTCTCTTTGCACTGTAAAGATCCAGCAGAGGCACAGTGCCATGTATTGCTTAACTGTGGAAACATCTGAAATAGAGATTTTTGGAGTTCACTTGAGTTAACAAAATGAATTAAGCATTTAAATTTTAGCTTGCAAAATTATGTGTTGAATTTTAACCTTTTACTTAAAGAAACCTCTGCCATAGTACAAAGGCCATAGGAAATGCAAATTTCTGAAGCTTCTCGCAAAAAGAACAATACCAGAGGAGGCAAAGAACCCAGATAAAGAGGCTCCTCTGTCTCCAAGCCTATCAAGACTGGCAGACATACTCAGATAAGCACCAAAAGACCAAAAGCGCACGCGCAAAAGAGAAAAGTCAAAAGTTCAATCATGAGGAAGACCACAATCTTCAGCCTCAGAAGACCACTGAGAGACCCCTGCAGGACCACCACAGCAAACCATGCAGGCCCAGAAGGGTGTGGACCTATTTAGCATGAGAGGCAGGGCCAGGGGTTGAATATGCATGGAAAGGTTGTGTAATGTATTGCATATGGAACATCTTTGGAAATACAGGTGTGGCTCAGACTGAGGCTCAGGGCACAAGTTTTCAGAGAGCTATCTCACTTGTGCCAGGTGCCAACAATACATACCTACTTCATAACTACCCCAGGTTGTAGAGTCTTTTTATTTATTCTGCATATCGCTTCACATCCACCTCACCTCAAAATGGCTCTGATCAAGAAGCACTGCCTAGCTCTTCATTTAGGTTGTGATCAGCAAGATATTTAGACTCATGCCCGATATCCAAGCCTTTGAAAAGTCCTACAGATCCTCCCCTAGTGGGTTAATAAAGATTAACTCAGTGCTCCAGAGATACACTCAGAGCTCTCAACTGCTGAATTCGGACTTTGTTTTCTTAAGGTTCTGCCTTTTGGATGAGTAACGTTACGAGTTGTTGCTGGGTGAGGGTGTTTCTCTGGCTATTCATCAGTGAAATGAGGACCTGCAGGTGTTCCTTATGCCAGGGATATACATCTTAATGTCTTGTCATTGAAAATAATAAAAACAAAATCTCAATTGCAGCATTTAGATCCTGATCCTCTTATACTCTCATTTCTGCCAGTGTGTCAAAATCTGACCCTTTAAAAGGAACAAGTGTGTTAACAGAAAACAGTGTTGGACTGATGAACAAATCAATTGTATTCAAAAATTTCCCAAATCAACATAAAAATTGCTTGCAAACTGATAATTTTTCCAGTCACATTTCTGGAACAACAAGTTTTTGCAGTGTAAATTGCTTATTTGCTTCCTCTGCTACATTAGAACATAAGCTGCTCTTTTTTTGCAGTGTCGTGGCCATTACCTTCAAACAAAAGACTGCTTTTGCACAATATCAATTTGTATGCTAATAATATTGCTTGCAATTGTACCTCTGCTAACACACAAGACCAGGTTATAGCCAATTCCCATTTCTTCTCTTCTAAGATACTTGAAGAGTGATAGTTTTAAAGATTATGGACTCTCTTCTCATTTCCTCTTCTCAGCATTACCAAAGGCTATTACCTAGCTGCTTCATCTCATATTAAAAACTGTTCAAAAACCTCAGAGACTCCTTGCACATACTCATGACTTTTGCATGAGCAAAAATTGTGTTTGCTTTAGGCAAACATATGTTTCCTGTTTATTAGTGCAAGCTTTTAGCACATTTGCTTCATCTTGAATAAAATGCTGACATACTTTTTTTACAGTTCAACCCATTAGCAACCCCAAGTGATGGGGCTTCTTTCTTTGGTTGAGGCAGGATAGCCCAGAAAATACCTTGGATGCTTTCATGGATAAACCATGGGAAGCTGTCCAAACTTTACTCTGGGTACAAGTATCCCAGCACTGTCCTGGAAATTGCAACACTATGTCTGTTCTCTACAGGAAGAATCTATTTCAGAAGATGAAGAGCTAATGAAAGGATCTGTTTAAATAGGAACTTGAATTATAATTCCTTTGAACATGAGATGTAAAGCTGGAAGGTGTTGTGGAGCTAGAATTAACCTTTGGAATAGGGTTTCTAACAGTGTAATACTAGCCAAAATTCACCTGCAGAATCTTAGAAAACAGTTATATAGAATAAAATTTTCTCAGGAAGGTGAAATTGTTCTTGTACAATGTTGTGACATTGTAGAAGCTTTGGACAGTGTTCACAATGACAGCCTATAAATTAGTAAGAACTCAAATTATCTTTTTTCTGGATTATATTCCTCAGTTTCTACACTACCAGTGTTTCATGTGGAACTCCTTTGACTCTCTCTCATTTATCTGGCTTCACTTCTGTGGCAAAATCGTGCCCATTAGCCAAATTCCAGATTTAAAATATAAATGTACTTTCATAATAAAAAGTATTTTTATTTTTATATATATATATATATATATATATATGTATATAATTGAAGATTTCTCCCTTTCTGATTTCCACCAAGTTGTTGAACACTGAGCATTGACTTTGGCTGAATCTGCAGCTGTAAGATGCAAGAAACAGCCACACTGAGACACACAATGCTGAGGATCCAACATTCACAATACACTTGTTCTGCATCTTCTGCTTCAGAATATCTGTAACCCATGCTCACAGCCTGGATGGGTGTTAGTAGAAGGAGCACACAAGTCAGACCATCTGGCCTGTTTTGTCTGAAAGGAACCTATTTCTCTGAACCTGCTCTTAAATGTGTGAACAAAACCACACTAAATAGATCAGATTTGTTTCAAAAGCACACTCCAGATCCAAGTTTAAATTATAATGTGGACAGTCTTTGCAACCAAGATGTGGTTGGGTTTGTGGAGCTGGGCAGAATTCTAATGCTGTCCCTCTCGTTTTCTAGCCAGCAGTAAGTCATACATACTCCATGTCTGCTCCACTTATTTCATTTATCAGCCCTCCACTCAGCACAGTCTGAGTGAAATTTTATTTACTTGCTGAAGGACTTAAACATTTGGTTTGGAAAAAAAAGCATACTGGTACTAATCTATTACTTTTTGAGGAGGAATGAGATGCAAAGGAACTAGTAACAGAAAGCACAGTTACGAATATACAGAAAATTTTAAAATGTATAATATTTACATAGATTCCACTGCTGAACAGGAAATCATAAACAACTCTCCTCTTCATAAAACTGACAAAAAATTTTGGATTCATTTCTTCCAAGTAAAAAAACTGACTGAAAATACATTTCAACAGGAAACTTTGCATTCTTATCTAACACACCCCTGAAAAGCGTAAAAATAAAAGTTTTAGTGATCAAAGCCAAACACAAATTCTCATCTTTAAAATTCCCCCCAAATCCATTTGTAGTTAGCTGAAAAAAATGAAAACAATAAAACAATTAAAACTTTTAAAAAAGAGCCTCTGGGAGTTTTGCAGCTGTAATCACATAAAAAAGCTGTGATTAAGAAATTACATGTTTGAGGCTGAAAATGCAAATGCTTCATATTTGTCTGAATCATAACTTCAAATGACATTGCCGTGTTCTTGCTATTTTATGCAGTACTTATGTTACTGAGTCAGTTTTTCCTGTCTTTTTTCTTTCTCTAATTTTTAACAGCCTTTTATTTCCTGCTCTTGCTTTGTAAGGTAAAACTTTCATTGCTTTCTTCTGAAAGGAGACTGCAAGATGTTCTTAGTAATCAAGTGTAATGGGCCATGTTCTTTGAACACTTAGAGATGGAGCTAGCACAAAAAGAAATAAAAAACAATAGCAGAAAAGGCTGATCAGCCTCTGCCAAACAGTGTCTGAGTCAGCTGGGACCTGTGAAATACTCTCCAAAGCCACAATCAGCTATGTCCAAAGGAGGGCACACCAAGAACTAAAGCAAAGGGAGAACCTGCTTCCTCGGGTGGTCAAATATATTCAGATGAATCCTTTCATTTTCAGGAAATTGAAAGCAGAGTGAAACAACACAGTCAGAATTTTAACTTCTTTTCCCCTGCTTTTGTACCACAGTAGCAAAAATACATTCCCCAACTTATCCAGCCACCATGCTTGAAATCTAACCTCTAAGGTTTTGGCTCGTGTTTTAAGCACTGGATTCTTGACTCAGTAGGCCTCAAGATTCTCAGTGTTTATTTTCTTTGAGGAAAGTGATCCTTGGTCCTAAAAGTGAAGGTTTGTTTAGGAAACTTACTGTACAAATTCTCGTAAACAGAGTGGAAAAAACAAAAGCAGTAACTGCTAAATGCAGTCCTGCTCTCTGCTGAGCAGCAGAGCTCTTCCCTGACTCTTTCTGTGCTTGCCACTCCTTCCACATGCACTCCAGGTGAGAGCCATGGAGATCTGGTCCTTGAAGTCACCAACAATTTTGTTGGTCTCTTGCTTCTGTCTTTCTGGAACAGAAATCTAACTCATATTCTTGTTCTGCACTTAACTTTTGGATACAAACTCACATTTCTGGGAGGACTTTTTGATGTAAGATATCTTTCATGCCCTCGATTTATTTCTATCAAATGTTACAAAGCAATCTCAGTGTTTTGTCAACTGTAGATGGCACAAAACAAGCTCAGTAAAATATTGCTTTACTCAGGCATGATGAAAGACTGTGGTCCTCCACTTTTCCATTTACTGTCACAGACATCACATAAATGAGCAGTTAAAGGACATTCTGAGCAAGTCTGTCTTGGGACTTCAGAGATCATAAAAATAACACAGACTTCTTTAAGCATGGCCTTTTTTGCTTAATAACTTTTTTTTTCAATTTATAGATAATATACATGCCAAGTTTTAAAAAACAAGGCTGATAGGAATTTTTATAGCAATATGTATTTATTTATACATACACCTGTTACTTTGCAAACATAGATAAGGAGTATTCTGCAAGCATACCATGAAATTGGTGGGGCTAAGTTTACATTCTGGATCTATTTTGAATGCTGTCAGGGAAGTTCTGTGCTTTGTGAGCACATTGGCAGGCAAAAGTTTTTGGTTTTTTTTTTTTTTTTTTTAATTCTTATCACCTACAGCATTGATGTCTTTATTTTATTTCTCAGGGACATAAGTAGGAATTAAACCATGCTTCCTTGTTTTTGTGTCAAATATGAAATTATAACTCACGTCAGGGCCTGGCAAGATCATGAAACAGATTCCCCTGGAAGCTGTGCTCAGGCACACAAAAATAAAGAGGTGATTGATGACAGCAAACATGGCTTCACTTAGGACAAATCTTGCCTAAAAAAGCTGGTGACCCTGTATGACAGGGTCACAGCAGTGGTGGATGAGGGAAGAGTAACTGACATCATCTACCTGGACTTGTGCAAAGCATTTGACACTGTCCCACTCATCATCCTTGTCTCTAAACTGGAGAGACACGCTCTGATGGAGCACTTGGGGGAGCACTCAGTGGATGAAGAATGGACAGATGGTCACACCCAAAGATTTGTGACACTGATTTGATGTCCAAATAGAGACCAATGACACGTGGTGTTCCCCAGAGGACAGTATTAGGACCAGCAATTTTTAACATTTTAGTCAGGGATTTGGTGAGTGGGACCAAGGGCACCTTCAGCAAGTTTGCCAATGACACCAAGCTGTGTGGTTTGGTTGACATGCTGGAGGGCAGGGATGCCAGCCAGAGGGACCGTGGCAGCCTGGAGAGGTGGCTCTGTGCAAACCTACTGAAGGCCAAGTGGAAGGTCCTTCAGGAATGCAGGTCAGGGATCAGGCAGTGCAGCACAGCACTGGCTGCAGTTGCCTGTCAAGGCAAAAGATGCTCTTTGCAGGGTGTTGTGCTTGGAGCAGAGCTCCTTCCTTGGAGCATATCTCCCTGTGAACACAGTGAGGCTGCTGAGGGAACAGCACTGGCTTATGTCCTGTCACCTGGGGTGGGTGACTCCCACACCTCTCCAGCTCTCCCAATTATAGCTGAATTCCTACAGTTCTTGCTAGCACATATTTCTCTGTGCACACCATCCCACTGGTAATCAGAATTAGAGAGCACATATTACCTACGGGATGGGAAGATGCACATGATTAGAAGTGCTGAGCACCTCTGTGTCCCATGTCTCCAGCACAGAGACTGCAGTGAGTGAAAGTTTTTAATAAGCTGGACCTGAAATATCATAATTTCTGGAATATCAAGCTTAAAACGAGTTTATTTGTTGGGGTTAGCAGCTGGAGGAACCTTTTACTCTGTCTCTCTCAAGTTCTCTCTTCTAGCCTTAAGCTTATTGTTGTAATACTGAAGGATCATGATTACAGTCTCTGACACAGCCTTAGCCTCTAATCACCACCTAAAAATGCTGTGTGGCTAAAGAGGTGCAGGGTCAGTACAGTAGGCACAGACCTCACTGAAAGAACAAGATAATACAGAACATATTGCTTTTATTATACCTCTTATTAACTTGACTCAGCCACCTCCAGCTCCTTTTCCAAGACAAAATTTCCCATAGTTACAGGTTCCTCAAGTAATGTCAACCAGATGGCAAATTGTGTAAATACATGTTGGTGATTGAAACTTGTGAAAATTGGTCCTCAATATGAAGACTTCACATCACAGGAAATTAAAAAAAAAAAAAAATCCAGCCAAAGAATTCACAGAATCTGAATCTATTGGTTTCTTTCACTGAGTTTGTAGCTAATTAAGTGAATATAAGGCATACATGGGTCTTTGGTCTGAGGGCTAAAGAAATGTGCAATGTAGCTTTCTCTTTGAAAAATCATTTTAATCACTTTAATATTTAACACTGTATTTTTGAGGGCCATGTATGCTATGCAGTCAACCTCAATGATAAAGAATGAAGGTCAAGAAAGTAACTTTCTTGCTAAATATCAAAAAGAACTATATTAAAAGAGAAAGGTGAGGGGAAAAAAAAAGGAGTTCATAACTCTGAAAAGAGAAGGAAAGAACAAGGCTAAAAGAGTAACAGACTTTTCCCTTTTTTTGCAACCTCTATGTGTGTGTGTCTCTGTGTGCATATATATCTACCAAAAGACTTGTGAGGGAGCCACTGACACTTTTGAGACCATGGGATGAGTCCAGTGACAGAGGGGACAGAAAGATAAAACACACCAAAAAAATTGCATTGAAATTATCCAAGAGGACTGGGATAGAAGCCAGAAACAGACATAAATGACCTGAGAGAATGGATAAATATTGAAGAAAAATAGGATAATGTAAAAACAGGTTAGCATCAAATTAATTTGAAAATGTTTCAGAAGTAGAAAGGAGTTATTCCAAACCTCTCAAATCAATGGAAAAGTGATGGAGGCTCAGAGAAAGGAGAGAGAGAAAAATATTTAGAAATCATTCAGTCTCAGGAGATTTTCTCAGGTCATTCTGCTGAATATTTTGTTCTGTCTTACAGGTTAATGTTTTTTTGTTGGAGTTTTTTTTTTTTTTCCCCAAAAGTCTCTGTGCTGTTCTCTTTTCTGTTACAAACCTAAGCAAAGTTGTCTGACAGCAAGGCCTTCCCAGTGGATAGCAGACAGGAGGGCTGTGTGTACATGACGATGCAAATCTTGTACAGAACTGTGCTGTACAGTCCTTCCTCTGCACAGATGTGCAGGACACAGCACCAAAAGAAAGAGTAAATGCTAACCTTCCTTTCAGAAGGCCTTCGTGTCTATTGTCACCTGCAGTTTTATTAATGAGTGTAACTGGCTGTATTCAAACACAATGCTGTAAAATTTAATTGGGCAAACGTAGTGAACGTTAGCTGGAGCTGTTTCCAGTCACGTATAATTACATGAAGCTCATACTTCAATAATTAGCGTGGCAAAATGAAATTATTTTGCAATTAGAGAAGCTCTCATTTCACCTTTCCTGTCATGGATCCTCATTTAATTTAGATTTTTATTTACTGACAGTCCCACTCCATTAGATAAGGCATTCCCTCACCCACCAGGATATTTAAATAGAGGCAATATATCTGAGAAGACCTAAGAAAATGTGGTTTGTGCTGGGAATTTTGGCTCCAGTTTTTCTAATCAGTAGAAGAGCCAAGTGATAGAAGCAGCTGCCATTGGTGAAAAGCAGAATCCTTCTAAAGGCTGTCAAGGCCCACAGCACTCCCTGGCACTCACCAAGCTCTCGTCAGAATTTACTGCCTCCTTCTCACACCACAGCCAGGAACTCCTTACTCCTTTTTCCAGGGATTTAGGTGAAGACATAGGATAGTAGCTAACACTTCCTCAGACACCAGGAGCAGATACCTGCTGTATCATACTGAAAGACATGGAAATTTTGCTCTCTGCAGCTGCCCTGCGAGTCTCCCATTCGGTGGTCATTGGCTCCCTCTGGCTGAGCAGGAGCACACGGTGACTGTGGCACAGCTGACACAGCTACAACCACGGGTCCCTCCTCACCCCAGCTCTCAGGAGCATCTTCATCACCAGCATCCCTTCCACTGCCAGCATGTCACCACACTCAGTGATATGCTCCTGCCTTCCCAGCACTGCCACTGCTCTTCTGCCAGACTGGGAATTCTTTCCCAGACCTCTCTGACATTTCCAACCAGTATCTATTTTCCTGACCTATCTCTACAAAGCAACACAAGATAAATAACTGTTATATTTCATGCCAGCTAACATTTAACATTCTTCTTTCCTTCTCCAAGACATTAAACATAGAATTAGGAAGTCCAAATAACACTTGAAATATTTCCCAAGCAGGAGTGGAATTAGAACTTTGGAAATGGGATAAAACTATGCTCAGAATTTCTGAAAAAATAAAGATACTTAAAATCACAGAAACACTAAGTGATTTACTGCTCCATAGCCTAAAATCATTCTGGAAACACAGAAGGATAGTTGGTTTTATTTTATTTTATCTGTCCATGTATAAAAACTTCAGTGGACAAGCGTGGATGACATCAGCTGTTTATACGTAAAATCTTCCCTCCAAACTTGCACTACTCAAACCATGGAAATCAGCAACAGAGAAGGCAATATTCCTTCATTCCTCTGATCATAGAGCTCCATTTAAAAATCTCTTGGTAGTGAGTGAGCCAAATTAAAAACATTTACTCTCCTAGTACTCCCCTCAATCTTTATTGCTAAGAGGAATGATAAAGCATATAGAGATTTGGAGCTGGTTTTTTGATTGCTAAGAGAGTTAATATCATCATCGCATACATAAGGCCCTTCAATCAGACAGACACCAATTTGTAATTTCAACTCTTCATGAACTTTTTGAAATGAGAAGGGATTACCACTGCATTGAGGGTGCCTGCAACAGGAGATTTAGGGAAACAATGCTGCCAGATCTGGCAAAGGCATTTTGCTGAAGGAGAGCACAATGAAGAAGGAATAATCTCATCACCACAAATGTCTGTATTGGATGTATTCTCAGTGGATAATATGTGATTAATACGCATAATTTCCTTATTTCAGACAGTAGTATTTCATGGATAGTGACTGCACATCAATAGAGGCCAATAAAACATTATTATAGACAGTCCATCATCCCAGAAGGCATTAAAAACTGATAAAGCACTAATTGAAAGGTCTGTTTGTTATGAATTTGTACAACACTTACAAATGAAACCTTGAAATAAAGCATGACTTCCATCACAGGATGTTAATCACCATCAGAGTTAAGATCCAACAGAGATCTTCATAGCTCATAGTGCTTTGGTATTTTTATCTGCTGAAAGTCCTGAGTTTAATTTTAGTCTTGTCACAGAAAAGATACTACCAGTCACTATTGCGTGTTCATGGTGAATAAATCATATTATGCCTGGCAGAACTTCTGTAATTTCTTTACCGTAGCATTTAATACTGAATATAAAACACAGTTCTGTTGAGCTATCAAGTAGGACTTAATAGAACATTACTTCCTTTATTGAAAATTATTTATTTTGCTAATTGCTTTTCATTAAATTTTTATTACCAGTAAGGGAACACTACACTTTTCTAATAAAACAAAAGAAATCTTATTTTCCTGTCTTACTTTTTACTACGGTTTGGATCAATTCAAACAAGTCCCCTTTTCCTCTAACAAAGTTGAATTTGCATCTCCAAAACCAGTTGTGTAATGAGCCAATGAATAAACTGATGCAAGTCATGAGCAGATCAATGAGATTCTGATTCACAAAAAGTGCCAAAGTAAAATCAAGAAGAAAAAAGCTTTTTGTTGTGATGTACAAGTTTGTACAAGTTTGCTGCAATATTTCTGAAGTCAGCAAGCAATTGTTAATCAGCAGGCCAAGAACAGTTTTCAAAAATTGCTGTGCTCCAGAAACAATACTTCATTTCCTCCTATATTGGTCATGTCTCTGTTGCTGATATTACAAGATGGATTTTTTCATTTCAGTGCTTCATACAAGGAAGCACTTGGTGTATGGCTATACTAAAGGGCATTGAACAGAAAACTAACTGGCATCATTAGCGAGCAGGGCTAGCAGAAAATGTTTAGACCTAAATTACATTTGCAATTTGTCCAGTGTACTCTTGAATCTTCAGAACTGCATATATTGTTGTGAATTGTGAGAAAGTGACAGGCTACAGAAACTGGTATTCAGCCAGCCAGCTTTAAGACATAGGGTTTAGAAATTCTCAGCTACAGAGAAGTAGCTGAGGAGAAGTATGAGGAAAGGTAACACACTAACAGATCCACAGAAGACATGCATTCCCAATGAGGTAAGTCATGGCTGGGGCAAGTCATGGCCAGAAGTAGGAGTAGGTCTCACTTTTATCAAGTGATGAGAACTGGGATTTTCAGTCTTGCTGCCTGGAGTGTGTAGGCTTTTTTGTGACACTAGCTGTGGGAAATAGGCAAGGACAGCCTGTTCTGTGGGACCACACTTGGGCATCCTTCCTCTGAGCAACAGACAACCTCCTTTAACTTTTTCTTCTCTCATTTTTAGCTTCTGTAAAGAAGGCCCAATTCCAGCTGCTAGATGGAGAGCTGGTTTTGCTCCCACTGCTCTTCACCTGAGTCTTCAGGACATATGCATGTATTTTGGCAGAATTGTACTCCAGTTCACTTGTCCTCAGCAGGAAAAATGTCCATTTACACCATTCCACCTTCTGAGATACAGTTGCAAAAGTCCATACATCAGGAATGCTCTTCTCCAGCATGGGCATTTCTGCATATGCTACCCATGATTGCCAACCACAAGGTTTTCAAGAGAACCTCTCTGAGCCTGAAGGGGTGACAGAAAAGACAAGTTTCTCTGGGAACTTCTGTGTGTTATAAGTGTGTAAATCCCAATCTAGCAGGCAGAAATCTTTCAGTGAGTTTGTGAATGATCATGGTACTATGTGTGGCTTTTCTCTGAATCTGTTTGTGATTCACACCAAAACTGAAGTCTCTGAATTCCTTGGACTTTGCTCTAAGACAGCCTTCATTAATTAAGCAGCTAATGTGATTGTGCTACATGCTAAAGGTAGACAAGAAAAGTATGTTTTAACAATTAGAGTTGTCTGCTCTTCAAACAGAATTATCTCTGAAGGGGATTTACAAGTGAATTTGATTGCTTTCTATGTAAAATCAATAACCACAATCTAGTGCCTAATAGGCTTTCTGAAGTCTCTACTTCTTCTCTCTTTGAGAGTACAAGCAGGGGGATTTTTCCCCTGTAATTTTATTGGTAGTAGCTTGCTAGCTTCACAATCCAGTTATTTTTTTGCAATTTCTAATTCATTTGGCTCAAATTGGAGAT
The DNA here is from genome assembly GCF_024509145.1 of Vidua macroura. Taxonomy (NCBI): domain Eukaryota; kingdom Metazoa; phylum Chordata; class Aves; order Passeriformes; family Viduidae; genus Vidua; species Vidua macroura. Next base: position 12,875,014 of record NC_071572.1, read on the forward strand.
AGAGATGTCATTAAGATTGAGTGAACATTTCTTAAGAGCTAGATAAACAATTGCAGACTGATTAATAATTTCTGAGAAAAGTAAATAAACTGTGTTGTGAGAAAGAGATTGTTTCTTTCATTTCTATTCACATTAACAATTTAAAGTTTGCAAGTGATTAATGTTCCAGGAGATTAGTGAAAGCTCAGTAGTGTTCAGCAGTCTGTGGGTAAGTGCATTTTGATTTCTTTCTATGCTAGAAAATGTGTTTGTGAGAACATTCAGCAGTTCATTGTACATTTATACACTTACTACAGTTCTCACCAACTGTGCTCATAACTCTTATTCTCTTTGTCATTTGGGTTTATGGTTCCTTTTTTACCATTTCCTCTTTTATGATATTTTAGATGTGGCTTCTCAGGTGCATAAATATCTTAAAAGTAAATAGTAAAAATATGCCTTAATATGTAATATTTAACAATTGCCTTGAACTGTCAGAGCAATTACACTTTAATGTGCTTTACACCTGTGGGTTTTTAACAACAAACTTAGCTGAATACATTATCAATGAAAAGTCTGCTAGCATGTTTTAAACTGTTCTCTATTATGGTTTCTATTATAGCTCAGTGTACTCTAACTAGTCTAACCATTCAGGTGGATGTTGCTAGTTTGAATGTGAATTCTCCTAATACATCATAATTATAGAAGCACTAAATAATGTTTTGATCACCTACAGTGAAAATAATATATAGTATTCCTGATTTCTTGTTTCTTACATATTTAGTCACAATATATAATTATATTGAACAAAATAGATGCACATCTATTTCTGTTTATTGTATTTTAACTGAAAACTTGTAAGAGGACTGTGTTTGAACACTGCATGCAATGGCATAGCTAGAGTAAGGCAACTTTTTCTAATGGCAGTGGTAGTAAAATGTTATTAAACCATAAGCAGTGTTAAGAGCATGAAAAGACAGCTGGATCAAAAGTTAATGATTTTTTTTTGCATTATTCTAGTAGTATCCCAGTTTCCAAGATTTTCACGTGCACAATACCCTGTTTCAGAACATTTATCTTCAGTGTAGTGTCCCTTGAATAAAAATGTATTATTTATTAAAACCACTTTTCCCAATAATATATCCCACAGGGTTAATATTACTAACAGGTTGTAATTCTAGCTCATTTTCCTACAGGGTTCCATTTCAGAAAACCAGTCACACTTACCATGTGAGTAATTTTGAGCAAAATTTTCCCTACTGAAGCCTCATTCTTATGGTTTGAATCATTCTCCGAGGTGAACAAATTTACCACATCACAAAAAGCCTGATACAATCCCTTTTGTAACTTCTGAAAACTTCCATAGAGGAAATTTGAATTTATTTCTTTTTAAATTTTTAATTAAATACTGTAACACCAGGCCTCCTGAATATTACACACTGCTGTGCCAACTTGATTCCTTTATCTGTTTCCTCCTATTTTTCCTACATCAACATGAAAGTCCATTTATATATTTAAATGGATATAAACCAGTGTATTTTTTAGAATCAAATGACAGTGTTTACTTGAACTGATGTCACTTTCATTTTTCACATACATCTTTCCTTATCCCTAACTATGTTAAGAATATATTTCCATTCACATTTTTAGTATCCTGTATTTGAATGTAACAAATTTACTCTTTCTCACAACTTTTTACATGAAGAAAACAATCTTGTTTGATCCCTTACTCATTTTCTCCATGCTTTATAAAGCTTTGCTCGTCATAAAGAATTTCAAAATCTTATGCTGCACCATGGAGCAGATTTTATGTGTTTCTTGTCTTTTATTTTAAACAATTCCTTTCTTATCTAATCAGCACTTATTCTCATAGAAAATGTCCTTTCATGAAAAAAAAATCAAATTTGAACAATTTTGGGGATGATTTTTCTTTCTAGGGAGATGTGTATATATGTACAAATATACATATGTATGTGTCTTTGTGTTCATCTGTGTGTGTGTGTGTGTGTGTGTATGCATATGCACATAAAATACCTCAACTCAATCAGTTTCTAAACTTTTCTTTGTATAAGGTACTTTGTTTCAGGACTATTCAGGTAAATATGATCACAGAAACACAGAATAAACTGAGTTGAAAAGGACCCATCAGGATCATAAAATGCAAATCCCAGCCATGCACAAGACCATCCCCAAGAGTCTCCGTGTGCCCAAGAGCATTGTCCAAACACTTCTCACCTCTGTCAGGCTTGGTGCTGTGACCACTTTCCTGGGGAGCCTGTTCTAATGCCCAACCACCCTCTGGATGTTTAACCTGGGGATAGAAATTTTAGATTAAAAATTAACTCCTGTCCCAGTGTTGAAATTCCATGAGGGAATCTGGAATGGCCTATGACCGCAGAGAAAGGCAGACTCTCTGCATATATGGTGAGTGGTAACGCTCCATATTATGGATGAATTTGCATATTTTTCCATTTAGCTGAAATCACGTTGGGCTAAGGAAGCAACATCCTTTTGGCATAAACAAAGACTCCTTGAAGAGATTGCCAAGCCTCAAGTGCTTCAACTGAGATCCAAGTAAAGATTCTTTAACTGAAGCATCAGCAGTAAATTTTTAAATGTAGCTGAGCAGCCAGAGATAGGAGTCTACAGTTCTAAAAATATGTTTTACAGCTCTTGAAATAGTCTTTAAAAGTGTATATAACTATGACTTCATATATAAATACATGTGAATCTCTTACTGACAAATATAATTTCTGAAGTCAAAAGTTTTTTTTCATGAAGACATGAAGTGGGTTTGCTTCACCTGCACTTGTCATAGGAGAGATTTGACTACCAGAATATCAAATGGAAAGTCAGGCAGACCTGTTCAGAGCTGATTTAAAATACATACAATTAAATGGAAATCAAGAAGGCTTGAAGAGATGTAGAGGTGGGTTAAACCTGACCCTGAGAACTGAGCAATAGTAGCTATTAAGACAGCATTGGTGCTCAGAAGCAGCAAAGTCAGCAGATAAAATATGTGGAGTTAAACATTTGGTCTGATATCTTATTAAGCAATAAGTAAAAATAACTTTCCTTTTTTTTGTGTATAAAAATAGTTTGTTTTTTTTTTCTTTAATTGATTTTCTAAGAGTATGATCTGCAAGACTTCAAACTGAATCAAAGAAAAAATATGTTTATATTAATATGGATAAAGATAGAGATAATGTGGCATATACAGATGATGTGTTAGAAAGATAGAGAGAGGTTTAGGGATAGATAGAGGTAAAACCCTAATATAATATGCCACCACCAGCAGAGGCAAAGAAATCCTTATCCCCCCCTAATGATCAGATCACAGCATGTTCAGTTTTGGTCCCTGCTATACAAAAAAAGATGTGGACACAGCAGAGAGAGTCCAGGGAAAGGCCACAAAGACAACCAAAGGACAGGAAATGTTGTATGAGCAGAGGCTAAGAGACCTGGGTTTGCTCAGCCCTGAGAAAAGAAAGCCTAAGGGAAATCTTGTCACCATGCTCCAATACTTACAGGGTGGCCACAAAGGTGGAAACTTCTTCCTTTACACAGAGTCCCAGGGAAAAGGCAAAGGGTAATGGGTACCAGTCACTCCTGGGGTGATTTCTACTGGACATAACATGAAAAATTTTGCCAGTGAAAACAACCAGCCATTGGAATAATCTCCCCGAGGAAGTGGAGGATTCCCCAACACTGGATTCTTTTACAATTCAGTTAGATAGGGTGCCTACCCATCTTTCCAGACCATTCTTTTACTGAGAAATGTTGGACCAGAGGATCCTTGAGGCATTTTCCAGCTTGGTACTCTGATTCCACGATTCTATGATACATTTGTCCCAAGAAGCACTAAGATTAAGAGAGAGAAGCCCAACATGATGCCACACAAAGGCATAAGACTGGATTATTTTATGCTTCCACCATGGGAAAGACCAAATTCTGCTTCCCCAATGAAATTGCTTCCTCATTAGCACTATAGGTCAGACTGTGAGCCAATTTCTGTTTTTTACATGTGGGGAACAACTGAAAAGAAATAAGTACTTTATTATTCACTGCATTACAGTGAATGTTTTTCTTTTCCCTACTTTGTGAATAATTCTCATTAGAGATGAACAAGGGAGAGCCACGTATTTTGAACTGTAAATAAAAAGTGGCACTGTCTTTTGTGCAATTAATGATTGAACGCAAGGAAGAAAAAAAAAAAAAGGAGTAAAAAGAATTGAAAGAAAGTCAGGTATAGAGTGCCCTCTTTTGGGCAAAAGGGGGCAAGGACCTGAAAGAAGCCAAAGATGTTTTCTTAAATATTGCAGTCAGAATTTCACAGAACCTTGAAGGCAAATTCATGCTTTATTCATCTAAAAGCTAAAATGCTGACTACGATGAGCACCCCAGTTAGTTAGAGATCAGCTACTCACCAAATATCATCTTGTAAATTCAAACACAGTCATGCTACAGTACAGGAGGGGAATTATAAAAACAAGACCTGAGCAAGCACTGCAAAAATGAGAGAAAGGAAGGTCAGCAAAAGCAGAAGTAAAGCAACTGCCCTCAGCAGAGAACAGAATAACACAATGCCTTGGAAGTGTTAAAGAATTTTGTACTTAGATATATGCCACTATAACCTGTAAACACTTTTTCAAAGGTTTTAAACTTCAACATTACCAATTAGTTTGAGCTCTCCAGGATCTTGTCAAGCTTAAAGAGAGGAGTTATGTTTCATTGGTTGTGAAGACTGTCAAGGAAAGATTAAGCACTATGATCAAGATATTTGTCAAGGCAGCTGTCACATGTCCAATCCTTCTTCTGTCAGGATTAATTGAGAAAAGGTAGTCATTCCTCCCCATGGAGAGCTGAGCAAAAGTTGTGGAGACTCACAGCTGCCATGAGCTTATTTCCATGCACTCTGTTCCTGGTCAGTGGCTCGTGAGATAAGAAAAAGTTTCATCTTCTTGGTACCACATGGGTCTATCCCAGCATCCACGTGCTCCAGCAGGATGGGCTTTAAATAATTGCTTCTAATGGCATGGGTTCAGAAAGAGATATGTGTTACTAAAATACAGCACTAGCACTACTGTAAGACATTTGCTGCACTTGAAAGCTGTCCTTTTAACACTGGGTTTTTAACATGACCGATGAGTGAGGAAACAAAATAAACAGTTGAATAAACATAATACAGAATGAATATGTTAGAGTAAAATGGATCATGTTGGATTCAGAACCCTGATAGAGGTAAGGCTGCTCCATGTCCCATGGCTCAATTTAAAGTGAAGCTGAAGATGTATTCCCAGCAGGGACATGCACACACTGAACACACACACCCCACATACATACCTACATGCACAATTATATACACATAAATATATCCATATATACCTGTGTGTTTCTGTGTGTCAGTGGCTGGTTTCAGACAGTATGACAAGTAGCTATCCCTTGATCTCACCTTCCTCAGCTACTGGAACCTGGACATAAAAAACCCCAAAGTTGTGATCCCACTCCAGTTCCTAGTGCAAATCACCATGCACACATATACAAACACATACATAAACACAAACACAAAGAGCTGGCACTTCCCAGGTCCCAGTAGCCATTCTCCAGCTTTTAGAGATACACAGGCACTCTTGTACTCATAGTTGGCCCTTAGAGACCCCCTTGCTCCCAGGCCTCTTCACCTGCTCACCAGCTTGGTCTTCATTACTGTATGAAGTGTGACACACCACACTCATACAGCCAGGGCACCAGGGACACAGAGCTGCTCCAGGCCATGGTCTGACTGCAGTCGCTGCACTCACACCCCCATGCATGTACACAGCTTTGTACACACATATATGCACAGAACAAAGGGTCACTGACCCAGTTAGAAAGCAATTTAACGAGAAGACAGGACAGACTGCTGACCAGGCATGGGGTGTGGCCAGACATACAGGCTGACCAGCCCACAATTTACATACAACAAGCCCTTTTTTTTGCATAACCCTCAAACTTCCCATTTTGTTCCTCCCTGAATCATCTAAACATTTCCCTTTTTCTACCTTTGATTCCTCCCCCCAAATCTTGTGAGATGCCAAATTGCCTTTCCCCTGCATCACACTAAGGGTCTTGCCCCTGGGCAGTAGCCTTCTTAGTCCAAAAGGTGATTCAGAGCCCTGCTCCCATGGTAACAGACTTCACACCTGGACACTGGGGCTGAGCTTTGCTGGGGCAGCCCTGGGAGAGGCCCAGACAGGTGGTGGTCCCTAAGGAATCCTCAGTTCAGGTCCACTCCTACCTGCCACTGTGCCCCTGTGCTCCTCTGGGTTTGTGCAAGTGGGCCTAAGGTGGGCTGATGGCTCCTGGGCTGAGCCTGGCAGCAGCTGGGCAGGGCAGGGTGCTATCTGGGCTCCCCACACTGCTTTTCTCTCTAAACCTTTATCACATCCCTGACAGCACACAGATATGCTGCTCTTCAGAAACTGCAGCTGCTATTTTAGATAGCACTAGCACTGAAGACAGTGAAGTATTTGAGTGTGGACAGTTCCTTATGTGAATCCTGGCAGGGACCAAAAAATATCCTCTTACTGCTTCCAAACTCAGAATGGGACTAGACACAGTAAAACCAGTTAACAAGAAGGCAGAGACTTGTCTGAGTCCTTGCTATATCCTCAGAAATCTCTTTCTATGTCTTTTCCTCTACAGCTCTCTGTCCCTCTCCCAGTCCTCCACAGAGCTGTCACCAAGTATTGACAGCGTACAAAGTCACCAGTTTGCCAGGTGCCTGGGGCACACTGGCTCACCACCACCCAGTACAGAGCACCAGCACCTGTCCACCAGGGTCAGAGCACCATGTTAAGACAGCTCCAGTTTTGCCCCAGTGGAATAAGTAAACATGAAAGGCTGAGTAGCCTGGCTTAGCCTGCACTTAGCACGACTCATGTCTTGATTTACGCATGTGAGACATATGGGATGAAATGGGAAAATGCATCTGACAAAAAAGGGGCTGTTTCTCTTGCTCCACTCTGATTGACAGCCTGATCATTCCTCATTCAAAAAGGTGTCACTGAAACATTAAAATGCCACCTGCAGTATAACAAATGTATTTATGTGATCTCCTCTGACAAGCAAGTTTGTGCAGACTCATTCGCACCGAGCCAGCTCCTTCACTCTCTAAAGTGATTAGGAGTCAATAGACTTTAAGTGCTCATTCCTGGTAGTAGCTGTTCTGCATAATAATCTACTGCAGAAGAAAAAAACTAGGGACTGTTTGTAGCTTTCAAATGTTATTTACTAACAAAACAGTCATATTTTCTATAACAACTGCCACTTCATTGGGTGCATATGTTCTTGATTCAAAACTATGAAGCAGATTTAACTCAACACCATATGGTGCGATGTGAACTTATGTGGTTTTTTTACCATTTTAAAACAGCAGTTATATTGCAGAAAGTGGGTTTTATTCTCTGATGTGTCTTATGCTCAGAGAACATTCCACCCAACAGTTTTGAATCCCCTTCTTTCTCTTAGTTTGACTTCCAGATATAAACTTGTGCCTTTGCTGTGCCAGGCAAACCCTGTCAGAGGAATACTATTTGGAGGAGGAAAGAAGGGTACGGTTACCAAAACAACTGGGATGCGCAGAATTGTAGCAGCTTGTTTTGTAGTCATTCTTTTCCTGGTTTGTGCCCACAGCAAAATGACATCTGCACAAATGTAGTAAGCAGTCCCTATTTTCAGGATGTGCTAAACTAATAATTCAGTCCTAATGAATATGTCATTGGAATCTAGCAGCCTATTTAGATTGCTGCTTCCGCTATTACAGAGGAATTGAAAGCAGAAGTGATAAGACTTTAATTTGCAATGAATAAATATCATGTTAAGGGCATGGAAATGGCAGAGGGTTGGGGACTGTAGTGCGAATGTACAGATTTCCTCTGTTCTCTGAGAGCTCTGAAAACACAGATATAAATATCCTTTCTTCATTTATCATAAGGTTTATACTTGGTGTTGGCAAAAAATTAAAATATATTTTTAACATTTTCAGTTATTGATGTGCTAGATTAGTCTTGAGTATTATGCAGTGTGCCTGAAAAACGGCTGCTTTTGAAAGAATGAGCAAGCCAAGCAAACTGGAATAGCCAGAATGAAAATTAGTTGTAACTGGGAATCAGTACCTGCAGTCTTCATTCACCCTGTCTGCACTAATGACAGAATATATCACACACTAATGTGGTAATAAGGAGTGGGCCATTGTTTGCTCTCTTCATTTTTTGTAGATAGTCATGCACACTTTATGTTTCAAATTCTGCTATTGAAAACACAGTTTAATTAGCCCAGAAAACAATTTCCACAGCTTCACAATCCACTAGCCATCCTCAGACCACAATTTGGAAAAATCTTTTTTAAATCATTTATGATTAACTAAACAGTAAAGAGAAGAATAAGACAAATCTCTGGAGATCTGTGACTTAGGCGCAGGAGCACATTTCCTGGGTAAATATAATGTAAATATATATAAACATGAGACATATTTATGGGACATATGAGAGATAATCTCTCACCCAGAAGAGACTCCTTTCCCCCTGACACAGACAATGAGTGAGGTGGTATCAAATAACCTCCATGTCTTGGCCATACCCCCTCCCACTACTGCAAAAATTAACCCTGTACAGGCCAGAACCAGAAAATTGGCTAAGTCTATTCCATGGCCCTCAGAAAAAACTTATATTCAGAAATATTTATTCCATGGACACATGTTCTTGGTCACTTCTGTTATGCCCAGTCCAAGCACATTTTGGTCATAACTAAAATGTTAGAATACAGTCTTTGTTGCTTTTACTGTGAGTATGAAAGGCTGAGGTACAGAAGAGAGCAAAGACTGGAAAAAAAGAGAAATTAACTTATCTCTGGATGGGGTTAAAAAATGTCCCACATTGAAATGTCACAAAATTATAGCACTAAAGTCACTCATAAACAGAACACAAAGGTGTCATCCATCAGCGCAAGGCATTTAAGGTGCTTTATTTTTACTTCACTGCCCAAGCATCAAATCCAGGGTTTGTTCAGTCATTTCTAACAAGAATTTTACAAGATCTTATAGCTTTAAACAAACATTGCCAATAAATACCAAATTCATTTATGCAGAATTCATTTTTTCAATGTTTTTAATTTTTAAAAGGTCTCTTAACAAATTTCATCCTAAATTAAATTTCTGTAAAGTCAGATATGAATTATCTTCATGGGCATTTGTGCTGGAGAAGCAAAATGTAAGTACAGTACAGGCATCTGTCATTCAGACAGGGGTTACTTTCAGCTTGCCTCTGATCTAACCTCACATTGTTTTTAATGTTCAACTGTCACATCATAAAGGACTTGTATATAAGAGGGGGATTAGACAGAAAGGGCAAGTAGGACACAGGTAATTGACCAGATGTGAGAAGCTTGTCTGCTGAATTTAAAGAACTAAGAATAAAACATCACTGCTCTTCAGTGGAAATCTGGAAGGGGAAAGCAATAGACTGTGGTTTGAACAAAACAATCAGCTTTCCAGTGAAGGACACAGGGCTACTCTTTACTGATAAACCTTAAGAGGATTTTCTAAGATGATAGGCCTGACTGTGCCCTTCTGTGTTTAAGAAAAACATACAGGTACAGAAAATCAAGTGAATTAAGCCAGGGATATTTCTAGTTAGTATGCTGTTGTAGTACTTGTGGTAGCACATAGTAATAGTAGTAGTACTGATAGGACAAATACTGGCTGAGATGAAGAATACTTTTGCCCATTATGGAAAGAATAAATAGCTTTCCTAAGGAAATTTTTAACTATTTTGGAATTTCAAAATTCCTTTGAAATAATTAACTTCCCAGTATTTTTCTCTTCACTTTGAGCTTTTTTTCACTGGTTGGTCATTTTTTAATTTTGGTTGCAATATTTGACTGTATCGATATCTGCCTCACATACAGCTACTGCTGAATGTGGTGGAAGCTCTGTATGCAGAACTTTGGTATAAGCAAGCATGAAAACTTCCCTTGAGGGCCAGAAACCTTTATCCCTTACTGGGTTTAGCTCCATCATATATCTACATTGACTCCTAACTCAGGCAGAAAATAGGTCTTACAGTCACTGACTAAAATTTATCTGCATTTTTGAGGTTCCAAAGCCTTTGGTATTTTGAGAGACAAGGTCCTGCTTCACATATAGAACCATAGCTCACAGGTAAAGCTGTAATTATCTTGGAGACTGAGAGATGCTTCAGTAACCAGGGACATATGTGCAGAGATGTTACACTTTTATTTCTGAAATGTCATTTTGTGGGTGGTTGACTGAGTGGGGAGGCCTTGATTTAGAAGCAAATTTTAAAATGTCAGTCAAGGAGGCACTAGGTCTTTATAAAATGCCAGCCCCCCAGCTACTGAGATAAAGACCAAGTTCTGTTTGCTGGGCTATGTAAGTACAAAAGGAAGAAACAAGCAGGAGTGGGGTCTTTACCTCTGGAGACAAATGCACATGCAATGCTGTACAGTTGAGCATGTTCTGGCTTTTGAATATCTGTACTGTTGCCAAGACCTGTGCCAATGCCTTTCCATAAAACAGGTCCCTGCATATGGAGATCTTTAAAGCTACATGTAAATACAAGACATCGGTCAAACAGGAAACTGCAATTACTGTGACAATAAATGGGAAGCGTCATGTCTCCACTAAGCCTCTGTTACAGCAAAAGTAATTAGCAAAGCTGATTCCAATTTCTTTTCCCTCAGTACCATACCTGGACAGTTGAAGGAAACCACAAAGGAAATTAAGGCATGATTCACATCCTAAGCGCAGCCTGCTAATGCCATCTGAGATGTTCTAGGGTATGCTGGCCGGCCTTCAGCTGCTCAACCAGCAGTACATCTAGTTCCCTTCTTTCTTGAGTAATCTGTCAGCCCTATTCAGATGTCAGGGATGCCCTCTGGCCTCTCAGATAAGACTAAATGCCAATGTTTAGGCAGCTTAGCTGAGTCCTTCAGATTAAAATTTGGCAGCCATGATGTATTTCAAAAGATCACATATTTCCTCAAAGAAGAGAAACAAGAAGCAACCAACAGAAATACTTAACCCTGAAAAGGAACAGCTCACACTAAAAATAGTATATCCTAAAGCATTCAGTGCCAATCCAGCTCTCTTATAATGAAATTGAACAGATTTTTAATGGTCCTACCCACTTCTGAAAATCCCATGTTATATATATTCAAAACACCTCCCACACAAAATTCTACATCTATAAGCTGAAAAGCTATGCCAACCCCAAAAAAAGTTTGATCCAATCAGCCATGATCATAATCATGTGATCATGCCACATTTTTCACTATTTCACTATGAACATTGCAGTGCTGCTGACAACAGCTGAGTATCTTGGAGTCAGATTAATTTCAATGGCTATTTTTTACCATAGACTATAAAGGAATCCAAGATCTAAAGTTTATTGGAAGAAACAAAATAGCTGCACCTTTGCTGAGAATATTTATGTGTGTGTTCAATATGATCACATCTGAAATCACTCAAAAACAGAAAAGCAAAGAAAAAGATCATCAGCTGAGTTAAAGCTATGCTGCTTTTAATAATCGTTTTCAGAGAATGATTTTATCAGTAACAAAAATTGAATCAAGGGATTGGTACCATAAAACCTGTCAAATAAATGTAAAGAGGACATAAACCCCTAAAATAGCTCTCACATAAAATCTCACCATAAGATAAAATACAGCTTTTGGGCAAAAGGAGAGTCGCATCTCCAGCAAGTTCCATAAATAATTCACCGCTAGCTTGTAAACAATAGAAAAGCACAGTATGAATGCCAAAGAGGGTCTTTATATGTCATAAAGCCACTCAAAAGTGCACTTGCTGCAGCAAGTCTGACTGTGAGCTTTGATGTGCTGGAAAAGAAACTGCTATGCTGAGGTCATCAGTTAGTAGAAAACAATTTCCCTCATACAGAGAAGCAGACTTACTGCTGTGCTTCTGACACAGACAGATTGGATTCAAAAAAACCCCAAGACTGTATAATGTGGGCTTGCAGGGGGAAGGAAATCTTCTACATACCTTCTAAATGACCAAAGGTGAAAGAAAAGATGTCATCTTCCTTTAATGGCTATCAAAAGTTAACATGATAGTGTGGTGAGGTTTACACACTGGTGCAGTCACACTTAAATATGCAACTAGTTTGATTTGTGTCCTCTTTCTTAAGTAAACTGCTTCCATGGAGAACTTAAGCTGCTCTATTTGTTATGTGACAGGCTAAATAATTCAAGTGGCACAGATCTGGAGTTCATTTCTTATCAAGGGTATGTTTTAAAAGGTAACTGTTTTCCATTTGAAAAATCTTAACACAAGAGGAAAGCCAATGCTCCTGCAATAATATTCCTCTCATTTCTAGACTGATACAGAAAGTGAATGAAAAAATTCAGTTTCCTGATAAAAGGCTATATAAATATTGAATGTGTGTACCCACACTTTTAAGACCAGCCCTCTGAAGTGATCAGCACATCTGAAACCATAACAATTACAGTAAAAATATCAGAAGAGAGAGGATGGGCACTAAGTGCCCATGAAATACAAGCTTTAAAATTCTAGTGAAGAAGAGAACAATGTGATATATAGCAATTCAAGAGCATGTGATTCAAGGAGCACAATTATGTGACAGAAAAGGAATAGGTAGAAGATTATTTCTATGGTACAACTCCTGACTTCTTCAAAAGTCCTCTGCAAACCTTTGAATTTCATCTGCAATTGCTCTGACCTATTCCACCCCTCAAAATCTTGTGATTTGTGCTTTTTTTATATGGAAAGTCTTTCCAAAGTGAGATTTGGGTTTTTTTCTTTGTGTAACTTTTAAATGTATTCAGAGCTAGTTCAGATTTTTGTTTGTCCATAATTGAGAAACGCATTCTCTGGCAAAGAAATTACCTTTACGAAGGGAAGGAAGAAAGAAATATTCTAATTTTGAGCAGTACAGGCAAATGTGTGGGCATCAGAGGAAGAGACACAAACAATCATTTGCTTAGTGTCATTTGGATTAATCACCAGGTTGATATTTTAATAGAGTGATTGCAGGCAAAGCTCCAAACTTAAGGACCTTTTAAAAGGATGTATTATATTAATGGATTTTAATAATGAGCACTCTTCCAATGGGTCTCAAGAGCTTGTTTAACTCATATATTGCAATCCAGAAAAAAAAAATGAAAGTAAATTTTTGATTCTGTCATAGGACTGAATGTGACTAGGAAAGATCTCAATCCAGAACAGCACCATTTTCCCAGAAGTATCATCATTTTGAATTCAAATCAAACCATATCTAAATCTTTCTAGAACCTCAAACTTTTTTGTTGTCAGCTTGCTTATTTTATTTCTGACATGAAAAGTAATTAAGCCATAGAGAAAATGCAAAAATAGCAAAAACCACAACAAAGTTTTATAGTGCTTATTTGAGCCAAGCAAAATGTGAAAATCCATTGTCAAAACATACAACCAGTACTGAGCTGCCCACCTATAATCACTGCATTTTGTATTTATAGCTTGTAGTCCCCTCACTAATCTGATCCATCTTCAACTATAATAACTCCCTTATAAAAAAAATTGTGTTGATTTGCAAAGGAAAGGTTCTTTGTTGCCAAGATATAGACAGAGCAGCTCAGCAAGCTGGCTGTCTGCTCTCTTAGTTTCCCTTGGGTCCCCAAACTAGATGGATTTCTCCCAGCTCAGACCTTGCAAGGAAAAGGAAAGAACGTGCCTATTGACAGGAGGGTGTTTGCTCAGCTGTGATGTCAGCAGGAGCACATAACACAAAAATAAACAAGGAAACTTTTAAATTTTAAGAGAAGCCACATTCAGCCAGTTTCTAGAAAGTCCCATTCCCTATGCATCACTCTTCTTTAGCTGCACATCTGAGATCAGTGATGCTGCATGTGAGCTGGTGAGCACTGGAAGGGAACCTGGAGCTCATTCCTTCTGGATTCTGTTGCTTACTAGTTGGTGTGTTCAGTCTCACTTTTGCCTTTCACTGAAGAGAATAAGGAAGCCAAAACAGTCAGACCTCCTGTGGTCACAAGGAAAAACCTGTGTCCTTTGTTCTGAAGTCTCTGCTCCAAGATCTGATATGTCATCTAACATGACACATCATAGTCTCCAAACTTCTCTCTCTCCCAATCCCCCTCCAAAAACCACATGCCTAAATGGCAGTAAATTTCCTTTTAAAAGCACTGTTTATTGTGTTCATTGTTTGCTGCCACTGAAGCAGCCTGCACTGTAACACTTGATGGCAAGAGATCCATCCCGAGAGTCTTCAAATATGAAAGGTTCTAGTTGCCCTTGCCAATGGGACACCCAAGCTCCACCTCTGCTTTACAGATATCCTTCAGGCTGTCTATATCTACCCAGGCCTATCCATAGGGCAGAGCCCAAACACATTCCTGTGAAATTAGTGCCTGTAATGCACTGCAGCCTCTTGTGAGATAAAAGAAATTCCTTGGACTTCTCTGTGCCAGTGTGAATAGACTTACAGCCCGATAGAGACTTAATATCAATCCTTCTAGGAAAATGAGTTTAACATTCACCCAGTCTAGTAAAGCTTGGTTCCTAGCACTTATTCACTAAGCTATTTCTTTCCTTCTAGAGTTCAACTAGTGGAAAGCAGGGTCTCATTAAAGCTTGAAGAAGACTCATAGAGTCCTGTGCTTGATGAAATGCAAGAGGAAAAATAGGTCACAAGCCAGAGTTTTAACAGTATGCCCTCTAATTTATTCAGCTCCATCCCAGTTTAAAGGGAGCCCTGCCTCACTGCATTATCCACTCACACCTACCACATGTCACTGTCACATTCCCATCTGCAGAGCCCAAAACCAGCTAGTCCAGCAGAAGTTAACAGCCCTCGGGAACAGGCCTTGCTCCACCCGTCAGTGCAAGACTGGAAGCCAAACACAGCTAGAAACAGACTGGAAATGTTATTTCATGGCTGAAGGGTCAGTTAAGGAAAGTGATTGAGTTTGCATTTCTCTGAGAAAGTGCCTCTTCTGGAGCATTCTGTTATTTTCTCTGTGCCTCACAGTAACTCAAAGAGAAAAGCTCCAAATTTTTAACTAACAGAGATCAGCCAGTCAGTTATAATCAGTGTAAGCTTTCCTACAAAGTGTTGTCTGCACCTAGTCCCATCTGTGGCTGGCACCAAAGGGACCCAAAAAAAAAAAAAAATCAGAGCAGCTGAACTAACTCTTTATTAAATCTAGCCTCTTAAAAATCCATTACCTCCTCAATGTTGCAAAATTACTAACATTTGCATTTGCTGATTTAATCGGTCGTAAAATTACTACTTCTGTAACACAGGCAAGAAAAAAAGCAAAAGTGGTCCTCTGATGAGGTTCAGGTGAAATTCTTCAGCAACAGGGCTCTGCCTTGACTTCATTTGCAATACTGTGAATATTAATGTTCAAAGATGAACGCAGGCTACAAATTGCTAATATAAAGGCAATAAAGTTATTTGGGGGAATTAAAAGCCTATTTTATTAGACGACAATTTGAAAAAAAAAAAGGTGGTGTTTTAGACAATTTTATAAAGTTTGGAAGTATATTTGTTTTGTGCTTTTTAAGTACATGATTTAAGGTAAACCATAAGTGGAGCTCTTTAAAACAAAGGTCTCCGTAGGTGCATGAATTAATGAGTATAAACTGAGCATTGACATTTATCCAACAACTCCATTCAGATAAGGCTCTATTCTTCAGCAAAGTGAGAGAATTTCTTGAAGAATAATGAGTTTCAGCAAAACTGGAGTTTTCATCTGGGGAGTGATGAGATGGAGGAAGAATGTTACCTAGTGTGGCTATCTGCAGTGGTAATGTTCTGAACTCTGAGACACAGGAGGCCGTTTCCCACCATAACTCATTTTTTCTCTGGATGATCAACCACTTCCAAAATATTAACAGGCATTGGGGGTGAACTTACAGGGGTGTCTACAGGGTGGATAGCAATATCAGAGAAGCTCTGTATTACTGATGGCTTCATATAAACCATGAGTAATTATCACCTTTGACTCAGAGAAAAACAATAAGCCATTATTTTGCTTGACAAATATCTCTTTAACACAGCTCTGTATTCTCATTCAGAGTCAAAGATGCCAGTAAAAGTGGGTATATATATATCCTCATCCTAAAATGAATGCTTTATGTGACCTAGTTGTAGGAAAAATAAATCAAAGCTTTTACTGATATATGTTGAATGCTGTGTGCCTTACTATATACAAGACATATACATAAATTCAAATGTGTAGTAGGAAATGCCACCTCGTGAAAATTTCAGTTTGCGCTGGGGAATAATGCAGTTTAGAGACAAGATGTAGTGGCTTAATATCTGGAACAGATCTATATAAGAAAGCTTCATAATAAGGATTTATTTTTGCATTTATTCATCAGACGGATAATAGGTGGATTCCTTTTCCCCTGTCAAATGCACTCGGTGCAGAAAAGGACAGGACATTCTAGTAGTTTATTTTACATTAATTTTGATAATGTAGCTTAAATAAAGATACAAAACTCTAAATAATACTGTCAGCAGGCAGCCCTCCTCAAAGGTAACCCCATGTACTGTAATAGTTTCAAGGGCATGTTCCGCCAACACTTTGAGGACTTCCACCATATCATTTCTGAAGAAGCTTCCTCCTCCTTGCATGTCTGCCCTGTGCATCACTAAAACCTCTCCTCAGTAGCACCATCAGAAGTAAATGTTTCAGGATAAGGACCTGCTGTGGGCAAAGCAGTTTCAGCTTGGGGAATTGCACTTAATGTAATTTATTGCCAATTAACATCAATTTTTAATTACTGATTTGAGTATTAAGAAAAACAATTAAACAAACACTGAGGAAAAAAAAATCTCTCATTCCCATCTCTCTTTTCAGTTTCAGACCAATGGCTCTTTTCCTGCCTTCCCTTGTCCTCACAGCCCATGGTGCTGGCCCCATTGCTGCCTTTGGAGAGACAGTGGGTTGCCCAGGAAACTGCTGGCCCTACACAGACATTTCCTACTACTCCTCCCTCCTCTCTCGTCCTAGAATCATTGAAGAATCACAGAATGGTTTGAGTTGGAAGGAACCTTAAAGATCATCTAGTTCCAACCTCCCTGTCAGGGGCAAGAGCAGCCTTCACTGGATCAGGTCCATCTAGCCTGGGATGGGATATCCACAAGTGCTCTGGGCAACCTGTTCCAGTGTCTCACCATGCTCACAGTAAAGAATTTCCTCCCAATATCTCATCTAAACCTGCCCTCTTTCAGTTTAAAGAAATTTCTCCTTGTCCTATCCCTACATACCTTTGTAAAAAGTCCCTCTCCAGCATTTTTGTACCCCCCTTCAGCTACTGAAAGGCCTCAGTAAAGTCTCCCCTGAGCTTTCTCTTCTCCCAGCTTAGCAACCCCAAATCCCCTGCTCTGGTTTCTCACTGTTCTTCTGCCCCAGCATGGGTCCCATTGGGCTGCAGTCCCTCAGGGATGTCCCTGACCCTGTGTGCTCACAGCCACAGTCCCCCAGAGTGTCCCAGCTTCAGTGAGGGTTTCTCAGGGGACTCTCCTCCTTCCAGTGGTATCTCCAGCCATGTTCCCAGCACTGGCTCCTCCACCCACCTGCCCCATTTGTCCTTCCCAACTCATGCCTGTCTCTCATTCCCATGGTCCTGTGGGCTCTTTGGCAGACACAGACCCCCCACCCCAACACTCCTCTGCTTAGAGATACCATGTCTCTCACATGACTGGCTCTGAGAAGAAGATTCCAAAAGTGCTTTACTCAAAGTTTTGGTTTTCCACTCAACAGGCGAAGCATATTTTTTAAATAGTTTTGCACAGTTCAGGATCTTCAGGCAAGAAAACGTGTTTTGATAATCCTGCTCTCCTTTTCATCATTCTGTTTGCTATTTTTGCATATGGCCTTCAGCAAAGTACATACATTTCCTAGCTATTCCTCAGAACTGTTCTTCTGTATTTCAGTTCATAAAATTTGATGGGTTGAGATCATCTTGTTTTATTTTGCATTTTGTATAGGTAGTCTAGATACCATTTTATAAACAGATGTTTTGATGACATTGCAAAATATCTGCAAAAGTACCAAGAATGCAATAAAAGAAATTGCATCCTTGTTGCATTACATTGTGTTAAAACAGGTTAAATATCGTCACATTAGTCTTGACTCTTTCAGATGATGAATTCTTGGTTCAGCCTTGTGTTTACATATTGTTTATTCCCTGGTATTTTTGCTTGATTTATATAGTGGACTGGGAATGTGTAAAACCTCATATTGATGTATAATGTGAGGAAAGGTCACTTGTGTGCTTAGGGGACAGGGGGCTTTGTGTTGTCACCTGTCATTTCTTCACACAGCAAGAAGCAAAACCAGCACAACTAGATTCAGATTACAGAGAGGAATCTGTAAACAACTTGCAGCCTGAAAGTTATTTTGTGAAGACTGGTAAATAAATAATTGACATTCACAGAAATAAAGATCAATCTACTAATATTTTCAACTGAAATGTTTTCAGGGCTTTTTCACAACAAACAATATTTAAATGCACCTACTGGAATTAAATAGATCATGAATGTGACTTTCAGAAATGTTTCTAGTTTTAAATTTTTGGAGCAACTTCTAGAAGAGATGCTAACATTTTAAAATCTTGATCTCTGTTACGGAAGCTACCTCAAGGAGGACATGCTTACTTTTCCTCAATTGTCACCAGCCACTAAAGCCTGGTAATTTTCTTACATGATATGACACAACAAGACAGCATCAGAAAATGTTTAGATTTTATCTTTTTATGGGCTGATTTTTTCAATCTGGGATGCAAGTCTTTCCAAAAAAAATACAATTGCCCTTTAATTTCTCCTCTGCCTAAATGACCAGGAATTGTGCTTGATGGTTTTAGTGAAAGACAGCTCCAGCAGTGCTAACACTACAACATTTCTAGTACTCATAAAGAGAAAATAGTTTACCACAAAACATTCAAAATTAACTAAGGAAATAATGTGCATATGTTCCTTTTCTTTGTGCCTCAATTGCTTTTCTGCAGAAGCCTTGAAAGGATTATCATTTCACTCACCTCTCTGCAGAGCAGAAAGCTCAGTTCTACGCTGCACAACAATTGTGTTTGCACAAAGGTAAGGAGGGTGTCTCCTTTATTCTGAATAGCTGCTTATGTTCCCTTACAGTGATAAATAAGTTTCATGCTGCCATTATAATATAGCAGGAAGTGGTGAGAAGGACAAGCAGTGGAGGATTTAATTTATTTCTAATTTAGTTCATTGTGTGGGCACATTAGCTGGCCTCTTTAAACTTGAGAAATGATCACATCAAAATTTTAAGATCCATACAAATAAGAGACAAGGATGGAACAAATTGCATGTAAAAACATGATTTATGCCAGGAAAGCAGCATCATGCTTATATGTATGTATAAAAATAAGTGCTATTAAAATCATACTAGAATGATAGTATAACTCATGAAATAATGTTATATTAATGTAATCAAATTAATACAATGTATTTTATTTAGATGCATATTTCTAATTTATGTCATTCAGAACTCTTGCAAAAAGTGTCAATTTCACATTTTCATTGTTATTAACAATTATTCCATGTGAAAAGAGGTATCTGTGCTTCAAGTTTAATGCTTAAAATAAATCGTGGTTTCAGACTGTAGTATGGGAATAACTCCCCCTTTCCTGAGCAGTTGTGCCCTTCAGTAGATTCTCAAACAAGGGAAGGGTTGTTTTGCTGAGTTGGAGTTGGTGAAGAGTATCCCTATTTACAGTTTGATTGACTTGCAGCGAAGAGAATCTCTGACTTCTTTCTGCAACTTCATTTTTTTGAAAGACAAAAGTCTGTTCACCTAAAACTTCAGTAGGTGTGCTTAGAGAAGTAAAATTAACTCTTACAAGGCAATTTACAGGCATCAGTCTAAGAACCAGACCTGGGACTAATTCCAGAACAGTCCAGAGTTTTCTTTGCCTTAACTCCCTCAAACCTGCCACCTTGTCAACGAAGCCAGACCAAGGAGGTTGCCCTTGGAGCTCAGCAAACCCTTTTGATTCTGCTGATGGGCTGCCAGAAGAACTGCTTCAAATGACAACAGAGCCTATAAGAAACAATGTGAGCCTGCAGAGTTTTGCAGCCAAAGCTCAAAAGTAATATTAGCAAAAAATTGAGGCATGATGAAGGATGTGAGACAACTGCTTCAGAGAGCACCGCTCACATCTAGAGGGATGTGGGATTTGTCACAACCCCTTATTGTCCATTGAGTGAATATGGGTTGGATTACAGACAGCTCTTTTGTGATCTTTTTTGTGTCTTTGGCTGCTCTCCTATGTTTCTTAGTATATTTCAGTATACACGTCTCTCATTTTCCATAACCCATCACAAATGGGTAAAATGTCATCCTTAAACTACTATTTTGCACATGTATCATCATATTAGTAGCTGGCTTCTGAGTTTTCAACCTGGTTATTGTAATACTTCATAGTTACAAATCAAAACTCAGCCCTAAGTTATAACTGATTTGAAATCAGGTAGTGCTTTTCTGAGCAGGAAAATAGATGAGCTTGGCATTGCTGTTGACTCCTGCACCAGGACCAAAATTTGAGTCCATTCTTTACGAGCATTAATCAGGGCAACAACGATATCTCTTACAGTGGGACCCCTTACAACATGAAGGCACCACAGGAAAAGTTCACTCTTTAGATCTGAACCTGGTGTTCAGCCCACAGTCATGAAGCCTCTCCTCAAAGAGGCTCCACACTGAAGCAAGAGAAGAGTGTGAAGAGTCCTCCTCCTGAGGAGGAAGCAGCAGCAGAAATAACAGGTAGTAAACTAACCACAATCCCCATTCCCCATCCCCCAATGCAACTGGGAAGGAGGAGGCACACAAAATCAGAAGTGAAGTCAGGGAAGAAGTGAAGAGGTGAAAGAAGGTGTTTTTAGGATTTGGTTTTAGTTCTCATTATCCTACTCTAATTGAATTGACAATAAATTAAATTAATTTCCCCAAGTCGAGTCTGTTCTGCACATGACAGTAACTGGTAACTGATGTCTCCCCATCCTTATTTCAATCTACAAGCCTTTCATTATATTTTCTGTCATGTGTCCTGCTGAGGAAGGGAGTGAAAGAACAGCTTTGGCAGCAACCGGCCACCCAGCCAAGGGCAACACTCCATATTCAGGAACCAAAGGAAGTAAAATATGGTTTGTGATTGGAATTACTATAATTTCATGCAGGGCTTCTGTCAGGATTTTTTGGGGAGAGAAACATTTGGCTTCAAAACCTGCCTCGGGAGTGTTTCAACATACTGTTGATCTGCATCATTAATTGCAGGGGAACTGAATGTGCAGTCATATTATACACATCAGTTGTTTGATAAAGTGGTATACAATGCTATCTGCTCCCTTTAGTCAAGTTCTCCTGGCCTGTTTTGGGTCACTAAGGTTCATGGGGCAAAGGTACCATGCAGCAGCTGCTGCATCACTCAAAGGCAACAAAGTTGAGAGGAGAGAAAAAACACTGTGGCAGTATGGAATGACTGAACACTTGGCTCCCATAGCATCAGGACAAAGGTAAAAAAGATAGGAGACAGAAGGGATGAGAAAGAACTTCACAGTGTGTGTGCTACAGAAAAGGGAAAAAGGCAAGAAGGAAAGAAAAAAAAAATGTAAGTTAAACTGATTTTGACAATGGCATATTCAAGGAAAAGGACCAGAAAGGAGATAAAGGCGGGAAAAAAGTTTTATGTTGTTCCATCATGAGAAACATCTTCAGGAAATTTCAAGACTATAACACTATCCTAGAAAAGCCTTAGAAACTGTAGAAAGGAAAAGGTCAAAAATTCACACAGTATGTTTGAAGAAACTGTGGGATATTATAGGATCCCAACCATGCTGTGCTAAGTAAAGTAGAAAAAAAAAATGTAAAAGAGACTGAAGATACATTTTTAACAGCACAGCCTGCTTACTAATGATTTAAAATTAAAATGCTGATCTTCATTAAATAATTTCTGTAAGAGCTGAAGTGCCATCAAACACGCTACACAGATGAAACAACTGGAAATTATGATCCCTGCTTTTCAGCCTGGGACTAGGTTGGACAGAGGAGAACCTGGAAAGGGTTGCCATGCCTGTCATGTCCATTTTGGACCTGTGCCTGCCTCAACAGCATCAGAACTCTATTCCCACTAGAGTACACCTATGAGTTTTCCAATACCCCCAGCTTCAGACAGCCTATGGAAAGCCTTAGTTCATTTGTCTCCACTTTTTCCAGTTAAGGTGACAATGCTTTCCATTCCACTTAATTAGTAATCAATGTTTAATTTGATTAAAAGCTTAAGGATTCAATTATGTTTATTAAATAATTCTTTATTTTGGTCAGTTTTGTTGTCTTTAATGAGGTAATATTCTATAATTAAATTACTTAATGCAGAAAGCTGCTGTATAATTAATAAGACCACAGCCCAGAATGACTCAGAATAATGAATCCAAGCAAGGCCCAGATAATTAAAAACGCTCATGACTAAAATCTGTGACATATTTCCTAACCACATTTGGAGTACAAGGATGATCTTTCCAGCTACACACTGCAACAGGCTCCCTGTGTGATCTTGGACAAGGTATAGAATCTTGCTGAGACAAACTTCCTTATCTTTTTTTTAACAAGGTCTTCAAGTCAGCACTTAGGGGCAAGGAGAGGCACTCACTCTTTACGTGCATAGTGCTTAGCAAGAAGGGGTTTTCGTGGTACTGTCTGATGATAAATAATAAGAGTTAGGGAAGAAAAGAAGTAAACTACACCTTCCTCACTATCCTTCAAGGATGGCTGGTTAGGGAACTATGAAAGGACCAGTCAAGGACTGTGTTGTCTCTCTACCTCTGTCTCACCCCAACAAAGAGCACTTGATGGAATTCATGAGATGCATCCTGGTGTTTAATAGCTCACATTCCCAGTGGGTTTTGAACTCAACTTCACATGTGATCATCACAACTTCCCCTGCAAGGACTGCTGCAATTTAATTACATACAGTGTAAAAAGGTACTTCCATTTGCTTATTTTCTGTCTCTAGCTGCTATTTTTAATTCATGCCCATCATATGAAGGCAAACTATGCTGTTTGCACTATGAAGGCAAAGAAATAAACTTGCTCCATTCTTGTCCATTACATTTATAATTTAACATTAAAATATATATATTTCATATCCTCCTGAGTCATCTCCTTCCCAACATGTTTAAGTTTTTCCTGGAAAGAAACCATTCTACCACTGTGATAAAATTCCCTTGACCTTTTTTGTTACACTTTCCCTTTTTCAAGAAACACAAACTATACACAGTGCTTAAGATGTGGTACACCACACATTTATCAAATGGCTTAATCATATTTTATATTTTGTTCTCATTTAATTTCCTAACCATTCCTATCAAACTTTATGCTCCTTTGACCACTGTTGAGAATTTAACTGATGTTTTAATAGCACCAGCTACAGTAATTTCAATATCTCTCTCCTGAGAGGCAATAGCTAATTTAGAAACCATCATTCTGTATGTACAATTAAGGATGTGTTTCTCCATGTGCATCTCTTTGCATATATTGACCTTGAATTTCATCTGCTGTTTTACTGTCCAGTCATTCAGTATCATGAAATCCTCCTGTAATTCTTTACACTCAATTTGAGAGTTGAATGCCTTAAGTAGTATCTAATCAGCAGCAAATTTTGTCACCCTGCCTTTACTTTCTTTTCTAGGTCACTTATGAATATATGGAACAGCTAAACTTCCTGAAATGCAGCATCCATTGTAATTCCTCTCCTTATCTGTACCTTTTGTTTCCCTTGACGTAATCATATAACCACATTTTCCCATCTCTGCTTTTTCTATCAATTTTGCTTTTATTAAGCCAGAAGAGAAAATTATCTTTAATCTCAAGACAGCTTAGTTTTCTTAAACCTTTTTGATGAAGGATCATGTCAAAAGCTATTTGGAACTCCAAGCAGACCAGCTTGGTAATTATATTCATATATCACTGACTCCTTCAAAGAGTTCTGGGTAATTTTTGAGGCATTCCTTCCCTGTATGAAACTTTGCTAATTTTTTGCCATGTGTCACATTCTTATATCTATACAAGAAAGGCTGCATTCTTGAATTCTATTTACCTAAGTCAGCTGTTTATTACGGCTTTTATATCAAAGTCTAGTCTGTAGTCTTCTACATTGCCTTTGTCATTTGCTACTTTATGGCTCTTTAGGGTAGGAAATTATTTAGTCAAATATAAATTATAATGTCTACGATTGGGATTGATTCTCTATTTAATTTCAAATTTCTGTTCAAATGCTTGAAAGAATATCATCTGGGGTTTTTTATTTATTCCTGATCATTTTACCTATTTGTCTAAAGCCTTTTCAGTTTGAGAAATTCAACTTGACACTTCATTTTGAGAAAGTTTCTCATACTCTTTCTTTGCAAGAAATTCCCTTTGTAGTCTTGTAGAAAACATAAAGGCAAATAACTAATTTGGCTTTTCTGCTATAGGCTGACCATTTATGCCCTGAAAATCTGTCTGACCTACAAGTGCTCTGATAAGCTTCATTTTGACCAGTTTGAAGAGGGAAAAAAAAAAAGAACTGTATATTTTAACCTGGGCAGCTCATTCAAAATCTTCTTTCTTATTCCACTTCTGCTTTTTTTTTTTGCTTTTGTTTTTAATCTGGTCTAATGCCTGCTATTTTCTAGCCACCTCTGCTGTTCAGCCGTATTTGGGGAGTTTTTGGCCTTTTCAAATACTTTTTGATACACACAGAATACAGTTGGTATCTCTGACTGTCTTTTAGCATCACCATACCAACTGCAAGTATTTTAACCTTTTGCCTGTAGCTTTTAATCTCATTTTAGCAGGCTACTTCCATTTTCAGTAACATTCATTATTGCGTAAATTATAATTCCTCTCATTTCTCAGCTGGTGTTCAAAATTGAGAAATATTGTGAGCACCTTATTTTGACTGAATCTGGAAGAGACCCAACAGGCCTGGCTGGGGTGGAGAGGAACATCTCAGCCATGCAGTGACACCTGTCCTAAACAAGTGCTGCTGGCCAGGCTACCATGCAAGATGCCTGGAAGGAGATGGCAGAAGTAACACAGTACTTACAGGAGAGCAGTGCTTTTCTGAATGAGCAGCTGGAGGCCTGGCAAGATATATGAGAGCATTCAAACTCTGTCTAAGTACTCACAATCTGAATCTCACAATTCATCTCCTTGGAAGTTACTTGGCAATCTGAAAGATGTAAGTGCCTAAGAGGCATTTGACAATACCTGGTTGTCCTGTCTACCTGGCAATGATACAAGATTCAATAGTTGGAAATTAAAACTAACAATACATTATGGCAAAATTTCTGACCTGTACTCAGAAATATAGTGTTGCAGTGAATATGTTGACTTTGGACAATTTTAAGTCTAAGTGGGATTGTTACAGGCTATTGCCTTCAGATCCACAGCCCTGCTTTTCAAGCAAGGGCCTGACAGACCATGCACCACCCCCAGAGGGGCACCAGTGTCCCCACTGTCACAGGCTCTCAATGAGCTGCTGCTTGCATCATGAAGCCTTGAGCACTGTGGCAAGTCATAAAAGTTCTTGGCTTTCTGGGATAGTCAATATGTCTTACAGCTCATCCCAAATTGCCCAAAAAATTAGGGTGATTGTCCAAAAGTGAAGCATATCATCAGGCTGGACATATCCACACTACTTGCAAGGAAGATTCCTCCCTTGTGAGTAGTCTGGGGGCAGCGTGATGTGCCCTGGGTCATCTCTTAAGATCTGATAGTTGCTGACTCTATCAATATTATGTATCGAAGCCATGGCAGTGGACAATTCTTATTAAATTATCTCTTTAATAGTCTGAAAAAACATCTTCCTAATATTTTGTTGCACAGGTCACTGTGGAAATAACTGCTATCAAGATGATCACAATTAAAGCAATAAAATTACTGATGAGACAAAGAAACCATGGCAGTTATTTTTATATGGCATATAAAAATATCAGCTGCTACAGAATTTTCTGTAGTGCTGACAAACTGATTCTTACCTTCTGTGGTGCAGAGCATCAGCACATTTTGTTTCTATCTTTGAGGTCATTCTTCCTTCCAAAAGAGCTGCTATTTATTGGCAGCAGTTATTCAAAACATTTTTCTCAGACCATTTATGTTGGAGTTTTACTTTTGTGTTGCTTTCTAGATGCCCAGGATCTGTTAGATAATGCCCATGGAGTGCCACCCACCATTGTGGGTGGTCATAGGCTAAATGCTTCTTTAAAAACTTCTCATGACTCTAGTTGAATAAGTGTTTAGTGTTTGAGAAAATTTCTGATGATTTCTAAATAATTTCTGATTCCAGAACTCACTGAAACTTTCTTTTCCATCCTAAAAGTTTGACAGAAGGTTTCTTCAAGGAAAAAAAGAAATCCAAGGGAAGGAGCCGGAAAGTTTTCAGAAAATGAGACTTTGGGCCACTGGTAGCAAAAAAAAAAAAAAAAGAAAAAAAGTGGATGCCCAAGTACTGTCTTGAAATCAAAGACTTTTTGTTTAAGGGTAAGAAAGTAGAATTTCAGGTTACACTAACTTAAATTAGTGCTTGGGTTGTATGAGCATTTCAGTCCCATCTCCATCAGGTAGATCTAAATTTTAAAAAATCTAGAGATAAAGGATAAATGAGCAAGCCACTGCATGAGCCTTACATTTCAGTCAGCCTTTGAAGATCATTTGAACTGTAGGATTGAGGCCATGACAGATGGTGGGTTTGTCTGTGTGTTACAGAGACTCTTAGTATTTTGAGAAGGAGGAGATTATTTTCTCTCTTAACAAAAACAAAATTAAAATACATCTCTGAAGACTGTTGCCCTTACAGGGGAGGTATGTGCTTTGAAGTGTCATACTTTTGCATAGTCTTGATAATCAGTAATGAAGAGAGTGCAGAAGATTACAAAACAACATAATCAAGTGATATTAATGAATATTTCAACCCACAGACATTTCAAAGTTTTAATTAAAATTATTAGTTATTGGTATTGTAATATGTTCAAGAACATGCGGGCAACTAATGACAGACCTCCCAAATGGGCTACATTACACATGCAATTAATTATGGAAGATGTTGCTGCTCAAACCACCCAGGGATGTCTGAGATTTAAAGCAAGTGCTCAAGCATTTCAGTACAGAAGGCAGCTCCACTAACACAGCCAGCACATTAACTATTATACTTAAACCAGATGCTGCATTGCTGAGATATGGCTCAGATCTGTTCCGCTAGCAACAATTTTTACTCATCTTTTTAACAGCATAAATACTTCTTCTTTTGCCTAAAGTAAAAGCTGGTATTTTTAAACACAGGCTGTGAGAGCTTGCAGGACAAAAAAAAAACCCACCTACAGAGATGTTCTTTTCACAATATGCCCTCAGCACTGCAGGGGAAGAAAAGTTTAATCAAAGTACAATGCTCATTCTTACTTTTCTTTCTCTTTGACACTGCCTTCACCCAGTACTCCCACTCTGATGTCCTTTCATGATTCTTCAGGTTTTCTGAAGTCAATTTTTTCATTTAGGAGCAGGTCTGAAAGCTCCTCACCTTAATATGAGGGTTTGTAATAGTATCTTCAATTCACAGTAAAATGGCTTAATTTAAACCATGGAGGAGTTGTTTAGAAACTGCCCTGAGTATACGTTGACCTACTGCTACCTGTGAGCCTGAACACACATTTTAAAAGATCTTCCATGTCCCTCAGTGAAATTAAATCATTAATCTGAGAACTGAATCTCATACTGAGCTATTCTGAATAAACCTCTCTGTCAATTCAATCCACCCAAAGCTTACTGTTAGGAAAAGTGAGTCTAAGAGCATTCAATCTTGTTTATAGATTTGAGGCTTCATGCACAGCAGGATCAAATATACTTAAAAATAAATGGGAGTGGGGAGGAAGAATGGAGCTTTTCTGTGACCTTTTCAAACTCTTTTCCAGAAGGCAAATGCTCCACTCTTAACTTGGCAGGAGCCTATCTCCAAATGGGCCCCTAAACACTTTCCAGATTCCTTGCTGGATAAAAAAATTCCAAGTGATTTCTGAACTTGTTGCTATTGATAGGAGTTCTGCTGCAAAAGGGAAGGGGAACATTAGACCTAAGGCATTTCCTCTACTTCCAGATTCAAAATGCTACTCATATAAACCTGATGGTGCTGGGGGGTTGTTAATTCCTGTTATTTCCATAAGAAATTGAATGGACATAGGTATGACTTTGCAAAAAGCAGCAATATCCTATCAGCCTATCCAGGCAAATTTTCTGCTACAGGATTGTGGCCACCACAGATCTCAGCAGCTGTTTTACAGGACAAGGTAACTTGGCTATGAGTGTCATGAAGGAAGCAATAACCTAATTTGGAACATTTATCAAGGCTTTTATATGATATTAAAACTGAATTGTAAGACATTTAAAGTCTTGTTCAATGAGATGTCTGAGCTCTTAGCTGTCTCAAATAATGGGATAAAAATCCAAAGAGCCAATATAGTAAAAAGAGATGTGACCTATTAAAAATATTGTCCCACCTCTTCACCAGCTTGATAAATATACAAAATTTGAGGTGAAGCAGTATAAGACATACAGCATACCAGCACTTTTTATTCTGTGCAGTCCTTTGGGGTAAGATGCTGCAGTTATGCTTTTTTAGAAAATCTGTGTGTTCAGCTCAGATCAGCAACCACTTTCTTCCAAAAATGCAAGGTACCTCTAAGCAAGAGAGAGGCAAATTCTCCAGCGTTTTGAACCCTGAAGCATAAGCCCACTGTTTTTCCCTCTAACCCGTGAGAATACAAAGTTATCATTATCCATAAAAATATATGTCAAACTCATCCTATTGAGACTCAGACTGCTTTGTGAATTCTGGGTTGCTTAAGGAAATATCACAGAGGGAAATGGCAGAGTACCACTGCAACTGAGCTTCTGCTGTCTGTAGCAGAGTAGAGCTGTCCATACTTTGAAGTGCATGCTGAAGGCCACAGTTCTCTGAACAGAGCTGCATGGACCATGGGGGACACCTTTCAAAAACTGATGGCTAAGCTTCAGCTCCTAAGCACATATTTATTTTCCTAAATAAACAAATTGATGTTTTCATAAAAGCTTTTTGTTTCTCAACAACTGTTGACATTGTCAGTGACTCTGCACTTGTGAAAAACACATGTTCTCTTTCAGTTTGTGTTTCTCACTCCCCCTTTACTTTCAGATTTTTATCCTGCAATTGACTCAATAGAGGTACAGAAACATCAGTATTTGCAGTCACTTGCAGTTTCAGAAACTATATCTCTTATACACACTGATATTCACTCTTTTTGCAGTTCACTTCACCACCTCCTTACTGTCTCACTTTCAAAAGACAAAGATAAGATTCCAACTACAAGGTTATGAGGCCAAATAAGAAAGTATCATTTCAGCTTTGGTCTAAAGTTCAGCTGGAATATTTTTTATCCTTTTTTCCCATAATTACTACTATTACACCATGTATTAATGAAGAAACATATAAAGTGCACAATTACCCTTCATCTTATATAAGAAATTGAAGTTTAAATGGAAAATAGGCAAAAAATAGACACCCAGGCAGTATCTGGCTTACTTGCTCCCTCTTAAACAAAATGGACTAGTGGCTCCATGAAGACAGAGTTGACATTAATAGAAAGGTCAAATTCCACGCAGGAATTTGCCGCTTTAAAAACTCTGAGATAACTAAGTAGTACAAGAGAAGGCACGAGAACAGTCAGGGACCAGCATCCTTGGAGTATTTAGGGGAAATAACTCAGAAGGAACATAGTCAAGATGTACTTGACATTGCCTTCCTTAAAGAGCAAGATGTAATAACATTATTTCAAGCATACTAATTTTTGAAACTCCTGGGAGCTATTTTAGTGGAGATTTGAGATACACTAGGCTGAGGTAGTTACAAGGCATAGTTTAAGTGAGGTTGTCTGTGCCATACAAGTTTTTCAGCTTCAGCCAAAGCTCAGTGGAAAGAATTCAGATGAAAGCATGAAAAGAGGGGAAACAAGCTAAGCTGATACAGAGTGCTTACCAATAACTATTTTTCCATAGCAAATGGTCCTTAACAATATTTGCTTTACAGTATTTCTGCTCAAATGAGAGTTCTCAATGTTCATTTAACACAGGGTATCTCAATGCTGAGTGCATTGTTACTAGAATAAACTCAAGGCAAGCTGGGGAACTCAAATAAAAGATGCCATTATTAAAGGTCAAGCTTTTAATTTTTGAAAAACTGAAGAACCACACTCCTAAAAGATGCAAAGTATTTCCCCTACTGATATGGAGAATTATAATTTTTCACACGGTTTTCTTAAAAGGGCAGATACCTGACATTTATCATTAAAAACAAAGTAGCAGTGCATCAGGGAATAAACATGGCCTGAGTTTCTTATCACCTGATGCTGTCAAAAAAATCTGTTGGGAGTAAAACACAAAAGGGGAGTGATTCACACTGAAAACAAGAAATGTAAGCATGTGTGTTTGTTCATCAGGCAAAACAAAAAAAAAACAAAACAAAAAAAAAAAAAAAAAAACCACAAAACCAAAAACAAAACAAAAAAAATAAGCTTGGGATTAATTTTGGAACATATAAATCATCAAAAAATCATGACCCGTTTTGTGAGCATGTATTTCAGCTGACAGCCTAGACCAGTGAAAGCAATCCCCATGGACCTTCCCTTTAGGAGATGCAGCTGGAGTCTTGAAATGCCTCAGGGAAAAGAGGGTGTCTGCCTATGAACCTCTCCTGCCCTGCCTGAACATCCTACCACCAGCTGGGGGGAAATGCCGCTACTGTTTCTGGAATGGTGCTTAAGTGATGATGCTCCAAACAGGATTTAAGCATTTTGCCTAAGAGAACAGAGCCTGCTAACCATGGTATTTCACAGCCATGGATTGACAGTTCAATTGAGAATTTGTGGCAACACAGCATTCAATAATGACACTCTAAAAACATCTTTGGAAAGGAGCTGCAGTTTTCAGGGTCAGACATAGCATGCAATACCACTGAAATATCCTTTATTTCCACTACTCCTGGGTCATTCAGGAATCAGAAATGTTGAATGTCCCTCATTTTTATGATGAGGGCTTTTTATAACCCTCACAAGGTAAAAAAAATTGTACAAATGTCTTGTCCATGTGTTAATGGCTATCATTCGCCAAAAACTTTCTATCAGAATGACAAACAGAAATAATCCTTACAGACTGTCATCATCAGTGTTGGTACCACTAAGCTTGTAAAAGAGCATAAAATGATTGGCAGAATAGGAAAAATGGCTGGCAGAATAGGAAAAAACATTGTCATATATTAACTAGTTCCATATTTTTAAAAGTTCACCAGCAACCTAAACACATGGATTTTCTGACTGGTTTGAATACCTAAAATTTCACAGCGCCATTACATTCTTTATTAATTTTACTGAATTCTGGTGGCATTCCTTTTTCAGCAGTGGAAAGCAATTCCCTCCATCTCTCTTTGTCCTTATCCTGTGGCAGCCAATACTGACGATGACTTATGCTGTAGGTCACAACAAATGGGAAACTGGACACCTGAGTAACCTTCTCTAACAGAGAAAGTTAAGAAAAAAAAAAAAAAAAAAAGGTGTTATAAATAGATGGTATGGCTCTGAAGTCTGTGGATGACAACTGAGAGAATGAAATGTTTGACAGGACCCAGCACATGGATCCATAACATCCCTGAATCCTCAGTTTAACTGAAAAATATTGGGCTATTAACATCAGGGAACTTTGGCACTGAACAGAAGGGATATTCTAATATCTTTTCAGTAGAGGAAATATCCTCATATGTTCATTTAATTATATGTCTAAAAGCTTAGGTTAGGCCAGACTTTAGAAATTAGCTAAATAAGGTTAGCTTAAATTTGCAGGAGATTCACAACTTTATCTTCTTCAGCATCTCCTCATTGCATGTACTTGCCCATTTTATTTAGTATAACATGTACATGAAGCTGCTTAACAAGAACTGGTGCTAATCCTCTGCAGTCCTTACTGCATCTAATATCTGTGGTGTGGAAGACACACTAACATCCTTGTGAGGCCAGACTTTACTTGCTTTTCTCCCCTCATTTACCTTTCAATGATGGACAATGGCAAAAGCAGGCACCCTAGGGTCATGTTCTCAGAACTGCCCAGTGTTTACAAGTGCCTTCTGTTAAGACCACAGCTTCACAGCTTAGCTGAAACTGCTAGGACAGCACCTGACATTATTCACTCTGGAGCAAATATTTCAGCTTCTTTATCCACATAGAACCCTATGGAAAAAAACCCAAAACCTGCAAAAACATGACAAAAAATACTATGCCAAACAGTTCTCCATGTCCAGCTTCTTTTGCTGCAAAAGCCTTCCAGAAAAATCACAGAGCATTTCAGAAGGATTAATTTTCTAAAAAGAAAAGCTGCAGATCTAAAGCACTAATTCAACCCAATAAAGCAAAGTCTAGTCAACAGTCTAATTCCTTTACTTTCAAGAGAGCTGGGCCTGTGAAAACTATACCAAAAACAGAAACAAAGAGAAAAGAAAGCCCAGAAACTACTGAGCACCTTCTTTCTCTAGTCTAGTAGAGAAAATTTTAAATGACAGTAAATTGGACCATCATATTCACACGCTTAAGACATTGTCAAGCATGAGCAATGAGTGGTCCAGAAATAGCAGAGTAAATGCCCACCAGAAATAGGACATACAGCCCCTGATTTTGTTATGCTTCACCAGTTTGGATCCAGTGTGATAAGTCCTACTAACAGATACTGATTTATGGCAGGGCAGTTGGAACCTGGATCAGCACAAAGTTACTCTGCACTGTTCACACTGGCGTAAGAGACAGGCCTTGTATTGAAGAAAAATGTTGACAGGTGAAAGATCTGAGGGGACTGCAGGAGCAGGAAGAGATTCGTAGTTTAATCAATATTGGATTAATGTCCAGATGTCCCAAATGAATCTCTAAGGCTTTGCATTATACCATCCAAAAGTTCTGCTTTTGGAGAGCTAACATTTTTGAGAGGCAGAGGAGGAAGGGCAACAAGCTTTTCTCTGAATTCTGAACTTTCCTGCTTTAAAACTGGAGACACCTGGCTTGCTTCTGAATTAACTCACCTTTATAGTGTCTCAGTTTATTGCCTTGTATAATGTTTATATCGTTTAATCAAGCAATAAACTGACTAGGAACTGAATCTGCTGTAGTCAAAAACATACAAACCCTCTTTTGGACTGTGACTTTTTAGACCATTTTTTCCTTCCTTCTGTGAGCTAGGATGCAGATCTAACAAGCCAAGTCTTTCTGGAAGGAAACACCAATTGTACTTCAAAGTCTGTAATTCTGTCAGGCATTGGCAGCAGCTGCATTTGCTGTCAGAAACACCAAGGTCTCTGAGGTCCATCTGTTGCTCTGTTCAGTCTCCATGGACACTGACTTGCAAAGATGAAGCTCATGAAGTGATTAATTTTCAGGGGCATTTAGTATTGGCTCGTTATTTCGTGCTCCCTGCTGTTTCTACTAACTCAGAGAGAAGGATTGACCCTGCTCAGTGTATCCATCAGAGTTTGATCTCTCAGAAAAGTACTGTGGTCTAAAGAAAATATGGCTCTGCAGTGCTGCTGATGCGTATGCTGGTTGTCTGTACCACTGCTACTGACAAATCTGATTCAAAAAATGAATGCTTCATAGCATGAAATAACCCAGGGACCTTTTTGGATCTCAGGCGTCTTTACAGCTATTATATAGCTCGACTCACTCTCTCTAAGCACACACAGAGAATGGCAGTGTAAGTACTGTGCTAGAAGCAAGGCTAACAGTATCCATGGGGATTTTTAACAGCTACATTCAAGGGAATAGTCTATGGATTCACATCTGAGACTTTCCCTGGTTTTTATTTAACTCCTACACAGTCAAACTGCAGCTGAAAATAACATGACAAATCTAATCAGTGCAAATCTCTCCCAGCTGAAGAGGCTTTCTCCTTTGACAGGTCAGAAGATATTGAGGAGGTTTAAAAGTTTGCCCTGCAAAATAAACCCAGCCCATGACATAGTTTGTTTCTTGGTAGAAAACACACAAACACACACACACACACACCAAAAAAAAAAAAAAAAACCAAAACAAGGAACCTGCAGAAGACTTATCTAGCAAGATAGTCTTCTAACAGGGAAACAATATTGTTGTATGAGTAATTGGTCTGAAATAATATGAATCAATGGCACTGCAAGAGAATTGAAGAACTGACTACAGGACAGCAACTGTGGGTAATGATAAGAAGAAGAATTGAGGAAGAATTTACAATTCACCGGAGAACGTGGATATTTTCCCTATTTCAATGTTATTTTTTTCAACGGCAAACATGATTAAGTAGGGAAAGACATGTAAAATCAAGGTAGGGAGAAGCACTTAGGAATTACCAGCATATGCATTGGTATTTCAAATTTTACAAGGTTCTTTTAGTGCTGTTGTTTTTTCGCCCTGTTTACATCAAATATAAACGGCCCCTCTGAGTTGAGTGCTTCTTTGCATTCACTACCTTATGCAATAAATTAGAGTCTGCTCAGCAAGGAATTTACAGTCCAGAAATCTCACTCAATTTCAAGAGAAAGGCATGAATTTTAAACTGAAATAGGGTAGATTCAGAATAGCTATAATAAGAAAGTTTTTTTTTTTTTTTTTTTATTATGAGGTCCTGGAAAAGGTTTTCCAGAGAAGTTGTGGTTACCTCATCCCTGGAAGTGTTCAAAGCCAGGCTGGATGGAACTTTGAGCAACCTGGTCTGTTTGAAGATGCCCTACTCATTGCAGGGAGGTTGAGGATCTTTTAAAGATCCTTTCTGAAGCAAACCACTCTGTGATTCTATGAATTTCACCCATTCCTCATTCCAGTGTCCCCAAAAAAAGAAGGCCTAAGACACCTAGATACCTAGATAGTCCAATTTTCTTGATCCACATGTAATACCTTATCCAGTAGACCAACCCATTAGTTCTCTCAAATTATGAAAAAAATATGTTCATATGCACTATTCACAGTAATTAAATAATATGACATAATAAATGACAGCTTGAAAAATTAAAGCTCCACACCTAAATGTTTCATATATAGAAGCTGGAAATTTAAAAGCTCTCTACAGACTTGTCAACTCAAGAGTTTTTGAAGTAAGCAGTTCAGCTGCCCAGATGACATAAGGGCAGGAAATCTTTCTGCTTCCTCAGTTTGTTATTTGTTATCTAGACACCTAAATATACAGTGTCTACACAAGTTCCTGGACATTTCTGCATGACAGAGAAACATCTCTAACAGCTCATGAAACATGCTTCACAATGGAAATGGAAAAAAAAAAAAGGATTTGGAAGAAATAATAGTATTTTTTTAAATCATTTCATTGACTAAGTCATCAAAATGCCATTGTGCAGATCAAAAGAAATTTTAAATAATTTATCCTAAAGATTAAATAAGTATCTAACTGAGTTAGGAGACTGCATCCAAAAGTGGGAGCCTTCTAGGCATTTTGACCTTTGTATCTAGTAGCAGCATCTACACATACTCAAGTCAAAAGCACAAATATTCCTGAACAGTTCCAACTCCAAGTGTTAAACCAGAAGATGAAAGAAAACATTAACTCTGGTCACTGAGATGTTTTGTCTCCCTGAGGACACAACTCCTCAGTCCAGAATCCCCAGTAAATTACCTGGGAAAATCCACAAAACTGTCTACAAACAGAAATACTTTGGTCAGGCCAGTGTGGCTTCACTAAGTGATTACACCTTTGTTTATAGATGCCTCCAAACAGTTTATCTGGTGTTTAACAAGAGATTGTACAAGAGGGGGTTGTGTTCTTATCACAAACAGTAGATATTATAGATCAATGGATTTTATACAACACTGGCAGAAATTTGTTCTTACTCTGTTATTTCCTTTGCCCGTTTGATTCCATCCTCCACTTCTAGCTCTGTGATAGACAATTGCTGAAGGCAAAGAATGGAATCAAATATTTTAAGAACAAGAATTCAGACCTGCCCTCAATGTGATTGATGTTTTCTAGATTTTGTCTCTTAATAAAAGATACTGCTTTCTTTAAATAGTTCTTTCCACAGGATACATAGTGAGACCGTTTTTCTGAGCAGAAAAGATACATTTTGTGGAAGACTACTAAACTGTAAAGGAAATTTGGATATCCAACCCCCTCTCATTTTTGAAAGAATGATTGCATCTCAGTTGTCTTATAAGAAACACCGTTTTGTGTCTTCTCGGCTGCTAGACCCCAACAATTTGCCTAGGGTCTTACAAGAACTAAAACCTATAAGCCCAGAAGACTTTATTCTTTATGTACAGGAATAAAAAATATTTTAAAAATCTGATTTTTAAGCAAAATACGGTTGGAAATTTGCTTCTGTCACCTCAGAAAAACAGTGATGGGTGCTGTGCACTTCAAGTTATAGTTGTAGAAAAATGCCAGTGGGACAGGCATTCACTGCATTTCAGGGCACTCAGCAAGAAGTGCAAGCCTTGGTTGTTGTTTCTACTTAACAGCTTCGCCTCTAGACAGTGACAGAATTAAAAATGCAGTGAGTTGTGATGGAGCAGTGAGTTGTCAGCATCCTAACCCCTCTGTGCTTTGGATCTTATCTGGCCTGACTGAATAACACATGGATGCCACATCTGGACTATAAACTGAAAAAATTAAAAATAATTCATTGGTGTCAGTAGTCTTACTAAGATTGAATTATAACTTCATTAAAGTTTAACATAATGAAAATTCAAGAGAAAAGATGGCATGCAGTACTTGCATGTACTGAAATATGAAACATAACCAGGGCATTGTTGAACTCATTTCAGTGTAACTCCTGAAGAATTGTCCCATTAGTCTCTGGCAAATTGTGAACAGCAAAAAAAAAAGCTCTATGAAGTGAAGTGAAAATAACATCACCAAACAGCCTACAAAGGACAATAAAATAAGAAAAATGGTGTGAGAGCAAGGTCAGCACTGGACAATAAACATCTAATATGTGTGGCTGCAATATGGTTGGCCACATTTAAATTCATTTTTGGGATAATTCAGTGCAATAAGATTATAACTCTTTTGCAGACCTTCTTATTTGAGGCATCCTTCATTCCTGTGCCTATGTAAATCCAAGAGGATAAATAAAGTTGATAAACAGCTTCTGGATCAGCTGAAATTCTATGTGGACAGTCTTTGCTTGGTGCTTCATGGATTTCATAGGTCACCAAGCTGAGTCCCATAACCACGTGGGGGAAAACTGCTCATGCTGGTGATAGACTACTGCACTCTAGCCCCCTGATCATAGATCAGGATAAGGGAGCTGTGAAAAACATTGTAAAGCTTTTTTTTTTTCTTAAATGTATTTTAAAAATACAAACCTGAACAGTTCTTCAGAAGCTACTTCCTGCCCTGATCTTGTAACAGCCCCTGAAAACCCTGCATGTCCCAAGATAACACACAGGGTTGCACTTTGCCAGCACTTTATAAAGTGTCATTATCTCTTGCTGCTCCAGTTCAAGAAAATGCTGCAGGGTAGTGTTTTACCCAGGAAGAGCAGTGTCAGTATCAGATAAGACAGGAGAAGGGGAAGTGAAGTGGTGGAGAGGCTTTGGGACAGGAAAAAACCACTACATATTCCTGTGGCTTTGCCACCATTTGAATAGTCTACCAAGGGATGAAAGAGTAGAAGATATTCATGGCTATTGCATCTCTGCTAATTCTCTCCCAGGCTGAAAGAGCTCATTGTTCCTAAAATGCCATCTTTGATCAACTGCGAATTTCAGGCCTGTTTTGCAAGGGTCACAGTAACATTCAGCAGCACTTTAAACCCAGTGGCTTTCTGAGCATCCTGCGCAGCACCGCTGGTAATGGTACAGTCAGGCACTGTTTGTCACCACTCTGCTGTGACGAACTTCTGTGGCTCTTTTTGTCTCGATGGGCACGTCATCACTGAGCAGTGTGACAGCCTCAAGCATCTGAGGGCTAAAAGGACTTTAAAAAAAATTATTATGAACTTTCAACCTTTTGACAGTTGAAAATGCTGATGCCAACAGGAATTTTGTTTCCCTGATGAGCACTTGGTCCAAGGGACACCCCTTGGACCAAGTGCTCATAGGGAAACAAAATTCCTGTTTGAACTTTTGTCAGCTCTGGCTTAGGGAGCTCAGAATCTCAATTCCATATGACATTCTTTCCCCCTTTCATTCTCCCCTTTCACTCAATGCATGTTTGTATCTGTTACAAAATGTTTTTTCTAGTTCTTGTCCTGTGCAGAAGTCACTGTTAGCTCTCAGTGAAGAACATCAATAATCTGCAGTGTTTGCATTAATTATTTGTTTTTTCTCATTCTATGAATGTGCAGTATTTTGATGCTTGTTAAGTGAAAAAAAAAATTTGAGACCAACCAAAATCTAGGCCCTTTCTTTCACCCCACTGTGGCATTAGTTATCTAAACAATGACAACAACAACAATATATCTCATTAAAAAGTCATCAAATTCTTGCTGCAAGCAATTCATTTAAAGAGAAAAGGAAAGGGGAAAGTAGGTCTCCCTTGACATTCAAGAGAACTGCATTTCTAAATAATGCATTGTGGTGGTCAAATGCCAACACACAGGCAGATCATTTAACCAGTCCTTCTGGGTGATAATGTTAAAAGGACTTTCCCAGTAGTTCAAGCCAGTGACTTTAAGGAATTATGGCTCCAGTATCTCATTTATGAAAAAAGGGTAAACACTGCTGTCAGTATGATGGGGAAATCAAATCTGTGAGGAACTGCAAGGAAGGAAATGTGTGTGTAGCTGGGGAAATCGTGAGGAAAACTGTAACCAAAATATGAAGAAATAAAATGAAATAAAATTTAAAATAAATAAAAACACCACCCTAATGTATTGTATGAACAAACAAAATTAAATTACAAAGGATTAAAATGGTATAGCAGGAAAGAAGATACCCCAATCTACTTCAGGGAAATACAAGTTTAAGGCAGTGATGAATAAATAATAAGGATGGCTGGGTGGCTGTGCAGTAGTGAGGGCATCACCTCAGTAATATTTGAGCCTTCTGACCCCTAAGTGAGATCTGCAAGGTAGTTGTTGGACTTGGACTGTGTCTTAGAGGCCTAAGAGAACAGAGTTTTTCTTTTTCACAAGAATTAGTAGCCAAACCTCTTAAGATGATTCTTGCTGAATTCCGCAGGCACTGCAGGTGCTCTAAAGCAGGTCACTGATATTGAAGTGCCTGTGTATGTGTTTAGTTACTGTTCCCCTGGCACTCTGATTTGCTCAGCTTTTGAAAGATCTTGGTGTCCTCTGAACTGATGCCCAAATGTAGGAAATGCAGCCAGGTCCAGGCTGTGACAGTGCCACACCTGTACCTCCAGGCGGAGCAGAGGATGCAGCACCTGCCGGACAAGTGGGTACTGCCGGGGAGGGAGTGGCCCGAGGTACTGCACATACCAGATGGGAGCTTCAGAGCTCACTGTGTGCCAGCAGCTGGGAATCACATCTTTTCTCTAAGGAAACAGCAACTTCTTGACCCACTTTATGCAATCAGAGCCGATGCCTAATCAATAAGGAGCTGAACTTAACTGTTCTGAAGGTTTCATAAATTTATCCCATTTTTAAACCACTCGAGTCGTTACGTTTATGCGTTTTACAAGCTATCTGTTCCAATGCCCATTGATTTTGATATATATTAAACTGTGTGAACCAGCATGTATAATCAGCATGTGCATGTTAAGGCTTGTAAATTACTCCTTTTGCAAGAAAGTGAATGAAAAAACCCTGTAAGCATCATTCAGATGTACTGTTACAAGTAACAGCTCAATGGCAACTTCAAATCTGGCTTTTATTCCTCTTGCTCAGTGCTAAGATATCCCAATACAGCACTGCATACAGGATCACCCTCTCTCTTTTTCTAGCTAGCTGAAACTGTGTGTTGCCTAGAAAATGCACCCTCAGCTTTTAGAACTGATAATTATATAAACTTTCAGGGAAGTCAGCATGTAATTCTGGCAATCTGGGAGGTTCAAAAAGCATGCATCAAGATGAAAAAGAGATAAAATAAATATTCCTTTTGTTTATAAACTTGCAAGTGAAAAAGAAGCAGAAGAATTTTTTTTTCCCTCCATTGCATTTGTTCATTGAGTTTCTGAGTTTTTTTTAGTTAGTCAGAGAGACTATAAATTCCCTTTTCTTCTCTCTTTGAAATTATTGTTATTATTGCTGTTGGTAAAAGTTAGACTTCTCTACAAAATCAAACTAATCCTCTGACTGGAGCTTCAAGAAACCTCCAGGATAATAAGGCCTGTTGAAGGAGCTGGCTACAATGGGAAATTCATCCAGAAATGTGAAAATTAGATTTAAACAATTCTATTTGAAAGTTTTAATTAATGTGTGGCATAGAGGTATCTCTTTCTTTTTTTTTTTTTTTTTCCTTTCTGTTTTAAACTCAAAAATAGAAGAAGTCCACATCTTGTAATAAAAATGTTTGGAGACACAAAAGGCGCCTGAAGTTACAGGTAGCTGTACCAGAAAATAAATCCATTGCTTCAAATTGCTACTTCCTGTAGCAGAAAAACAGGATGCAATGAGTAAAAAAAATGGACAAAAATATACATTTCTTATGTAAGATATTGTTACTCTACAAGTGACAAGAACTACAGAAGGTTCTCATGACATGCAGGCGTATCTGTATGGGTAATAAAGATTTATATTTATTATTACTGGTAAAGGCAAATCATTGTTGGACAACAACCAGATGACATAGACTATCAAGTCAGGATAACAATTCAGAAATATTCCTGCTCCTCTGAACAAACAATTCTTGGTAGAAGAAATATTATTTACTACAGGGATATTGCCTTTAACATTCATCATTTCTCCTGACCTGAGGTCACTACCTCAAATGTGAGGCGAGCCATCACCTCTCCAAGTAAATATCAAATAACAGTGGGTGATCCACATTTACAATATATGTGTTGGCATAATCTAATATGCAGAGAAAACATCTTAATATTTTGCCTAAATCTGTGTCCTTCAAGAAAAGACTTTCATGCTAGCCTTTCCAAGATAGCAAAAGTTTGTTTAAACAGGTTGCTTCCTTTTTTTTCTGTTGGTATTTGTCAAGCCCATAGCACAGTAGTGCTGTGTGTAATGAAGGAGACAGGGAAGCTGTTCAGGTGAAGGGAAGCAGGTTTCCAGCCACAATGGAAATGAACATTGATAAGGAAGAGCAAAGGCACTAGCTAAATCCTAGCTGGAAAGGAGAGGCTGAAGGGCACAAGTGCATACTGATGACCTCCAGGTGGATCTGGCAAATATTTGTGATGTCACACAAGCATGAAACACTGTTTTCTTTATTGGACAGCCAAGAGGATTTATTGAGCCCTTTATCCACCACAGGTGCAGCTGACTCACAAAACACAAATATTTATCTTTCTACCTACACAACACTTCTCTGATACCAGGGGAAAGAAGCTGCTCAGAAGACATTAATCCTTCTTGTCCCCTCCCTCACTGCTCCACCCCTCTCTGGGCTCACAGCCAGCAGCCCATGGATATCAAAGTATTTCAAATTTCAAGCATTCTGGGTTTAAAATAAATATTGCTAAGCCTGAGTGAATCCTGAGAACACTCTGCTTTGATTGCCTCATAGTAAAGGGTCTAATGCTTTCTTACTTCAGGCCAGCACAATATGAGCATGTCCCCCACGCTCCTTCCCCCATCAGTAGCTCCAGGTCATCAGAGCTGTGGGAGTCCCTCAGGCTGCAGCTCAGAGGAAAGCACTGCTGGCTGCCCCAGCCTGCACTCACACACACAGGCACACAGCATGGGCAGGTAGGGCACTTTATGCCTCCCAAGTCTTGGTTTGTGGTTTCTTAGCAGGGAATGCTCAGGATCTGCCTCCAGGGGAGCTGCTGAATCCTTCCCACTGCAGGAGAATCTCAAGCTGGAGCAAAACCTCTCAGCTGAGTAGTGAAGCACTCACCTGGACTGAGGCTGCCAGGTAACCCTGCCTGCATATTTTCTACAGTGGTTACAGTGCCAAGTGCTACCCCAAACAAGAATCAGCAGGACACAGCCCAGTTTAGCCTCTCTGTTTCTGGCCCAGTCAGTTCTTCCCTCTCTCCTTCCAGAGTCACAGCTTCAGCCATGGCAATGAAATGACACTCCATCCTAAAGGGCCTTCAGTGACATGAGAAATAAGACACAGATGTCGGGCTGAGGAGTAGAAAGTCTTCCTAAGAATCAAGAAGACTTTATTCCTACATCTCAAGCCAAAATAATAAATTACTGGGCCCTCCAATCCCTGGCACTGGTTACACCATTGCATAGGAGACGTGGATCTACCTCACACCTCCAGATTCAAACACCACGTGCCAGAGGTACCTACTGACCATTGCATTAGAGGATTTCCAGGAGAATTCTTATTTCTTTCTGTGAAAAGAATCTTCCATCTTTTATAAAGTAATTAAATATTGATTCCTCCAGGGAAGGAGGCCAAAAGTCACTCCAGTCCTGTCAGCCTGGTTCTTGCTGTGGAAGGAGGAGAGCTACATCCTTCTAACACCAGAAATCACTTACTCCAAAATTATCTGTGGAACAGGTATCCATCCCAATTGTTGTGATATACCAAATAGATGTGTTGTTTTTCATATCCAAGACCTGACTTAGTGACTATACTGTATAAAAAGTGAAATGTTTGAACAGGGTGTGTTGATGTCTCACACCAGCACTAGGAAGATGCCATTTTAGTTTCAAGGACTCAGATTATTGAAGGTGCTGCACTGCTGCCATAGCCTGAAACTACTTTTTTTTTAATTTAATTTATTTTTTTGTGATCCTACTTATGCACATATGCACCTCTGTTTTCAGCAACTGTCTCTTTCTCTGCTGGGAGTCCAATCTTCGTAACCACATTCTAAATTGACCATATAATACACATGATATTTCCTAAAAGGCAAGTAAGCATGGATATTTGTAAACCAGATACTACTGACAGATCTATTGTTCCTTTCATAGAACACAAACATGCACGTGTCAGGTCTTCTGGGAATTAAGAGCTTTAGAAAGTAATATAAGACCTTTTTCCTTTTTTTGGAAATAAAAATTATTCCTGCCTTTTATTGAGCTTGGTTTTTTTATTGGAAGAAGAAAACCACCCAAAACAAACTTACTGATTCAAAAGTTTAACCACTTAGAAAAAAATTTTCAAAGTTCCTTTGGTAATATTCAAATAGCCAGTAAGGTAAAAAAAAATTCTAATAATCTCTGGTATTATTTCCTATATTTCCTACCCTATTATTTCATATTATTTCCCTACAGCATCACATTCTTTCTACAATCAGTGCAAGTCATGAACTGTAATTAATTTTAATTACTGACACTTTGAAGGTTAGTTTAACACTCTCTATCCCCAATTTCCTCATCATGTTATTATTTCTTCCAATCATCCTTTAATTTACAGGTGCCTTCAGGACTACTTAATAATTAAAAAGATTTAACAGATACAAACATTAAGTGCTCTTTTACAGCCAGACAAAACCAATTTAAAAGTTTGAAACTTTCTTTTGTA
Source organism: Vidua macroura (assembly GCF_024509145.1). Classification (NCBI taxonomy): domain Eukaryota; kingdom Metazoa; phylum Chordata; class Aves; order Passeriformes; family Viduidae; genus Vidua; species Vidua macroura. Next base: position 12,918,648 of record NC_071572.1, read on the forward strand.
CAGAACTTTCCTTCTTCTTTATTGCTTGGGAACCTAGGGCTCAAGAAAGCTGAATTCCCAAAGTGTTGATAATTTCAGTCAATTGGCAGAAATATCAAGAGACGGGGGAAGAAATTAATTTCTCATATCTTCATGGTCACACATTCATGCTATTCCTCAGAATAACTGGATGAAGGAGGAATGCAAGGGATGCCAGGGATTCCAGAGCATCAGGGCAGAATCTGGCAATGGTCCCAATTCTCCAGAGGAGGCATCTGCTATCACAGCTAGAGCTCAGTACAAATTATTTTCCTTTTCTCTTTTTCTCACCCCCCAAAAAAAATAGAAGTGATTTTTCATTATCAAGTGCTATAGCCTTCCTTGCACCACAAAACTGACTGCCCACATGTAGTAAAAAAAAAAAAAAAAAAAAAAAAAAACAACAACAACAAAACCTAGAAAAAAACCATAGTCAAAGCTGAAATAATACAATTTGAAAATGCAGTTGCAATGCCTCACTGCAACTTTGATTCAGACTTCTCCAATTTCCATTTTTCCCCTACATGCCTGGCTTTCCAACCAGACTACCTTTTCTGTGATGCACAACATCTCCCAGGAGAGTTCCTGGTCTGCAGGAAAGATGTGGCTTAGCTGAGTTTTTAAATGCGTGGGGAAAAAAGAATACAAGATGAAGCAAAATTAAATCCCACAAGATCCCAGCAAACTGCATCAAGAGAAAGACTTCATCTTTTCATCTAAAACATTTTAGCTTTGGGACTCTTTTTTTTTTTTATAATAACAAATTTCTGAGCTATGCAGATGCTTTTCATACTATTTATACTTTCATTTAATATTTTGTTTTCCTTTAAAAAACAAAACTTTAATGGAAAATAGTCCAATACCCTTAGCTTGAGCCTCTGTGGGGAAGCCACAGCCACTTTTGTGCGACTAGCGGCGTTTCGATATAGGGGGGAAATCAGGACCAAAAAGGAATTTTCATTTTTTTTTCTCTGAAAGTGTCTGTGCAAACTGTTTGTCTTATTATGGCCATCTGCTCCTAGTGTGTACTCAGTAGTGGTATCTGTTTGCTTTATTGCCTGAAATATACTTTTATTACCTTTACTACTTCTTGTTAGCACTGCAGAGTCCATTATGTCACAGGGGAGTGATATGGGTTTTAATTCCTCTTGCACATCCCAAACAGAATTGCTAAGGCCCAGATAAGTACATTATTGTTAGTAAACTGTGAGCATGAAGGAAACCATCCTCTTGAGATGACTTTCATATTCTCAAGCTATGTGTTAAGGCTGGCTGATAGAAGAGAATGAGACAGTTTTATTTTGGTATTGAGCACATGAGGTTTCTCATTACTGAAAATTATCACAATACCCATAATATCATTCTTGCAATCATTTTTTTAGAGTTGAACTTCAAAAGGTAAATGGTTCACTGTTAATAAAGGATGACCTTTTCAATTTGAAAGTGAGACTCAGGGGCTCAAATGCTGACAAACTCTTTCTGGGAGCTTACTTCTGCCCACACGAGATTTGTTTCGCATGGAGTTATTCTCAGGCAAAAAGTACTCCTTTTTTTTTTTTTTTTCCTGTCATAAACTTTTTTTTTTATTAATTGACAAAGTAACAGAAGTTTTTAGGTGGCCTTGCTATAACTCCTGTTCATGAATAGAAATACATATATGTGACAATAGCAGTGTTGACCACCAGGTTGGCTGGAAACTTGACAGAACTAAATAGATGGATGTTAATTACTTTCACCAGATGTGTATCTGAACATTTATATCAAAATTACTGCAGCAAGTTACATGTGTACTTAGGCAGGAATAAAAAGACAAAACTAACATTCTTTCTGCCTGCATTTTTAAGCAAACATAAACTTATAATGTGACAGTGCATTTGTAGCACCTTCCATCTGGCAAAGCAAGCTCATCAATAGGCAGTAACAGTGTCATCACCAAGAAAGGTCTAATGAATTATTTTCAAATGTGCCCCTTTATCATCCAAACCAACAAATTCACATATCCATGTAAAATTGAGTGTGATCAGCTCTCCCACAGAAAAAGCAGCCTTAATGCTACTGAGGAATTTTGCTTTGAACAGTTTTCTTTGCCTCAATTTATATTCACATTATATTCACATTAAAGATATCAACTGGATCACAGTGGATTTACCTCAGGAAATTATTTTGGTCAGAACAGCTGAGATTCTCAAGCACTTATCAGCTGTTCCTGGCCACTTGAAGGCATTTAAGCCCAAAAGGATTTCTGGCCGTGTTACACAAACTCCAAGTGCATTCCCTCATCAAAGATAAATCATTTCTATACACATTTCTTTTTGTCTTTTTTTTTTTTTTTTTTCTGCTGGCAAACTTGTCAATCAGCTGGGCTATTTGGGAGTCTGAGTTCATTCTAGGTGCATTCTTCCAATTATAAAAGTTTGATATTATCAGGGGTGTAGATAGGATCCAAGTTTGACTACCACATGGGACAATAATCATGTAAACTGTAATGAATTGTTTTCTCTCCTGTTTTTTCCTTGATAAAAGTCATTAAAGTCATTTACAAACATTCACTAGAGTCACCACCTGCAGCCCATAGGTTCCCCCCGCCACCATAATCCAAGCAGGCAGTGTTGTTATTTTCTTGTCAGAATCACAAACACACCATTAGCCTCCTCCAAGTTTTCCTGTTTCAAGATATCCCCATTAGGTTCTTTTCTTTTCTTTTCTTTTCTTTTCTTTTCTTTTCTTTTCTTTTCTTTTCTTTTCTTTTCTTTTCTTTTCTTTTCTTTTCTTTTCTTTTCTTTTCTTTTCTTTTCTCTTTTCTTTTCTTTTCTTTTCTTTTCTTTTCTTTTCTTTTCTTTTCTTACCACCATGAGTCACTGATAGGAAGAGAAGGTGAGTAATGGGAAGAGATCATGATTAAAACAATTCAGTTCTTCTTCTGATTGCTGCTAATAATTCTGAATATTTAGCAATTCAATTATTGGTGTCTCTACCTTGGACAAGTAAGTCTCCTTCACTCTATCTGGCAGAGAGAATAAATTAATTGATGTGCAAGGTCTCATTCAATAATATCAATCCAATTGATGCAGCTTAGAAGTAAAGATACTAATAAAATGAGTTATGAAAATTGTATATTCATATCAATGACATTTCTTCTTTGGGATGCCAGCACTAGGTTTCATCCCAGCTGCACAAGCTATAACTTGTGATTTAAAACAGCTGGATGGCCAAATCTGAAATTAAATAGTTGGATTGAACGTCCAGAAGTGAGACAGGAGGAGGCTGAAGCAGTCTATAAATGAAAACCAGAATAAGTCTTGACTTTAACAACCAGTATTCAGTAAAAAAACATGCTGAACACCACCAAGCCAAATTAAAATGAAGTACTTCTACAGCTCAGGAATGGAATTCAGGTTCTTGCAGAAATTGGTGTGAAACTCACATTCTTCCCTTTTACCATAGCCAGGCAGACTAAGTGAGGAGAGCTGGTGCCCTTGGACAAAGTCTGGCCAGACAACTTGCTACTCCTTTCTATGCCATTCCTACATTTTATATCAATATAGTTACCTTGGTCTCAGTGCAGTAACAAAAGCTATCTCTTCAAAAAAGGAAATTAAACTTCCCATTTGTAAATTTGATGATCTTCATGTTTTGCATAATTTTATTTAAACTAAGCCTGAAGTAATGATGACCATACATTAAGATGTGCTCTCAATAGTAATTTTAATATAGGTTCAATAGTAATTTACAATATAGGTTCAAATTTTCTTTTTTTATTATCAGTTTTTAATGCCTGAATTACTCATCTATTAAGCCACTCTTCAATTTAACAAGTGCCTTCTTGAAACACAAACTTGAAAAGTCTTTTAAATCAAAAGAAAAATATTTGAAAACCCATTCTTCACCACAATTTCTGATTAGATTGAAATCTTTGCACTAATTTGCCAAAAAAATTTGTTTTTTCCTTTCTGATGGGGTCTCTATCAAGAAACAGCCATGAAATTGTGAACAGTTAAAACTGCAGTGCACAATTTCACTGAGATCTACTGGTGCAGCACAAGAGTGCAGGACTATAAAGCCAAATGTTTTCCTTGTGCTGCATGTCAGAGAGCCAGGCACACAACAGTGACACTGGGGGTTTCTTTCAGATGGGTAAGCAGCAAGTGTTGTGAATTCCCCCTCCCCTCAATGTGCTCCCAGAAGTCATTTATCTCCTGGGCTGCCCCTGCAATGCAGGCTGTGCTCACAGACGTGGTAGCTCTATGTACACAATGATAGGTTTAAAATGGATGAGATTTTCAGGAACATAAAGTTCTTGGGAAAATAGGACATGATCTTTGTAGTCATGGGGAAACATAGTCAGAACCTTGAAATAGCATGCTAATTGCCCTGAGTAAAGTAATTTGTTTTATCTGTCTGCCACTTGGTTTCCTGTAAAGCACAAAAAAACTATTATGGGATTTTACTGAAACTAATTACTAGTATTTTATCACAAAGGCTGCTGAAGCATAATCCTCTCACTTTCATTCTATGATTCTCTCACCAACTATGCCTCCCCTTCCTTCATCCTGAATTTAAAATCTTGTGGAAAGTCAAGAAGTACTTTAATCACCCACTGTTGTAATAGACCCTGCTGATATTCAGCCCCACACTATAATAACATGGAGCGATAGCACAGTACATCAGTGTAAACTCCAGTAAGCTGCATACACCACTGCTTATTTGTTCATAAGAAACCTGCACCCCACAAAGTCTGAGATGTGCTGTTAGGACACCACCTGCCTCCCCACAGAAACTTTCCTGAGTAACAAGCTGAGCACAGGGTAATTCGTTTCCCTTCTCCAACTTACACACACAGGAACTAATAAGAATATTATTAAAATACTGATGATTTGGTGACTAAATAGTGACAGTGTACCCTGCTATTAATGCAGTATCTTGGCTTATAATAATTATTTTTTAGAAGCCCTGAAATCTCATTTTGATCATTAGCATGAAATCCTGCTGATGTTGAGATACCTCATTAGCCTCATTAGAATGGTTGGCAATTTGTCTTTAGTTGAAATTATTATTCTTTTGAAATGAATGACACTGCCTGAATATGTTCTGTCACATCTTGATAGTTAATTAAATTGATTTTATCAGAATAGTCAACCACACAAAATGCAACATATTAAAGAATGTATTTGACAAAAAAATTAACTGATCATCATACTCTCATTGACATGAAGTAAGACACCATCAGCATTTTTCACCTGGTATAACCAGCAAGAGTTCAACAAGTGTTGATGTGCTAAGGAATTACACTGCACTTTTTTAAAAGTGCCCTTCTACAAGGCTAATTCTTCTGTACAGAAAAGTAAATGAAGACTGATAGAAGGCACAGCAGTAAGAAGATCTTGATGTAGGAGATGAGGAGAAGATTTTCTTTTCTCAAAAAGAAGTAGGAAGAAAATAATGATTTTTGCCTTTGAAATGTAAGGTCAGATCTTCTCTTAAAAGGAAGACTCACCTACAAATATTTTATCTATCCAAATGTATGTGCCTTCAGGTACCAAACAATAATCACTTTTTAAGTCATACATGTGCTGCATATCACATTTTCTTTTTTCCCATTTCTAGTGGGTTTTCTACACAGTGTGGTTGGGATTTTTTAACTTTTGTGTCCATATAGACATCAGATCCAATACTCTGATGTTCTTGCTGGCTGACTTTGAAGGCAATGTTATTAAAGACCTGTTATTCAGATCTTCATCTGAATCCAGCCTTCGGTGTGTTAACCACTAGAGCCATAGAATCACAGAGTGTGTTAACCTTATTTTTGTGACATTCTGAGTCCACTTATTGTAGGTGGGCGGATACTTGATGAAGCCGGCCAACAAAGCAAAAATATTCCATGAATAATCATTTGCATGTATGAACAAATGCACTTTCACTTTGTTTCCAGTTATTCATCTCCTTCCCCAAAAGCATGCACACCTCAGGAAGATGAAAGCAGACTCAATTAGATCCCCTACACACCTGTGACAAAGGCCAAAACCAGAACTTTTACAGAAGGAGCCTGAAGTCCGTATTGCATTTAAAGTTCTCAAGATACAGCCCATGGAAATTCTAATGGGATAATATTTTTAAAAGGCCTCAAAGCAGATTTTTGAAAGTTAACTTTCAGATGCACACATCTAGGAGAATTAAATCCTGCAGGATAGCTTTTCATAGTGCTTGTTGCAAAAGGTAAACCATCTGCATATTTAGGCATCTAAATCCCATCTTAAAATCCACCTCTAAGTAGTTTAACTGCAGGTCCTCCTGTCCAAGTTACTAGGATTCAAAGCTTATTACCTCTGAGTATCCTGATGCTATATCCTATAGACTTAATGAGATACAAGCTCCTAAATCAGTTGTGTGGATTTCAGTGATTTTAAGGATGATCTGTAGAATTTAAAAAAGCAGACATTATTACTTTTCTTTAGCCATGGGGAAAGCAATATCCTAACAATGAAGAAAATGGATGCTGCATCTAGACATTGTACATCACCTTATGGATGATTTATAGTTCATCTAGAGTTAGAAACAAAAGGGGAAAAGTTATATTTCCACAGCTTGAAGGAGCATCACTGGTAAAGAGTCAGTCTGCTTTTGCCACTCCCTGCCAAGCCTCTGCAGGGTCCTGCCCAAATGAGTGGCTTGGTAGGAAGTACTGGTGGGCTGATAGGAAAAGAAAAGAAGAGCTGCTTCTGCCATATTGCTGAACTATTTTTCTTCAGGCCTTTAATCTGATCTGCTATTCCTGAGCTTCAAAATGTCATCTGACAAGACAGCAACTATTGGAAACAAAAAAAATGCACATTCCTTGTCTGAAATTGGCAAAGAAGTTGTCACAGGATTTGGATCTGATTTGCCACCCTTATCAGTATCTACAATGGAGGCCACACAACCTGCTCAACTTGATATAAAATGCAGTGATTCTTTAAAATGCCGCACATCAAACATGCTGTCATTTGCCACAGCTAAACACTGCCACATCTGATAGTGCAAAACAACAACTGGATGACTTCTCTGATTAATCACTTGGAAAGAAAGCAGGGAGGGGAAGGGAGATGAAATCCAAAATCATGTTGAAATCATGTAAAGGTTGAAGTTACCTCTCAAAGGGAAAATTTATATTTCCCTCCTCCTTTGTCAAACATGCACTCTACATTGCTATACAGACCCATGTCTGCTTGCTCATCTGTCTCTGCCACTTCAACACATTGAACTAACGACAAAACAAGATGTAGCAAGGTGCTCTGGAAACAGACAGAAACAAAAGCCTCCCATAAATACACAAGAGCTCTCCCACCTACAACTTAATTTAAAATCATGTTTTAAAGAAGGGAAAAATAAACTCTATATCAGAAAATGAGATTGCTGAATATCAGTGTGCAGGCAGGTGGAATGAGATAACACACTGTGCAATATGCATTTTTCTCACTGCAGAATTAATGCTGAAACATAGTACAATATATGTTTGAGAAAATCAAATCACTAATAATTACAGCACATGCTCCAAGTGAGTGATTTTATGCAGTGCTAGTGGACACAAAGAAAATTGCTGGGAAATTTGGAAAATCTGATCCAACACTCACAAAGATGTTGGTAAAGGTCAGAAGGCACCAGTCAAGAAACAAAAGCTCTGGATCCTGCCTCAGAGGATGCCTGCCTGGAGCATGGCCCCTGTACATCACAACGACCCCTCCGTGGTCAACAACACGCAGGATGGTAAAAGGATCAGATTTGTTTGTCTAAATTATGACTTAATGCTCTATTCAGCTGGACACAAACAGTACTTTCTTCTTGGGTGATATGAATGCAACAATACATGAAAACATCATTATTTTTATTGTCCTTTTCTTCAGAAAAGTGTCATCACCTTACCTGGAATCAAAAGCTTTGTATTACTGCTGTTTCTAGCTGACATTAAGATGTCTCAGGAAGCTCCTGATGAGCCATGAAATATTATCACAAGATGGAAATCATATTAATGGAACTGCTTAGGTTTGTGGTGAAAAATGAGATAATCTAATTTATAGTTCAATATCCAAGGCACCTATTTGTTAGCTAAGTAATGTAATTTACCACCATCTTTCATCATTTAAGTCCTTTTCCTCTCTGAAGATTTAATTAGTTTCCTTCTCTGTCTCACACACAATTTTCTTGAACTGTTTTAGGCAGTCCCAACAAATCCCAAGAAATGTCCCCATGAACACAGAGAAGAAATCTATAACTTTCATGCCTGTTCAGTGAAAGAACACAGCATTTTCTGATAGCTGCAAACAAGACGGGATTTAGGCTACAAATGTTTCCCAGTCAAGCATGAAAATAACACTGGTACCCTGCTGGTAAGCAGCCATGCAGCCTGAGAGTGACCGGTGGCAGAACACATCCAGCTTCAGGCCTTTTGAAAACAATTTGCCCTGAAGAAATCCCATAAATAATCTAATATGAAACAAAACCATGCATTTAATCTCGCATAATAAGCCCACAGCATGATGTGTGAGAACAGCTATCAAACTGCTTCCAAGATGAGAGCTCAGTTCAATAAATTCTCCCACATTTGTCTGTGTTTTTTTCTTCTATTATACATTATCAAGTTTCACTAAACTGCCTTATGAATATGTCTTTATATTAACCTCAAGCCTACTCCTACTCGCTTTCACAGAGGTTGGTGTAAACCTGTCATTAAATTCAGCAGGGATAGGTTTGGGTCCACAATGAGTAACCTTTCCTTACTTTCCTTGTTTGCTATCTTTATTTCACCTTGGTCTAACCTTAATTACACAGTAACTTAATATTATCCTTCCTATTCACACAACCAAGTAATTGCCCTCTTTCTGTCATCTCTGCTATTTTTAACACACCCTTTGTTGTTTTTTGAATACTAATACAAACATTGATACCAATCAAATAGTATGCAAACAGGCTACTGGGCTTGCACTTAACATTACTAGAGGAGGACAATAACTGGGACTTGGGGGACAAAGTGTCATTCCCTACACCTTTACATGGTATCCAGCACACCAGCCCTGGTGTGATGAATGCTACCATCTCTGCCTAAAGGGATCTTTTTCAAGATTACCATTAATTCAGTCTTCAAGTACCTCATATAATTTCCTTTCTGTGTGAGCTAAGGAAGTTACTGTTTCATCAGGTATTTAAGACATTACAGACTGTGAAATGTGGGAATGTTTATTTTGACTTCAGAGAAAGAATCTCTTATGTCCCATTTATATCTTTCTTTTCCACTGGAAGAAAATGTTGGTAAACAAATTAAATGAAGAGTCAAAGTGAGTTTGACACTATACAACCAGCTGTGGGGTAGCTCTGGGTTATGGCCACTTCCATTAGTCCTGCTTTGCAGGTACTTGTCTCTGTCTAGCCTCTGTTCTAGGCAGCCATTCCAAGGCATCAATGCTATGCATTGATGCCTTGGAATGGCTGCCTAGAACAGAGGCTAGACAGAGAATAAAGTAGATATTTATTAAAGGCCTTCAATAGATACACCCTGGGCAGTGCAAAAGCCTCACAGAGGCTACACCCAAGATAGGCAATGGTTCTCGAGTTTTTCAGACAGATATAAGTTTGGTCTATTTGCATATCAGGGGTTAATTGTCCAACTACAGCTTCAGGTAATGAAGTCATATTCCCCCAGTTTGCTCTTCCCCTTATTCACTTTTGTTCATACTTTTCGGGGCCTGAGGCCAAGGATGTCCTTGGTTGTCAGGCTTAAAAGGATTGTTTTGTCTGACCAAACTGTGGAGAGAGCTTACTAACACTCTACGTGGAGTTCAGAGTTATACACTAATGCAGTACAGGATCTGAAAAATAAAAAGCTACAAACTTAAGGTATCAGTACTCATTAAACATATCAATGGTTATGCATGTTGCCTCCTTCGGATATAATCCTCAGGCAATTAATTATGTCTTGGCAGCTTAGAAACTTATATTAATTGCATTAGGAAAGATATACCAGGTGTGTTCAATGGTCCCTTAAACTCAGTCTCTGAGGTTTGCTGGAGTGCCATTCTTAATGAGAACAAGACATGTGGAACTTTGGTTTCATCATGCTCTTAGCATTCAGAGGATTTTGGGCTGTTTCTCTGAGCTGGGCATATAAAAGACAGCTGTTTTGGCACAGAGTACTAAGCACTAGTGTGCTTAACCCTTCCATCTTGGATAGTTTTTGTTCAGATGGTAGGAAGAATCTACAGAAGGATGAAACTTCTACTCAGTGCAGCTTGGGACCAGCACACCCTGAGTTGCAGGTGCGGCTGCAGGAGCTTGTCCAGATTACACAAGCTGGTGAGTGTCAGCCTACTGAGATGCATGCTGCCTTCCTAAGCCTGCCCTGTTAGCCTCTGAGTCTTGCTACAAATTAAATAAAAGTGAATGGCAGCTAACTGTAAACTGCCACGTGGAATCAAGCTATGGTCGTTATGGCAGGTATCATGCCTGATGTAGAACAAATTATTTTGGTAAGGGCTGTAAAACCTTCTCCCCTGGGAATGTTCAGGCACTGTACTGCCATCAACACGATTTATGGGCTATATTAGCACTCTGCTCATGAGCCTTGGTCTCCCCAGAAACTTTTGGAATTGGGAAGGTGGAAAGATGCTCATAAAACAGCAATATATTTGACCTGCTGTTCAGTAGGATCAGAAAGCAATCTGCAGAGGTCTGACTTCTGACAAGGAATGCTGTTTAAAAAATCACAGTAACTGTCAAACTTATTCCTTCTACCATCCAGGATACAAGGCCAATTTACAAAAACACCTTGAACAGCCATCAATCGCCCAACACATCTGACAGTCACATCAGCTGCATAGCCTGGGCAAGCATTTTGTGTCCTCAGAGGCAGCTTGATGGTTCAAGCTTCAGTAGCACAGCAGTAGTCAGAAAGGCCACCAGCCCGTGCAAGGGAGGTGGAGGTTTCGCTACACATCAGGTAGCAGCTTGACCTTCTGGTTTTTCATTTTGTTCCCTAGCAGCCTTCTAATACATCAGGACTCAGCTTTGACTGCCTCAAGCCCTAATGATGGTACTTGTCAAGTGTCCATGTAAAAGACAGTGTTCTGGAAAGGCTTTTCTCCCCAGTGTATTGTATGTTATACTGCAAAGTCCTACGGGAGTCTTCAGCTGTTTCTGATGCTCCCTGAAGGGATGTGCCACAAGCATCACATTCCTTCCTCTCCCAACACAGAGGCTGTGCTGTGAGACCAATTTGAGCTAGACAAAAATAAAATTCTTCCATGGCATGTACCTCAAATTGGAGATTCAATGGCACAACTCACCTTTGTTAACTCTCACAATGGCTTGCTGCTTTTCATTTTCTTCCCATTTTTCTTTTTCTTTCAAATTGTAAAAACAAACTTTGCCTAAGAAAATTCACATTAATTATGTAAGACATTGTACAGAAAGGGGGTGTGTCCAGGGAATAAAGTCATTCCTGCGTCTGAGATAATTTAAATTCAGCTGGAGAACTCACATGAATCCCTCTCCAACTCTTTTCCTTTATTTTTTTATTGTTTTACTGCTTTCCTTTGAAATATTGCTGCCATTTCTCATGCAGCCTCAAAATAATTTCTTGGGTGCACCTGCTCTTAATACCTTTTCCTCTCTCTGTGACTCCTTCTCCCATATATCCAGCACAGGACAAAAGTTTCCTGTAGTGCACAAGCAGGGAGTGCCACAGATCTGCAGTAGTATTCCTCAGTGCAGTTCAAAACATGTATAAAGCCTGTTAGTAAATTCTCTTTAAACAGCTTTTGTAAATATACTTATATGCAAGATAGAAGCAAATGTATGATCCTACACTGGGCCCAGAAAAATCAATGTCAATGACTTGCAGATTTTGGAAAAAGTCCATTTCTCCTTCCCTTTTTCCTTAAAGTTCCCTCTGAGACATTTGTACAAAGCTCATTCTTTTTAACTGTCTCCTTGCAGTCTTGGAAACACTTTGTCTCAGTCCCCTCACAGTTCCTGAAGTATGAGCATCTGACAGGGTTCTCAACACACCTGCCCCAGCAAAGGAGAACTATTTCTTCACAGGGTAAGATTTGTTCTTAGCTGTTTCAGGTTAAAGCCTCTGCTAAGCTTGTATAACACTTGGAAATAAAGCAATTTTTTAAAAGGTGGCAGAAGAAAAGAAAACTTCCACACTTTGGGAAGTATACCTTCATCTCATTCTAGGTCAGTACTCTGACCTGAAATTGCATCTCCACCTTTTGCTTCTTCTTTGCCTTACCAGTGGGATGCTTAATATATTAAAGTGTTATTTTTCATCCTCCATTTACTTACAAAATGTTGTCTTTTGTCTGAAAGGTCACCAGCATTTACTAGCAGTTATGTCTGCATAGTAAAGGCAAGGCAGTATGTTTCTTATACCTGTGGTGCAAAATTCTAGTTATAAGAAGCAATGCCTAAAACCCAAGTGACTTCAATATACTGTACCCTCATGATATTTTCTGACATTACTGTGTGGCAGGAAAGTCTAACCTCCCCTGGATAGAAAGAGATATGCCTAAATATGTGTGCACATGCACCTGCTTTTAAATAAACTCATTGTGCTTTTCTTCCTTTCTAAAATACAGCATATGCTTCAGGTCCACTTTGCTCGTGCCAGAGATGAAGTAAACACAATTAAATCAATTGAATAGTAGGGCAGGAATAGTAACTTTCCAACTCAAATCATTTCTGTACAGCTGAAAGGCCTATTGTACTCAGTAAGACAACTAAACCTCCCAAAGAAAGGAATTTGAAAAACTACATACCTGCCTGATTTCCATAGAGTCTGGCCAGCTTTATTCCAGTCCACTAGTTTGACTCTGGCACAAGCCAATGCTTTATTATTGCATACATATCCAATGCTGATGCACCGAAGGATGTGGAGGCCAGGTGTCAATCTCATGTGAAGATGCTTGCCATGATTTTCTTGTCACTTAATATATGATTATATTATCATGTGAAATCTCACTGTATCTGAAGAAAACAATTCCAAAATTGATATGTCATCAATTCACTTGACAGGGACAAAGACAGGAAAGGAACCAGGTGCATCACTGAGTTGTGGCCTCTACAATCATGTGCACAGCGTGCTTAATTCAGAGGTGTCTATACAGCTTTTTAACCTGGAATACCTATAAGACCTTGTCCATATTTTTCATACACTTCTTCCAATTTTCAAAAAAATCTGAATTGTTCCTGGCTGCTATAATTTGTATCCAGGAAAGATTACTTTTAACAGCCACAGGTACTTAGCTGTTAACAAAGCAGAAACACTCTTGGGTTTGTCTGCATTCTGCATATTTCCCAGCCCTACCTTATTGGGATCACATGGGACTTGCCATTTAAGGTGTCTGGGCATGACATTCTCACCCACAGAGATCCATCAATGGTAAATTTATCATTAGCCTGGAATCGGTTTTCAGTTGGTAAGAAAAGAGATATGAACATTGCTACTATTTCTAAGGAATGTCATAAAGCCAATGGTAATTTTAACATGTGTGAGGCCATGCTCTCTGCAAACATAGCATTTATCAAATACTAACAGCCACCAGCCTCTATTTTACCAGGAGGATGAATATATTTATAAGACTAGGAATTTCAAGATAGCTTTATAGGTTAATATTTTGCAAAATTAACTTCTAAGACTTCTGCATAGTTCTGTGATTTATGGATAGTTCAGGAAATTAAAGGCCAAAAGATTGTCAAGAAAGAGTGAATTACACAATACTTTCAGATATCAGAATGAAAATTCCATTTCCTATCTGGGTACCTGCCCAATTTCTACTGCTGTATAATAGAGAGTACTAAGAAGCACTTCAGACAGTTTAAAAGTGAATTTCCAGCCTCCCTTGAATTAAAAGATTATTCATAGCATTAGAGTTGCTTTTAGAAAGACACACTCTTCAATCTTCGAGTTATGCCCAAGATTATTAACAGGCTTGAGTTTCGCAACAGGGTCTTTTCCCAAACTCTGCCTTTCAGAGGACAATTTTCTGTGAGGTGAGGCCAAATTCCTCAGACTACACAGGAAAGTTTATAAGAAACAATAACTCTAGAGCAACATTAGCGGAAACACTTAAAACCACACATCCCTTTAGAAAATAAATAGCTTACTAGAAGCATGCAAACTTAAAGGTCTAAAGATCTGGTGCAATTTGCAAATGCAAATCAGGTTGGCAACAGAGCTGCCAACTTTATAAATAAATACCTCTAGCTGTAATGCTCCATCTTCAATAGGCCAAGGCATCTTTCTAGTAATGTGAGTTCTTCTATGTTTTTTGATCTAAAAATATCCACAGTTTCAGAAATAGAGTGAAAAAAAATGTTTTTCAATATGGAAATCCTGTTTTCTGTCTAGCATAAAAAATATCAAATGTCTTTCATGAAAAACAGCTTTCAGAAGGAAAAATATCTGCATTCCCCCTCCATTTTTTTTTCTTTCCCATCACTTTACAGGGGAAGGTTAATGCTTTATCATGTTGCCAGGTAAATAGCTGCTTGCCCAGGTAGTCAGAAAGAATTAATGGCGTTGTGGAACTATCTGCAAAATCTAAAGAGTTTACACAATGTTTTGCACATTTATATTGATTAGAAACAGCAGTAACTGATGCCAGTGATGTGGTTCCAGTAGAACATGACACAGAATTTCTCCTTTGTGATTCTGACTGCAGCACTGCAAGCACTATTATACTGGCTCCAGTCCATCTCATTTCATTCTGTCTGCAAGTGCATCAAAATGTAACCACCTAGTCTGAGGGAAAAGAAGAAGAAGATATTTCAGCCTGTTGGAAATAAGTAGCTAATTTTCTTATCCTGTGGAGTGAATTCCAGTGAGACCTCCAGAGGCAGGGCTGTCAGATATCAATGTCAGATGTCTGCCTCACTCCTCCAGCACAGGGAGCTAGGGAGAAGTACTGGATACCTGCTTGGAATCCAGCCCTTCCCCAGGAAAGGAGACCTGTGGAGCAGTGCTGTAAGCCAGCCTGGTGGCTCCCCCAGAGCCACTGAGCACCTCTGCACAGCTCAGACAAGAGCTGCCTGGTGCTTGGGCCTTTCCTCAGGCTGCAAGGGTTTGATGCTATTTTTCCTGAGAAAGGCATCTAAACTAGTCACCTGTGTGCAACTCCTCTGGAAGCTGGATCCAGGAATGTAAGAGCTCCAAGTCAGAAGGTGAACAGATCAAATGCAGCTGGACTCTCATCTGTGGTGGGCAGAAAGAAAGCTCCTAGAGCTCCTACAGTTAGTTTAAAAACTCCCTACAGTTACTTTAAAAATATCCCAAACTGGTCCTGCTCTACCATTAAATGCCTGTGCATTTCACAGAATAGGCTCTGTATCTCTTTCTGCCCACCTAAGTGTGCTAATTGAAGGCAAGCTGGCTATTCCCCTGCAGGTCCCAAGTTTGCTTGGGGCCTGAAGTGTTTGCTCCTTTAAGCACACAGCAGCACAAAGTGAACAGAAGGCACCAGCAATACTCTTTGCAATGTAGTGAAGAGTTCACTGGCTAGGGTATCACCCTGGAACTTGTGCTGAGACACAGCCAGCTCCCAGCTCTTTCCAGAGGTGATTATACAGCCTTTCCTGTCTCTGCTGCCCCATCTCATTCCAGAATGATGTGATCTTGGTTGGAACACCATTTATAAATCACACGGAGGAGAACATTTTAATAATTGAATTTGAAATATATAAAGCCACATATAGACACATGCATATATTTTCACACACCTGTACAGTGACCACCAGTTTATAAGCTACACTGGCATTTCAAAGGACAAAGTTCAGCCTGTCTCTAAACTGAGGCCTCATGAAGCAATTACTCCACTCCCGCGCTGCCCAGGAGAAAAGACTAGCAAAGTAAAGCCATAATTAAATAACTCTGAGTTCTAATGCTGTCTTCCAACACAGATGTTACTGACTTTTTGTCCACATTTGCTTTTGATTTTTCTATATTAAGTGCCACCTTGCACGCACAAGCTGTTCAAAGCAAAGCAAGTGACTACATATAGAAGACAGAAAAAGGACAAAACCTTAATAAACCCTAAGGAAACCACACTTAGACAAACTAGAAAAGAGTCAAGAAGGAACAGGCACAGCCAGCATAGTTTCTCCAATGAGTGATGTAAGCAGCTTTGGAGAGACAAGTTTCATCATTCTGAAACCCCATTACTCCCAAGTTGTTGCAGTGGCTGCACTGGTGCAGTCATGTCTTGGTTGGGTTAAGTCTGGTGGCAATGTCTTGGATCTGTGTGCCCTGTGTGTGTACTCACAGCTAATTCAGAGAGAGATGGGTAATTTTTCCCTGGCATGATGAGAGCACTGCACGAAGATTTTTGCCCTCATCTGCAAGATGAGAGAACTCCACTAGTTAAGATCACCTAATACTTCAACAAGGCAGTTCCTGTCACTGAAGGAACCTGGAGCTTTGCCCTCGACCTTTTCCTGAAATGCAGCATGGTTGGGTGTTTTTTGTATTTTAGGCCAGCCCATACGCTTGTAAAAATTTGGAGAAACATTTTGCAGCCTTTTGTGAACTGAACAGACATTTTAAAATTAGGTATTCGCTCTCTACAGTTTCTTGGGACTGAGTTGAAGAATTAGGAAGCCTCATATGTTTTGTTTGTGCTTTCTACTCCTTCATGCCTGGCTGGTAGATCTCCCATAGAGCATCCCACAGCCTGCAGAGCAAGGCTATCCTCAGGCTTCCCAAGGCTTAAAGCAACCACTGCAGGCTACACCTCATCTCAACTACTTCATCCCTCCCAAAATAATTGTGCAGGCCATGCAATACTGGGGCCTTGGACAGCATGCTTTCTAAAATCATTCCGTCATACTTGGCCTTCTCCACCTTTCTGCCCATTCCTCTCGAGAGCTGTGCAGACCAACTCCTCAATACTGACTGAAAGAACCAGTGTAGGACCATTTCTGTGTCGTTCAGACACCTGGAACAGTCACAGGCAAGATTCTTCAAGGTCTTTGAATGATGAACACAATAGTTTGAAGGATTCTAAGTAGGAGGACAAAAGAATATTTCAGACACAGCTGAATAATATTAAGGAAATAGCAGGTTTCAGTCCTGGACCATCTAAGGGAAGGGGAAAAAACTAAGAAAGAAAGCAACAGATGTAGTATTGGATAATAATGATTCAGAATTATTTAATGCATTGTTTTGACAGACTTCACATCATAAAAGTAAAATCAAACCTTCTTAATAATAAAATATAGATAGAGACAGAAACACAGCAGAGCAACAAAGAACATAATGGAAGATATTTGAAGCTATTTTGACATTTTTTTCTCTTTAAACAATAGAATTTACGTAAATTTGTAAACTAGTCTGAATATATTCATGAGATGTAGAAAAATAACAAGAAATACTGTTAAAATAGAGGCTAAACTAACTGTTTCAGCCATTTCACACCAGCACCAATAGAACAAGGACCTGAAAATTACTGTATAGCAAATATTGACTAATGGCCATCATGTGATCTTCAGTGTCATTGGACAGCACCCCTTTGACTTCTGTAGGATGAAGTAATAGTTGACTAACTGTGGGATGCTGGTCTTCTGCTTTTACTAGAAAATATATTTATTTAAAGATGAGTGCTGTGAAAAGCCTTGGAACTTGAAACACAGCTTTCTGAACAGAAGACTAAATGTAAAAATACCTTAAAATTCAAGGTGACTTTAGTCAGCCAAAATTCACATCTCAGTCTGTGAAGCATCGTGAATACCTCCTGTTTAACATCCAAATTGGGAAGACACCCCAACATACACATCTGTAAACTCTCCATCTTGCAGATCTGCAGAACTTAGACTGTCCACTGAATCCTCAATTGACCTCTCCTTCCCATGCCAGCCATCTGCTGATCCACTGCACAGGGAGCCCTTAATGCCACACACCTCACAGTGATTATTCCCAGGCAATAGCTGGAGAATCTACACTGCTGGGGACAATGGAGCAATCAGGGTCCCCTACCAGTATAAAAGTACTTATATAAAAGTGTGTTTAATTCACCCTTGAGTTTATCCAAGTGTAGAAAAGGGCAGACAGTCCATTTGGCAGTCTATATGCCAGGAGTGGGTAACATTAAGATGGGTGTTAGGAAAGACATCAGTGAAAAAAAGATAGTATGGTTAATAGGGATATTAGTGGGCAACAAAAAGAATTTGGACAGAGGAAGGTTATGCAGGCATGAATGAGGACCTGAACTACAGAATCAGGAGGAGAAATTGGCAGGATAGACAGAGAACAGGAGGCAGAAATGCACAATGGTGAGGACAAAGGCAAGTCTGGATAGCAGCTACCATATTCTCATCAAATTCATACAAAAGCAAGGGTGACTTCAGAGGAGCCATGGTTGCATGTCTGAGAAGGCAGTAAAACACACAACATCCACATGTCTGTGCTTCAGCTTCCACAACTGTGTACACTCAGCCCCCAAAAAGCAGCATCATCTCAAACTGATGCCACACATTTTTATTCTTGGAGACAGCCTGGGCCCTGGGAATTGCACTGCTATTAACACCATGCCTGCAATTTGCATGAACATCACGTTCAGCACATTAACAGCAGTTTTCCCAGCAGAGCTGCCCTCTAACTTAAGCCATTTTACTGCTTCCAGAACCAAGATAGAAGTGTGGATGTTTTTGGATGGTGTATGAAACAGCTTAGCAAGTTGTCAGTCAGTTCACAGATTTGAAGTGGCTGTAGTGACTGTGTTACACAGCTTGAAGAGATAAAGCTGGAGATCTGCAAGGGACAGTGAATGTAAAATTTGGATATCAATTCAGATGGCTGACCTAACAGTAAAGGGAGCAGTGAGCAGGAATTAAGTCAATCAGAGTTAAAAATGCAAAATACAGCTCTCTGATATGCAATAAAGGACAAGAAAACATAGCAAATGGAAGAAAAGCAAATATAGGTTCTGTAGGGATGCCCACTGAAACAGTCTCTGTGTGTGCACTTCTCGGTTAAAGCAGCCCACCCTAAGCAGCAAGAGAGCACCGAGAAGCGATGTACTGGCAAGGCTTTTTTTTGTG
This sequence comes from Vidua macroura, assembly GCF_024509145.1. NCBI lineage: Eukaryota > Metazoa > Chordata > Aves > Passeriformes > Viduidae > Vidua > Vidua macroura. The sequence continues at coordinate 12,937,728 of NC_071572.1, forward strand.
TCTCTTCCCATCATTTTCAGTCTTTCCTGTATCTCAGAAGAGGGCACTGTGGGATGGAGAGCTACTAAACACACGAAAATTCAGCTGAGTTCTCAACAGGAATTGCTATCACCATGCAATTTGCAATTAATTACTTCTTTTGTTTTTATCTAGAGAACCGTGTGTGATCTATTTGCTCAAATGCATGAGCATTCAAATGCAGAGTTTGCTCATTCTCTAATGTTGGAGGAAGTCCTCTACCCTTTTGACATCATCCCTTTTTGACCCTTTATCATCATCCCCAATCACAGAGAGGTTTTCAATTGCTGAGGGGTTTATTCCCAAAGGGATTGCATTTCCCTTCTGTTTTTTTGCACATTATTCCTTATTAACAACATACAGTGAAAATGGCCTTTATTCTTGCTGAGATGTAATGTCTCTTTAGCAATTAAGGTGAAAGCAGATGAAGTCTCAAAACAGATGAATACCAGATATTCAACTGTTCATGGACAATTAAACCCAAATTATATGAATTCTACATATTCAGGGATAACACAAATATTGTACCTGCTTCCCTATTGCCTTGTTCTTTATGTAACTATACCTGCACTGCATGGATCTAAACTGCATTATGAATTGCACAGGCCTGGCTTTGTGTATGTATGTGTGTTTTACACTTCCTGCCCATAAGTGTAGATGAATGCATAAAAGAAAAAGGCAGTAGTAAATCAGTCACTGGGTTTTCCCTCTGCTCTCTTTCCTTGAGTGAATCAATAACAGAGCTGGTCAGCTCCTGATGAAGCAAATTTCCACTGCTGGCAAGTTGAAATTAAAAATTTTGTAGAAACACGGTTCTTCTATGAACATTTGCTTGGGGAGGGAAAATAGATCATTTTTAAAGGGAATATTTTGGGGTTTGTTTGAAAATTGATTTTTCATTTGAGTTCATTTTTAACATAATTGAAAGTTTTCTTACATCCTGTGGCACTGTAAAAAATAATAACAAAAGCATTCACCTGAAACATAGAAACAAACATTATAGACTGTAGCACTCCACAAAAACTTAAAATTTGTCATCTGTATCCTATTTCAGAATGGAAGATGAATACCAATCACAAAATTGGAAGCAAGACATGCTGATTTAGAACTAGCCAGTTCTAAATAGTAATCCAACAGAAACTACTAGGATCCTTCTAAAATAGGAATTATTTGGGGTCTTCAGCAGGTCTTCCACTATAACTGTTTTGTTTTAAAACATTGCAATTTTTGGCTTTCTGTTATCTAGGGTACATTTTCTACTCCATTTCTGGCTTGCCAACTTTTTTTTATTATTATTATATCTCCTTCCCTTCTAATCTTTAATTACTCATAAATTCAGCTTGGATTTCTTTCATTTATTTTCTATCTGTTGTGACCTGTCTCTCATCTTACTTCCACCTTAGTCTGCTAAATGTGATTTTGTTTCTTTGAACATTTGAGACACAGTCGTATCCTACCTGTTTATCCTGTAGCTGCACTGTCACATGGAATCCTCTGGCCATAGCAGTGCTGTGGGACCACTGCCCTCCCTCCTCCTCCTCAGCCCAGCCCTGTTCAGCCCCCGCTCTGTCCTCACCCAGGTTTGCTCCCAGTGGAGCCACGCAGGCACGCTGGAGGTGCTGAGTACCCAGCTCCTTCCCCAGCTCGTAGCCAGGAAAGTGCAGGGATTATTGCATGCAGACAGAGCCATAATGCCAATTCCTAACATTTTGGTTTCTGGACCAGCACTCCCAAGTGATGTGTGGCAGACAGAGGAGCTGTAGACACCACAAAAATGCAGCCATCAAGCCCAGTTGCCCTGAGGTTTTTGGCAATGCACTCGTGCTCCCCTCTCCCTCCTCATCTCAGTATCAGGGTCTGACCATGGAGCACCATGCAAATCCAGCCTCCTGGAGCTGGCAAAAGGTTCACTCAGTTTCTGGATCACAGCAAGGTGTCTGCCAGTTTGGCACTGGCCCGAGAGGTGGGTTCAGAGCTTGGAGAAGTGCAGTGGTGCCTATAAGGTGACCTCTGAGAGCAAGCAAGGGCAGCAGAGGGCAGGGCCCAAACTGGGAGGAGGAGGTCTCAGCTGCTTTGTAATGCTCAGCAACAGCCATAGCTCATTTCAGAGCCTGGGCCTCTCCACAGAAACTTCCCTCAGGATGCATGTAAAAATTATGAACAAAAAAAGAATTCTTGAGTTTCGCTAAATCTAAGGAGCTTGTATGATAGTCTAAGTGTGTAATGAATGCTGCAATTAAGGCTGAGGAATGCTTCTGCTTTGGATAATTTATGGGAATTTTTTGCATGGAGCTGTATTTTGGAGAAAAATGGACAAAGATTAATCACACCTCATATTACACTTAAAAATGGTTAAGAAAGAATTAATAACTTACTAAAGCATTTTGGAAGGGAATGTTTAAACCAGTAGAACAATAGGGGTTAGATTTACATGATGCATGAATCTGAAACCTCAGGCCACCTTCTACCTAAATTGACTTTCATTTAAATTTCTCAGGATGCCTGCATTCCTACTCACAGAATTCCCCCAGTACAGGATTTCTGCCAGTACGAATGCCAAGTGTTACGTACACTTGACAGAAACAGTCATCTCAGCAGAGCTCAGGTCTGCGTACGAGCAGCAGTGACAGTCTCCCAGATTTCAGCAACAGCAGCAGCAGCAGCTCACCTGGAAAATGCCCTCAAGCTCTTTCTAAGCCTCTTAAAGAGTAGAGCCTTACCTCGTAATCCAGTCAGTAGAGTACTTGTTTAGGAAGCAAGCAGACAACTTGACCTCCTGCTCCTGTGGAAAGCAAAACTAAGCCACAAATCTATCACCAAGAGACCCTGGTGAAGGAAGAGCCGCCCTCTGCCTCAGAAGGAGAACTCTGTGGGATGCAGAGGTGATCAGTCTTCTCCAGAGGACAGGGGCATCTGGATGAGGGCATTCAGCTCTAAGGCTTGGGGAAGCACATATCATTGCAAAAGGAAGAGCAAGACCCAGAGTTTGATGTGAAGGTGGCAGCCATAGGAGGCAGTGACAGAACTGCAGGCACTGCTATTTGTGTTAATTCAGTCCCAGCTACGTCCCATGCTAGCTGTAGGAATCATCTCACTTAGCTCCAGGCACACAAACTGAGGCACCTCTTCAGCCAGTGAAGAGCACTGTGTCTCTCTGAAAGGATATCTGTCCCTTCTTAACCTACATCACCACTGTTCTCCAGCTTAAACTGTCTACATTAACTGTGAAGTAGAATATGAGGCATGTTCTTGGCCTGATCTGCACTTGGTATTTAACAATTAGGCTGTTACACCAAGGAACACGAACCACAGGATTTGCAGGAAATGTCACTTTTCAGACAGCAGTGCTAGGTTACACTTTGCAGAAGTAAATCATTAGTAGCTTCATCTAATTATCTGCATCTTGCTAAGCAATCTCCGCATTAAATGCCTTTGATCAAATCTTCAGATGGTTTAATTAGCAGACTTCAGGAGCCCATGTCAGTTGTAAGATCTAAAATTCTGCCCTTTGATAATCATTACTAAGTACATCTTTGTGCCTTTTTCTATCACACCAATATTACCCCTGACTGCACAGAAGGAAATGCAGCTGAACCCTTCTAACCTACGCGCAATAGTTAATTGGCAATTTTTCACTTGCATGTGTTTTGTCTCTGCTAGTTGGCTTTAAAAACAAATATTTATGTCAGGAATGGTGCCAGTGGCATAAAAAATATGAGCTTTTACACTCATAAGGCTGCCTCCCCCATCTCTATACTCACAGTGTTTCATCAGTTGGGAATGTCCCAGGCCAGTATTTTGCTTATTTTCCATAATCTGAGTTTTGTGTCTCTGTGTGACACCAGACAGAATGCCTCTATATCAGATGTCAGCATATACACCTAAAGTTGTCCAAAACTGGGCTTTGTAGGAGGATAAATCTGTTTTACTTCTGTGGAAATCGTCACTCCATCTAAGGCAAGTATCTGACTTGTGTTTGCTGATTAAACTCACAGAGGTTTAGTCTCTCTCCTTCTGTAGGCTAATGAGAGAATTTAAGTTTCTGAACTTCAGGCCACAGAAGCACAGGACTCTGGAGCACCTAACCAGGGTGATCTCACAGCCACGTCGAGCCGCATTGTGGCCACAGTGCTGGAGACTGCAGAGCAAGTCAATGCCCCCTCATCATCCATGCCCTGGCTTTGCAGGGAGACAGCTCAGGCAGGCAGCAGGGGAGCTGCCATCCTCTCCTGCAGACCCCAAGATCTTGACAACAGGGCATCCAGCCTTTAGAGAGTGCTTGCCTCATAGGTTAATCTGAGACACCCCTAATTTAAATCCCCAGCATTGTGCAACACAATTGTTCGAGAGCCCCATCCTCCCTCCTGGCTGTAGTTTCTTTCTTTCCTAACATTCCCTCTGGAATTGCACACTAGCATCAATATTTTTTTTGTTTTGTTAAATAAGATGTAAATCAATAGGCCTGTTATTCCCTTTGTGCTTATTCATTAGACCATGTGGGAAGTTATGGCACACTAGTGAAATCACAACCAGAAGCTGATTTGTGTCTGCAGATTTTATCAACATATATAAAACTGACATTCAAAAGTGTGTCTCACTCTTCCATTACAAAGATTTACCTATCTTCTCCCATCCTCCCACATCCAACAACAACAACAGGAAGAAGTTTTTTTAGTCAAACAACATTTGACACTCCAAAATGCAAAATGAGCTTGTGAATGATATTAATTTACCCAACCATCACAGCTCAGGCAGTTTTACTTGAAAAACAAGTGTGACAAAGAAAATGCAATTGATGAGGGAATTGTGCAAGTAATAAAATGTTATTTTACTGTAGTTAAAGAAAATTAGCAAGAGCAGGCATAAAAGAATTACACTGATGTCTTTAAAATTACCTAAGTGAAAAAAGTGAACAAAGATTGAGATCAAGAAAAGGACTCTTTAAAGTTGATTACTCTGATGAGCAATTTTGTTCTTCAGCCCATTTGTTTTGGATAAAATGTCTGTGTCTTCTCTGTGTTTTACTTTCCCATATTACAGAGGTACAGCAATTCCCTACACTCATTTGTGAGGATGATGTATTTTGGAGGATGTTAGATGTACCAGGGTCTTGCTTTTCAAAATGCATTGCTCAGCTCAACATTCCAGTGCCCAGATTTCAAATGTCTCACCTTCAGCCCCAAGATAAGGTTTCTGTTTGCCAATAAAGTGTGTGCAAGGATAGAAAAATCCAGATGCTAAAGCAAAGCCAACCATGTATCAGTGAGGATGGCTGTCACTCGGAGGCTCAGCCCATGCCTGCTCCTGTTTAGTTCAACAGGCAAAGATTCCAACAGCACGTGTACAGCAGAGCAACCCTCTTGTTTACTTCCATGCCTGTCAATATACTGTTCTGACACTGCCTATTTGTAACTCACTTCTCCTGATAACAGCTAACCACTAAATACCCCAGATGCGCACGTGCCGGCTACAAAACTTGTAATCTGCTGGCCTAACAATCACACCACGTTTGTATGAGTGCCTATGTCAGAAGTAATTAATCTTTAATTTAGGTGAAAAAAGTTTAGATTGCACCCAGATCTACTTTTCAAGTATAATTTTAATGTATTTTTTCCCTTCCCTTCCCTCCTCTGGTAATTATATAAATAGTAAATATCTTCATAATTTGGACTGCTTGAAGGATAATGTTTAAAAGGTGAATCTACTTGCCCATGTTGTATTCCTTGTCTTCACTGGACATACCCTTAAATCACTTTTGGTCATCCAGATGAGTGGATTTATGCTAAGTATCACTGAATTTTCTATTTCCAAAGCCAAAGCAATTCTTCAGCATGTAATAACCAGCCTTTTTCAGCCATAAGCCACTTTGGTGGCTGAAAGAAATTAAGTGCTTCTGTAAATATAAAGGGCAAAAAATTGAGACATGACCTGTACATTCTGATTTTCCTAAACCTGAAAGGCTGCCTGCTGACTCCAGGTTGCAGTCAGATCTCACAGCCTGGACAAATACATTCTCTTTCAAGTGATAGTCTCTGAAAAAGGACAAAATGCTCCAATTCTTATATATATATATATATATATATATATATATATACAAATAACCCCCTGATAAAAAGAACTAACAGCTATTATTTTCCAGGCGTCAGCACTTCAGATATGGCAGGCTGCAGGGCTCCCATTCTCTTTCAGACAAGGCAGAGAAGTTACCCCAGTATTTGCAGAAGTCTCTTTACCTCCATGCTCACACTCTCTGATACTGTAGATCTTGGAATAGTCATGTAAAACACACAGCTACAACCTGATGTGTTTCCTGGCTGCTCAGTTCTGTTTTGCATTGCAGTCAGTATTCAAGGATTTGCTGCAGAGAATACAGAACTCCTTGGCCTTTATTGATGGCACAAGTGTTTCCCTTTCTGAGGGACTTTCTTGTCTTTTAAAGTCTCCAATTTCTCCCAAAGAAGGAGATGCATGTAAAGGTATAGTTCAATTCTTCAGTTTCATTCCCATTACTCTCCATATTGTATGAAGATACACTGGAACACATTTCTACACACCAGTCCTGGAAGCACCTAAAGGTGAAAGGCTCTGTGCTCTGTTTACCAACAGATCCTGTCATGTTACAGGAAACCATGGAAAGTGGAAAACTGCTGTGTGGAGTCTAAGATGACAAGTTATCAAAGCTACCAAAGGAGAAAGAGGGCCAAGCAAATTTGCAGAAGTGAGGGATATCCAGCTGGACTTATAGAAGAGTGGCCAGTGCTCTACTGCCATAGTGACCCCATGGGCAAGCCCCCTGTGGGGGTGGCAATGGACACAAACCACCTGGCAGCACAGAGGTTAACCCACAGGGCTGGTGCCAGCACATCAGTGCCTGCTAGCTATGATGCAAATGATCTGCAATGAGGGGTGGAGACTGTACTGTGTCTGCCTGGGAGGAACTTAACTTTGTTCCCAGCAGTCAGTATGATGCTGTGCTTTGGATTTGTGACTAAAGCAGTCCTGATAACACACCAGGATTTGGGCTGCTGCTGAAACAGTGTTTGCACAGTGTCGAGGCTCTCTTCTCCTTCTCCCCAAAGTGAGTAGGCTGGGAGTGGGCAAGAGGCTGAGAGAGGGCACAGGTACAACTGCTGGCATGAAATGACCAAAGGAATATTTCACACCATATGGCTGCATTCCCAGCAATAAAAACTCAAGAAAGAAAGGGCAAAGGGAAGGCATCTGTCGTTACATTGTTCATCTTACTGAACAAACAATTACATATGCTAAAGACCTGCTTTTCTCAGAATGACTGGACATCTGTGTACCTGTGGAAAGTCCTGAATTAATTCCTCCTTTTGCTTTGCTTGTGCACTCAGCTTTTCCTCTCCCTGTTAAATTGTCATTATCTTGACAAATGGGTCTTTTGACTTTCCTTGTGTTTCCCCTCTTGCCCACCCCAATCCCATGAGACAGGAGATTAAGAGAGATGTCAGGTGGGTATTTGTCTGCTGGCCAGGGTCAACCCACTCTAGGAAGAGTAGTAAAAATTGTTGAGTCTGGCCCCTTATGACCTAGGAAAATTCATACATGAGGAAGATGCTGCAGACAGATTATTAAGCAGCATGAAGCCTGACTTCTTGAACCAAGTAATCTGCCATGCCAATTGTCTCTTGTCAATATTTTAACCCAAGGCACAGAAGCTGTCCCATGACATCAATCAAACAATCACCCTAGAGTAGTAACTGCAAGGTACATAAAAGATACTCAAAGTAGAGAAATCTCCTAGGAGTATTTCATTCAACTTCCTAGGAGTATTTCATTTCAAAGAGGGGAGAATGAGAAGGCTACACAGCAGGTAGTTCAGTGGACTGGCAGAGGCACAAAACATAGGTAGGAATTCTTTACAGATTGCCCATTATAGACTCAAAATGCACTGCTATGAGGAAAGATAAAAGATTACCATCTGACCACAGTAAAAGGCAAGTGTGTTCAATGGCAGACTAAAATGCTGCCATTAGAGGTAAAAAGCAACCTTAAAAAAAATAAAAAGGCCTAAATGAGAAAAAATTAAAAACAGCTTGACTGTTAAGAAGTTGTCTGTAAAACCTTATACATGTCTAAATTACTAGGAAAAAAGATTTTTTTAAAGAAGTAAAAAATACTAACTTTCCCAAACAACTTTACCTGGAAATCTGGCAGTGAAGAAACCAGGCTGAAAAGTCCTACTTATATCTAAGAGGAGCATGCAGGGAAGATGAATCTGAAGGAAAAAAGCCTAATTAATTCTTTCCCAGAATGTCCCTCCTATAGGAGCTATGAGACTCACTGACACCAAAGCCTTTCCTCATGAGGATGAGACCAGGGAACAATCCCAACCCACAGCGGGATGAAGAAATTGAAAGGATCATGAGAAATTGAGAGGATCAGATGGTTTCCAGGGTGAAGAAGCAGAGGTACAACACTGCTAAACTCTGAAGCTTGGTATTTAATCTCTGGTTTAGAAGGTTATCTCTAGAGGAGAGAGAAAAGGCACAGCATGGGACCATGATTTCTAAGGGCTGTGCTGATGGTGACAGCTCCTGTGCACTGAGCCTGAATGGCACAGTGAACTGAATAGTGGTAGTTTTGTCATTAATAGCACATAGATGTATTGGAGAAAAGTCAGATCCAACATGGCTTTTTATGGGAAAGAGGTACTTCAAAAAGCTAGAGATGCTCTGTTAAGAAATCAGTGAGCATGTGGCGAGGAGTGACATGGTTATATCACACACCTGAATTTCCCAAAAGCTTTTGAAAATTTGGACACTTAACACTCTTAAAGATATTAAGCTGTCATGGAAGAAAAGAGAGAGACTCTACTAATTAATAATTATTACTTTGAAAGCTGAGCAGTCAAAAATTGTGGCTGGTCAGTTCTTACAGTGGAGGGAGATTCTCCCACAGGGAGTCAGCTTCAGGGCTACAGCCAGGTCTGCTCACCCTTTATTCATAAATGAACTGTAGAAGTCTGTTCATCACTATTAATGCAATGAATCTCTTTTAGTGTGGTGGCAAATATTCAGCTGCTAAAAAAGCATTCAGAAAAATCAAACATAAGACTGACCTCAAATACTTGCAGAAAGCTCTCATGGTGGAGTAATAAATGGCAGAAGAGATTCAATGTCAATAAATGCAAAGTAATGCACATGGCAAAATAATGATCCTAACTATACATATGCAATGATGGGCTCTACATTAACAATTCATGAAAGAGGTCTCAGAATAACTCTGGATAATTTCCTGAAATGTCAGCTCAATGTTCAGTAGTCAGAAAGGCAAAAAAGACAGTAAGGAATAGGAGGAAGAGAATGAAAGCAAGCAGAAAACATCACCACAGCATAGCACAAAACCACTGTTCACCCACAGCTTTCCCAAACACTCCATCTCAAATCAAAAATGTGGCAGATCCATGAGGGGACAGAGCTGTTGAGAGGCACAGACACTACAGACCATCAGCTGCATCTTGAAGGACAAGTCTTTGCTTCATGCCTGGGCCATCCCAGCTGAGCTGCTTCTTTCTGCTTCCTGTGACAAAGAAACTCATCTGCTGTGTTCAAAGCAAGGGCAAAATAGTCAAATCATTAAACTGCACAGCAATTGCTCCTGGTTTTAGTGCCCTCCAGAGCTGTGTTGTAAAATATAAATCATCCACCAAAAATGCAAGCATTTAAGAGTCACTTTCACTTGATGAACCTGCTATTCTCATTTAGTCCTTCATAATTGTTCATGTTGAAATGGGGAAAAAAAGGGACAAAGATCAGAGAAGATGTAATATGAATTGCAAGTTAATGGGAGAGAACAAGATAGGAATAACATTTATATGATGCATAGTTTTGAAACTGTAAGGCCTTTCCTTGTTTCAACTAACATAATGCTTAAATTACATTTTGGCACCCTTGAAGTAGTTCTGAAGTTATCTGCAAGCTATGAGTTAATCTTGTACCTTTGCTCTGACCTCCTCCTACTACAAATAGTCACAAAATATTAGTTAACTGGGTGACAGAAAAGGCATAACATAATCCTAATCTGAAATTGCCCTTTGCTGAATATATGTGACAGTAGAATGCAAACCAGAAAGCTGATCTTGAGAAATATCTTTGATCAAAGAAGATGTACCTGGACAGTCCATAAAAATTGCAACACATACAATTATCTGAGATGGACCAATGAGGAAAATATCTGTTGTTGAACTCTCTAAGTGCTGTTACTAGAGATGGCAGTGTTGGTAGGCATGGTGAATCGACACACAGAAAATCATCATGGAACTGCCTCCATCAACATTTCAGAAAAATAAGGCCAGAGACAGAGAGGAAAAGGACTAAATTGTCTCTGCTACATAACATAATATATTTTTATACACAATATACATAATTTATTTTTCATTTTTACAAATGCATTTATTTCCACTTCATTTATGCCTTCTGGCCACATGTGAGTATCAGCTCTTTTGATACTGAAAATAAGAGGGCTCTATCAGAAATGGTGTGGCCAGCAGGGAAATGATTGTCTCCCTACACTCAGCACCTATAAGGCTGTACCTCAAATCCTGTGTCCAGTTTTCAGCCCCACCCTACAAGGAAGACGTTGAGGTGCTGGAACATGTCTGGTGAGGGCAATGGAGCTGGTGTAGGGTCTGGAGAATGAGTTTTATGAAGAGCAGCTGAGGGAGCTGGGGATGCTTAGCCAGGAGAAAAGGCAGCTCAGGGGGGACCTGACTGCTCTCTACAACTGCCTGAAAGGAGATGGCCATGAGATGGGGGCAGTCTCTTCTCCCAAGTAACAAGAAATAGGACAAGAGGAACCAGCCTTAAGTTGCACCATAGGAGATTTAGACAGGGAATTAGTAAAAATTTCTTCACAAAAATGGTTGTCAAGCATTGAAACAGGCTGCCCAGGGAACTGATGGAGTCATCATCCCTGGAAGTGTTCAAAAAACATGTGGATGTAGCACTTGGGGCCATGGTTTAGAGGTAGATTTGGCAGTGCTGGGTTAACTGTTGGACTTGATGACCCTACAAGTCTTTTCCAAACTAAAAGATTTTATGATTCTATGAATCATGATTTCTGTATATCTGTCAGCCTCATTTCTACAACTTAATCTTTGTTCATCCAAACAGTCTTTGTGTGCTTGCAATTCAGGTAGCGCCATACTGCTGCACAATTTCTGGGTTTACCTAGCCCACAGGTTTGCTTAATCCTTCAAGAAAAAAATAAAAGCTTGCCTTCTGGAGACTGAGCAAATAACCTACCCTTGAATATGAGAACATTAGCACTGTATTCATTTCCACATGACATTTAAGACTGTAATCCACGCTGTGCAGAGTCTGGGGGATCCTCCTTTCACCATGACTCATTTTACTTCCTGCTTGGCCTCTGAATCTAATTGACTCTTCTACTTAATTTCATTTGGATTGTCATTATGATTATGACATTTAACAAGATTCCTTTCATGTTTAATACATTTAAATAGTAAATTAAAACAAGAGCTAGCCACTACTGACATTTGCAGAATGTAGGTATTTGCAGAATGTAGGTATTTGCAGTCATATTTTCCATGTGCTATGAATTCAATTGGAGAGGAGTTTTTTGGCAGAGGAATAGTATATTTTGTTTGTTTGTTTCCTTTCTTATTTACTTTCCCTTTGTAAAGAACTTATAGGCAGTGCAGGAGTCTAAAGCTGAGATGACCCACATACCATTTCTTGATCTCATTAATCATTAATTAAGTGATTGAATCTATTTGATTGCAATTACAGACTCTACCTCTCTCTCATTAATCATGGCAATAAGACCATGATTTTCAAAGTTATGTGGGTGACTGACTTTTTCTAAAATCAGTGACAAGAGTCTTTTCCTATGTAATTTATTTGAATAAATTTCAGTAATTTTTTTTGTTTCCACACAATTCGCATATAAACCTAACAGACAAAGGGGTTTAGCTATGGCTTACTGACTCTGCACAGTTCAAGAAATCTGAGGATTGATGTGTGTGTATAGATGAGGGGCTGAAACAGAGAAAGATAATAACTACACAAAACGTACATCCTAAAATTGCTTCCTCTCAGGAATAACATTTTGACTGCTAGATAAATTACATTGTGTTTGCACTTTTGTGGAGCAATCATGACATCCAGTGGGCATCCCCCTTACTGCAGGGCACCAGTATCTTGACTTCACTACAGGATAGGTCATGAGAAGAAAATACCAAGAAAATTTCCAGGGAAATAATGTTTTCATTTCTTTTTTTCTTTCTAATTTTTCTTCTCTCTCTCTCTCTTTTTTTTTTTTTTTTGGGAATGCTTTCCAATCATTTCTAATTATTAGTCTTGCTAATTGTACTAGGCGTTAAACATTATTTCAAGACCTTAGGACCACAGCACAACACAGAATGCTGCCTGGCATGCTGATCCATACAGAACAGTAGTTTTGTCACAAGTTCAGAGTAAAGGACAGCCAGGTCTGCCCAGAAACTAATTCAGCCTTCACAGGACTGTAACAGGTGCTCAATGATATTCCAGTCTGTTGTGAGTTGGATGTAGTAGCTGCAGACTCTTTGGGGTATTTCTTGTCTTTCACAAAACTACTTTTGTGAGCTCACTAACCTTAATGCAGGGGCAAGATAAAGAAGTAGGACAGAGTCCATCTTCAGACAAAGAGGCACCTTCATCATACATCATAATGAGGAATCCATCGCATATGGTGGCTGGCATTGTTGTAACAGAGGGATCAATTAAATTGGCTGTGGGTGCACTGATGAATTTAAAGTCCTTTAAACCTTAACTTTCTGCTTTTGTAATTTGCAGCAACATTTAATATGTGTACACATTTTTCTATCTACAGCTGTTGCTACATCCATCACTTCCTATTCATTTCCCATCCAAAAGTCCACAGTTGCTATACGTGTGCTTTTGCCAGCTGTTCAGCAGCACACAGTTAGCCTGTAGCCTGTAGCCTGTAGCCTTGTAGCCTGTAGCCTACTCACCATTCTGCAACAGATTTCTCCTTGGAGACAAACATGGCCAACTCACTCCCCAGTTTTTACATTATTTTGGTCAAGATCAGGTCTGGAGCAAAGCACCAGACTCAGCTTGAGTCCTCAAGTCTGACTAGCACCCTTTGAAGTGAATATGACTGTGCTGGGTAAAGTAATCTCTTGCATACTCATCATCAGGTTTCAGCTTTGATGTTGAAGGCAAAAGGACTGGGTACACTTCCTAGATACAGATCAAAGGAAATTCCCAGGCTCAATCCCACTCATTACTCAAGGCAGACTTTGAGTCATCTTTCTGCCATCTAGCAGATATCCAGTGTGACTGCACTGTACAGTTTCTCATTCAGAAGTTTATCTTCCCAACCTTAGGACTGTCTTAGGCAGTCCGCTAAAAACATTATAGTGTAAATCCTGAAGAAACTGCTGGGTGCACCCAGGAGATGTTGGTAGGAATCACTGAGCACTGGCTCCAGCCAATCCCTGCAAACAAACCAGCATACAGGATGCTGAGTGTGTAAGGGGAGTGACAGTGCTAACTAAAACATAAATTCAGGGTTGTCATTCTGTTAGTAACTGAGCAGCAACGACAAGAGACACCATCCCTCCTCTCCATTCACACTGGATTAAATGACTGTACACCTTTCCAGCACACAGCATTACTCCAAAGCCTTTGGATGAAAATGAGAGTAACCTTTTCTTCAGCCTGCCAAGGGACTACGTAACCTTGTAATTACGCAGTTTTAGATAGAGGAGATATATTGTAATTTTGTACAAAAAAGGTCACAGGTTTATGCATCCTCTGACAGACTGCAGGAAGAGAACTATGGCAAAACCTCTCCAGCAGACCTTTTAAATTTATTTTTCCCAAGTGCATTAAATTTTAATGTCATCTTTTTGACCTGTATGTTAGAGTATTTATGAACATGTGATTAACTAATACCACTGCAGAAAGCCAAAAGTGTCAAAAATTGTTTGGTTTTAATTGACTTTGGCTCCATTTTCTAAAAAATTATCAATATTGTACTAAGAAAAACAGATTGCAATGCTGAGAAGGAAGACAAACTTAGATAAACTCATATTAGTGACTGACATTCAATAAAAACAGACTGTGGTTAAAAACCTACCAGCTGCCCTGTCAGTAAAACAAAGCTGTTTGTTTTTGTTTTTTTTTACAGACCCAGGTTTTGAGGAAGATGTACAGTACAAACATAAAGCAAAAGAGGTGTCTTGCAAAAAAGGACAATAACACAACAGAGAGACCATACCTGTCATGTGGTGAGTGGGATCATCCCAGGCAGTACATACACTATGTTAGTCCCCACCAAGTTTTGGTAGGTACCCAGCATGTGGGAGTGTTAGAGGGAAGCTGGAGGTGCCTACTGTGGTGGTCTGAGATGACTCAGGAGAAGCTGATGGCTCTCCAAACTCAGTAAGTTTCTGTTGGCATAACAAGGAGCAATGCACTGTATGCTCATAATTTAAACTCTGTCTTCACCACAGGTGAAACAGGCTTTGATGATCCCCTTCTGGTCTATGGTGAAGACTTCTCTTGCCTGTAAAGATAGGGTATTTCTTATTCTCCAGGAAAGAACCAGGTCCTTCCTTTGCTGAGCATGCTTCTTGTAACAGCTCGGTGTAGACACTTCAGATTCCTGCTGAAATGGCCCCGCCTGAAACATTGCTTCCAGCAACGCGAGGCTAAGGACCAACGCCAAGCCATTTGAAGAATAAAGTGACCTTTACCAGTGCACTCTTCTAAGTAGGAAATGGGCCTGCTCTGTGCTTGTGTAAGCTGTTCTGAGCATTATTCTTAGCATATATTGACAGCAGAGGAAAAATTGCTGAAGAACACTTAAGAAAGCTGTTAAATGTGTAACTGGAGCACCAAGCAACGTCAGACAGCAAATACGTAACCCAGACAGGCACAGACCAGAATCCAGTTTGTTTGGGAAGAGAGAGCTCTTAGTGCAAGTCACATATTGGACAACTAAAGTGCTGCTATCCTTCTTCAGTCCAATTTTAAACCCTCTCATGCCACCTATGAAATTGATGTATGAGCCTGAAAAGAGGCTGTAGAAGAAACTTTGTGCAGTTACTTGTACAGATAACTGAGGCCTAAGGAGATATTTCATTCAAGTTAACAATCTGTTAGTAAGAGCAACAAAAACTTCTAAATTCTGATTCTTTTGCTTTTTCTGGAACTCAGGGCCTCAGACGCTGACACTTTAGAATTTGTTGTAAGATTAAATTAGGTTGAAAATCTGGAGGTTTCGTTTTGCTTCTAACAGAAATGTATTCCCCATGTTAACTGTGGAGCATCCTTCTCCCCATCCTCCTCCTCCACAGCCCTGATCTTTTTACCTCTTCTCAGGTGGGAAACATGATGGACCAGGCACTGCCCACAGCTCTCCATTTGCTGCCCTGCAACTCCCAGAGCACAGAAAGAAGATGTTCTTAATATATTTTCTTTTTCCTTTGTAGGTATGTTTAAAGTACCTTTAAAGAATGTATTTTTCATGGATCTTCACAAATTGGAAGCCAAATTCTTTGCAAGCTGCTTTTGAATGCTCACAGTGTGGAACTGCTTCACCCCTTCTCATTTCTGAAGCTGGAGAGGAGCATCAGTTCATGGTGGAGAACTGGGCAACTTGGGTGAGATTATTAAACCCTGAAGAGCACAGAGAGAGGCAGGCCTGGACTTAGGAAAGAAGTGAGCAAGAGCAGATAAATAACCTGTGAAGAAAAAAATCTAATTGCACAACACAGTCCAGGTTTGTCAGGTCTCTTTTGTCATCCACTCCCTGCTCCCCCTAACATGTTTTTTCAAAGAGCTGGGTTTTTAAACACCTTTTATGTGCCTCCAGCAACATTTCTGTGCTGTGGAAGGTAAGAGAGTAAAATGTGCCAAACAGCATATACACAATTGCCTCTTGGGTAAATGTCCCCTTGTATATTGGAACTAGATGGCCTTTAGGGTCCCTTCCAACACAAATCTTTCAATAAATCAGGAACAAAACTGAAGCTTCTTTTCCCTTCTTTTCTACTCTTAAAAATATTTTTTTTTTTAAACCCTCTCATGTTAAATTTAGTGGGAGTTACAGTGGAGGTTCTTCTTCCTTCTTGTAAAGGCTTTAAAGGCCATTCTGCCATGTTTGCTATCTGTGTGGCGGGGAGCTGTGGAGACACTTATGGAGAGGTAGGAGAGGAGGGTAAGGGTGTTTAGCAATAATAAAGGCATCTTCTCTTGCTTGAAAAACCTGCTGTACATCCTCGTACTTTTGACCATTCAGCTGCCCCTCCCAAGCTCCAGAGATAAATTAGGGTTTAAATACACTTGCAGAAGACAGCCTGGTGTGCCCCCATACTCTGACGTGTTCTGACCTTGTGGTCTGAGGTCCTTGCTCCTTTACCAGGTCTGTGCAGCAGGCATTATCAGATGTTCCTCAGCCAGCATCAGCCATTTCCCACACAGATTTAGAAAAGCAAATCAGAGTACACATTTCCAGCTCCAAAGCACCCTTGGTCAAGGGGCAAACTTCTGACCCCTGTGTTATTTCGGGAGTTTGAATATAGCACAGAAGAAAGAGCTTCTCAGGAATGTCTGGTTAGAAAGCATAAGTGTTGGTAACAGCCCAGCACAAAGGAAATTGAATGAGTGGGTAGGACAGTCCACATTTCCTTTTGTGTCTAATCACTAATCAGAAGGAAAATTCTCCAGCACAATTTTCTCAGAATAAACAAGATTGAGAAGAGTAAGCAATCATGATAGGGACAGGTGAAAAATGTATTATACCTCAGACTGGCCTGGTAACAGCAAGAGAATTGGTCTTCTTTCTTCACTTCTGTCTGCAAACCAATTTGGTCATTTCATGGGAGATAATTTTGCTCTCCATTACACCCTTAAGCTGGTGAAAGAATGTAAAACTAATATCTGAAAATGGAAGGTCTCACACAAGGCATTTGAGGGAGTGGGAAGATGAAGGGCATGAAATAAACATTTTACTTCATCTGCGTCTCAGCCAAACTTTGCTGCTTGTTGCTGGTCTTGGAGCCTCTGGGATTTTGCTCTTCAGGCCTTCTTGTCTAAACTGAACTGTGAAAAATACATTCTTTAAAGTTTTATGTCCTCTGTTAAAACTATTCACTTTAAAAGTCTCGTTCTCACATACAAAGTCTTAATATTTTTCATGAGATTTTTTTTATTTAAAAATAAGCAAAGTGTATTTGAAAAATAGTTTTGCTTTCAACTTTAAGCCTTTAAAACACAAACCAAGTCTGCTAAGGTCTCCATTAAAATATGGAAAGCATTTCTACTTTTTTCCAACAATTTAATAAAAGTTTCTCTACCCTGCTGGGTGCATTTGGAAGTAAAAAAGAAATTATGGAGACTATATTATTGATCCTTCCTGGTGGTACACCAGCAATGATAAATCATATAGAACTGTACAGTTCATTAGACATTGACAGGGTAAGGTACTGCCCTTCTGGAACATGTGGTGCAGACAGCAAGCAGATGTATTATAAAATGCCCTATTTTTATTTAACTCTTCAGGGGTCCTTAAAACTCAAAAGAATTAGTTTCAGAAAAGTTTCACTTTCTTTTAGTTTGATTAGGCATTTTGTGCAATATACATTGAAGAGTGGGGAGTAGCTTTGCTTTCACAGGGAGTCCACTGGAAAGCCAGCAGTTTGCTTTTCTGGAAAAACCAAATTGCCCTGTACCTACAATCTGGTTTCCTTCACATATAAATCCCATCTCTACCAAGTCTTTGAAGAAACAATAATGAAAGTTAGAAATTCAAAATTTGATGCTAGCATTGAAAATGGACAGTCAGTTTTGGCTGTTATTATTCACACATCTGATGATGTCAGCATTACTGATGTTGTCCTGATGTTATTGATATTTGCTTTTTCTGCCGCTAAACGAATCGTAGAAGCAGGCACAGGCTCTCATACATCACTGCAGCCTGTGATGCCCACAAATGGATTAATCAGCTCTCATTAGTTGCTAGGTAACAGTGCCTTGACCTTAGTGTCTCTTCAGCCAAAGAGGGACAGGGATGTGGAGATGTTTCCTGTGTGTGCTGTGTGGCCAGACACACATTGTCACCACATCTGTTGCTGGCCAAGCTGCACAGCTCATCCTACTGAAAGCTGCACTACACTGCTAAATAAATTAGAAAACAAGATGACTGTTCACCTCATGGCATTTCTTACAATTTCTGTCAACACATCTTGTGCTTCTCTGCATCAGATTGGGTGAGATATGATTCAGAAGAGTAGTTGCAAGGCTCCAGAAGCAATAGAGTCACTCTTCCTGTTAGCTTTTGTTTATGTTTTTGTTTATAACTATGGTTCCACAATATCTGGTATTACCTGGGTTTAATTATACAGCTGTTGTTACTGATGTGCACCATACAGACCTTCAAGATCCCAACCAAAACTGTAGCAATCATAAAAGCAGGTGAAAAATTGTTTCTGCTCTGACAATTTACATTACAAACATTTGAAACATGTAAAAGATGAAGGGAATGAAGTGAGATCCCCATTTCATTTGGTCAAGAGCAGGCAATGAGGCAGGCACAACCAAATGAAGAGACTTGTGTGGAGACTTAGGATGAGCTGTAGCAAAGCCAAGAACTCAGTTTCTGCTTTGTTACTTCTCTATAGTCCAGAGGGAATATTCATGGTCACCATCACTTGACCCAGAAGTTGCTTTTTCACATGGAGACTTTTACATGCATTGCATGCCATTCTTGGAGTAGAACCTAGGAACAGTGTAATGGATTCTGTTTATTTCAGTTAAAACCACAGAAATTCTTAGGAAAATGAATTGCTTTATTCAGGATTAAAGCCCAGTCTGCTATATTAAAAACATACAGATTTTTATTAGAATGAAGACAGACATTAAAATTCAGCAAATAGATAACAACATCTAAAACTAGTGCTTTACTATTTTTTCTTAGACTAAACAGACTTTAATTCAATAGTGACATCAAGATGTCATTAAAATTGCATCAGGAAATTAATGGAGGAACATTAATAATAGGTTAAACCACCAATTAGTCAAATCACCAAATTAATGCAGCAGGAGATTGAATCATGAGATTAAAATAACAATGAATCTTTACTTGCCAATTCTTCAGACTGAAGGGAAGTAGCATGTTTGCTTTAGCTTAAACCCACTACTAGAAGATTTGCCCAAGGCAATAAAATTAATTAATTTGGTCTCAAGGACTTGCAGAAAACAAGCTGTGGTTTATTTTGAATGATGATTTAGTGCTAATTCAAGAGTTTTCCTTAAAGCTCACCACTGTCATGATGACAAATATTTCCTTTTTTTCACCCACGTTCTTAAGACATAGATTTACCAGCTTATTTAAAGATGAGAAGGCTTGATGGAAGTAAATGAGTATTTTAAATTTTGTATAATTTTTGCTAACCCAGGAATATATCTCAGTGAAATATGCCATGCTAAATACAAGATGTGTTTTTGAATGCCTGTTTACGTGCACTTTACAGAGAGGTAGACATTCAACACGTGCCCTAATTACAGAGGACATATTTCTTTTAAAATTCATTATGGAAAAGGAAAAGGAAAAGGAAAAGGAAAAGGAAAAGGAAAAGGAAAAGGAAAAGGAAAAGGAAAAGGAAAAGGAAAAGGAAAAGGAAAAGGAAAAGGAAACATGATGGGTTGAAACTCTTCTATTCTGCACCAAGGTGAAACGCTGTTCACAGATATGACTTGCAGTTAAAAGGACCTAAGGGAGAAACACTGGGGCCTGAAGTACTTTGTCAGAGAGGATCTTTCCAGACAGCAAGAGTCCAGTCAAACTGCCCAGGTCATCAGCAGCTCCCTCCTGCTCTACCCTCCCAGGTGTCATGGACATCCCTGCACATGCCAGCCCAAAAGACTTTGTGGGCTTTGTACTTTGTCCCCTCTTTGTTGCTGTGCCAATCCTTGTGAGCAGTCACTTGGGACAGTGCAAGGGCTGCAAACAGCTCAGCCTAGCCCACCTAAACAGGCTTCTGTCCACAGCCCTCCACAAAACACCTGATGAAGGCTCCTGCTGCCCAGAAATGTCTGCCCTTGCAGTTCCAGGCAGTAAATTATTTTCCCAGAAAACAAATCCAAAGGGACAGTCCCCCAACCCTTCTCTCAGGTGGTGGCAAGGAGATGCCTTATGGCACCAGTCTCTGGCAGCATATGTGTGTCACACGAGTGACTGGGAGGCATTCCTCAAATGGCATAACATGTCCAAGACAGTTGAGTGTGTCATCCCTCAGCCACAAAACCAGGGAGCTGGGAAATGTGACCACATTTGTGCAAATGGTTCTATCTGGCTTCCAGTCACTTCTCCCAGGAAGTGAAAGCAACTTCAGTGTAAATGGCTGGTGAAGGTTTCTGAAGACCAAGTTTCACCAAACCATGCCAGGAGACCACTAGCTAAACTGAAATATTCATTAAACTGTATTCTCAGAACAGCCATTTCTGGAGTGTACCCACCATCTGCAACAGTCACACTGAATTTCAGAAGGGATTATGAGGATAATATCTGATTCACCATTTTCATATAACTAATTTTGGTTTTTCTTCTTTCTGCAGGCAGGATCACTTGCTGGGTCTTCTTGTATCTTTTGCAGACTGCCAGCAGTTTTTAATCACTGACAGTGCAAACCACAAGGAGCACAATTGCTCTTGAAAGAAGGAAGTTTCCAGGGTGGGTTTGTTTGTTTTCTTTCTATAGGTCAGATATACTTTAGATCTTGGTAATCCATGGGCAAGTGATTAAATAAGCTAATAGAGAACAAACACTCCTTTGCTGTACGGAACAGTTTACTAATGGGATTTTTAAGATGCTGGAAGGCTTTACCTTAATGGAGATAGATAAAACTAAACAGATTTGATTTAGAGAAGAGAGTTAGAGTGAAACAGGAGAAAGGTTTAAAACATTTTGATGTACTTAAAAATAACAATAAAAGTCTAGCTCATTATCTCCTTAATATAAAAGTCTGGGAAAACAAAAAGCTAGACTGGGGAAACTAAATCCAGCTACCTCTCTTTTTTTGTTTTTTACATGTCCTAACAATAATACAGCAGGGTGAAAAGATCAGGACCACTTTATACACATTGTGCTAATTACTGCAAGTACTTAAAGTTGTAATTAGCTTATTATACTGCAGAGAACCTAACATGGCATTTCTTTCAAAAAAATTTCTCTCCAGATCATTAGTGGGAGAGCTAACAACATCTGCTTCAAATAAAATCAACCAATTAGCACAGGCAACTTCGCATAGTTTGCAATCAGAGAATTATATTGTGCCAAGTGCTAATTTCAATGTGAATTCTATCTCCTTCTTATATCCCACGCTTATCTGCCAGCACAGCTGGTGTTTAACACCACTGACTTCAGTGAAGTCTCCAAAAACTTATGTTAATTTGAAGTAACCTAATCAGAAGTGTGCAATACAGACTGGGCTTGATCTCAGCTTAATTAAAACTGACCTTGTCATTTCACTGCCTATAAAACAGCAGAATCTTATCATTTATCACTCAGCTATGATAAATATGCAGCTTATGTGAGAATCAAGGAAGACAAGCATTGTACCAAAGGAACTATTTTCAGATATCAAAGCTTGGTTTTAACACACTGTAAAATGCCACTCGCCTGTGGCTGCCAGTAAATAATTCAAACAGTTCAGAAAGCCCAAAGTAAGCTCCAAAACCTCCTTCTAAAATTACCAAACAGGGCATCACTGCCAGACTTTCTCATTTTGATGCAATCAGAATTACACATCAAAAGCTGGCTATTGTCACTGACAGTAGATGTGAAACACAGCTTGCTTTTAAATGAAGTTTGTCCTTGTTCTGTTTTAATGTTACAGTTTCCCAAGCAGATGACATGAAAAAGATGAACTTGAAAATGAAAAAAAATGTATTGGCAGAGTTCAACATAGCAAAACATAGCAATCAGAAACTAACTTGAAATAACTTTCTTTTACTTCACCTTTTAATTTAAATCAAACAATGACAATTTGATTTACTTGAGTGTGTTTATCAGTTACATTTGCTCTCAGGTGTACATGGTTGCTGGGATCAAACTTTAGACATCGAAAATTACAGTTTCCTGTGGGAGCAAGTTTACACTGTGTGTTCTGACTCACTCCCTGAAGGACTCTACCCCTCATCCCTCACCCATCCCTTGTCTGATGTTACTTTATTCCCTGGAGACCATTCCAGCAGATTCCTGCACTGATGCTTCCACGGGTCCCAGATCTGAGCCTGCACACAGACACAGCTACAGGGCCAACTCCTGTCAGAGGCTTGTCTTATACCAGTGAAAAATCTAAGCTGCTTTGTCACGTTGGCTGATATTCACTCACATAGCAGAAAAAGTAGCAATGGAAGCACTTTTCCTGTCAGGATAACTGCATCACACGTGACAGCTTCCCTCAGCGGAACAGTAGTGACCAGCCACGTGTGCAGGCATATCCTACTGCAAATGCAAGGTTCATTACCCTAATCCAAATCTTTCTCTATAGTGCTGGCAGTACAACTAACCTCATGCTTACTGAGGGCAAAAGGAAGCACAGCCAGCTCCCAAAGCTCAGGTGAAAGTCATTTGATCCAACACAGACACCTTCAGCATGTGCTGCAGGTGTCCCTAGGAGCAGGGTCCTCACTGCAGGGAGCAGAGAGGAGAGGGTACGACCACAGCACCATTCATCTTAAAGCAGATACCTAAAACCAGCAGATAAACTGAACTCAAATATGTTTTGGCTGTGTAGCTGGAGCTCAGTGTGACTGAATCAGAGATGTCCACACATGCTGCAGATGGCAAGGTGGGGTGAGATGCACCAAGACCTTATGCTTGAGCAGCTTGTCTTGCCTGCCCCCAGCAACATAAAGCAATTGCCAGAAACAGAAAAGCAAACACACACACCTTAATCCTAACTTCTATGGCTCTAGCAGGAAGGTCTCCAATTAGATCTGGTCTACTTTTCTAATTATTATGATCCAGTCTCACCTGTTTATAAACAGCTCTCCCTGTACCATCTTCGTGGTTATTTCCTGATTAGTTGCTCATGTACTTGCAGGAGGTTAAGCATAGTCTCTTCTGCTGGTAGGTATTCAGCTTTTTATTTTAGATGGGCTTTTTTTGACATTTTAGCATGTCCAGAGTCAGCCTTTCCTCCTCCTCCTCTCTCACATCCTGTTGTTTTTGAAGTTGCAGCTTCAGCATGGAACAAAGGCAAGCAGTCTGAGCGACTATGCAAGGACAGGGACAACTGTGTGTGTCATATGCAGCGACAGGAATAACTAATGAATAATGATCAGACCAAAGATACTGTAGTTTCTCTTGGCAGCATCCCAATGTTTCCTTCTTATCCTTCTGTCTTCAAGACCCTGTGAGTCTGTATGCATACTAATGCAAATGTATATTTGTGAATATATGCACACAGGTATAAATCTAAGAGAGCATGAATCTGATCTTGTACATGTAAATGTATCATCCTTGGTATTCAAACCATAATAAAAGCTCCCTCTAGAACACTGACTCACATGAAGCAATTGAAAATGTATCCAACAGCTCTTTTGAGTGAGGCTGCATATTACACAGACAAGTCAAGAAGGTAACAGTTTATGACAAAACATAAATTAAAGTAAATTGATCATCATGGACTCATTGTTAGGACTGGAACACTTAGAGAATAAAGCCAAAAAAAATTCTTTCCAAGTTAGACTTCACTACATACTGTAGGAGGCAGGATAAAAGCAGAGAAACCTGGAAACCTACTTCTAATAAAGACTCAGTAAATACTCTCACAAGTTAAGTAACAATAGAAGCTCTGAAAGTTACTTAATATGGCATACTTAAATATCAAAGCTACATCCTAGGCAAGCCTTTTTATAAGGTCTGCCTAGTACGAGCCCTGTATGAAAGGGCTGTGAAGCTCAGTGCTCTCAGATTTAGCTGGCTTATAAGAAAGCCTTACTAATCAAAGTGGAAAGATGGCTGGGAGTAAAGTTATAGGAAACTGAGAGGTTATATTCACATCGTAGCATAAGTCATAAAAGTACAGAAATTATTGGGTAAAATACAGCTGCTGCTCCCTGGATGGAATGTGGCTGGCACACTGGAAACCTATCCCATGGTGATTCCATGTGCACACAATCTGCAACCATAGCACCTGCTATGGGATGGAATGGAGCATGGAGCAAAGTGCAGACACCATGGCCAGGCTCTCTTGGAATCCTCATAGGGAGGGAAACTCAGTGGTGCTGTGTAGCTGATAAACCCCATAACACCTGTCAGCCAGGGGAGAGAGGAGGAGAGGTATTGCTGCCAAGGCAGCAGCTGTGGTGAAATCACTCTCCTCAGATGAGCTTGGTTCATTATAACCTAACTGTAATATTAGCACACACCTACATCCCAAAGGCACCCCCTCCACGGTACAGCCACCCCTCAATGTGCATGTGCTCTATGTTTTAGTGACTGTACCTTTAAGAGCAAAGTGAGTTGCACCAAGCAGTAGTAACCAAGGTAGGCATGATGACTGGAGTGACTCAAGCTCCACCTAAACATGAAAAATGGTATAAAACTAAGTAGAGACTGGGGAGAAGTAAAGGAAGACACCATTGCAATTGCTGGGATCTTTCAATGAGCTGAAACTGTCTCCTTGCCCACAGGGACTCCTCTTGGTAAGAACCACACTCTGTGTCTAAATGCTTTTATTGAGTATTGGAGCTTGTCTCTGCATTGCTTTGAATACATTTTTGCAGTAAGATACTATCACCTACAGATACTATCAAACCTTCACCTGTCACAATTTTCTATTAATAAAGAGTGTTATTCCATAAACTATGAGTGTGAGTCCTTCATGGCAGTCTCCAGCAGCAGGGAACACACTTGAATAATGTGAACGACATGCTGAGGATTCTCCCTTATGCTGTTGGTGTGTGTTCCTGCACAAGTCAGTCAGACCAGCCTCTGACCAGACCCAGCAGGACTATTCAGAGAAGGGTTCCCCTAAAAGGACACTGACAGGCTGGTCAGGCACAACGGTCTCAGCTTTCCTGGGCCACTGACAGATAATTCAAACACTGAGGGTTGAGAAAAATCTCCCTTTTTCATGTGACAACTAGAAAAAGTTCTGAGAGGCTTGTACAGTCTTAATTATGTTTTAGTGAATGCCTTCTATTTCCTTTGCACTACACAATAATGGGTTGGAACTAGAGAAGCCCAAACGTGTTTGCTGTGATTTACCTCCCTGCACAGAATCATATAAACCATAGTCTTAGACTTAGCCCAGAGGCTGGTGCTCAAAAGTGAGGAAAAATTACTGTGATTGGGTAAGACATTTGTTTTAAAGTTAAATAAAATATATTTTAGCTCAAGTCAACACTTCAGCCCACCATCAGGGAAAAAAGTTATTTTTCAAAGCTTTTTGAGTCTGCTAATTATTATGGGCTATGCATTACATCTTCAGGAATGGCTACATGGCTGGTTTGCAGGAAGAGTGCACCATTAGGCAAGGTTGTACTCTAGGCTAGTAGCAATATTAAGGAGGAGAGAAGCTTAAGAAGTGGCATGGATAAAAATATGAAGAGATGTATGGGCGAAATAGGAAATAAGATTTTTATTAAGGAAGTCAGAGTGGAGCAATGAGGGAAAGAGATGCAGAAATGTACCAGTAGGAAATAAAAGTGGAGATGGAAAAATAGTAGCTTGGAAGGAGATGAGGGGCATAATAATTGAACAGTTATGGGAAAAAAAGGCTAAGGCAATCCTCATGGTTCAAAAGGGCAAAAAATTAACAAAATTAACAGCTAAAATAAAAGCACCTCCAGCTTTACAATTATTTTTCCCACCTCATCCACAATCATGATCTCTACCTCAGTGAGACTGTACACAGCAGAACATATGTTAACAGGAACTCAAGCAAATTTTGCATTTTTCTTTTCAAATATAATTGCCTTGCATAAAGACCTAAGCATCATCCTGTTGCTGGAACAAATCGGGACACTGGACCAGAGAAGTGGAAAATAACTTAAAGGTCATGTGAGAACAGACCCTGCAATGGGATAAAAGTCATGAGCACAGAGGTCTCTTTCTGACAAGAATAGGAAGAGACACATGGCTGAGGGAGTAAAATTCAGGCCAACCCTCCAAAGCTGACACCACCACACTCATCTAACTCCTGAGCATCCTGTTCTTCGTCTCCCCATAACTGCAGACTCTAGCAAGCCAAGAGAGCTGTCTGGATTCAGATAAAAGGAAATATAATCATCCTGGTGGCACTGGCATTGTTGCTCACCTCATGTCTCTTTAATTTCTTCCTCCACATGGTGGATTGCAGAAGAGAGGAATGGCATCTTGCTAAATGCATTGTATCCCACTGCTCTGAATGTGTACTGGGAAGGAGAAATTGCTGATAATCATACATGTGATTGCAGACATATTAATCCTTATTAATACAAACAATTTAGTCTTTTAAAAGATTAAAAATATGTATCCCGTTTCCAAAGAAGAATATAGTCCAGATCCAAATAAGTCTATATTTATGTTTTTATATAAATGTATAAGTAGATTCAATTTGTCCTATTCACAAATTTCTGGCAGTCATGAAAATCCTTTTCCAGCTTTTTAGCAAGTGTGGACTCTGCAGGTCTACATATCACATCTCTGCAGAGTGCAGAACACAGCAGAGGTTTGATTACCAAGCAGCACTGTCATACTACAAAAAAAAACAAAAAAAACCCAAAACAAAACAAAACAAAACAAAACAAAAAAAACCAAACCAAAACAAAACAAAACCAAAACAAAACAAAACAATGCACCGCCTCAGTAACAAGGAGACCATAAGGCTCATGTTATTGTTCAAGTGTTACTTAGTGTGTTAAGTGCCTTGAATTAATCAGACTTAATTTTATATGCATTCATTTTACATATATTAGGTTTCAGCTTAATCTTGTAATGTACTTATGAGACATATGTTGAGTTTATACAGATTAATTATATGTAATAGCTTATATTTTATTTATTTTATTTTAATTTCTGCATCCATATTTCAGATGTGTGCAATCCAGGATGCCCACATTTCCCAAGAAAGTTTTTCAATATCTCTTTCTCTCTCCCCCTTTTTTAGAAAGTTCTTACCTTTTCATTCCGTTATTGAATTCAAGTGGCTCTAGTGCCTTGTAATAACAAAAAATTAGACTGGCAATACTCACAGCTTTACAGCAATGCATCATTGACATTCAGGTATCATGACAGAATGATGGAAATCATCAGACCTATCAGCTCTGAGTTCAATAACACTACATGAAACTGTTCTTCAATGTGCTGTTGGACTCTATGTAAAAAACTGATGGTAAAAGTCTAAACCCATAGAGTCTATTCATATAAATAAACTCAGTACAAGTTGAGCTCTAGTACATAACTTAAAATTGAGCTTCAATCAGTTGCTGGCACACGCTCGAGGATTTTAAAAAGTACAAAGGCAATTCTCCAAATTATGTATCTACTGACAGGTGACTTTCTTGAATTATTCAAAAGCAGGAGCTTTTGGCAATCAATGCATCAAGCTGAACAGAGTTAAAACTTAGAGTAGTGCAGAAGTTGTAAGATTTAAAATGTATGTCACCTGAAAGTGTATTGCCCCTTGCCAGACCAATAATGCTTGATACAAAAAAGTGTAAGTTAGTGTCAAAATTGAGGGCATCTGTGTAACCTGTAGTACCGGCCTGAAGATGGGCAGAGTGGTCAAGGCACCAGTATATTCTTCCTCAACTTCAGCCTGACTTTCCACTTTAAATTTGTTTTTAAGAAATTTGTTTTGATGATATTATTTCTCCTCCTGCATTCACAGATGCTCAGTTTTATCCTTCAAGTTCTGGCACAGAAGTCTTCTTATCAGAGGCCATAACATTCTAAGAAAAAATTGTTCAGTTAAGAGACATTCATAAAGCTGCAAAAGAATGTAACATCCTGGCTTTCAGTCATACTGTGTGAGGATTGCTACAAGAGAGACTGTACTTAAGAAGCACAGAATATCTATTGATACAATTTCATATTAAAAAAAAAAAACTTATCACTGTCCTATAATTATAGCAACACAGTTTTGAGCATGACGTTCTGTAGCATTTGGGAAGAGTATTATTTCCTTCTGACTGCTGCTTTGCCCCCCATTTCAAAGCTTCTCTAATATTTCATGTGAATTCATAACATTTTAACCAGATTATGCCATTACTAAAACATAATCTCTTTCACAGTGTATATTTGCAAATTATTTGAGGGGTGTGACTCTACAGCAATTCAACTTAAAGTTTTACCCCTCTGGGACAGAAAACAATAGGCAAAGTAGCACTCACAGCAATATATGAACACCATACAGTAGGGATTTACTTAAAGATTTTTTCCTTTTTCTGAAAATATTGTTACTACCATGCTCACCAAGTAAATACTTTCACTACTGGTGTATATTGTCATTTATCCTAAAATAATTAAAATGTCTGCATTATAACTGTAAATAAAATCAGAAGGTAACTGTCTTAGGTTTGAAAAATCATTAATCCTTTCTTTTTTATCATAAAAATGGAATTGAGATTCATGTTCCCATTTATGTGAGTTTTATTCTCTCAGTCCCGTGATTCACCTGCTTGCTGTCACTGCAACAAGTGAAATAAGAGCTGTGCTAGGAGGATGAGGCAGACCTCTCAGACTGGGCCAGGCTTTTACAAACACACAGCAGTCCTTAAAATGTCAGCTCTCTCTTTAGTGACATCCTGTCTGCAGTGACAACTACTGCTGCAATGCTTATTCAGTAGCTACTGTGAGGCTGCCAACAGGTGTCCTGAGCCAAGGTTTCTTTTCATCTATTGTTGCTTAATGGGAACAAAAATTATTGTAAAGGATCTGCCAACATGACAAAATGCTACAAATACCCTAAGAGTAATACCTATAGGCACTTTAGCAAGGGAAGCAGAAATATTCTCCAGAAAAACTAGCCTCAGTACATCATTTACATTTTTGTTTTCTGTCATTGCTTTAATGGTTAAAGAGAAGTAGAAATATAAAAATACTTAATTTCTCTAGAAAATAAGAATAAATGTACCACAGGGAAGACCAGTCCACATATGATGCTTCCTATTTTTCCTTGCTTCCTTTGTTTTAGAACTTTTATCTCCCATGACTTATTTTCCTCATTTTCAGGAGAAAAGATCATGCTTGGGAAAATATCTAAATTCTCCCAAAGTTTGGCAATACACAAATAAAGAATTTTCCAGGATTATTTCTGCAACCATGAAGATCAGGTATACTAAGTATAACTTTATTAAATCTGTTAGGGGTGCCAAACCCCGTAGACCAAAAGAGGCAAGGCTGCTGCATCTCCATGTCTCCAGATCCAGCCAGGATCCATGTATTCCCAGCACGTCCCTGCATACACACAGGTATGCAGCACATCCGTATGTAAAGCCACACACACACACTTGAAATGGGTCTCTCAGGCCATGCTCACACTGTGTCCCTAGAATTTGTCTCAGAGCCTCTGACCCCTCTGGAAGTCAGCTCTCAGCTTCTCTGGTCACTGTAGTATCTGGCCTAGACTTATGGCTGCTTAAATATTTGGTCACTTATCTATGTCACCAGCAAGACTAGCTTAGTATTTCCTAGTGATCACTCCCTCACATGCCCCATGTGCCTGCATCCTACTCCAGTTAGTGGAGCAGACCTACATGCACACAAAATAAAGAGTTCCTCACCCTCAAAAACAGTAATGGGATTTGGTGAGACCAGGAGCCAGGCATGACCAGCAACCTTTTTACATGGATCAAGACCTTTACCCCTCCCTTTTCACAAATTCTTTTCCTCCCTAAATCAGCTAGATACATCCCTTTCCCTACTTTTAATTTCTCTCCAAAGAAGCCCATAGAAATCTTGTCCAGTCCCAAAATATGCTTTCTGGCTTCTCATAATAAGTTTCATATTCCCAAAGGCTATCCAAAAGGTGATCCAGAAACTCTTTGCTCTGAGGCATTGTGATGGGTGTCAGTGTCAGACCACAGGACAGGTTATGGTCCCAGAGAAGCTGGGGAAGGGGTTAGAAGGGTATCATAAATGTTCCACATTACCACTGTTCATTTGTGCTCCCCTGTCTGTGCGGGCACGAGGGTTTTTTTTAACCATTACCCAACAAAACCGATTGCGATGTCATCAGAACACATAACGTGGGATAAGCAACAAGAGAGAATAAATGCTGCAGGCTGAGACAGAAAAGATGTTCAATGCTGCCAGCTGTGTGATGAGCCAGTATCGATCCTACAGAAAGTACATCCATTATACAAGATGCAGTTGGCTCCATGCTGATAAGTCATTGAGGAGAAGGCAAAGATATACAAGAATCAATGCAGGCCCCCTCTCTCTTTTTCCTGCATGATAGCACAACAGTATTGGGCTTTCCCATACCAACTCAGCTCTCCTTCATCCACCCACCTTTACTTCCTAGGAATATTTTTCCTCATGCACAATCCTCATCTTTCTTTATTTTTACTTTTCCCATGCCCTTTTTAAGATACATGCTTCAGTTTGACCTGATGTGGAAGCTAAGAACTGAACATTACAATACCTCAGTGTTAGCTTCCTCTATCTGATCCCCAGGAGGTTTGGGGTTTCTTTCATTAGTACTGCAAAATCATGTACACATTTGGACATGCTTATGGTGTGTTTGGCTCTGTATCTAAATGCTGTCACCTTGCTCCTACCTTTTTCTACTTCAGAAAAAGACGTCATTACAAACATTTACAGCAAAGGTGATTCCTTCAGGGTTTGTAGAACTGGTAGGTCTGAAACAGTCTTGTCTTAGCAACTCAAGAGAACAGGTAAGAATTTCAAGGTGTCTAGGGAAGGACTAACAACTAGGATAGAAGATGACATCAGAATCCAGATTTTTTTTTCAGAGCAATGTAACTTCTTGAGTAAGTCACTCTGCACTGGTCACCATGACCCTTTCCTACCAATGAGATCATACACATGTCCACTTTCACCAAAAATTCAGATACTATGTCACATAGTGAGAGAATTGCTCATTCAAATGAGTAGAAAATGTATAGCATCTGCTACATATGGTCTTCCCCAGTCATGTTATGGATGTCTGAGTGTTCATGTGGTAGACATGAAGCAAACTTTAATATTATATCTACCAACAGTCCTCTACAATTCCAACAGATAGATTGATACAAAGTCATATCCAGATAGTGGATGGAAGCAGGTTGTTTGTGAGATGGACATCACCATGTTGTGAAGACTATGATGACAGCATTCCAGAGACAGACTTGGTGATATCCTAACTAGATGTTATTCTTTTGTGAAAAAAGAACCCCTGAGTTTTCCTTGGGATGTTATATTCTTAAACCCCTTTCTCCACATTTGCCCCCTTTCTGAAAATTTGCTTTCTAAACAAGTTAAAATCAAACAAACTTGATCAAACACAAGTTTAAAAATTCCCAAAGCAGATCTTTCTCCCACTGTCAGCCTCAAATCCCTTTTAAACTACCCAGTGTTTCTCTCCCTTAAAACAACTTAGCTTCTCCTAAACAATATGTTTGGGGAGAGGGGACACACAGAGCTGACATTCTGTTCCCAGAACAGGCAGGAATATAGATGGGCATATTGCTTTGGCGGCTGAGAAATTTGTTCCCCCTCTATGCTCATTCTTTCATTAGTTTCCCTTCTGTGACTGCCAACAACATTGCCAATTAGTGCTAATCATGGTATGGACACCTGTCCACAAGAAAGGAGGTTGAGAACAATTACACAGTCATTTTCCAAAGCACACAAAGCAGCTGTCAAACAGTAATGACTTGCAGTCACTTCTGGCATGGGCTGTACTGCAACAGGTGGCCAAAAGGTAAAATAACATTAATGGCATTATCTGCTTTCTTAGTTGCTCTATGCTGGACTTTCATTCTTCCTTTACATTCCACAGCGTTTAAAGCTTGCAAAGAGTAGTGACAGCTATAATGTCTATAGATGTAAATCTCATGTTCTTTTACTCACTATAAGAACTTTGAAAATATGAAGAAATTTATATTTCTGTACACTTCAAGAAGATGAAGTGACAGAGATTTAAGCACAGGGAGTTTTAAAATTGAAATCAGAAGCTGTAAATTGGAATTCTATGAGTTTCACATGAGCTGATCTTCCATAATCTCTACAGTTATGCATCATCTAATATGTTCCAAGAATCTTCTTTTTATAGACAAGTTTCAGTGAGCTCAGGAGGTGCTGTTTGTGCCAAAACCTCTCCAAATCAGGAATCACATTCACTTCAAACTTAGGAGGAGAAAATACAGACTGTGTAAGTAGTAGCCAAATGTGGGAAAGCATGGTTTAACAATTTTCCCATCACTGTGAAGGAACTGTTTGACAGAAACTGAAAATCCATTTCTCCATAACAGCACATCACAAACTGCACATTGGAAGTGTCTCACCTCTTCTCTCAGTCCTTTGCCTCAATTGCTATACATTATTTGACATTGAAAAGTCCTACAGACAACCACCTCCTTATCACAATTGATTCATTGTCAGGACAGCTCTACGATATCTATCGCATGGGCAGAGAGCCTCAGGAACAATAAAGTGCAGGAACAGTAGGAGAAATTCAGAAAGATTTATTGTAGCCTGTGGTAACTCCTCACTACCAATCCTTGCTAAGTTACTGTTCTTTCCACAGACTCTGCATGTGTGATTTCCCACACTTATTTTAAAAGTGAAATGCAAAGCCATCTCTGCAGAAATCTGAAGGCAGTCACTCAGTGATAAGCAGCAGGCTCTAAGTTATTAGCTGCACTGCACAGATCTCTTGAAATTCAAGTAAGAGGGTATTTCTACTGTGAATTATTCTCATGGAATGGGATCTGCAGAAAAGAGAGATGAAGAAGACCCTTCATCAGGTTTGAGTCCAGATTCTGAGGTCAGATACCTCAAGCCTTGCTGCTGCACTCTCACAGCTGGATGCCTCTTGGCTCCATCTCCTCTGGTCTCGCCATATCCCAGGAGTATCTCTTTCCATAGCATAGACTGTCTGGCAGTGCCAGCTTTGCACCATGCTCTGCTGTGCTTTCTCCAAAGCTCTTCACAGCCACCTCTGCCCAGGCACGAAGAGATCCTTCCTGGTCAGCACAGTCAGCGAGCGTCCCTTTAGCGGACGAACGATGAGCGCGCCGCCCCCGCCGCCCCCGCCGCTCCCGCCGCCCCCGCCGCTCCCGCCGCTCCCGCCGCTCCCGCCGCCCCCGCCGCTCCCGCCGCTCCCGCCGCTCCCGCCGCTCCCGCCGCCTGCCCTGGCGCGGGCGCTGCCCGTGGTGCTGAAGCCTTTCCCTCGGTCCCTCCCTGCCCGGCGTTCTGGATGTGGGCACCATGAGGCCCTAACGCTGCAGGAAAAGCATTTCTGAAGACGTTTCCTGGACAAACCTATCGGCCAAGAAGCTGTATGATACGGTTTGTCCCAGCAGAATAAGAAAAACAATTCAGATAAATATTGATTTAAGAAATGTCTCACCCACTTTCTTTCTCTCTGAGACTTGATAGTCTTCCAAAAGCCTCATTAAGTTGTCACTTTGTAATCTTCAGGTAACCCATCTGTCTGCCAGATTTGGCTTGGGGTTTTGGTCATCTTTATCACAGTGAATCTGGTGATTTCAGTCCTATTTGCTAAAGCCAGGCTGTTAGACATCTTGCCAACACAGGTCAAACAATATGATATTCTTTATAAAAGTATTTTGTGAAAGAATGACTCACTAAACCTTTCATAAGGCAGATCTGTTACCTACTTAATCCACAGATAAGTCAGAGTTTACGAATCACTGAGTAAGTCATACAAAGCTAACATGGTGAAAACATAGATATTTAAATATTAACATTAATGTTATCAGTTCTCTTAAATACAGGACAGATGATTCCATCCAATAGAGTAACTGTACATCACAATCTATTTGTTTTTAAGGACATACTGGCACTATCACTACTCCAAAATGATCCTTTGAAATTTCACTCTACTTCACATAAGATGTACATCCTAGTTGCCTACAAAAAAAACCCACAAGGTCAATGAGCATAATTGTTCCCTCTGGAAAAGAATACAGGGGAAACCAAATGATTCTGGCAATTAAAAATAAGAAGCAGATTCTTATGGCTCCAATTTATTGTGGATTTCTGACAATCAGAAACAGCTGGACAAATGTACCTATACAAAAGATATTTGCACAGAAACCTACAAAAATTGATGCCTTTGGATACCATCTCATCCAAAGTGCTTGGCCATTGTTGGAGCAGGCTTGTTGAACTCCGGGATACTGCTCAGATGCTTCATACTACACACAGGCCTAAGCACCTTTCTCAGTTAAGTTCTTAGACAAGTCTAACTAAGAAAAATCAGCATTCCATGACAGCCAACGTCCCTGTTGTGCTTTCAGCAAACATACATCAAAATCCAGATGATACCTGAACTATCCTAGAGGCATCTATGCATTTACCATTAAAGTAAAAATTTTCCTTCCTCTACCATGTTAATAAAAACTTGAGTTTTTTTAGTTTCCAAGGATGCTAGTCTAACTCTGTAATCAAACACCAAAATCCCTTTTTTAATTGTGTTGGAAACAAGAGTTAGTTTTACCATATAAATTACTCCAATGTCTAGGGACTTTTTTTAAGTATTATATCCCAGTTTGACAAAATAATAGTGACTGCATTACTTTCATTTTCAGCCAAATTAGGCAATGAAGTGGGGGGGGGGGAAATTAAAATTGTGTGATAGTTGAGATTATATCAAGTCTAAAACTTTCCATAATGTGTTGGTTGAAGACCAAAGGAAAAAGTCTGACAAGCAGTCTGATTTGTTTCAAAAGTTCATTTATTGCCTTTTACCTAGATCCTGCTTGGAAACAAAACATTATCAAGCAGAAATAGTAATTTCACAGTTGGCAAGGCTTGACATTCAACAGCAGTTCTTACAGTACCACAGCAGTACAGAATGTGACTCATCACTCGTCCTTAGGGTGCACAGGCTCATTCTCTGACATCCAACAGCTTCTCCTTTATCTTGGTTTGGTAGGAACATTAAGGCTCTCAATTTTCCAATGTATTTCAGAGTGATTTACCTAAAACCTGAATTTAGCAAAGTAAAACTTCAGCACTCAAACTGGTTGCAATCAATCACTCAACAGTGAATGGAAAGTTTACTAGACACTAGAGACAGTGATTCTTATAGCTGTTTGGTGAAATACCTCATCCTTTTCTCTTACAAAAATGTTCAGGAAGGTCACTTGTGGGCAAGATAAAAAAGGTCATTGACCTCTATTCAGGTGACAGGTTTATTTGCAGCGCACAGTTATCCAGAAGGAAGCAGACAGGGAGTCAGCCAACAGAGATCTAAACCACAGTCACATCAATTAAAAAAAAAAAAAATTGAGAAAGAAAGGGCTTTCTGAGATCTTTTGTCAGATCATTTCATGCCAATTGATTTTCTTTGTCCTTTGAGGGAGATTTTCTCTGATACTGAGTATTTTCACATGCAAATATGGCTACCACTGAAATTGCAAGGGAATGTCCTTCTTCTAGGGTGGATGTGTTCATTTGATCTCTTTAAGGTCAGCTTTTAGAATGAAGACATAAAAGCATGTGTTTCTCACAAATGACCATCAAAGGGAGTTGATGGAAAGCTCAGATCAAAACCTTAGTGTTACAAGGAGAGGTAAAGTAAGACAAATTCCATCCTGGGATCCTTCAGGCTGAAGACACACAGTTCTCCAATAAGATCTAAATCTGCAAAATACAAAACACACTGTCAAAAAAAAATTAAAAATTTAGATCACAAGGACAGTAATGACACTTCACATGTTCAATAGCAGCTCCACTCTCTGTACAACCAGAGCACAAATATGACTCTGCTGGGAAAGTCTGAAGCAATAGCACAGCTCTTCTGCATAGTAACAAGAGCTTGGCACAACTCAACTCCTTCAAGTTGAAGTTACTCAATAAGGCCCAGCATTCACATTAATTTAAGGGCAACATTCCCTTTGTCAATAAAGGTCACAAGATTTGATCATTCTGCATCTGCACAGTTGTTTGGAAAAAATTAATTTGCTCAGTGAAAAAAACAAATAATATTTTAATCATTAGCAGCATTGCCCTGGTAATAAAAATGTGATGCTTCCCACCTAACCTCAATCCCAGCTGAGAAATTTATTTTAGTTCCTCCTAGTGATGCAATAAGCTCTTTATTGTAAAAAAAACTATGAACCTCAGATTGATTATATGAACCAGAAGGATTGCTGTGAGCTTCCAGTTTGTACTAAAACTCAGAAGCTGAGCAGAGATCATTTGGACCATCAACATGGCTTTAACAAAGTAAAACAGACCAAACTGAAGGGGAAAAATCTATCCTGATCTTCAAGTTTGCCTGCAGAGAGCCCTGAAATTATAGCATACTGCTACAAAAGATGCCTTTCTTCTTGAAATTACTGCAAGCTGACCTTATTAATAATATGAGAAACACTGCAGAAAAAAAAATGTCACTCCACAAAATAATAACACCCAGTACAGAAAGTTAGGGGGGGGAAAAACAGTTACAATCACATTCTAACCACGTTTTCCTCTTTGATACAACAAATAACTTCCATTTTCAACAATGGGAGTTACTCACGTACAACAAATGGAAAATAGGCCCCAGTCTGCTCAGAAATTGGTGTGAATGGAAAACACAGATTACAGGCAACAATAAAATATGTTTCTACTGATAGCTCACTTTTCTTCTGTTGTTCTCATTCAGAGTCAGGGAATATGTCCATGTATCTCTTTCCTCTTTCTTCTTTCTTTTTGGGACAGATTTTCCAATTTTTATATATTAAAATTCAAACTCAAAATACACACATTTGGCACCTTGAAAAGTCTGATCTTGAAGAGTTTTTGGATAAAAAGGTGGAAAGTGTATGTTTTTTACAGTGAAGCATTAAAAAAGCATTGAGGAGATAGTGGAAGTCATTATCAGAATACTTCAGCTTACTGTTTATGCTTCCAGAAGCAAACATATAAAATGAAAGCAAAGTATGTCTTGATACAATGTAGCAACATTTTCAACAAAACTTTCATCAAATATTTTCATTCCATTTAAAAATTCTATATGTAGGTTCACAGCATTATGCAGCACTATCATGCATAGAGTTCATAATGTGTTCTAAAGGGGCACAATTGAAATAAAAATCTACAGAATATCCTTGGATCTTTCCTGTTCCAGAGAGAGAACCCTGCAGTCAGAAACATGTCAGCATTCTCCCTAGAGAGATTTCAAAGTGTGGACAGAGCCACTCAGAAACAAAGGCAGCTCTTTATGGAAGATTGTATGTAAGCCAAGCTCTCCCCTGCGCTTGCTCAAGTACTTTTATTATTGTGTTTGGTTTTTTTTTTTTTTTTATCTGAAGCACAACTATCCCCAGAAGTCACTTCACAGCATAGTCAAGGAGACATCTACTCCCCATGTCAGAAATACCGAGTTCCTCTGCTCTGATGAGGTTGAAGCTTTGTCTCTGCACAGTAAATATCAGGTTGAGCTGCAGACGAGACACAGCAGAGCCCAGCTAGCAGAGCTGAGACTTCTTTCTGACATAAAAAGACATAATTTTTCTAATGCAAATACAATTTTTACTTTTTCCCTAGCCCTATACCTGTTTCATCTTTGCATGTAGCCAATTATCCATCTCAAGTCTAACGAACACCTGTCAAAGTATTTGAATAAAATTCCTTTTGATTTAATTTTTTTAAAAAATAAATAATTTAAGTTGCAATATATATATATATTCCTATTAACTTTAGGAATTTTCTCAGAAGCAACCTGAAATGTTGAACGCCAAGTCATTATTACAGTGTCTTGGAGTGTGTGATTTTTAATGACTTAAAATTAAAAGTACCAACAATCAATATTAAACTTTTTGTTTCTCATCAAAACATTCAGACATTTCCTGCCTTGCATGGTGTTAGACTAAACTGAACAGTCAAATCTTCTGATCACACTTTCTATCCTGCACTATTCCAAGAAAAGCTTAATCTTGTTATGACATGCCTGTGACCAGTAATGTGATCAGGGAAAAAGGAGAAAGAATTCATCAGCTAACAGGAGAAACTAGAACAGAAGACTAAGTGAAAAGTAAGTAGAGAAATCTGTAACAGAACAAATATAATTAAAGAGAAAGCTTTTTGGAAAGTTAGACATGAGGAACAATTTCTTATTCTGAAATTTTCAACATTTCATTACTAGTCCCTTGGGGCTGTCCACACAATTGCTTAGAAACCATACTTATTTATGCATAACTTGGATCTTAGTTCAATAAATCAAAATTATTTTATTCCAGTCATAACCATTTAATATAACAGATGAAACTATTCCAAAAGCCTATTCAGAGAAATACAAGGAAAATTATTTGTCACTTATACTTTTGCCATCAACTTGAAAAGAGCTACAAGGGCTTTTGAAATTTTGTGGCTGCCTTTAAAAAGATGGCACTAGTGAGCCCATATATTACACATTAATTGTTACCCCAATCATCCTCTAAGGTGAAGCTTTGAATATAGCTCCAAACTGAGATTTACAATCATTGTCAATAAAGTCTGCATGTTACAGTGATTAGTGGAGTCGAAAATAATGAGGAAGACACTTGCCCTTACAGAAGGTTTTCAATTGCATGGCAAAGTGGCTTGATGCATTGGAAAAACTCTGGAAATATCACCAAGTGGGGGAGGCAGATCCCACTGACTGGATAGGAACTCAGAGATGGTACATGGGAGTTGTCAGACTGAGCAGCGTGAAGGGTTGCTTCAGGCCCTGACACCAAAAAAGAGGGGATATCAAACACTAGAGCAGGGATTTTGCTGCTCTACAGGGGGTTGGCCAGTTAGGAATAGTATGGGTCAGTTGTCCAAGGTGATATGGAGCACATTCAAAGAAGACTGGGAAAAAAACAAAAAGGCTTGAGAGAAAAGCTTGTGTTACAAGCCTTAAGGTCCTAAAATATATCTTATGAATGACAAAACAGAAAAGAGCTAGGCCTGGAGGATCAAACAAAGAACAGACCTGATAGAGAGCAACAAATATGTTGACTAGGGGCAAGGTCAGACAAATGAAGTAAGATCTGATTTGTTGGCACCAAGAGGTAATTATCAGAACAGTTTCTCTTCAGAATGAGATGTGGTCATTTGCATATTACATCTTGAAATGAGAAGTGTGCTGAACAGCCAAGGTGGTGCTTTCTAGTCTTGGGAATCACACTTGAATAGGAAAAGCAGAACCGACTGTCATGGTTTAACTCCAGATGACAACTAAGCACCACACATCTCCTCGTCCACTCTTCCCCAGTGGGATGGGGGAGAGAACCAGAAGGGTAAAAGTGAGAAAACTCATGGGTCAAGATAAAGACATTTTAAATAAGCAAAAGACACTTGTGCAAGTAAAGAAAAACAAGGTTTTCGCTCCCTACTTCCCATGAGCAGGCA
This sequence comes from Vidua macroura, assembly GCF_024509145.1. NCBI lineage: Eukaryota > Metazoa > Chordata > Aves > Passeriformes > Viduidae > Vidua > Vidua macroura. The sequence continues at coordinate 12,977,301 of NC_071572.1, forward strand.
AATACAAAGACCTCTTCAAGAAAGCAGGGCTCCATCACTCATAGGAGTGACTTGTGAAGGCAAACACCATCACCAAAAATGTCCCTCCCCACTTCCTCCTTCTTCTTCCAGTTGTATATGCTGAGTATGACATCACGTGATATAAATATATCTTTAGTTACTGGGAGTCAACAATCTCATCTGTGTCCCCTCTCTGACCCTATTGCCCTTCCTCTTCCAGGACAAGATTCCTCTGACCACACGAACCATCTGCTTGAGCTGCACCACAGCACTGCTTATTTTCATTTCTGCCTGCAAAGAGAGCTGATGTGTAGAGTAGGCTCAGCAGTTGGGTTTGATTCAATGAATTCCATGCCTTGTGACATCTAGGTTTATGTTTTCAGATTTGTCTTCAAACACTGTCCCAGGGTCGGGGGAATGCAAATGTCACTGGCACAAAATAACATAGGGAAGGGAGAGTAATTCAAAAACGCCCTTATAACAAATAATTTCCCCAGCCATACCTGTCTTTATTTAGGAATACTGATTTCCTGCTTACCTTTCCTAAAAGAAAGTGTGAAAAGTTCTACCCTGGCTCCTCTGTGACAGCAAATTTGGCTTGCACATAGGTACCTCTGTTTCTACATCAAAGAATAATAATGATTTTTACTTTTTTAAACCAGGACTATGCAAACAAATATTCACAGTCATATGTAGCATTTGTCCAAGAGCCAAGTATTTAGCACCCTCATCCTGTGACCTTCAGTGAAAATTAAAATTCTCACCGCCTTACAACAGATGCCAATCAGCTCAGCAATACCCACACCATTTTTATCACATTGCTACATTAAACACAAAGTAGCATTTAGTAGAAACAGAAATTTTGTGAGGAATGTTTAAGTTGCAGCTGGGGGGTTATTTTTAAAAACAATAAAAATGTCAGTGATCCAAGGATACAAAGATATGTGGCACAATGCCCACGTCTCAGCCAAGGAAACAGGAACAGATGACACCAAATATGCTCTAGGCTGTTAGTTAGAGGAGCGTGCCAACAGTGCAATGTGTTACTACACAGGAAGCCTGAGTTCAGAAGCAACAAGAGCTTGTTGAAACTGCAGCTGAAATGGTGTTCTACATAAAATAGCTTTTTCACAAAACAGACTTTAAAAAACACCAAAAAAAAGCCACCAAAAATTTAATTTAAAATACATTAGGAAAGAAAATCTGTTTTTATACAGAAAAGAAACGGGTTTTGATAGTTTGCCAAAAATGAAAGGGATGGCTGAGTGTTGCATTTATTTGCTTCCTGGCTTGAAGATTTTTCTTGTCAGTGATGCTACAGAAATAAAAAATGTTATAATTTTTCAGCTTTTTATTTTTGCTAAGTTTCTGCCCTGGAAATTTGCTTTCATCACACTTCAACAGGAAGCAGTTAATTTTCAAACAGCTGTAGCAACATTCACCTGGCTGCGTCCTTTCTCCTGTTACTGAATATGACAGGACTACATAGCATTTAAACCAGCAACAGCACCAAAGGCAAAATGCTGTGTATTATTTTTCTTCAAACTTGCAATCATGGACAATTCCACATGGAATTACAAACAAAGCAGTCTTTAATTAACTACCATTGAAATATACGCTCCTCCCATGAGCTCCTTTCAGAACAAAGCAAAAAAAGCTCAAAAACTGCATTTTCATGCTATTTTATAAACCGGCCTTTCAGGAATGGTGCACCTCCTGCCTCTAGGTATAGATTGTGTTTTCTGGGTCTTGTACAACATTCTGCCATTCCCAATTCCTCCAGAGGAGTGGCAGTTTGCAGCACCTTTATCAAGGCTGGCAAGATGAATTTAGCCCCTGGAGTCTGTGACCTGAGCTGACTGGAGCTCAGGCACACTGGGTGGGGAACAGGCAAGGGCAGTAGCTCAGGCCATGCACTCACAAGAGATGCATGAGCTCAGCCACAGCCACATGCCTGTGTCTAATGCATGGGGGTTGGCAAGAGCACAGGCTTCTCTGCTTCAGTCTGTGAAGAAAGCCCTGAAAAGGTGTGGGTGGCAAAACCCAGCCCAATCCTACTGCCATCCTATCTATAGGTCTCCAGCTCCTGGGGTGGCTTTGCAGGGCAGCTGTAGGGAAGTTTATCTGAAACCTGTTGTCTAAGAGTTTGTTTAATTGTATGGTAGCATTTGTTGTGCCTGCTGTGGAAATAACAAAGACACATTTAGATTAAGAGGCTGCATTTTCTTAAAATAAATTTATTAATGATCCTGATTTCATAACTCTTACAGTATGAAAAAAGTTAAGCACTTACTGGCCTAAGTGCAGGTGACAGAAAATTCATTTGTACAAAACATGGATGGTGCAACTAAGCAACAGTTGTATCTAGTTAATATTCACACTGAAACATCAAAAATAAGATACTAAAAAAGCTCTTTGACTTTCAAAGGCAATTTAGGGGAGAAAAAAGTCATTGCAAAATCAATCTGTTTTCAGTCTCTGATTAAGTCACCGTTTCCAGGGGCAGCATTTTCAAGATTAAACTTAAAAATGCCATCAGGAGCCCAGTCACAACAGAGATATGATCCCAGTATTGTAGCTTCCCTGCCCCAGTAAGGGCTTTAAATCACCAGTTTGTAGATTTCCTGTAGGATGCTAAGTGATAAGGAGCATTAAGGAAAGGCATAGGCAGTATTGGGTCAGTTGCCTGCTCTTCCAGGAGCAATTGCTTGAACCTCTGTGGTACCCTTTTGACTGGTGCCTAGGGCTACCTTGCAATCCTTTGCAATACCAAGTATCCTTCTTTTGATCCATTAAGTCTATGGGCTCCTAAAATGGCCTCTGTATTTAGGTTACCTCCTAAATAGGGATTGGGGGATGCCAGCCACTCACAGCTCCTCTGCTGTTCCTGAGACAAGTGGTAATCTGTAGTGAAACAGCAATCTGTGGTGATTCTTCTATGGAAGGATTAAAATAATGGACTTTTCCAGTGTAATCAGATTATGGGAATTTTTTTTGTGTCCTTCTGTGATACTATCAGGCATTAGATGGAGATACAACTGAAAACTGACTGAGCTTTTAAGCTGAGATTGTGGAGCACTGAATTCTCACAAATATAGTTATTGCATATTTATAAGATAGCTTTAAAGAGTGAGTCAACAAAATCTATCCCTGGTGTGCTTATTATAATGGACTGATTTTTAAAAATGGGTTGAGAGACAACCTGAGGACTGGAAAGTGTATTGTATAGAAATGAATAGGCCTGTTTAGACAAGTAGATACAAGGTGCATTTGTGGTGATTTCCTTCTATTTGGGCCCAAGCAGGTTTTCTTTCCACAAAGAGGCATATATTCTTTTATTCTCTGCATCATTCAAGTAGTCGTGAACCCAACTTGTCCTTAGTATTGCGTGACAGCCTGCTGAGGAAATGGCCCCGAAATAATGAGGGATGGGATTCAGTGAAATATTGTTCATATTTTTACTGCCACACAGATCTACACAAAGACTCTACAATAGCAGCAGCATTCTGCTGATCTACTGATTTTCTTCTGTGTAGACCCCGCAGAGGCACAATAACAAGAGCAAAATAATAAAGAAGCCATATAAAGCTTTGTGACTGTTCTTGTTATGACTGTTTCTTTAAATAAGACAGACCATGAGAACATAATGTGTCCCTACAGTGAGGCATTTCATCTCCTCACGAAAAATAATTCATGAAGGGAGCACTTCAAATCTATTAAAATATTCCCACTTCCTCTTCCACCAGCTTCCATTAAGAATTGCAAGAAAGGTTAAAGATTTAATGGATGTTGAGGTTGAACTTGCTGTCCTTTTCAGACCCTCCTGGTCAGAGCCAATGGCCACCACTCACGCTGTGCATTACCACTGCCTGAATAAGCTTCCTATGTTTTGCCTGACTTTTTGATAAACAAAAACTTTCAGTCTCTAAGGCTCTGCAGCTCAAGACAAGATCTTGTTTTCAATAGCAAAAATATACCTTGATTTATTCTCCTCTTCAACCAGGGTAATTTAGTTTTTAAAAGTTGTATTTCCAGATTTTGCAGAACTGGGTAAAGCTCTCAGGAATACACCTGCACTGAATGGAGGTATTCTTCCATCTCCCACCAAGGCATCAGATTCCATTGGAATGTGACTTTTTCAGTGCTGACAAAAAATGTCAATATTTTCAGGAATCTTAACATTTTGATATGGAACTTAAAAGCTGGATATCACACCAGTGAACTCTGGTTCTGCAGGACTCAACAAACTGCTGTCACATTATCTGAGCCACCCAGGGAGGTCACTGTCACAGAATAAGGAGTAAAGCAGCTCCCAGAGCCCCTTTCAGGGTAGCGTTTTCTGGACTTTAAAATTCATGGCAATTCAATCTGGAGCAAATCCCAAAAGCAGAAATCTTCCTATTTTCCCCTGAAAATGCATCAAAGAAGAGACACATCTATAAGGCATTTAGATTTTATAAATTGGCATTTTTCAACAAAGGCATGCTGTGTCAGGAAATTCCTGGCCAGCTCTAATCAGGAATGCATCTGGGAACCAAACATTTTGTCAGATGTATGGGCAAGATGGATTTAGCCAAGAAAGGAAAGGGATGTGATCAGCGATCCAGAAGATCAAAGGACATGGAAAATCAGGAGAGGATAGAATCAGCCAGCAAAATTCTTTACTTGCAATTAAAGTAGTTTAACACTACATCTGATGAGAAGCACTGTGTTTACCAGTGAAAACCACAGTTCTGGACAAAAGGGGCTGCCTTACTGGGAGCAGAGAAATAAGCAACCATAATCACAGTGCTCAACTTTGACTACACACTTTAGGGCCAGAGGCAATGGGGAGAAAGTAGGGACTGGGACCTCTCCTTTTCTACTTCCAATTCAATGATTAATTACCAGCACATGAGGGTATTTATCCTCAAGAAACTTAAGTTTGTTTTCAAATAAAGTTTCAAACAAACAAACAAGGACTCTGTGGGTCCTGGGGAGCAGCCATAGTTCAGCTTGACAGTAAATTTAATTTCTCAAAAGTAATGTTGTTTACATTGTCTCCACATTAGCCTCTAGAAAATTAGAAAAATAGAAGCTGAGATCCCCAGAGCACTATTTACAGGAAGGCAGTGTCAACAGGCAAGAGTTCTATTGTTCCTCTGAGCAGGGGCATTTTGAACTATATGTCCTATTTTTCCAGCCACTAAATGGTTATGAATTCTGGCATAAGGCTGAAGATGCAATTTCAAACCCCCTCAAGCAGAGAAGGAACTGAACTTGGCTAGATTACTGCCTGGCTGGGTGACTGTCTGGATCACTGCCCTACTAGCCAAGTTACTGTACAACAGAGAGAATTTGGGTCCTTACTGCTCCAGTGGCACCCCAGCTCTGGGGCTTCAGCCACCCTCTCAATAAATTGGCTCCAAAATAATAATCTTCCCCAGCACTCACTCCACCTGCCCCACACCACCAGTTCCACACTATCTGCTTTCACTCAGTACCTCCCTGCTCCCTCTGCCTGAACCCAAACCACCACCCAGCAGCTGGTTCCAACAGTCTCTACCCTGGAGATAAACCACTCTGTGGAGGTACTTACCTGAGCCACAGGACAAATATTTCCATGCAGATGTTAATTGCCAGAAACCACTCACTATAAATCAGTGACACTGTCATAAATTCACAGACTAGGGAATAGCAGTCTCTAATTCTCCCCATCCCACTTGGATTACCAGCCAAACACTAGGAAGAGAGGAGAAAAAACCTTTTTTTAAGAGAAAATAGTTATTGCTTAAATGTTTTCCCACATGGAACATCTGATGCATCAGAACTGCTAACACATCTGCAAGTTAAAAGTGTTTCTTCCAAAATGTAAACATAGAATTTTCTGCCTAAATTGATCATTCAGTCATCAGATGCTATGAAGACTTGAGGGAGCATACAGGGATAGGGATGTAGTATGCATTTTTCTTACTTTTTTCCCCTAACCTTCAGATTTATACAAAATCTTTCATTGCATGCTCTGTAGCTGGAATGTCCAGTCTCTGAAGTGCAAGGAGTAGTCTACTTTTCAACCAGCAATTTAGCAATTCTGGCACTCCAGGATCTTCTCAGAACTCACAGGTACCAAGTCTCTTGGTTTGAGACCTCTGGGACAAAGGGAGCTTTGTACTGAATAGGGTATGAATAATTGTAATATGTGGTATGCAGTAAACCAGTAGCTGCAGTAGCTGCAGAGTCTGTGCCATTGGAGAGGCAGGGATTTACACAAGCTTTTTGTGAAACCATAATGAAGGAAGAATTTCACTGTAGAAATAAAGCTGAACCTGTACAGCCATGCAGGATTCAGGTGACTCTTGGAAGAGAAATGCTTCATGTGAATGTTTGTAATTAAGAGACAGTGCAGTATGAGCCCTCTAGACATCGTGGTCACATACTCTGAGCTGGACCCAGTTTGAAGAAGCAAGTACATACTCACTTGCTGGCTGCTGGAAATTACTGTCTCTGAGAGACAGAGTAAAATCAATTATTCACATCTCCTCTGCCACTGTTACCCACCCTGCTACCAGCAGACATGGAAAACAGAGAAGGTTAGGGCTTGATTTTAACAGATTCCTATAGACTACCTTTATCTGTCACTGGATAGAAAAGCTTTAAAAGGAAAAATCACTCTTCCACTTTCAAAAACAGACAATTAATATTTAATGCATCCTCCTGATGTCCTGTTTCCATTTATCACACCTCCTTTCAACAACACTGCGCTTCCTTTAACCCATGCAACTGTCACTTGAGTCAGTCTGGGGAACAAATATGTTAACAGTTTGTTAATTGTGGTTGATTCCTTATAGGTGTTCAATATCAAGCCACAGACTTTTCTGAATGCAAGGGGGTTTGTTACGCATCTGTGTACTGTACCTCTACCCTGGCCAAACACTGGGCACTGGCAGTGAGCTGAGAATGAAACAGTATTGGAGACTCATCTCTTCTGTTCCCATCAGCAACGCTTCTGTCCCAGTTCTTCCAATTCCTATTAGCACCCATCATCCTGTCACCTCCTAGACTTCACTTCTCCAGGGGACTGATAAAAGCAAGGGAAGTCATAACAGGGATAAGACTTTCTGAAGCAGATCTCTAACAATGAGGACAGGTATTGAGACACCAAATATTAACCAACCACATTTAAAATAATGCTGCCTGGAAGAAAGGAAATAAGAATAAGAGGCAGAATGAGGGAGTGTGGGGGGTGCAGCACAGACAGCTGTCTGCTGATGTTCTAATTGCAGCTCTCCCTGGCCTCTTCCAGGGGGAGAAGACACAAGGTTTGACAGTGCACACCATCAATGTTGCAGAGAGAAGAAAAACTGTGTAAGACAGTGCCAAGCAGAGACACAATCCATCCGTGGAAAGCCTGTGCCTGAAAAAGTGCACTGCTCTTCTCAGCAGAGCTGGAGCGTCTTGTGGGTCTGCAAAGGGAGTCTGAGAAACTGCTGGGAGAAGTAATGGCTCCTTGTTTCATCTGTCATGGGTCACCAAAGGGAGCTAAGCTGTGCACAAGCCAACTCCCAAAGCACACGATCTAGGACGAGGCACCTTTCAGCTTCCAGCACATCGAAGGAAACCATCGCGTATGGAGGGAAGGAGCCACCACACCATTGCTGCTGCCAAGCTGGGGTGGCCCTTCCTGCTGTCTCACCTCTGACAGCAGCCACTGCAGCCAGCCCTGCCCCCAGGGACGTGCCAGACGTGACCAAGTAGAGCAGGTGGTGCGAGGGCGCTCTGGGAGCTCAGCTGCAGGCGGCCAGGCGTGTCCAGCCCAAGGCTGCTCAGCAGGAGAGGCTCAACCAGGGCTGCACCCAGCGCCTGCAAACAAACCTGCTGCAGCTCACCTTTCAGGCACACGTGAAGGGAAGCCAATGCTGATGACATTTGCTTATTCACAGCTGGGGGAGCTTGATCAAAAGACAAGTAATGCTGTTCAGTTTTGCTTTCTATTCCCTTCAGTGCTATTCTTCTTACTTTAAAAATACATGTCATTGCAAAGATTTATATTTAATGCTTTGCTTGTCAGAGACGGAAGGAGGAATGAACTGCTGAGCAGCAAGAAACTCTGAGAGTGGGAATGGGGATTTATCCAGGAATGAAGAATTTGGGGACTAGGTCCATTTTGAACTAATTTAACTAGACCTGAAGCCACTGCTCTGCTCACTCAGTGCGGGGTTCACTCCATGCACCAGACTTTTTTCTACAAGACTGTGGGGAAGAATGAATTCAGACTTCAGAGGAAACCGTTTGAAGGGGAAGAAGGAAAAATGTTCAATCTGTCTTTAAACAAATTTACCAGGAGAACTGTTTCAGTAGAAGGACATTGGATATTTCTCCTGTATAATACCTGAGAACTATTACTTACCATTAGTGTGCTGCTAATGAAATACATGTAGCAGTGCATCAAACTAGCAGTGGTTTTAAGAAATCTGTCAATAAATGTAAACGTTTTTAATTTCTGCTATGCACCTGAAGACCCACTCCAGTTCTTCCTTTCACCCTTGAGATTAATTATGGCACAGCATGTAACAAAGTATGTCCCACCCAGCAAAGACTGATAGAGGACATACTATAGCTCACTTTTCTGTATTTATATCTTTCCATTCATTCCCATTTGCAAGCAGTTTTTGCAAACTTTTCCCCATTTTGGATTTCATCTCAACTCTACACTCATGAGACAATGTATCAGTCCCTCCTGTTCCATGTGGAGGTAATTTCATTTCAGTTTCATCCACGAGAACATAGTGTGGAGAAGATTACCCAGAAATCTCTGGCTCTCACCTCGGGCAAGGTTGGTCATGTTTGTCACAGCCTACCTGTGAAGCCCAGATAAGCCTCTCCTGGCTGTTCAGAACAGCACAGTTCCTCAGGTACACTAATGCCCAACGACATCTGTGGTCTATTTCAGACAATTCTGCCCTAAAACATATTTCCCACCAGCCTTGTTTTGACTCACACATACAAGTTTGCTACTGAGCCAATGCTCTCTGGCAGCATAATACTCAGAAACAGATAGTGTAAGCAATAAGGGAGTTATGGAAGCCTTCAGAAGACAAGCTTTGGGAAAAAGATCTACAGATAATGTACATTTCACTGAACCCATGAAGGTTATGTCTTTTAGTAAGATACCTTAAACTTAAAATGCAGACTGGGTAACCTTCTGAGGTCCCTGTCTGGTGATCATGAATATAGTATCTACCAAGCAGGATATGTTGAACCTTATTCTCTCGTTCTCTCTGCAGGATTGTTGCAAATTTTATTTTATTATGCTTCTGGTCTAGTTTAATAGACAACTTGCATCTACAAAAATATGTATGAAAGATCTCAAAGTGGCTAGTGCTCATGAAAAATAAGAAAAAGCTGCAGTGTCATGGTTTCCTTCTGATCCTCAGCAGCAGCACATACTGAGTGGCAAAGCAAAAAAAACTAATGGGAGAGTTAGTCTCTACATCCATTTAAAAATGCAAACAAATGTCAGTTTTGCTTTGGGTCATCCTGCCTTTTCTTATGGACCATTGCCACCAAGATGCTGATTCCTTCCATCTGCTTGTGTAAAAATAAAGTTGTAATGTGGTATTAAAAACCACCACAAACTGGGTCATTTACTGAATAGGAAGGGAAAAAACACATCTCGTTCCCTGAGGATACTGCATAGGTATGTGACCTGCTTTGCTCAGCCAGCTTTTACAAACCACTGAGTGACACCCCTTCTCTTCTCTGGGCCATCCAGAGGACTTTTATCTCTGCAATTCTCCCCTGCTGCAGTGGGAATAAAAGCAGCTGAGTGGCTCAGAGTCAGAATCCAAAGTTGAGACGGGCAAAGCACAGCCTAAAGCAACTTCACCTCTGCTTGCCTTCTGCCTCTGTGAACGCAGCCATCAAAGCAGCCCGAACACGGCCACCCAGCGGTGCGGTGGCACGGAGTGGCACGTGTGGCTCCAGTCACGGGAGCGCTCTGTGCTCTGAGCCCACACAAGGACGTGTCATCCCAGGGACTGAACGAAAGGAAAACAGGGAAAAGATGCTCCTCATCCTGCAGACTTGTGTTCCCTGAACACTCAGCCCCCTGCTTCTGGGGTCTCCCAGAGAGGCCTTGGGTTTCTGCTCTGGGACTTTTTCTTGTGGAAAGGTGACTCAAAAGTAAAATGAGGACAGTGTGGGAAGGACCACATGCTGAATCAGCCCTGGCTGTCTCCTTCATCTGGGCTCTTCTATCAGCTTTTTGGTCTCTCCTGCCAGCTTCTTAGTGTCTCCTGGACACATCCAGATCCCCAGAGGGAGCAGGGCTCAAACCCCTTGTTTTCCACCAACTCCTGGGGCAGTTCTTCCTCCAGGAGGAGAAAAGTAGAGGAAGCTGAGTCCCAACCATCCAGGGAAAAGGAGCTGCTGCCAAGAGTCCATGGGGATGCAGGGGACAGAAGAGGTACCTCTCCCATTACACCAGCTGTGTCTCCCCACCATCAGTATCACCCCTCTCCTCTCCCGGCACCCTGCTCTCACCATGGGAAAAGAGCATGAAAGAATTTGAATCTTAGCATGCTGACTACCTTGGGAAACATGAATCAAAACAAAAAAATGGGGGATTTCCCCACTCTCAGGGAAAATTCAGCCTCTCCCTGGAGAATTGAGGCCAAGAGAAAGAGTGGGGCTGGGAGCAAGTAGAAGAGATTTGGACACAGCCAGAGAAACACAGAGAAGTGAGGAAAACCACACCACCTTCCTTCAGCTAAAATCTTCCCCTGACCAGCAAATGTCCTCAAGACCCAGGGAACAGAGTGTGGGTATATCCTGGCTGCTCCACTGCCCTGCAGAAAGCAGAGACATCCCAGTAATTACACATCTCTTGCCAGAGCAACAAGGACCCACAATGATGAAATACCACTGCTACTTCTAATGGACACCCACCTTGAACTGCACCTGCCCTCTGCTTCTGCTGGGGCTTAGAGCTGCTTGTGGATGCTGTACCAGCCTGGGCACAGCTCACAAAACTCCTGCAGGAGAGCTGGCTTGCTCTGCTGGCAAATTGTCATTGCATTGCAAGACTAAACTCTGAATCTTTCTCTGGCCTTTCCTTGGCTCAGCTCCCAGTCAGATTCTGATCTCTTATCAATGCTTCAGTCTAGAAGAATTACATGCTTGTGACCAGTATAAGATTGCAGATTCAAAGTCTACATTTCCCCCTTTGCCGGAGTCTTCCCCCTGATTGGGGTGACTCCGGGTGGTGGTAAAGTCTCTCCTCCAACCCGTGCCTTCAAAGAAAGACTCAGTAGTCTTCAGTCGTCTGGTCTCAAGGCAGTCTATTGCATGTTATCTCAAGGCACACAGACTTCCTGACATTGTCTCTGACTTCTTCTCCCTCTGCGTCTCTCTCCGTCTCCCTCCGTCTTCGTCTCCCTTCGTCTTCTTCTCCCAAGGGGCTGGTGCCATCTTTTATATCACACATTACGTATTAAATGTTTATAGTTTTTCCCCAATGCCTATTACCTATGTTGAACAGTGGCTTTCTACTCTAAACCAATCTGTGAGTGCCAACACCACCAAGAACATGGGGAATAGGAAGAAGAAAGAAGGAGGACAGGGCACACCCAAATCCCTCCATCTTAGAACCTCTGACCCCCATGTACAAAACTCAGACCCCTCTGTACAGGGCCTAAAACCCCCCTGTACAGCACTCAAAAATCCTACCTTTTACTTTGTGATTACTTCTATTATAATATCTAAACTTTTGTGATTTCTTGTTCTTCCTGCAAAGTTGGTAAATTGTTCCATGGGTCAAACTCAAGACCACAGGGGTTTCTGGCTGCCTGCCAGGGTCTCAGAGGCTTCTGCCCTGGACCCGGAACATCCAAGAGTGTCTGAGGGACACCTTGGGTTCCGACACCCCTTCTTCCTCTGTTATTATTTTTCTGTATTTATTCTTTCATGCAAAGTAAAGTTTTATTAATATTCCCATAAAGCAGATGAATAATTCTTCTCCATCATTTAGCTGGACAGTATTAATTGCCCTGTTCTTCAAAATAAGTGACAGCTGGAAATAAAACTACCACCTCGCTATTTCACTTCTGTTAAGACTTTGACACAGAACAGGCCAGTGGTTGAATCTTCTCTAGTCTTAAACCCTCTCTTTATTTCTAGAAGCTTTCAACTTCTACTTCTCCACCATTCTTTTTTCTTCTTCACTGTTTTCTTCTTTTGTTTCCTTCCCAAATTCAGGAATTCATCAGTCTCCCAAATCCATGAGAAACCTGTATCAGTCAGCACTGGAGCCTTGCAGAGTGTGAAGAAAAAGCACAATGAGAGCCACACACTACTGTACCTTAATGCCAAATTCTCTAGAGCCTGCAAGACCTGCCCACCTCAGTCTAGAGCCAGGGCACTGCAGGTGTGAATCATTCAGGCCTTTGGCCAGCCCATCTGGGTCTTATATACACACACACATCCCCCTCAAACCAACATCTCAGACCTCAGAAATTATGCATCTTCAGGCTCCCAGAATGCTCCTCAGTGAAGCACAGAAGACCAGAGAGCCCCCAGCACACATAAGAGTCCTCAGCTTCACTAGGGCACTAAGCACCAGTGGCCCAGGGACTCGGGCATTTCCAAGCACCACTTGCCAAAATCCAACAGGCTTCTACTAGAAGCTGCCATGAACAAAATGAGAATTTCTGATGGAACACATATTCCCCATCTTCAGTCATTTGGAAAAATTCTACACTGGAAAGTTTGTTACTAGACCTTCTTCTAACCAGTAACTCTTGTGTTTTTCTCTCACTTCTTCCTCCTCTGACTCTTTCATGCATCCAGGGTCCCCTCTAGCAGTAGACAAAGTAGGCTTTCAATGGCCCAGCAGATTGCTGGACATCTCATCAGGCATATGGTCCGTAGAGACAACTTCTGCTTTGCATTTCTTCTGCATCTACAGCCTTCCTGCTTTAGAGGAGGATCAGAGTCCATTGGTTGGCAAGAGTACTACAGGGACTTCTCCCACCTGCAGCCCTCTCAGACCCAGCTGATTCCTAAATGCCTTCTGAAATCTCTCATGATATTTCCAACCTCTCTTACACCTGACCTGAAATACCAACTGATGATCCCAACTGCACACAATGTCTTCAAATCCCCAGTGATTTTGCCCTGCAAAATCCATCCTTTTGTCTCATCAGGCATATGGTCCGTAGAGACAACTTCTGCTTTGCATTTCTTCTGCATCTACAGCCTTCCTGCTTTAGAGGAGGATCAGAGTCCATTGGTTGGCAAGAGTACTACAGGGACTTCTCCCACCTGCAGCCCTCTCAGACCCAGCTGATTCCTAAATGCCTTCTGAAATCTCTCATGATATTTCCAACCTCTCTTACACCTGACCTGAAATACCAACTGATGATCCCAACTGCACACAATGTCTTCAAATCCCCAGTGATTTTGCCCTGCAAAATCCATCCTTTTGTCACTGCAAGGTTTGGTTTTACCTGTATTTCTGCAAAGCAAATGTAAGTTGTTCCTTTCGATTTTTCATTGAGACAGCAACCACATGGATGTGTCATGGATGGAGCACCTGCATGACCATTATAGGCTTTCCTGTAACACCCCAGTTACCCTTCCACCAAACATTACAGTAGGATGTTCTCCAGGGCAATATCTTAGCTGCAGTATTTATTTTAGATCTGTCATTTTCTTTTTCCAATCCCAGCTGTGAAATTGGAACTGAGTATAATAAAGATTATTTCAATGCCACTGAAAGAGACAAATTCTGCTCATACATGCACATTTCTGCACATGCTGCAATCCAGAGCCCACAGCACTTGGGCACTCAGTGAGTACAACCAGGTTAGATCTGTGGCTCCCAGACAGTGCCCAGCACATCAGCACTCAGCCACAGTGCTCTGAGGAAGGGAAGCTCTCAGACTGACCCCTCGAGCCTGTGTTTGTAGACACTGATGAGTATAAACCAATACTGAAGAATTAAACATTCACTATGTCCGATACCAAACAGACTGGGGAATGCACTTCCTTACCCTCTTGCATCTCCTTTATTACTTTTAACTAAGAACTACAACAGTTAAACAGAAATCCTATGGGGCATGCTGGGATGGAAACTCACCTGGTTTTTGTGCTTCTTGTGCCACCCACTGGAACAGGCTGAAAACAAGAGTGAAAAGAAAACATTCAGGATATTTCAAATCCAGCACATTTTAGTATGTCTCATGCATTAAAATAACAATAGCTTGAAATATGCTCTAACTTAGCAGCTGGAGTTATTTTAGTCAGTTCTTATTAATTCAAAATATCTGAAAAGAAGAACCCAAGTTTGTTAATCTCCTGACCAAGTGCCTGTAAGACACTAGATCAGTTTATCTTTCAGGACAAAGTCAAAGACAGCTCTATGATGTATCAGTATTGGTGAATTCTCTAGACTCTAATGACATTGTACAGAGTACAGAGAATACCTCATCTAACATAGTCCATCCACCTCCAGCCACTGGCAGGTGAGAAAAGTAGGTCTGGTGAAGCTCTTAATCTTATGTGAGCAAGAAGGAGGTTACTCAACTAAGGAACTACCAGTTCTTGTCTAGTCAGGCAAAATGAAGGCTGAGTGAGAATATGCCTCTCTCCAAATACCTCTTGGGCATATATTCCAAGGGAGTACAGCCTCTAGGATGGTGTTCACAGTGATTAATAAATTAATAATTAATAATAAAATTATTAAGGAATTAATTTAAGCTGAATACCCAGGAAAATATGAGTGTCAAAGCACAGATCAAAGCCCTCCAGTGGGATAGAAAATGACAGCTTTCCTTTTTTTTCATAAAAAAGAGCTTGAACCATTTCTGAAAGCTATTATATGATAGTGTTGTTTGCAATAGTGAGGCATCACACACAGGGACACAGCCTCACATCTCTGCATTTTTACTGAGGAGCTGTATCCATCTTCTAGAAAGACTGCAAAAAACAGGAAGAGTTCAGTGTGACAGCACCATTTAAAAAACAGCATCTGGGTTTTGGTCATGGCTTTTTTTACCCTAAAAATTAGTATAGGACAAAATACAGCAGAACCTGCATTTGAGACTCTCTCTAATATCATACTCAAAAGGCCATTTGGAGTAACTAGACATTTAAAGTACCCACCAGGTTTCCAGCACAATTTTATTTGACCTTTTGATGAAAGAACAACGTGTATAAAGCAAGCTGTTTCAGCTGATAACTTGTGTGACTGCTTAAAACAACTCTCTACATAACTTAACCAGACGACTGTCCAAAGTGTAATTTTCCTTGCATAAATATATGTCTCAAGTGCATTTTCTGATTTTGAAGGTTTTTTTGCTAAAGTCTGATTGCTTACATTTTTTAGTAAACACATCAGGTAAGATGTTTCAAATACGTAACCAGGAAACCAGGCATTCCCAGAGATTAAAAAAAATAATAAAGTTAGTGATTACTGAATATATATTCCTTATTCATAGAAAATATAAGGAACTCCATGAAGTTTTTTAGTATTTAAAGATAACATATCAGACATTGATGGAAACTGTTGTTGTTCCCCTCCTACATTTGGGGAATGATTAGAACTTTAATAGATCTTTTTCTAGTTCCTACTGTAATACAGTCAAAGAGGGCTTTATGTGTGTTTCTGTGTGTGTGTGTTTATTATGACACAAAAATGCAATAAGGATTCATAGTAAAAATATACAGCTGAAGCAGCTGCACCTTCTTCTTTGACAGAAAGTGTGTCACTTACTTAAACCATGTGGGGAGCAAGAAATACATACTCGAGGTGCAGAAGACCAAAATGCAGGGCCTCCAGCACCTTCCCAGCCACAGGTGCCACAGGAGCTAAACCTACCTTTGAATTAATGACTTTCAATACATTACTTGTATTGAATTACTTGTATTACTTGTATTTCAATCAATTACTTGTCAGACTGAAAATTAGATTTATTTTTTTCCCCTCAAGGATTATTTGAGTGTATTAGCTTATCCACCATCACACAGAGATGCCACACACAAAACCAAATGCTGTGGGCAGGAAGCATCTCCACTTCGTAGATGTTTGACAACAACCATAAACTACAGTAACAAGTATCACCATGATTTACTGACTGTAACTAAATGCCAGGGCAAGTGCTCCAGTATATTTGCTATGTGTCCCATCACCCTAATGAAGGGTCACACTGGCTGCATGCCACTGAAGCTCTGTCTGCTTCACCTTGCAGTAGGAGGGTAGCAAACTGGTGGTATGGGGGGGCTGATAGCCACACTACAGGTGTTTGCAGGAGGGCTCATCTGGACAAGCATCCTAGTCATATGGACTGAGCACACTTGAGCAAGCAGAGACCATCCCTATGCCAGTGGAAATCAGGAATCCATGTTCTGGAACTTCTCCCAGGTGCAAAATGCAGCAAAGCAAGGCACAAATTGGGACATTTGCTTCAGAAACACTCTGCTTCTCCAAAATTAAATACTAATGTAAGCCCACTCTAAAAGCTCTTTCCTCTGTCCCCAAAAGTGCTCATCCCCAGAGTAATTGAACTGGTCTTACTGAAAAAATTTATTCAATAGGAGCACCAAATTTCACTGTCTGAACCAAAAGACAGATTCACACCAATCCACCTGCACACATTTGTCTTCTCAGCTTGAGTTAAGCAATGATCCCTGCAATGAAAAAATTGGGAAAACCTAGAAGGACCCGAATCTTAAAGTCCTTGTTGCACTATAGATCTGTCTCTGAGAGTTAATCTTAGCAGGACCATTTCATTTAACATGTAGCCATGCCACTGCTGCCAAACCAGGTAAGTATGTACATGAATTCAAATGAAGAAATGTGGGAGCAAGCTGTACATGTGACTCATCCATCATGCATAATTAGAGATATTAGGCTAATAAATGTTATTTTGAAATATATAAAATAACTGTAAAAACAGTTTTTAAACCTTCAGCTGAGAATGGTTATTAAAATTAAAGAAAAAGAAGCGGAGGGAGACTCTATTGTTAATTTCAAGCTCCTTAGAAAAGAAAAACATTGATTCATTCACCTGAATCTGTTTTCAGCCTATTTTTTTCAGCAGCTCAGATCAGCAATCTCTCTCCATCAGAAGTAAGCTCAGAAGATTCTTCAGGAGCTCTTTTGATAAAGGCCTGACCTGTGCAATGGCAAAGCTCTGTCAGCTCCCACGTGTGACAATGCTATCACACAATGTTTTCTATTTTCTTAATGTATATAAGATCTTGTGCTGCTGAGACCAGGCACAGGTGCCAGTACCTCAAGAAGAGGAAAAAGCCACATAACACTTTGCCTCAAGCAGCCTAGAACATGCTGGGGTTGTTTCATCATCATCATCACCATCATCATCATCATTTTGCTGTTGTTGTTGTTATTAAATTCAACCACAGCTGTCAAATAAGAGGAATTGCAGGAAGATTTTGGTAACTCTTTAAGGAATAAAATTACATTGCTCATTCTGCTGCTTAAGCTTGCTGTAGAATAGAGTGGGACTTTAGGAAGTGCTACAGTGACCATCTAGAACAGCATGTTTAAAACGTATTTCAGCAGATCCCAGAGTCAAGAAACCACAGGCTTACACTGAGTGACTTGAAAAGATAGAGAGCCTTGCCAGGAGGGAGACCTGAGTTCACCTGCCAACACATGCACCTGCCAAGAATAATAGAAGCGATAATAAAAATAAAAATGCAAAAACATGAAAGTTACACTGTGTTGACAGGGCTTCTGTAAAATTTCAAACAGAGGGGCTCTATCACTAAGTCTTCCCACTGAGCAACATTTATAGTTATTACTTTCTTGCTGCTGGCAGCAAGCCTTTATAGATGTTTTGAGAATACATCCAATATAGGAAGTGGCCTGTTGTTTTTTCTTTCTTCCAGCTACATTATTGATATTTCAGGAGAGTAATTGAACTTCTCAGCACCAACTTGTTTTCTCCATGAACTACTATCCCCTGTAGATACACATTTTTTCAGGGCATATGTTAAAGTAACTATAAATCCTACGCCTAAATGGAACTTGTATTTTATCAGGTTTTGTAGAAGAAAAAATTGTATCCTAGCTGTAAAACGTGACAGCATTTAAACTGTGCTGTATTTCATCCCTTTCTCAAATGTACACACTCTCACAAACATTTTGTTAAAGTCTTTCTTTAAAAAGCAGGTAAAAAAAACACATATTAGTCACCAAATCATTGTTCCACCCACCCCTGCAAACAGTTTTCCTCAATTTGCTATTAACGTGTTTTACCATACATCAAATTAATACTCAAGCATCTATTCATAATAAAGTTAAATTAAATAACAACCAAAAAGAAAAAAAAAAAAAAAAAAAAAAAAAGGAAGCCTGGAGACTCACTGAGATGTCTCTCCACTCTCATCACACAGCACCCAGCAAGTCTTTCCTGCTGTGTCAGGCTTCAGTGGGGAGAGGACAGTATCAGAAGGCTCTCTTTGTGATCCTCCCATCAGGTACTGATTCACAGCCAGTTTTTTGCCCCAAAAGCTGCGTATTTAAAATGGAAAAGTCAAAAGATTAGCTTCCCTACTGCTGGTTAGGGAATGGAAACCCTTTCCCTCACATGGAAAATTAGGAGATAGGGTTCTGCTGGAAAAAAAGTTTGCAACTTTCCAGTTAGGTCAATTTGTTACATACTATGGCTGAAGCACAGCAGCATGCAGTATCACCACATGGTGCCTTCATTTCAATCCTCTCTACAGACCCAGATGCCCCCACCACAGATGTGGTGACAGGGAACCCTGCCTGGTAGCAAATTAGTAGACTACAGGTGGCAAAGGAAAGAGACACCGTACCAGGAATGCAGCCTTGGCTGGATTATCCCCACAAGGCACATTATGCTGGTACTCACACACACACACACACACACACACACACACACACACAATGTTTTCAGCCCCCATTTCTCCAGAGCCCTGGTAGCAGGTCAGCTGTCAACAAAAGGGAGAATCACAGAACAGAGGGCTTGGCATCTCCCAGGATATGGCAGGATACAGCAGGCATGGTTTCCTGGACCCAGTGACGATGGATAAGAGGAAAGAAGAGAAAAATTTTCAGAGCTTTTGATTGTAGTCCTCAGCTTTACAGCTGGAATCCACATCAGTGAGGGACTTTACGTGTGCTGTGCATATGCAGATTATGAAAAACCTGGTGTTCTCAAATGGGAGTGGTGACAAGGAACTGCCACACAGTGGGGTGAAAGCACTGCCAGGGCATGCAGGGCAAGAGTTTGGGCTGGCCTGAGCTAGAGCTTGAGGGGTTTGAGATCTGGATAAGGACAGATTCAGCAAGCAGAAAGCAGCAGTGAAAAATGGAGGTTACTGCTGAAGACTTGTTGTTTCCTTAGGAAGTAGAGGAATGGTGCTCATGCACTTAGAAGAATTATGTGAGAGTAGAGTATGGCAGATGAATCCTTGATAGAAATTGTGCAAGAAAAATGACATCATGGTATAATAGAAAGAAGATATAATAGAAAGAAGAATAAGCTCACAAAGCAAAAAAATGCTAGTTTTCTTCCATATTTTAAAGTGTCCTATATTTTCCAGGTTAAAGAAAGATACATAAAAATGAGAAAATTTGTCTAATAGCAGTTCATCTTCTACTAGTTCATCTCTCCTCCCCAAAAACACACCTTAACACTGACCAAAGTGCTCTCTGAAAGTCCTCCTTTCCAAATATATAATTTATCTTCAGCGAAGAAATCACAGAAGAGGTTTAAATGCAGTCCAACCAGATATTTTTGGTCAAGCTAGTGCCAAAAGAAAATTGTAGCATGGAACCATCTTATCTAGCATGATCATTTTGAGGGTTGATTAAGCAATAACTTCATGTCATTTGAAAATAGGAATCTGCCATTAGGCCGATATGTCCAAATATATGCATTTAAATAAATAACTTTCTGAGTTTTACAAATCAGAAAGTGTCCTGGTTTCGGCTGGGATCGAATTACTTTTCTTCCCAGTAGCTGGTGCAGGGCTGTGTTTGGGATTTAGGATGAGAACAATGCTGATAACACACCGATGTTTTGGTTGCTGCTGGGCAGTGTTTACACTAAGTCAAGGGCTTTTCTCCTTCTCACCCCACCCTGCCAGCAAGGAGGCTGCAGGGCACAAGGAGCTGGGACAGGGCACAGCCAGGACAGCTGACCCCAGCTGGATAAAGGGATATTCCACACCATAAAATCTCATGCCAGGTGTATAGATTAGGATGAAAGGTGGCTGAGGGTGGCTGCTCAGGTAATGGATGGGGATCACTGAGGGGGTGGTGAGCAATTTCATTGTGCATCACTTGCTTTTGTAATGTAATTATTTTATCAGTAGAAGGAGGAGTAATAGTATTATTTTTCTATCCATTTCTGTGCTATTAAATTTCCTTTATCTCACCCCAGTATTTTTTTCCCCAATTCTCTCCCCCATTCTGCTGGGGAGACAAGTGAGCAAGAAGCTGTGTGGGATTTAACTGTCTGCATGTTAAACCACAAACACAATTTTTCAGAAATCCTGGCCAGAAAGCATAATACAAATGCTCTGTTTATTATCTGTTGCTCTTTTTAAAGGGTTCATTTTGTATTTGCTTTCCCTTTTCATGGGCTAATGCTAAGCAACTATGGAAAAAATGTTTTAAAATATGTTTCAAAAAGCAATATAAATCTTATTTTTAGTCTATACATGCAAAAGAAGAGTTTGTATACCTGTCCACACTTGCAATGATATGGCCAAATTTTAGTTAACAGGAAACAGGAAACAGGCCAGAAAAATAAATCTAAGACAAGGAGATAGCAGAAGCTATCTAATGACAAACATAAGAACATTCTGAAATACTCACAGACTTACTGTGAGCAGATAGTAAGGCTGAATACTTTTAATAAATTATTCATTCTTAATTACATATTCATCTGCTGCAGAAATCTACTGTGATCAGTAATCTCTTTCCTTGAAATAAATTAGTACCTTGTTAAGTCGTCTTCTTCTACAGCGAAGACCTGACCTTGCATGTCCTGAGGATTGTGACAGTCAGAGAAAAGCTCAGTTATGTCTTGTCATTTCCTCAGCCAGCACCTGCCAGGAAGAATAAATATACAAAACACAAGTAGAATTTCAAGGGAGGGACTAAACAAACGAACAAACTAATATTTGATGAGGAAATGAAAACATAGGAAGTAGTGAGTATGAAATCTCATTTCCATCTGCGACACTGAGAGCAAAGGACATGAAACCTGCCCAAATCCCCATAAATCTCAAGGACTGCAATCAGACTAGAGCATGGCCAGAGCACAAGGGGAGCCCTTGCACCCTCTGCACCCCTTTCATGAACATCCTTCCCATTTTCAGGAGGGATACTGAAAAGGTGCCTGGAACAAAGCAGTACCAGCCAGGGGTCCAGGCTTCACCAAGGGCTGACTTGATCATGCTTTAAAGTACATCATCATACTCTCTTCCATTGAAGCAATGAGAAAACCTGAGACAAGATTTTTTGTTCTTTGCTTTTGAAAGATTTAATCTAGCTACACATCACCCAAACCTGCTGGAATGGGTCCAGAGAAGGACAAGAAAGATCATCAGAGGAATGGAAAACCTCTCCATCCAAAGACATGCTGAGAGAGCTGGAGTTGCCTAGAGAGGCTGTGGATGCCTCATCCCTGGAAGTGTTCAAGGCCAGGCTGGATGGGGCCCTGAGCAATCTGATCTAGTGAGTGGCATCCCTGCCCATAGTGGGGAGGTTGGAATAGAAGAACTTTAAGATCCCTTCCAACCCTAACCAGTCTGTGATTCTATGATTCTGTGATAAACCCAGTATTGGCCCCTGTCCCTCCTTTGCATGAGTTTGGTGTCTAGGCAGCACTTGGCTTGTGAATTCTTCCTGGCTGAAACGTGCTCAGTTCACGCATCCAACAGACCAGAGCAGCAGACAGGAGCTCATGACCAGGTGAGAGAAGCCTATACCTCACATGGTGTGCCACCACCAGCCCTCACCCACCTGCTCTTGCAGGCTGTAACAGCCACCAGCTGCAGAACTGACCCTTGCATGCTGGGCAGAACCTCAGAAATAATCATATGTGACCAAAACCCAAAAACAGCAAGTAGAAAATCTTGGTTAAGGCCACCTGCAGACTTCCATAACATAAGTCATAATACAGTTCTGAGTCATCAGTCACCACTCTTTTGTATATTCCAAACAATAACGCTGTTTCTAATTTGATTGCGGCAACCAAACGTCACACTTCCTTTGGCTGAGAGAATGGACACCTTACTTGAGCAAATAAATACTTCAATCACAGCATGATGGCAGTTTTGGGGATCATGCTTCAGTATCTGAAGCAGAACACAGAGCTTTCTTGTTTCTCTGTAGTGTCTTCTGAACAAATTCTAGGGGAAGCTTGCTTTCCCTTTAAGGTGATCTGAAAGTTATTAAGGCCATTCCGAGCTCTCTCTCCTATATTAAAAGAAAAAAATCATTGCTGTTTCATTAGGTTAAAAAAGGTGTAAAGGAGAGCAGAGTCAATTCCTTGGCTTTGTGAGTATCAGACAACTTCACGCTTGAGAGGCATGAAATTAATGATTAATTAGTTCATTCACTCATTCCTTACACAGGGAAACAGGTACCTAAGTCCCTGTAGTGCACAGTATAATGAAACAGCTCCTGCTCTACTCAGTGCCAGCCTACAGACCACCCGAGGACTCACTGCCTCCATATCCCTCCAAGGACTCTGAAGCTAAGCTGCCCTATTGGTCTGTGAGAAAGCTGCCAAACGGGCCATCAAAACATGTGATAGCTGCTACTCTATCTTGGCATCAGCCAAGAAAAAGACAAAAAGCTTAAGAAAAGCTCTTGCACATGCAAATGATAGTTGTGTTATGCTGCACCTACCAAACCTGCAAAGGAAATGCTGCTGTTTCACTGTATTACTATAAATCTTCCAAGGCTTTTAGGGAATTCCATTGCCCATTTTCACATCCTGGCTTATTGGGATAGCAGAGAACTGAAATGCTGCTTTGGGAGATAATTGTAACTGTCTCTAAACAGTGTTTTTTAAAGGCTGAGAAGTGTCAGCTTGAAGATTTTCAGGTGCTGATTTAAGGGGAAATCTCTTCTGGCTAAATTGTTTTATTCTCTTCCACTAAAGAAGGGAGCTCTGTGCTGAGGTAATGGTTGTAAAAGCTTTCCAAAATCCTTTCACTCCTTCCCTCCCAGCCTTTCTTTAGATATATAGCATTCAATCTGAAAAACTTCTGTATGAGAAATTTGTGCTTTCAGGTGCAGCATAATTTACAGTAAGAAAATTTATATTCTCTGTTGAACTGGTAGCCCCTTAAAAGCTGATCAGAATATAGGAAGTTAGAACAAATATGAAAGAAGACCAAATACATATGATGGAAAAGTATTGCCTATAGCAGATTTACTACTTCTACCATCTCATAAAAGAAAGTGTATATATTTCTTCTTTTATATTTCTTCTTTTCTACAAATTCACCATAATAATTTTTCTTATTATTTTTATGAGGCAAGTCCTCTATCATTTTCACAGTATAAAAACAGTCAAAACACAATATCATTTGGTTATATGTTTTAACAGCACTGACATTTAATAGAACCTTTTCTAAAATAGTTTCTCTCCAATATCCCTGTTGTTGTCTTGCTCAAATACTGCCCATCCCTCCATTTGAATAAAAGGTCCTGAGACCTCTTTATCTTCCATTAATCTCTTTCATTCAGATTAAACATATCTTTTTCTGCCATTTTAAGCACCACTCCAACCACACATCCAGGCTCCCCCTTCCATTCAGTCCAAATCCAAATCTGAATCCTACTTCCCATCTTAGGTCTGGACTAAGACCCCGCCTCCGACCCACAACACAAATGTTCTCTGAGCACAAATCTCTTGGCTCCCCTGACCTCCCTTTGGATGTCCATTTCCAACCCCATTCACAACCACATCTGCAGGCTCTCTCTTTTACTGAACCCTAACTTTAACCCTTAATCTACTTTCCATCTCAGGCTGTTTGTGGCATGTGACCCACAAGGGTCTAGTTTTCATTAAACAATTTACCCATTTAGTATTGAATTTATGTCCAGTAATCCAGCAATAAATATTCACCATCTCAGTTTTGGCTTCCCTTCTAGAGGGTCATGTTTATTCAACTTACAAGCTGAAAAAAATTTTTACTACTGTATCATTAATTATGAACAAACTCTGGCTTAACTTGAGCAATTAATAAAACTCAGTCTTGACCATCTGTGAAATTCTGTTAATAAGCATAATGTCAAGCAATTATCTTTTAGACTAGCTAATCTGGGAGATTCTGTTGTGGCTGCAACTCTTAAAACATTTTAAAATACGCAACAACATACTAACCACAGGCCAAAAACTCTAGTGGAGGTACACCAATTTATACTTGCATAAATTGCTCTAATTTTACCGAGGAGAAATTAGAGAGGAACTTCAGAATCTTGGCAGCCATATAATAATTAAGCCATGGCAGTGTTCACAGTTGTCTGAAGGTGAATAAAAAGCAATGAAGAGAGAGTATGAAAGACATGTTACTTAGCCTTAAAAAGCTGTCGTTTCTAAGGTTAGGAAATTACTTCTGTTACCTATATTGCAGTGGAAGAATCAAGGGAGAAACCAAATACCTGAGTCATAAAACAAGCAAAAATCATCTTCATTGAAAATACAGGAATTTCCAACTTTAAGGATAAAAATTGGACTACATGTAGCAGGAACTGCCTTACAGAATGTCAAAAGCTGTCTAAAATTGTTTTACCTGCTTGGGCAAATAGTTAGGTGTGAAGGCTTTCTGGTTTCAAGCTGGCCACTGCCTCAAGCCAGCCCTGAGGTTTGTGGAGGCTGGCTGGGATATTCTTGCAGCACAAGAAGAATTCATGGATTGTGTGTGCTGGGTGTGCACAGACCTGACACCCATCTGCACCACAACCTTAAGTAAAGACCAAACTTGATTTTCATATTGATGAATGATTCATGATTTAAGTCCCATAGGTCTTGCCACAATCACAGTAAGTGCCCTGTTATTATCAGCAGCCTTGTATGTTTATTTTCTAGTTTTCCATTTTCTGCCATTGGCTGAGTAGTCCAACATCCCAAATTGCTCTTTTCCTTACTTAGTAGAATTCAATTTCTTTTTACTATTATTACATAATATAGCTATTTTATGTGTATATAAGGCTGTTTTATATTGCAGTATATGTCCTCACAACTCTTTATTTGCTTTCTTTACATCTTTGAAAAGAAGAAGAAGAATAGAAAGTTTGGAAATCATGATTTGAAATAACAGTAAAGAAATCAGGTTTATTTTCTGAGGAGGTTATGAAATAACTGCAGATGATAAGAGTAAATTAAATTAGCATTGACATTATCTGATTCCAGCTCTAAAGTGGAGTAGATTAATCTATCTCTTGAAATCTCCATCAGTCCTGCCTTTTTTTTTTTTTTTATTTGAACAATATAATTTAATTTCATTTATCATCAAAATCTTCACTGTATCAATGACAGAAAACAGTGCAACTAGAATCCCTTTTGGGAATCCCCTTTCTGAGACACACAAACACTTTTTAGTGACACTAATTCATACACTTTTTTGGTAGATCAGAGTGTCTAGCTCTCAAAATTAAAGCTCATTAGTCACCAGTGCCATGTAGGCTAACAGCTAATTTTAGGGAAATTCCCAAAGTTGAAATAATGGTCATAAGGACTCGTGCTCTTAAATTCTTTGGATACTTTTGAAAATCCTTGCCTTAATTTTCATTCCTGCAGTGTCGCAGTGACATCCAGTGGTCAGTAGGATTACTCTTAAATTGGGCTCCGACCCCACCAAAATTCAAGGGCGTCCTTGCCAGTGTATACCATAAGCTGATTCATGTGCTTCATGCCTGTGAGTTTTCACAGAACTGGTGCTTGATTAAGCACTGACTCAGCATTTGAAAAAGTCAAAAGGACTGTCAGAGGCAAAAGGAAAGCTCCTCATATTTCTTTATTATGGAAACACTCTCCTTCCACAATTCCCTCTTTCCAGGATTCCTGATGAGCTGCAAATTGTTTAAGGCTGCCCCCAAATTTACTTCCTCCCTAAATGCTGATAAAAAGAGCAATTAATTTGATGTCCGTAGTCTAGTAGTTGCCCAAAGGTCTACCCTAACAGACTTAGACTAAAGCAGGACTCAGACCCTGAGGTTCTGCACCAAACACAGGTTAAAAAGAAAAGAAACACAACATGAAAACCAATCCATCAATATCAACTGCAAGACTAGGAGTCATTGTGTGTGTGGGAGACAGAATCATATCAAAAAGCCCCAAACAGTGGGAGACAGAATCCCACAAAGGAATTCTCTTTAAACAATCACATACAGGGGTAGTAAGTTGTACACCCCACTCTGGGATTTTACCACTGCATCTTCAGAGATCAGCAGAGACAAACAGGAAAAAGTAACCTGCAGGTAAGAGGGGGCTCTAGTTGTCAAAGATGTGATAAAATAGGTGATAATAATAAAACCCACAGTGCCATGTCAGAAGTCAACAAAGGTGTCCTAGGGGACAAGTGAAGGCAGCATTTAAACTCCAGCTGGCAAAGTCACACTGCTCATATCAAACCATACTGCTCCTTTTAAGCTCTCCTCCTTCTCCCAGGTGGACAGCAGAAGCCAGAGGCACTCCACAACATAAAAAAAAAAAAAAAAAAAAAAGCAGATATCAGTGTGAAATGAGAGAAATTGAAGCTACCAGACATACTGACACTACCAGAGATAGCTTTTCTTTTTCATGATAATCGTAACAGCACAACCTTTCCTACACTTAGTGCTTATGCTGCTGTGGGAAATATTTACATTTATTCATTTTTTAATTATTTCTTCTGAAATCTTGTTTAGTGACAAAGCTGGGATGAGTGATTTAGTTTAGAAGACATTCCACACAGGGGGCAGGAGGAGAGATGAGCAAAGGCTTAGGAAAAAATATCAAGGAGACTTCATAGCAGGGATCAGGAAAGTGGAGTGGGATAGAAGGAGGGACAGGCTGGAGATATGATCTCTGCTGTTGAAGGAAGAAAAGGAAGAAAACAGTTGTGATGGTAGATAGAGATTTGGGCTTTCAGGCAAAAGAGAAGTGAAAAAGAAAGGCAGGGTAGGCACCTTCAATAGTCAAAAATATCATGCTAGGGAAAATGAATCCACACAGATGGAGGAAGAAGGGAGGGAAGGAGGAAAATTGGTGTGGAAGCAGGAAGTGCAAAGAAGAAAGAGTATAACTTTAGAAGAAAAAAAAAAGAACTTATCCTTAAAAATGTCTATTACTTCAGAACATGATTAGAGTAAGAAACATGGAAACACAGCACAGTTTCATATGGACTTTATAGAGTATATGATGTTAGAGAAAGACTGAGTAAGGAAATCCTAGTTAGAACTACAAAACGGTTGAGTTTGGGAGTGACCTCAGGAGGTGACATGGCTCAACCACCTGCTCAAGCACACCCACCTAGAGACACCTGCCCAGGACCGTGTACAGACAGCTTTTGGATATCTCCAGGGAGGAAGATCTCACAACCTCCCCGGGCAACATCTGCTCAGTCTCCTTTGCAGTAAAAAAAATGGTTCTTGATGTTCAGAGGGAGCCCCCTGTGTTTCAGTGTTGCTTGTCACCTCTGATCCTGTCACTGGGCCCCACTAAATAGTGCCTGGCCCCATTCTCTTTGTAACCTCCTTTCTACACATTGAGATTCCCCACTGAGACTTTGTTCTCTAAGCTGAACTGTCCCCTCTCTCTCTGTCTCCCCCCATATGTTCCTGTGTCCCCTACATGGAGCCCTGAGCTGGACACAGCACTCCAGGTGTGGCCCACCAGTGCTGACAGAGGACGAGGATCTCCTCCCTCAACCTGCTGTCAATGCTCTGCCTACAGCAGACAAGGATCCCTCTCACCCTCCTTGCAGCAAGGACACACTGGGGGCTGATGTTCAACGTGGTGCTCAACAGGACCCTGCAAGTTCTTTTCTGTCAAACTTATTTCCAGCTGAGCAGCCCCCAGCAAATACTGGTGCCTTGGATTGTTCTTCCCCAGGTGCAGGACTGCATTTCTCCTTCTTGAACTTCATGAGGTTCCTGTCATCCTTTTTCTTCAGCCTGATGAGGCTTCTCTGGATGGCAACACCTACCAGCCACTCCTCCCAGCTTTGTGTCATCTTCAAACTTGCTGAGGGCACAATCTTCCCCATCATTAACAAAGATCTTAAACAGGACTGGACCCAGTATTGACCCCTGGATTACACCGATGGTTACTGGCCTCCAATTTCATGCCACTGATCATCACCCTCTGGGCCCATCCAGTCAGACAGTTTATAACCTCCTCAGTGTCTAATCAGCCAACCCATATTTCATCAGCTTGTCTGTGAGGATCTTATGGGAGACCTTACTGAAATTAAGGTCAGCAACATCCCTTGCCTTCCCCTCATCCACCAAACCAGAAATTTACCAAGTTGGTCAAGCAGGAGTTATTACTGCATTCCCAGAAGTGTTAGAATATGCTCTGTGACTAGTTTACTCACTGATAAGATGAACATATTATTAATTATTCTCCTCACAATGGTCCTATATTAATTAACATTTGAATATATGCCTTAAGAGCTCCAGAATAATGCTGTTACTCTAGTTATGTAAGAAATTATTGATTCTGTTTTCAAATGTTCTTTATATAGCTTGGCTTTAGAAATCTTTCAAGTGTCAAATCCTTAGAATAGCGGTAAAGTAAGATACATACATAAAATAAAATGAGGATGTAAAACCTACTTCTCTTAAATAAATGCACTTCTAATAACTAAACAGTGAAACTCAAGGTTTTATTATCACATCTTTAATTTTAGAATGTGGTATTACCTATCCTTTCTCAAATGAATCTCAACTTTCTATGAGAACATTCAAAGGTGTCAATATTGTCAGTATAATTATCAGGCATGTATCAACTCAAAGCAAAACACTACCAATCACTCAGCAGAAAGGTAGCTCTAGAATACTTAAGTTTGGCAATGATTTTCCAGTTGTTTGATTTTGCAATATCACTGAGGAAATAATTATTTTCTACTGTAATCACAATTAGCTTTGCAAGAGATTAATAGTAAAATCAACACACCTCTCCTTTTTCTTCCTTCACAGGAATTTCTTGCTGTAAGACAGTTATATTGGAATATCAGGGAACAGTAAAGATTACAGAGGAGAAAGACTGTGTAGTGGGTCATATACTGGTTCGCTTTCTAGATTCATCAATTGATGAATTTCTAGATTGATGAATTTCTAGATTTCATCAAAAGATCTTCTCATCCATTTTCAAAGCTGCACAAAAGATTAGTGTCAGAGAAAGTGGAGAAAGACTGGTGTCAAAGCTTTTTAACTAAACAGATGAAAACTCCTTTTGGGAACTGCAGTCAGTTTGGGAGATATAATGAGTTTTTACTGCAGTTCCTGGAAGGAAAATTTCTGTGAGCAACATTATTTTCAGCTCCTGTACTTTGAAGAATTACTGCATTTCTCTTCATTCAGTAAATTCCTGTCATCAACTTTCTCTTCCTGTTAGCTTCACTCACTGCCATGACAACATGTAAGGTCTTCATGGGGGTAGCTATGTAAGGTGTAGATGTTCTCCTCTAGCACCATCTCCTCTGCTGTGCCTTGATAAAGCATTTCCACAGGAAATCACTAATTCTTATCACTCTGGATCCCAGTTAAAGGGGTTTATAATTGTTGGACTGAAGAAATATGGAAGTTAAACTGTGTTAAGGGGTTTGAAAAAATAGACACGCCAGATATCTGCCAGAGGATATTTCTTTGATGAAATATATTATTAACTGTCATTAGCTTATACATCTCATTGCAGCCTTTAGAATTGCAAAGAAGAAGAAGATGTTTTCTTAAAACAAAAAGGTGAGCACTGATTGTGCACAGAGGATTGCCCAGAAGAGGTAAGAGTCAGGCTAAATGACTTGCTGCCATCTATTGACCATGAACATTTACGTATCCGAGATCTTCTGTAAGATGAAAAGACAGTAAAATCTTGCAGCACAATCAATACAGGGAAGCCAACCTCTGTGAGAAAACAAATAATTTGTCAAAATAATTTGTAGCTGCTCTATTCCTGTGTTAGCACATTCCTGAATTTTTACTAAAAGCTAGTGCCAGCTGTTTGTACATTGCCTTTCTCGATGTTTGAGATTTAGAACAGCAGTCTCTCCTCCACATTAGAGCATGTAAGAAATGAAGCAGTCTACTTTCAAGGACATCACAGTGACTCCAGTAAAGCCTGAAAAATGACTTTGTATAGATTTGTTGTTCATGCCTAATTCTGTCCCCTTCTCTAAAACAAAATGAAGTAAACTAGCATCATAGCTTCCCACCCAGAATTACGGCCATGTCTCTGCATGAACCCCTTTTTTATGTGTTTATTTACCAAGGCTTTAAAATAAGAAATCACTTCTTTATAAAAAAATTGTCTTCTTGGAATAACAGGTTTAGGCATGATTTCTGATAGAGCAATAGCCCGTCTATGTGATAGCTAACACTTGCAGCAAGAAACAGA
Source organism: Vidua macroura (assembly GCF_024509145.1). Lineage (NCBI taxonomy): Eukaryota > Metazoa > Chordata > Aves > Passeriformes > Viduidae > Vidua > Vidua macroura. Next base: position 13,007,900 of record NC_071572.1, read on the forward strand.
AGCTCATCCATTCTGAGGGTCTCCATTAGAGAGACAGGCACTGCTGTAAGAAATTGATTCATTTTTTGCATCATTGAGGTACTCCATTTAAACAATGTTTTGTTGTCTTTACTGATAAAGCATTGTAAAGCAACAGAATAAAAAAAAATAACTATTTCCTTTAAAATTTGAGCAAACTTCTCAGTCATCAGTCAAGTCTGACATCAGTCAAGCTGTGTTCTATAAAGAGCAAGTTAAGGTCACCAGCAAGTTGAGACAATAATTTTTTCCCAACAAACATTTCTTCTGACAACTGTCAGCTCCAGCAAGGGTGCTCACTATCCCTCCTGGTTCATCCTACCTCAGGTCTGCATCTAGAGATGAATAGTGGCACAATGGACCAAGCAACATTAATTTCATACCAACAGTCATACCAAAAAACTTAGTTATAATTGTTTCCTTCACACTGTTACATCAGAGATAATGATGGACCACATCTTGACTTCAGTGACACTCATCTTCACCCAAAGGAAAAAGGAATACCCAAGCCTCCATCACAACACAAACACAAGCAGAATTTGTCCATTTAATTAAAGCCTCTGAGTTTGTGCACTGCTGAAGTCAGTAAAGGTGAGAGGCATGAAAAGCAGTATAAAGGAGCAGAAAATCTGACTCAGAGCTCACAAATCCAGGCACGTATTTCACAACAGTAATGATACAAAGAGACAAATACACAGAAATTTGTACAGTGGGAAGACTCCAGATGAAAATAATAGTGGTGCACAGTACAAAGGATTACTCAACCTGCAAAAAACTGATCAGAATGGATGCATAGTGCTACATCAATAGTTTGGGAAAAAAGGAAAATTTAGGGTTTATGTCCCTGAAGTTTAGCAAGTGTTGTTATCCCATCCTTCACATGTGAACTCTTGTATGAAGCAAGTATGAATGTGTGAAACAGAGAAGACTTCAATATTTGGCTTTATTTTGTGCTACAGATCATAAGCACCTAGTCCATAAATCACTCTCCCTATTGCATTTACAATGCAATTAAGAAAGCAGAAACCCTCTTTCTCCCATCCCATCTTTAAGTTTATGCAGAACGCTTCAGGGCACACTGAGTGATTGAAATCATTTTACTTGGCACAACTGTCTTGTTTTCCATCCTTCATCCTGTTCCATAAACTGGTCAGTCCATGCATTACTACCTCTCAACATCTTTGAGTACATCTGGCCTCTTGCTCCAGTCAGCTGCAAATGTTGCCTTCCCTGGTGAACAACAATAGAAATGTTCCTCTTTTAAATGGAAGATAAAGTCCAAGTTTCCAATTTTATAGCACTCTACCAATTCCCCTGATTTCAGCAGACAAATAAGGAACTCAAACCAGTTTTCATCCTCCAAAAACAGATGGTCAAAGATGAGTCTCCAGAGATGGAGAGACGCTATGATAGCTAAATACAGATCAGTTTAAAAGCCTCCAAGGGTCACAGCAAGCAGCAACTTTAAAAAACAATCATGTGCCACTAAAACATACTTGGCAGCACATACTCACTGCTTCCTAAAGCCAGCATTATGGGTTGGTTCTTGGTAGGCACGGCTGGAAAAGAATTACCCTTTCCCAGCTCTCTGCCAGTCCTAGAAGGTGTGTATTTTTCTCTCAGCCACCTGAGTGGCCTCAAAGGAGCAAATCTCTCAAAGTGTGGGATTTGGTCCTGTAAATTTTGATTCCTAGCCAATAAGCTGAACTATAAGCAATAAGTAGCACATATTTATGGGGCACCTGTCAAAGATAGCAAAACAGTCAATAAAATTACCTTCTTTGGTATATCAGCAGCTTCACCTACACAGCCAGAAATCTCTCAGTGTTTATGCTACACACATTTGAGGTCATTGGTTTTTTTTTTAACCAGAAAGGCACAATTCACCCCGGTGTACAGAAGCATCATCAGCTTGGTCTCAGCTAGCAAAAGAACATGATCATTTTATGACTCATGAAAAGTGCTATTTCCTTTAATTTGCTCTCTTTGGAAGGCATCCATGCTATGGAGGTTTCACTGTCATAACAAAAAGTGAGTCCTCAATTGCCATAACACCTGAGAACAGTAGGAAGTAGCACCCTTATAGGAAACCAGCCTCTGTTATATGACAGAGCACAGAGATGATGTGCAGAATACACAGCAAACCAGTTTAGTTCATACCTGAGAAAAAGCTTCATTTCTGAGTGACTGGCCTTAAAAACATCAACACACACACTTGAATAACCTATACATTTACTTTGCTTAGATAATGCTTAGTAGCACAGTTGTTGTTACAATTTAACAACATTTAAATTTAAAGTGAGCATTCAGAATGTAATTTTCTGTATCGGTACCACTGCTGAGGCTAAACTTTAGGTGATAATTATAATGTTGATCATCTGAAATGAAAGTGTTTCATAAAAAACTACTCAAAAACCAAACAATTAATGCTTAAAACCAAAATCCTTTACAAAAATGTCATAAAGAAAATACAAACATTAAATCTTTACTTGGAACCAAGAAATTTACCTTGTAAAATGTTAAAAAACAGAACTCAGAAATTAATTGGTATTTACGGTAATTTTTTTTAATTCCTGAATTAATTGAATGAAATTCTGCATCAGAAAAAAAAAAAAAAAAAAAACAGAAGGAGAGGAATATTAACACAGAATGATTAAATCACAGAATCATAAAAACATATAGGTTGGAAAACCTGTAAGATCATTGAGTCCAACTGCTAAGCTAGCACCACCAATAAGCCATATCCACAAATGCCACCTCTACACATCTTTCAAATACCTCCAGGAACGTCAACTCCACCACTTCCCTGGGCAGCCTCTTCCAGTGCTTGGCAACCCTATCAGTGAAAAAAATTTTCTTAATAACTGAACTCAACCTTCCCTGGTGCAACTTGAGGCCATCTCATCTCATCTCATTTCATCCTGTCATTTGTTACTTGTGATAAGACATATTCAGACATATTCCCACTTTTGATTTCATTTCAATGGGAGGTGAAATTTTGATTCATAATGTTTAATATTTGGCAGTCCTTCACCTCCAAAGTGTAAAATATTGCCTGTGCCAGAAATTTGTTCTGGAAACATTAGTCCCTATGGTTTATATACTATTCAATTCCTCTTATCATGGAATATCAGGAGATAGAAAAGACTGTCCCTAATTTTAGAATATAGTCAGGACATAGCCAGCAAAGACACAATAAGTGAGCACCAGGAAAGCTCATGGGCCCTAGACTAGATGCCACTAGCCAGGAAGAGACTTCAATGCACAGCTAAACCTGGAGAATTTGATGGTCCTGCTTAATATGAACAATGGCTGAAAAATCTGAGCCTTAATGAATGCCAGCAATGGGTGAAGGGGCCATAATCAAGGCAAGAGCAGTAATTAACTATTGGAATCCTCTGCTCACTTCCCACTTGGTAAATAGCATAGATACAGTTGTACTGGAAGCCTTTTATTGGGCAATAAACAGTGGGTTTTTACAGTGGAGCCTCAAGGTGCTCATAACTTTATTCCAGTATGTAGTATTTGTTTGGATTTATCTCATACATAAATTCTTCATCTAAAGAAGAGGATTAAATCCTCATCTTGACCAGCAGGTGATTCTTACAAAAGAAACAGCTCTCCCTGCTGGTTAATCAAGTGATCTATCATGGCACTGAATTTGACTCATTTTATCTGATGGAAGATGTTATTGTTTCAGAGTTAATGGGTAAGAAATAACCCAGTGACTTCTCCATCTCCAATGGAAAAAAAAATGACAGTTGGTTTATTTAAGAAATACATTTCATTCAAACAAACAAAAAATCAACAAAAAAAACCCAACAAAACAGAACACAGAATGAAGTATAAAAGTATAAATAATGAACGGAATTTATACACAGAAAATTATGTTATTGCAAAAGAAAACAAAACAGCAAACACTCATCTCCAGTAGCTAATATAATGTAAGTGCTATTCAGAGAGAATTTACTGCTTTTCTACAAGTACTAGAGCACCTCCATGCACAGTCTGATCCTATATTCTACTGAGAGTGCCTCCATGAATAAAGCCCCCTTGTCCATTGAGCAGAACAGCAGGAGATACCAGTTCTGAGCATGTAGACAGGTTATCTGCTTGACAACAGCTTACAAAATGTAGCAGACACAAATTATTACTTTGGTACTTACTGTCATAAGAGTTACTGCAAAGGCAAATTATTTGGTAACCCTGCACATATGATTATAGCACCATGTTAGAATTAATCTCATTACAAAAGAAGTGCTTCCTTGATCATAATCCTTCCCTCGCAGATATTCCTGACACTTTTTTGGGAGGGGTGTAGCACTTAGTGGAATAAAGTTAGCATTCTTCACAGATTGATAGCAAACTGTTTTTTACAGGTAACAAAGTGATTCTTGAGATACATGAACATATGAAAATATATTTTTCAATATTTCAGAAATATTTCAATGTTTTGTTACCTTGGCACTTGAGTAGACAAAAACAGGCTTACACATTCCAGGTCTGGTTCTTGGATCAGTCAGAATGTGATTTTAATTCTCTCCCAAAAGTGGCACTGGGAACTGTTTTGGCTTACAACATGAGATGGAAAAACCTGAGGTGAAAAAACAAAGGTTACTCTCATTTACACTGGTGACAGTTTCCAGGCAGAGCTAGGTTAAGTGCAAGACTAAGAGGAAAACAAATGATATCTGTACCCAATGTGTCAGGAACATCAACATCACGTCTGGCACACCTGAAAACAGAACCCAGAATTGGCCAGAAATTCAATACCATTCAAGACTAGTTTCTCGGTTACATGCCAGGCACTGTTTTTACTTGTCAGGACATTATTTAGCTTTGGAATAGTATGTACATTTAAATATATAGACAAAAAAAAAACCAGTTATTTAAATCCCATTCATCTTTGCAGTACTTTGTGTCACCAAGGCATAAAATAAAGCAGGTAGACGGGACAAGTAGCAATGATGAAACACAGCTTATTGCCTGACTTAAAAAGACTGTTGGGTTTGATAGCATCAGACTAGTCAAAAATTAGCACATAAACTATTAGATTAGGATCATTGCTGAAAGCTATGTAATAAGGACCACTGTCCAAAAAATCTTGGAAAGCATCCATATATTTGACCAAAAGGATGAGATTTATTTACCTCTATGGATAAGGGACTGCGCTTATAAATTGGGTCACTATGAAAGCAATCTGAGGCACAGTGCTCAAAAAGTGTGGATAAAAACATTCTTTATAGTGACAGAAAAGGTGCCTGTACACGTGTGTGTGTGTGTGTGTGTGTGTACATAATATTATTGTTCTGTAAAATCTCCCAGGAATTCTGGAATGATGGGTGGAGAGAGGTGACAGCCCCCCACTCTGTTCTGTGCTGTTGCAGCCTTATCTTGAGTCCTGCGTGCAGTTTTGAGCACCAAAATAAAAAAAGATATAAAGTTATTAGAGAGTAACCAAAGGAGGGTTACAAAGGTGGTGAAGGGTCTAGAGAGAAAACTATATGAGAAGCATATGAGGTCACTTGGCTTGCTCGGCCTCTAGCACCTGGTGTGACTCTATGCGTTGTGCTGTGCAGGGTCAGGAGTTGAACTTTGACAGTCCTTGTGGGTCCCTTTTAACTCAGGACATTCTACAATTCCATGGTTCTATTCTACAGACATTACCCCAGATGCATATAGGAGTGTGAGCTGCTCATATTGCACCAAAGAGTGCCAATCAGTCCCTTTCTTCAGCAGGCTTCCAGACCAATTTCTTCCTTGTCTTGCATCTTGAAGAGAATGCAGTCTATTCATCTACCTGTCAACAATATCAAGACTTTCAACTCATGCAGTATCATGTGTAAGTACACTTGTTAAAGCACACAGTTTACTCCTAGAAAGGTTTCTTCAAAATAATAAAAATATTGTAGGTTTATTGAAATGTCATCAGATGACAACAGCATGAAATTACCTTTCTTTTTTAATCAGCCTTTACAGCAGAGAGATGCCATAAAGCACAACAGCATCCAATGCCTGTTGCGCACCACAAGCTGAAAAAGCATCTCAGTCTCTCCCTCTTGTTTGTGCAAGGCTTATTCTTGTTTTCTCAGCCCTTTTTTGGAGGGTTGCTTGTTCTCCCACTTTAATAAGACACTTCTTTAAGGACCAAAGCTGAAAAGTGCACACAAGCTACTGAGCTTTGCTTTGTGTTTCGTACATGGGAGACAGACAGGTAGATAGTCAGACAGATTTTGTAGAAGCTTCATCATCTAGACTTGTTATGAAGGGACAGTGTTAATAAACGATGCAACATGTGAAACTCTGATTATATTTCATGTCATGTTCAAAATGCATCTTCAATTCTGAAATGCTTGAGCTATATAGGCTTTACGGGACATAAAGACTACAGCAAGAAATGAATTGCAGCTTAGCATGCTACATGTGAAGAGTAAATATCCAGAAAAAAAGAAATACATTAGAATGTTTCTAGTAGAAAATTAATTAAATTTTCCAGCTTCTTACTTCTAGAGCAAATTATTTTACTGTGAAATGACCAGAGGGAGAGCTACCACATCATGCTTTTCACATGTTTACTGCAACAATTAATATCTAAGAGACAGTATGAATTTGGTCATGAATATACCCTTAACACAGATTTCCTTCTCTCCAAGATCAAAGCCATCGTACAAGACATCAGGTCACTAATTCTTAACGGGGAGGGAAAGGGGAGGGAGGGAGGAAGGGAGGATTCTATAGCTTAGAAGAGATACTGAGAAGTCAGTAAACAAGATCTCTGAACTGAAATGTAGTTATTGAGACTCCTGTTTCAGCAAGTTACTGAATGTTGCTCTCAATGGAGACCATTCCCAACTGAAGGGCTTTCCTACTGTCAAAAGTGTCTAATCACATCAGCTTAGAGTGCACTCTCCAGATCTCCAGACAGGTTACTTTTCACAAGAAAACCTGTCAAAGAATGGGAAATAAACAAGATGAAAGCAAAGATCCAGCCTACACATCACAGATACCACCAGTAGCAGCCAAAATTTTTTATTCTTGTAGTTATGTGTAAAAATATAGACAAAGTTTTCAGTCACATGCTTGGGTTCCTGGTCCTGGGCTGATTTTGAATCCAACAAGTGCTTCCAATTATAACAGATTTCATGGCATGAAGTTTTAGGTTGGTTACACAAAACAAACAAAAGCCAGAAGTCTGGGACTGGAGGAGTGTGATTTTTCAAGGCTTTTGAGCAAAAAAAATGTTGCTATAATTTTGACAACATAATTTAGCAGCTTTTATATAGAGCAATCTACACCTCCGCCCCTCTCCACCTTGCCTCCCCCTCTGGTATTGTCTTGCCTGTCAATTATTGGAAGAAGAGCCTGTTCTTTAAAAGGCTTTTAAATTATTGGAAATTATTTGGAATATATTCTAAAAGCTCTTGAAAGAAAGAACACTACCCCCACATACACACAGAGCAGAAAGTATTTATTTGTATTGTCAACTTAAATGTGCAGGATTAACATGAGAGTTTATCTGGCTAACAATATCAAGAATCATCAGTGGTGCTGACCTAGTGCTTGAGCTGTGGGGATGCTAAAAGGTAAACCTAGTGCTCCAAATGCTAAACGTGACATCACTGTGCCCATTCCATTTGGTACCCATGATACTGTGAGGACTGCACAGAAACAGTGAGGGAGTTTGGGGCCATGACACTCCAGGGAGCAGTGCTGCAGTTAATGTATGCACCCCAGCAAGCAAAGCAAGGCAGCTGCACCATTCTGCCAAGTAAGCAACTTTGTTGTTAATGTGGGGTTTGTTTGCTCTGATACATAACAGACACATTCGAGTTCCTTCAAACTATCACTCTGACTGGCATTGAAAGATATTGTATTATAAATTTTACATTATAATAGTGTTTACTGGCAGAATAAATTGCATACCTGTATTGAAGTGATGGAAAAAAGACATCACTCATTATCACATTGAGCAGCATGCTGAATGCAGCAGTGAACACTGATAATCGTGCCAGCTAAAGCAATTTTACCTATGAAAAGTTGTTCAGACATAAGAGAGACTGCTAATGTCTTACACAAGGCACAGCTATTTCCTATTTGTTTCTGAGAAGAACCGTATTATTCATTGATATCTCACAAATTTCCTAAATGTGATGTACATTAAAGGCATAAAAATTATTTCTCAATTTTCTTCACATTCTTCTTTTATCTCCCTCATATCTATCTTTCACATCACCAGCTGTTGGTTTTCCATCTTTTAAGACACATCACACAAATTAGAAATAAGCATTTGGTTCAAATGTTGCTTTACAATTTACCCCCAGCCCCTCTGATCTCCTAAAATGGTTTCCAAGACATTTCTCCAGAGAGACCCATGTATCACCTAAACAATTTTCATTTCCAAATTTAGCCTTCATCTGAGCCAGGGGTGTGAGAAGCTGATTCACTTGTCTTCCTTTAAATTTTGCTTTCTCATTGTTAATATACTTAGATGAGTTTCATCTTCCTACCTCTGCCTACCAGTAGATATTTAGGGTGGTCTTCACTGCCAGATAGGATACCTTATTTTAGGCACCAACATGTAGGACTCTGTAGGCTGGTGAGGTGTGTGAGCTCTCAATGCAGATCTAGTTAGTGAAACCCAGATGCAATTTATCCAAAGCAGGTAATAAGGATACCTTAGCAGATGCTGCCTGGCTCCAGCTGCTGAAGGAAATAAATTTCTCTAGGGCTTCTGTCACACACATCAGCTGCATGCAGAGGTCTTCAACAATATAAGATGCATGGAAGAGTCTTAAAGCACATGTTTATGCAACTGAATTAGGCCCTAGACCTCTGGTATCCATTGCAGAAGCCAGTCCCTCACTGCCAGACACCCAAGTGCAGATGAGTTCCTCCCCAGAAGCCAGGTGAGATGATCCTCACTGATAGCTCCCAGTTTCACTATCTGGCTACATCTTGGAAGTTCAGTACAATTACACAGCACTGCTCCTCCAAAGCTTTTCAGACCCAGTCTCCATTGCTAGTTGCATTTCATGTCTTTGAGGACCTTGTCCCCTAAAACTCTGCTATCGTTGCAACCAGATTTACTTAGAAAAGAGTAGGAGAGCAAACACAGTTGTGCAAGTTATCTGTCCTTAGCAAACTACTGAGTGTCTGTGGACCCAAGGGACTATTTCCTAGTGGCCTTTCAACTCCGGGGGCTCAGCCCAGAAAGGAATGTCTGGGTACCAAACCAGGTGCAGTATTTCTGAGGAAGCACTGCTGCCACAGGGAGCAGAGGCAATGCAGGGAGAGGATGTGGCAGCTCAGGCTCTGCTGTGTCACTCAAGTGGCTGAGTGTAGTGGTTCCTTTGGCAATTTCCTGTGCCAAGGTAAGGATTTTTTTGATAGAAATCAGGTGACATCAGAAAGGGATGAAAGGGGCTTTCAAGGGTCTTGTTCTACAACTGAAGATGCATCTCTAAGTGCCAGCATCTGGGGGGTGGGGGAGGTTGTCATAATTAAATACATTAAAACACAGATCATATGAGTTATAAGAAGTGTAATAAGGGGGTACTAATCTCCCCAATATTGCAGTTCTTCTTAAAATATGGAGAAGATATTAAATATGTCTCAGATTCTCTATATTCCAGCAGAAGACCCTGCTATGTATTGGCCAAGATAGCAACGTGCCATATTTTGAGAATAAAAGTCTTTTTCACATACCAGTTATCCTGTTTCTTCCAAAAGAATAATGAAATGGGAAACAAAAAGCAAATACTATTAATGAAAAGCAGCACTGTTCTGTGAATTCCTTTTACTTGGCCATGTTGGAGGTAGTGGGGGAGTATTTTCAAAGATTGATAATCATCTCCTTCCCCCTGCTCAAAGGACTCAGGCTTCATTAAAAAGTTTGTCTTGCCTGCCATGGGACATATATTTCTCATTTCAAATACTGCAGTTCAAGCCAGTTGCTGGTTCTAATATCAAGTTTCTGTTTACAAACAATATAAAGCATGGCACCTCTGTGTAACTAAGTCTATGTTCAACACAGAAACAGTCCTCCACAGGATCACAAGATATATTAAAAATAAATAATATCCAAAGGAAATTGTACATGAAAAACAAAAGGAGATAAATTGAAAATTGGAATTTATGGAAAAATAAAGTGAGTCGTTAGAGCTGTTTTTTCACTCATAAAAATTATTATTTCTCTAAAATGTATTTTACCCATGCATTTATCTACATTTCTGTTTGTCTATCATTTACCTGTTTTCCACCTCCTTGAAAGTAACCACCTATTTGGAAAAGCAAGTTAAATTGTCTTCCTCAGCGAAAGGAGGGGTGAGAGATAAAAAGGAGAGTGGAAAATTATGAAAAATCTTGGTGTAATCTGAATAGCAATGAAGTAAAAGCTACTCCTTGATGTGCCTATGAATCCTGTAAATGAAGTGGCCCTTGAATTAAATTAATTTAAAATCTGGCAAATATTACTCGACATGTTTGTCAATGTGCTGTATAATTATTAATTTGTTCATTGAGGCAACTATATAAATAAATAGAAAGCAGAATGCCATGATTAAACTAACATTAGAAATCCAGGGTCAAGGAGCCCTGTTCTACAGGGATCTAAATAGCTTTCCCAAGTCCTATTTTTACATCTCCATACAGATCTGCAGGTCTGTAACTGCGAATTAATTGGCACACATTTAGATGCCAACAGAGCTTTTGTATTCTCAGTGCACATTTTGTCTTCTCAGAGTGAGATGTTAGTAATGGAGGTTTTAATATTACCCCTAGGGGAGCACCAGAAAATCTTAACAATTTCCTTCACTAGAGTATTTTCATTAGAGCTAAATGCTGTGCAATTTACATTTGAAATCAGGTGTAGGGTAAGTATAATGTGACAAGACATGTTGCAATGTTAGGGTTTTTTTGTTCAAATGTTCCTTATTTACTGCAATATACCCTCAAAAGATAAGCATGCAATTAAAATAAATATCTTGATTTTTAACCACTCCTAATTGAACTGTTATTGGGATAATAGGAGCACAAAATAGAATCAGGTTTAAAAGGACCCAAAGCACAAGATTAAAATATTACTCTATTTAAACAAGAATGTTTCAGGCAAAATAGGTTCTGTGGAGCAGAAATGAGTTCATGGTAAGTAAATCAGACTAAACCCTTCCTTTGTAGAATTAATTCAACCTCATGGTGCTTAAAATGCCAAGAACTCTGCATAACTCACAGGAGAAAAAAAAAAAATCGTACATTTTTCAACACCAAAAATATCCCCAAAACTGAATTGTTACTTAAAAAAAATAAAATGTAACCATTAATAAAGGCATAATGCAGTAAAGAGCTAGAGAACCAGTGACAAAAGAGGACTGACAAGTAGCTGAAGCTGAATTTTGGTAGCTGGTCCAGTATGAAATTCTACTCTGCCAATGTCTGCATCTCAGAGCACCTATATTCCATCATTGGCTTGCTTTTTCATAGTGACAAAAGAAGAAACTGCACACCTACCACAGCCTCAATCCAATCAGGGCTTCCTTCATGCCTAAACCTGATCACAGGACCTGTTTAAATATTTCTCCATGAAAAAATCCCTAATGGGCTCACTCAGACCAGGGTTATTATAGAAGGAGGTCTCTAGCGAAGGAAGAGGATTGCAGCACTTGCCTGGAGCCTTCTAAAGCTGAGAAAATAAATCCACTGCCAGCAGCAGGAAGAGAAGAGGAAGCAACAATCATTGCAATCTGCTGTTCTGTAAAATGACAGCCAGCCTCAAGTGCCACAGAAAGCCACGTTACGGTGAAAGAGGTCTAAGCACAAAGGGTCAGACCCAGAGGGCTGGGATGGTTACAGGACTGTCATGACATATCCCACATGCAACACAGCCCCCTTGGGCTGCGAAAAGCATAGGAGGGAGGAAATTGTCTTATTACTTTCTTTCTTGCATAGCCAGGCAAAAAAAAACCAAATTATTTTGGAGGTCAAAATATCCATTTCACCTTACCAGGCTGTACAAGTTTAAGCAATGGCTACTGCTGTCTGCATAGCAACAATGAAGAAAGGGGTTTAGATAATAATGAGATTTGTCACCCTTCATATTGCCTCTCTCCTGCCTCTGGATACACAGAGAGTCTAAAGCCAACTGTCACATGAAGGGAAAGGAATCAAGCACAGAGGCTCACACCTTGTCTGGACAGGACCAGACTTTCAAAGCTTGGTCAGTGCACACACAAAGGTGAGCAGCCACAGCAGTCTCTCATATGCTCACACTCAAACTCATGAAAACCCAGACCTAGATCTTCTGATATTACTGCAGCTTTGCAATGTTCTGCTGTGAAGGGCTCTGGGAGTTTTCACAAAAAAACTTACTGAATACAAGACCAACTGAAACATTATGAACATTCGAGGTTCTTCCATCCTTGAGGATAGGTGAAACTTAAGAGTCTTCTAAAGAATTTGCCAAATACTATTATTTCTGAGAGCAGCAATGAATGGTTATGATGTCTTTGTAACCTAATAGATTTTTATGAAGTGTTCACTGCCATCTGAATGGCCATGAAACCTTTGCAAAGCAAAACCTAGGCAAACATTTAATATGATCTTGTCCTTTCACAGCAAATGGTGGGCAAGGACCAAAGGTCAGCAGTTGACACCATGCAGTGGTCAGCAGGACAAGGTGAGCAGAGAGAGGAAAAGCTGACCTTGAAAAGCTTGCAAATATTAAACAGCAGGAAGAAGAGGAAGAAAAAAGAGGAGGACTAAGAACAAAAATGTTTCGCTTCAAAGAGAATAGATGAGATGAGAAAAGAAAAACTCAAGGGGTCCTAGGCTTTGTAAAGGCCTCAAGCTGTTAGGCATCTTGCCTTTATTTATAAATAAAGCAAAACAAATCCCAAAGAAATTATAAGAAGTTTTTTTGGATGAGGAACACAGTGAAATTATATTAAAAATAATTTTAAATGGTAGAGTTGAGGCATAAAATAACCAATATAATCTAAATTCTTTTGAGATTTGTTAGAGAAGTGGTTGCATGTGAAATTGCACTAATATTTCTGCTTTCCACATAGCTCTGCCCACACCTTAGCCACATGTCCATCATAATCCCAGATGTTTTTCAGAAGGTTGTTGAAAATGTTGACTATGTCTGAAATGCAAGGAGAAGTACAGTCACGTTTTCAAATCATTTGGAAGAACAGAAAGCATAGAGAGAGGTTTTTTCCTCTTCAGGGAGGAAAATGAGGTAGGAGGGAAATAACCTCAAAGAATTTTAGAAGCCTACAAAGTGGATTTCCCTTCTTAGCTACTTTATGGTCAAAGGCAAGAATGCACATTTCTCTGAAAAACTTACTCTGGCCTATTCTAGACCTTTGTTTCTAGGCTGTGTATGTAGAAAAACATGTGCTAGGTCATGAAAGTCACAGACAGACCCCACCAGATGTGTTTAACCAGGAACAGAGCACAGGAGAAGCACCCACACATCTGTGCCCATTTCAATTTGCAAACGATTGCTAAGGCCAGTGTTCGCTACTGCCGAGTTGCTGGGTCCTGATCTTGTGACAATAATGATGCTTCTCCCCTGATTTGCTCCACCCATGGAAAAAAAGTCTTTGTATTTATTGCCTCACTATTAGACAGTCACACAGTCTAGCTTAAACCACCAGACCTCTGAGTAGGGAGAAATGCTGGATCAAGGAAGAACAAGCACCAGATTCAAGTCTTGGAGGGTGTTCCATCAACTTCTGTTTCTCACGTGCTTCTCCTTCTGCCTAAGTTCAAAGACATACCAGTTAGTCTAGCTAAGAAATTTGGCTTAATTCCAGAGAAGTATTGCTCTCTGAAAGTGCCCTGAAAAGTTTCTGTGCAGTTTTTATTTCTTTCTTTCTGTGAGCTCATTTTCTTTAATTTCATAAATCTGACACATAGGCACTGAATTTGTTTCTTCTTCCTTTAAAATTACTTGGAGTTTTCTCATTGACTTCAATGAGAAGAAGATAGGATCATGGGTGCCTAACCAAACAGGATTTCTGGTTGAGAGCTGATAAAATATTTAAGCAGTTCTAGATAGAATTCTTATTCTGAGGGACTTCATATGGCCCATTTAATTCAACTTAAGTGATTCTTTCATGCATAAGTTCTCTTATGTGAGTAACAAGGAACACACAGTTGAGGAAAAATTCTTCTTCACAGCTATCTGAAATGTGGACCCATTAGTAAATAAAAGAGGATTTAAGAGAAATATTCTTGAGGATATAATCTCCCTTGTGGAAAGAAATGTCTTGTACCATAGGCAGGCCTGATGAGATTTGAAAATTATTTTATACTGGAAATCAACTTATTTTTGCTTTGTCCATACTATGGTTTGGCAATAATATCTAACCAATCTCAGCCTCATAAGGTGACCAAAATCCATTAGTTGGGAATGCTGACTCATAGAGCAAAGGAGGCACAGGATGGAAGTGGAGCAAACACAGGGCTGAAATACATGAGAAATGAAAATAGAATTTGAGAACACAGGAGGAAGACGCTGGCTGAAATTGTGCAGACACTATTATAAATTCACCCCAACAACTTTTTTCTCCTCTTCCAGTGCTGACAGTCCCTAGAGAAAATAGCATTATAGGTCCAGAATATTTTGAAAATTATCTATATTTATGGATTAAAATCGAAGTTTATCACTATGTCTAATTCTAGAATATAGCCAGTCCCTACTCTAAGTATTTATGTATTGCTATTTTTTGTCTTTTATTTTCTTTTTCAGAAAGCTTAATGAAAAGGAATGGAACAGAACATTTTCCAAAACAGAGTATTCAATTTATTTTAAATTAATTGAAATCTTTGGGTTTTGAAGACAAAAAGTTCATTTCATTTCAGAATAAACATCAGAAAGCATAAACACTTCTTTTGATATGTTTGAAAGAGGAGCTATATTTTTTCAGCTAAAAAGGAAACTTTGTTCCAGTCAATATAGAAAATCTAAGAAATAAAGGTCAAGTTCAAATAATTTTTTCTTTCAAAAAAACACAGCTCTCAGCTGGTCTTTTCACCAGCACCACCATTAAACAACATTACCTCAACTTTGCAGTCTGCTGAAAACTCATCCTAGACAGGCATTTAATTTGTAAAGAGAAGGAATGATAAAACCTTGTTCAAAATATTTTTCAATAATATTAGACTGAATTTTCTAGAATATTGGATCATGGACATGAGCAAACTGTCTTAGACTTTGTCCCTGTAGATTAATGATAGAAATATTTCAATACCACAAAGTAAACCATCTCAAGTTTCATTTTCAAAGGCAGAAACATGCAAATGACAAACACTGGCTGTCATGGAAGCTCAGTGCACACTGTGCTCTTCTCTCCCAGTAAGGTTCTCAGATTTTTTTTACTACTATTATTATTATTATTATTATTATTATTATTATTATTATGTTCTACATCTTTCTGACCTATTATTCTATTCATTATTATACTTATTATATAGCTGTATAGTGTTTAAACAATTTACTTTTTTTCTGTGTTAGTACTTTGTTCGAACAAAGGAGGTCTTTTCTCCTTTAAAGGGTGAGGGGGATATTTTACTTGTGATTAAGGTTCTGATCTTTAGTCTGGCTTTAACCATTTCTCACAGGCACAAAACTTGCAGGCACATTTTGCAATGTAATTATTTGTGTCTGCAATCTAGTTACTTAGATGTCTGAATCCCTGATTGCATCCATAAGTCAGGGACTTGGACATTTAAGTGATCTAAATTGCACCTACAACAATTTGCACCTAAAATGTCAAAAAAGGATATAGCACAGAGGAAAAGAGTTCAAAGATGGGTGATGAGAATAATTAGGGACGTGTAAAATCTCAGAAATGAAACAAAATGGAACAGAATTGGACTGTTTACCTAAGAGATGAGATGAAATGAATAAAAGAGGAAATGATCAAATGCAAAGGAAATAAGGAGTGTGATAGAAAAGACAGATGAGGCACTTTTACCTCCCCCTCCCCCTTTTACCATAAGGCAAGTACAAAGAGACATTTCAAAAAATTTAAGCATGGAAGATTGAAAATTCATACAAAAAGAGACACATTTTCACATAATTGACATGTGAAAAACCCAACCACATGACACAGTGAATCCAACAGGACCCAGTAGAAGATGGGTCAGCTCTTTGGATTGAGAAATGCCCAAAACATTTAAAAGGCAGAAATTTCAGAGAAAAACTACTTACCTTTCTTCTTCAATGCTTCAATTTCTGTTTGTTTGGGCTTTTCAGTTTTCTGCATTTTGTTTTCTTTCCTTTTTTAATAATGACAGGGTGGAATGAGTCTTTCTTCAGGAGCCAGTTAATTTTGATATGTCTGACACAGGTTTCCTTGTATCTTGCCTCTGAGGTATTTAGGGCTGCCTCTGGTTTGTCACAGGTCACTGGGAGAAGAGATGAGATGAGATGAGATCCTTATCAGTTTCAGCCACTCCTCCTGAGAAGACACACAAAACCAGGAGCCCTTTCAGAAGCTGCCATAGTAGGACTCAAGAGAGCTGTGGACTGCAACCTTGCATCTTTTCTACCTGGGTAATAGGAAATGTGACTGAGAAGTTAATATATTTCATAACAGGGAGTGTCATTATATATTTAAAGAACTAGAATGTGAATTACTGCAGGGACTTTTTTTTTTTTACAAGAAAATCTGCACGAGACAGATTATTGGAAGAGACATTAAAGGGACTTGCTAAAAACATGCCCCGTATTCCACAACAAAGAGGAAAGTTATTACTCTATTCTCAGTAATAGAGAAAGAAATGGATTTTCTTTTTTTCAAAAAAGATAAATACATGAGACATACATTCACCACCTTCCAGTATTGGTTAATAATTTTGCAATCAAAAGAAAAATACAAGGAAGAATTCAAGAAAACTTGTAGAGAAAAAGAGGTGGCTAGGACACTGAGCGTTATGCAAAATAATCCATTAGGTACTCTCACAGTACAGATTGCCAGTGTCTGAACCAGGAACCACACTCAGGTAGATTTGACTTTTACAAGAAAACATGGTTAACAAACCAGTGTGTTTTCATGCAAAAAACTGTTTTGCTAAAAAACTGCTGATCTGTTCTGAGAGTTCCTCTGCTTCAAAGCCTGATCTTACCTAAGCTGGTCCGTCCCTCCATACAGTTGAATTTGATGGTACAGCTGCTGTAGGTCTTCAGCAGAGCAGAAAGAGAAACACACATCAAAACCAGATATAATTTGGGAGTTTAGACATTTCCTGAGCTGTAGGAGATGTGGGTTGACGTCTCATCTGGAAATCAGGCCAAATGTAGATTTGGATAATGGTCTTTCACAATCTTAGAGGAGGTCCCTAGAGAGCCGTAACAGAAATGATTTATCAAGTGTCTTTTCAGCCACCATCTCTGGAGGTGATAAAAGATATGTAGATGTGGCACTATGGTTAAGTGGTGGACCTGTCAGTGTTAGCTTTAGAGTTGGACTCAATGATCCTAAAGGTTTTTTCCAATCTAAATGGATCTATGATCCTATGAGATAGTTCCAGGTTTGACCACCATAAAACACAGGACCTAAAGCCAGGGTGCTTTCTTGATCACCTTGGCCTACCTGGTTTTCAAGTTAGTCTGACAGTTTTCAGAAATTATTCTTGTTCATTCCTAGTATCATCCCTTGGAGCACAGACAGGCTCTGGAGGTTTGAATAAATTCTGTAAAATGTAGGGAAATCAAATGCACTAAAAATGCCTTGCCTGGATAAAAATATATCCCATGTGTTGATGCAAGTGTAGAAAAAACTCAAATATGGATATTTAGAAATGTAATGCAAGTGGGTAGAGGACTAATTCCAGTTTCCAGTAAAATACAGAGTCCTTATATAGCCATACATGGCCCTGGAACAGGATCCAACAAAGCAATATGAGGTTTAAGAGGTTATGATAAGAAAAGACAAAGATGTTCCTTTGGCTAAAGAAGTAATGGAAATAACTACAGAATATGGAATAAATAAACAAAGTGGAATTAGAGAGATTCAAAGAGCTGAACTATACAATCAGAGCAGTAAAGTAAGTGATTCTGACAGGTCCAGGGTCAAGGAACAGGAGAGAGAAGAAAGCAAGCAGATTAAAAGTCATTGCAGTCTTCAGTTGCAGCTGAGACAATGGTGGCATGAATACACACTTTAGATCCTGGAATGAAGAGTTTAGACAGTATCAGAGATTTTGGCAACTCTTTGGATTTCATAGACAAGGAGACTTAATATGCAATATTTACTTCTTCTGATTTCTTCCCCTTTGCGTGAGTGAATAGGTGTCAGATTGTTTGGTCAGCTTAAACTCCTTTGAAACTGAAGGGGCTAATTGACAACTTTCATTTAAAAGCAAGTGTAAGAATCCAGAATGGTTCTTTTGTCCACTGAGTTGTTGAATCAATAGCCACGCACTGACAATATGTGCGACAGTCCAAACAAAGAAGTGCTTCCAAGGCTGAGGAATTTGTTCTGATTCTGTGGAGATTTGAAAGTCTGTGAGACAAAAAAGAAAGCACAGTTGTTACAGCAACCTTCAAGGAGACACTAGACACAGCCTAGATATGCAAATTTCAGAACAACTTGGAGAGAAAATATTCTCAGCTGATTGATGGTTAAAGGGCACTTGGATCTGAAAGCAATGAATGTGTCTAAAACTGTTTCAGAGAATGTTAGCCATCCCAGGGACCACTTTTTAATTTAACAGCACAATCAAGCTCCAGTGTCAGGAATGCTCCCAGTGCTATCCCAAGTCACTAGAGCAGATGTACCCACCCTGACCCTGACTCTGCAGTTGCTGAGTAGAGATAGGCCAGGCTGCAGCTTCAGGCTGAATTTGGGGGAGGCAGAGGGAGAGAGGTAGCTTCCCTCCTGATATTTTGCTGTGTTGGAGTGGTACCCATCTCTTCTCATACTCTCCCACCAGCTGTACGCAAACACAGGCTGTTTCCCAGAGAAAGGCAGGGCAAAGTGAAGAGGACTATGTAACATGCTGGATGCTACAAGTGCCTGTTACATTACAGGATGCCTGAGCAGTATCAGACGGCACTCAGCTGAGCAAAGATGTATTAAAAAGATTTCAACATTCATCAGTTTTACAAGCCCTACCACTGGGCTATATTCTGTTGAAAACAAGTGGTTGCCTTCTTCGTTTGGCCAGACTTCAATTACTGCAGCTACAAGAAAACACATAGCCACCTTTGTTTTCCCATCTGGGCCCCAGCAAAGGGAAAAAGATTTTTTTTTTTTTTTTTGCCCTCTGTATGTTCTTTCTGCCTCCTCTTTAGCATTTTCCCTTTTCTATGAATCCACAGACCACTTTTGCTTTTCAAGCATTTCGTTTTTTCCTTTTTAAGTATTTTTGGAAAATATTATCTCCTGTTCTCTCCTTCTCTATTCTTTCACGTTTATTCCTAGTTAATGTTCAATGGCCAACACCAGGTAAACACAATGCTGACATTTAAAGATAAACTCATAATCTATAGCCCTTGTAAAGAAATTTCTTCAAATTACAAATTACCTCATCCTAATGTAGCTGATAATGGCCAGATGAATCACATATAGGAAGTATCTAGTTCTCTTCTGTCTCTCTTACTGTGGAAAAGTTTTGGAAAATAGGGTTGTCTTTGGCCTTGTTAAGGAGGGAGCAGAAAATGTCTCAGAAAGGAACCTGGGCCAGGTCTCTGTTATGCTAAGGAAGAAAGTATTGGAAATCCCAAATGTGTCAAAACCAAAATTAATTGCCTCACCTCATTCAAAATAGAAACACACAACTCAAAAATTTCCACCTTTAAAAATAAAGCAAAACCACACAACATGATTGAACTCCAGGCAGATCCAGAATTCTTCCACAAGAATTATGTTTGAGAAAGGGTAAGGAAAAATATTAGCAATACAAGACCTTCACACCCTCCTTTTATTTTAAAAATATATACTTCTCCAACTGATTTTACTTTTTGCTTTCATTTTTATTCCTCTCTTTGAATACTCTCAGAAAAAAAGAAAACATTAAGCAAAAAGCTGGTTCACTTTTCACATAAGTTCACTGAAGTGAGTTTTTACTCATTTCAGTGGATTTAAGCCATATGGAGTTGGCTTAGGTAGTCACACAGGAATTGTGTTCCTCCACCTCCCGCTCACTTACAGAGATTTTTGAACATGCCTAATAAATGTAAGGTCGCAGTAGCTAACTGTGTTTCTGTTTAAGTCAGTGGGTTGTTGTCAGGATCATTGGGACAACACAGAGAGGTTGGAAACCTACTTTGAGCTCTAGAGAGACCATTATCTGAGAGGGTTAAATACAAATACCATTCATCCATCAAGAAAGATAGATTACCTATTCAATTTCCTATTACCTAAAGTCAATTACCTATTCAATCACACTGTATCTTAAATGGGGGAAATTCTAAAAATTGAGTCAGTCAAGTACAAGCACTGGCTGCAGGAAGTTGTTCCTCCATATGGAAAATGAGTAGCAAACTAACAGGACAGACAGACCTTTTACTGGGAGTCAGTTCCCATTCTGTTGAAGTACATTCATTTTTCCTTATTTAAGTTTCTTAACTGTTGTTTTTAATGTGAACATGCAACTATAAATCTGTGCTGTTTTCAGTGAGGGTGTGAAATAATGCAAGAGAAGTTAAAGAGTTTACGTTGCAAAAATATTTCTGTTATGGAGTTAATTTCATATCATTTTATTCTTCTCAAACTTATAATTTTCTACTGCTCATACATTTTTATGGCCACAAGTGATTGTTAGCATCATCTAGTCTGACATGCAGCATAGCAAGGGCCAGAGAAGTTCATCCAGTAATTCTTGCATTGATCCCAACAATTTACATTTGGATTAGAGTATATCTTCTGCAAAGATAACCAGTCTTCATTTAAAAACTTAAAAGCAATGAAAAAAAATTCTGCTACACCTCCTGGCAATCTGTCTGAATAGTTAATTGAATGTTAAAAATCCACAATTTATTTCCAATGTGAATTTCATTTTATGTTAACCTTAGCCAATGGGTATCTTTGCCACAGTGGAGGTCTCCAGTCATCCTCACATTTCCCAGTGCCAAGGAGTTAAGAGCCTGGCAGTTGGGAATTTCTTGTTAAATATTTTTGTCACTCAAAGGTGATTCACTAGAGAATTCACTAGAGAATTAGGCATGATTCATGGCCAAGCACCATCCCTGCAATACCCCATCCTGACAGCTGATCCCTGCAACTCTCCACAGTGGAAAGTAGAGGCAGTGGGAGCACTCAGCAGAAAGGATGGCAGCTAAGTTCCATAAACTGGGCTCATGTCTTGGAATCACACCTCCAAGCTGAGCAGAGGCCCTGTCACACAGAAAAGCCCACCCTGGCTGCCCTGGAGAGGCAGCTTATGGCTATTAGCTCCTGACAACATAAACACAACCACAGCATTAACAGATGCTAACCCCAAGGATACACACCAAGGGGCATGGAAAATGTGATCAGAGCAGAGCAGATAATTAATCTGTGCATGAGAAGGCCATGGCACAAGACCCAGTGTCCTGCTTGAGGAAAAGGCTCAGAGGTAAGCAGGGACTTGCAGCCACAATTGTTATTTATAGCTGAAAAATGATTGGGTACTTACAAGCCAAACACTCAGAAAACCAAGTTTCACCCATTCCATCTTCATATCCTTGTTTAATATATGGGTATTTCATCTGCAAAATTATTTTAGATGCTTGCAAAGTGGCCCTAATGTAGCCAGCACTGCTCATCCTCCCTCCCCACCAGCCTGCTGCAGTGCCTGCTGTGCTACTGTCATGCTATTAACATTCCTCCAAAGCCACAGAAATGCTGGGATGTACCTGATGCATTCAGAAACCCAGCAGGTGCCTTCTGCAGGTACTGTGTGTCCATGCAATGCCAGGAAGCAGTCATAAACTTAACACAGTAGTAAGCTGTGTAATTTTTAGATAACAGCTACTTACATAAGTACAGAAATTGCTACATTTTATATGTACACATTGTTCACATTCCAATTATGGACCAAGACCCAGTGCATGCAATTAGTATTTAGGAGCAACACATTATTTTTTTTTTCCCAGCATGCCACTCTGTGATCTGAAAATGCTGGTCGGTTCCTAAGTTACTTTGCATGTGTCAATGCAATTTCCCCTCAGTCCCAGAAGCTTCTGGAGCACCTAAATAATGTCATGAGGGCCTAATAATTGTGTCCAAGGAGATTCCCATACAATTTTCATCTTTTATTACATGTTTCGCTTATTTAGACGTCCGTATCATTTGGCAAATTGCATCTGCAATACATGGGGAGGCTGAAGTGTAAAAATACGCTCTTGTGCCTCATAGCAGCCCCAGGTGCATGGTATTATCCTTTAATGCCATGGAAAGGTTCCAGCTACCTGACACGAGGACAGGGTGCAGCGACGCTGACTAATTTCCCTCCTTAAGCTTTATTTTCCAACACCGAGTCATTTGCGTTGCAAACGGCGACATTTTAATATTTAAAATGGGTGTCGACCCATTCTCGCTGCGGGGAAGGCGAGGCCGTGCGGTTTTGCCTCGCTCGCCTCCCCAGGGGTCGGCCTGAGGCTCCGGGAGAGGCACCGCCGGCTCCCAGCGTCACTCGCCCTGCAAGGCACGGCCTCCCCTGCCCGAGGGCCCACCGACCTGGGGGATGCACAACGTCCGGGGACAGGGGGGGACGGCTGCGAGCGGGACGGGGCGGGAGACCCAGCCCTGCCCTTGCCGAAGCGCCGGGAGCGGGGGCAGCGCCGGGGGCCGGAACCGGCGGCAGGGCAGCGGCAGCACGGCCGGGAACGGCCGCCGGGGGGCAGCGCGAGATCGCCCAAGCGCTGCCGCCTCGGGCTGGGCCCGCACCGCTCCGCTACCGCCCGGCTCCGCACTGCAGGGCCCGGCTCCCGCCCGCACCGCCCGGCTCCGCACTGCAGGGCCCGGCTCCCGCCCGCACCGCCCGGCTCCGCACTGCAGGGCCCGGTGCCTTCTCGCACCGCCCCGCTCCTGCCCGCGCCCCTCCCCGCGAGTGCTCGCTCCGGGCAGGCGGCTGCCTCTTCTGCCAGCTAGCCTGCGACAGGATGAGACGAACAGTCTTAAGCTGCGCCTGGGGAGGGTTAGGTTGGACATTCGAAGAAATTTCTTTATAGAAAAGGTTGAGTAGACATTGGAATAGGCTGCCCGGGGTTGTGGTGGAGTGACCGTCCCTAGAGGTGTTTAAGGAAAGACCGGACGTGGCACTCAGTGCCATGGTCCAGTTGGGTGTTCGCTAACAGGTTGGATTCGATGATCTTGCGATCTTTTCCAACCGAATTGATTCCGTGATTGCGCTCCCGCGGGGCAAGGCCCAACAGAAGGCGGCCCCGGCTCCCTCTCCCTCAGCCGCCGGCCCGCCCGAAGCCCGCGTTCCCCAAGCGAGAGGCCGCACGGGGTATTTATTTAAGGAGATTTCACCCAGGAGCTGCTGATCAAAGCTAATGCAAAATAAATGTCTCTCTTTAATAGCCTGATTCCTCGAAGCCCTTGACACTGGAAATTGGGAATTCCCCGTGCCATTAGCACTTAGCAGTAGGCGCTCCAGCCCAGCCAAGAACAAGGGATTAAGAGGTATTTGTCTAAACTAATTTCTCTCTCTATACCAAGTCTATAGAGACTGGTGTTACTCTGCTGGAATTGTGCAACACGGCTAATTGGCTACAAATTTAACAGTGGCAGGACTGCCACCGCAGGCTGCCGCCGGTTCATTACCGCCGTTCTGCCTCGGAACGGGGGGCACCTGGGCTGGCCCTGCCCTGGGAAATGACCGCCTTGGCATGGGCGGCGCTCCCGGCTCTGCGCAAGGTGAGAGGCCTGTCGTGCCTCCCCGGGGAGCCAGGCTGCCTTGTGCAAAACACAGTCAGAGCATTAAAATCATCATTATCCTAGAAAAGGGATGGATGTAGCACAGGCTCTGCAAAATTTTATTTTTGTGAACGATCATTCAGGATGGAGGTTGACTTTTTTGCACAGATATTATACCAGTAGTCATCTCCCTTCCACTAAAAGGGAGACAAATACTTGTAATATTTGGCTGTGATTCCTTGAAATTCCTCCCTCCAGGCTGTTTTGTACCTTGAGTCCACTGTTTGCTTCTTTACTACTTGACCACAAGCTAAAGCAAAAGGTAGTTGGGTTTATATTATGCATGTGTCTGACCAAAGGGTCATTAAGGGTACACAGATTTTTGGTTTATTTGTAGGTCAGTCAAAAAGGGTTCCTGGAACTAAGGAAGAAATTCTAGCAAAGACCACAGCCTACGTCACTGATGCTGGAGAATGATTCCATGACAACCAGGAGTTTGTCTACCCCCAAACTGCACCCCCTTACCCACAGTAGCACCACTAGACTATTCCTTGTCTTAGGAGGGGAGGCAGAATTCTCCCAGCAGGACTGTTTAGTAGGCTAAAATGAACTTGTCCACTCCCAAAGGTGCTGATGGAAATCTGAATAGCCATATGAGTCAGTCAGGACCTCAATAACCTCATCCTTCAGAGCTAACCTCACAAGATGAAGCAGTGCATCACTGTTGCCTTGAACAGAAAGGTCATCCTGAAGTTTTGATGTAATCCACCTCAGCTGCCCAGGGAGCTGGTAAATAAAAGACAGTAAAACTATAGTTTCCCAACACCAGTTTAGATAACATTTTCAGACACTAGATTCACAAACCAGGTTGTATTTCTGCCTGAGTAATTTTGCTTCTCATCATTCAAGGTCTGTGATTTGTCTATTGAGTTCAGCATCTTAAAATACCTATTCCATATGGTTATGAAACTCCAGCAGCATCTTATCCACCCAGGCCAAACTATCAGGACACTATTGCAAGAGTAGTTGTTTAAAAAACTCTGCAACACAGTTTGTTGAATCTTGGCTTGTGCTGTTGGGCACAGTTATCCTATACTGAGAAAAGCCCATGAAAATTCACAGAATGAAATTCCTTCTTTAGTGAGACAGATGGGAAACACACAGAATTTCAGCAGAAACAGAGTTTTACTGAAGGAAGACATAGATCTCCAGCCAGTCATTGAGTTGATCTAAAAAGCCACAGGAACCAAAGCCTGGCTGGCAATGTTTGCCCTCCCTCTTCCTTATATACACCCTGATGAAAAGTTAACAAGTGGTGTCTGTTGATGTGGAACACACTATCATCCTGCAACAACACAAAGATAGCATCAATTTTAATCTCAATCTACAAGGTAACAATAAACTGCTGGCCAAGAATCAAACTAATAATATCAGTCCACGAACACACAGAAACAATTCTGTTAAAAATCTGACATCTAAGGTGTTGTTAATCAAACCTTTCAAAGTAGATCTCTCTCATGGCCTTAAACCCAAGTGCTTTCTGAGATGTGCATAGAGAATACCACAAATTCAGTGAGAACATCTTCAATATGAGGTAACAATGGCATACAGAAGAAGGCATGAAATTAGATGATTATTCAAGATGTTCCACTTCTGTACAAGACATAACTAAAATATCATCATGCTAGGAGCAAGGGTTGTCTGCTGAGGCAGTAAGTACCCCTGATAACTTCATCCAGCAGCCAGAGGCCAAGCTGCCTAGCCCCATCTCATTAAGGAGAAGTGCTCCATTCAATGAGGCACTTCAACAGTGGTCTACCTTTGAACGTGCAAATACCCCCATTAAATCTGGTGGATCAGGGCCAAAACTAATTAATTTAGTGATGCTTTGCATCAAAATCTCACTTGCAATACATAGCACTCACAATCAGAAAGGCAGAGGATTAATTAAACTAACTGTGTAGAAAGCTGAGCAGGTTAGGACTGGGTTAGGACTAAAGGGCATAATGATATCCTTAGTGGAAGCCAGAAAAGCAAATGATCACTGTGAAACTGATAGGAATTTGCTGAGGACTTATTTCTGTTTAGGTTTTTTTTGTTTGGTTGGTTTTTGGGGTTTTTTGGGTTTTTTGGGGGGTTTTTTTGGTGTTTTTTTTTATTTTGTTTGTTTGTTTTGTTTTGTTTTTTGGGTTTTTTTTTTTGTGAGATAAATGAATTGGGACTCACAAGGCAACCAATTTTGGGTCCAAGAGGTCATGCACTTTTATTTAGATTATTTCTTTCAGCCTGCCCCTACCAACTGGGCTCAACCCAAACTGTATCATAATCAGCAGCTTCATATTACTTCCAGGTATCAAAACAGGCCATGGAAAGCTTTTATCACTTGGGATTAGCCAAAAAAAAAAAAAAAAAAAAAAAAAAAAAAAGAGAGAGAATGAAAGGAAAAACAAAAATGCAAACCACTCTAGATTTTGAAGATTTTCAGACATGTCTTAAATGTGAACTTAGATGCATTCAGACCATGGCTTCACTGTACCTAGCTTAGCAAACAGGCTGGACAAAAAGACCTGGGTTTGACAGTATGCTGTATTGCAGCAGATTCTGATGGATTACACATACTAAGAGAACAAGAAAAAAATTTAGTCAAATAGAGTTACTGGAACAATATTTGAGAAAGTAGAACAGTAATTGCAGCACTACAGGCTCTCTGGCTGAGACTAATTCTCTAAGGCCCCTTGGAGTCTTATCAGCAGCTCCACCATGACATCCTCCCTGATGTCAATTGAAGGGTGCTGCTTTGCACCCGCTGAGGATTTGCCCTTTAAATCCACCCAGCTTGTGTCAGGTGACGTCTTGCAACCTTTCTGCAACACTGCAAAATCTTTAATGGTTTGGCGCTGCTCAAAACCATTCCATTTTGTAAGAGGAAAGTAAGCAGTGTTCCACCTGCCTGGGAGGACCTTTTGCTTCAAGCTGATTAAGGAGGAAACACTGTCACAACCTCAGTTCTTCTAATGTGACAGTCAGTAATGAACAACTGAGGTGACTGATCTTTGCATTCTATGGCCAATCTATTTCCTATGGGTGTTTCCTGTGACTGTAGGAAATTATGGGCATGTCATAGTTTAGGAATAGTATTCCCCAATTTGGTGCACTGCTCACTAGTTTTTCCCACTGTGCACTGCTCACTCATTTTTCCCTCATCCCCCCACGCCCCTTCAGAGGGATGGGGAGGAGAACTGGAGGCACAAAAAGGTGAAGATCACAGGTTGAGGTAAGAACAATTTACTAGAAACAACAATGAAATAAGAAAACAGCAACAACAACAATAGTAACAAGAGTGTTCAAGGTAGGTGTACCATTCACCTATCACATGCGATTGTGCAAGGATTCACCTCTGATTGCTTAATGCACAGCTGGGTGCTGTAAAAATTAACCCTGTCCTGGCCAGAACAGGGCAAAGAAATTAAAGACTCGTGCCAGTCAATGATGAATACTCCAGAGTCAGAGCAACATGAAACCAGCATGTCCATATATGATATTTATTAGCACATATGTGTTAATATAAGGTTCTGTTCTCTATAAAGTGGTAGTCAAGAACTGAACAACTATGAGTTTGGATTATTTTTTCCTATCAGGAAATACATTTTGTCTGTATATGAACATTGCATGGATCCTTTTGCAAAAAAAAAAAACAAAAAAAAAAAAAACCAAAGAGACTTATCAGCATCTTAGCAAAAAGAAGTCCAAATTCTTTTTAATTTTAAAACATAAAAAACTTTCCTTTGTTCAGACAGGTGAGTCTCTGAAACAACTATTAACAGTCCTGTTTAGGAAGTTATAGAGTTTGATAAACTTCTAGAACAGTAGAAAACAATCCAGACTGACATTACACTTAGGAAATAACTACCTTTGCAAACATTAAAATCTCCATGCCTAAGCCCTCAGTTCCAACAGTCCTGTACATTCATGCATGGAAGAACCCATAAGAACACTGGCATGCCAGAATGTTTGCAGGATCACTGCCTGTGAAAGGTTATTCACAGACACAGTCTCAGGCAAAATCACACCCTCAGTTATTACAACCCTGCCAAAGCCATGGAAATCCAACAGTTTTCTACTGTGTGAGGAACAATAGAGCTATTCTGGACAAGATTTATTCTGAAAAAGTAGAGGTTGAGGATAGTCATAATTTTCTTTTCAGAGCCCTAAAAGCTGCTGTGCCTGACCATGAAGGTTGCCACAGAATGTATCAACCCACCAGAAAAGCTAAAGGCAGAGAAATCAGAAGCTGAAGGTGAAAGCACAAGCTTTCCCTTCTGTATGCCCCATTCCACATACTCCCATGGATTGTTTCCTTTGCTATGTTTTCTTTGCCACAGATTAAAAAATGAATCCTGGAATCACTGGACTTACAAGCCAGCAAAAGCACTTGATACTGCACTGCAGCCACAGAGGTGCAAAGCAGCCATCCCTGTCTATGTCCTGGGCAGTGATTGTGCTTCTGGGCTGCAGAACCCTCTGTAAAGATTTGTAGAGAGGGCACATGCCTGGGGAGGGAGGGGTCACACACTGTTTGGTTATCAAATTTTCCCCAGCAATGGTGATAGCACCACAGCACCTCAACATCCAGTGATAAAGACCTTGTTTTCCCCTTCTGGGAATTACCAGCCAGAGGGATGTGGACCCAAATCACCAGCTGCACTTCAAGGTGTCAGAGACATGAGAGCAAGGACCTCCCTGGGTATGTTCTCACCTTGGGGAATTAGAGCCATTTTAGGCAGAACAAAAGCTCTTGGTTTCTTACCCCACCTCACTCTCCAGGTGACACGATGTATGCTTCTCCTGACATCTACATCTACCCTGATCTTCCCCAGTTCCCTGCCCACAGTGTTCTGTAAACCTTCTTTAATCTCCTGCCAGGCACTGCAGGCTTACCCCCTGCCTTCTCTGACAGCTTGAAGCAAGGAGCACACTGCCCCATGCCCACTTGAAGGAGCAAGACTCAAAAATAAAAAATACAAGGTCACCATGGAACTGCATTAAAAATGTCTCTCTCACATATTATATACCAGTCAGAGGTTTTTCATACTGTATGGGAGACCATACACTGGAACAGATTGCCCAAAGAGGCTGTGGAGTCTCCCTCACTGGAGATATTCCAGAACTGACTGGTCACAATCCTGTGCCATGTGCTCTGTGATGATCCTGCTTGAGCAGGGAGGTTGCACCAGATGATACATCATGCTCCTTTCCAACCTGACCCATTCTGGGATCCTGTGATTCTGTGAGTAGAAGTCAGGTTGCACAGGAAGCGCTCTGAGCTCTAAAGAAGCTGCAGAGAGGTACAAAGCCTCCTCTTAAATGTGGTGGAAAAGAAGACAAAAAAGGCAAAACTCAGGCTAGATATCTGTGATCTAATAAAATCCCACCCATGTCATCAGTAGCACTGAACTTTGCATTGGGAAATTTCATGCCTGAGCAGTGGATTCCAATTGCAGTGAGATTTTTCTCTGAGATCAAGACACTTAAAATATCCACTTTTTAATGTTTTTAGAGTTTCTCATGTTTTGGGTGAAATCCCAAACATAAATGACACAATAATTGCAGGCACAAATACATGTTGAGTCCTTTGAGAGGAACAGGGCTGTATCCATTCCATATGCTAACATAATCAGTGACATCCAGTATAATTGAAAACTGTTTACACTGTCAGTAATAATCCTGGAAGAAAGAGTTTTTGAGCTGCTTTTTATTGACACATACCTCATTCCAGAGATCAGCAAAAATGTAGGTAGTTGACAGAGCCAGCCACAGAGATTTTGTTTTCTCTAAATAAATCTGAATAAACAATAAAAGGTTAAGTGCTCTTTTTTCAAAGCTTGAAACACAAGCAAACAAATTGAGGGTAGAGAACTCAATTATATCAAGCAGAAGCTACTGGCAGTTACACTCAGCAGAGCTGAATAATTTTCAATTACTCTGGGAAGAGAGGTCAACAAAATATGTTCCCCATTCTGTCCATTCCTAAACCCAGACCTCCTAATGTTAGAGTGTCCTTAGGGTAATTCAGTGGGGTTTTCTTCCCAGCAAGCACTCTTTTCTCTACTTTGATATGTCAAGTTCTTTCCTTAGCATAAATATGTGCCTACCACAGAGAAAGCATTTGAACCCCCACCTTCCAAAAGCCAAACTTCCACTCTGTCACAGCCAAGCATTCAGCCAGAGAGGTGCTACAACATGACAGCTGCTGCTCCAAGTACCTCTCTGAGCCAGGGGTGCTGAGGGTCTTAACCCAGCAAAATGAGGAGATGGCCCCATCCCTGAGTGACCTGTGTCAGTGTCAGAGCTTCCCAGTAGTGTCAGCACATCCCAGGTGATGCAGGGGGTTTTCCCAAGAAGGGACTGCAGAGGCTCAACAGGGCTGGCCAGAAGAAAATTCTCTGGAACGTGTTACGACTGTGATTCCTACCAAGTGATGTCAGGAGTTCTGAGTACAGCATACCAATTTTGTCATATACCAATTTTAACAGCTTTGAGACTTCATCTCTGCTTCCATCATTCTACTACACTTCTAGCTTCAGAGTTTCTTGCTGCAATTTATCCTTGGTTTTTCTCTCATCAGAGTTTGGGCAGGAGAGGGGTTATGTGAGTTTTTCTCTCCAAGAGGGAGGCAAAAGGAATGGAGTTACACTTTGTGTCACAAAGCATCTCCATCACCACAGAAAGGGAGAGGACGCTTCTGCTTTGGTATACATCACACACTCATATATATAACAAACAACATATGCAGGCAGGATGGCAAAATTTCTAGCATATAGAATGAACAAGGAAATTTTCTAAGTATTTCTGTTTTCACATAGAGCAGCACCTAAGTGTGGCAATTACAGTATCAGGAAAGATGCTCAAATGTTTATTTCTCCATTAGGACTTTACACTGCTATCTGGTCTAAATGGTGCACTGAATCCCAACAGAAGGAGCTTTTATGATGATAGTGTCATTTTTACATCAAATACAAGCTGATGATCTTCAGTTGAAGGAGAAAGCCATTAAAAATTGACTAACCTATTTTTTAGTCAGAAAATAGAGGTTTTATTTAAAACCTTTGTGTGAGAGGCAATCCATTTATCCTCAAATACCTGCCCATAAAGTTGCCAGTATATGTAGAGAGAAGACAAAAGAAGAAAAATAAACCTATTTTCTTACTTCCCACACAACGTGCAAAAACTGTCCACTTCGTATAAAAGAGGGTTTGAACTGGCTAGGAATTAAATGGATTCTGGACAGGGAAACTTCCTCACTCTTATATTCAGTCCCTCCTTGGAGGAAGCAATTGTTGTTAGCTTCTCAGTGGGTGAATTTTCTCTTTCTAAGACTGGCTTAAATTTCATAGAACCCACCTCAGGCTGGACCTCAAAAGATATCTGGTGAGCTCTCTCTTATGAGAATCAGTGGGAGAGTCTTGCTGCAGGAAAATGGACCCCATTTGGAGGTCTTGGACTGTCAGGAAAAAGCAATAGAAAGGTATAGGCTTAAAAAGTCTTGCAAGTCTTATAGACATAATGTGTGCCACTGGCAGGTCAGTACACCCTTGTATTTTAGGAGAACATAAATGTCAGCCACTGCTGAGCTGCTTCCATCACCTCATTTTTATAATGTGGAATAAAACAGTCACAGACATAAGAAAAAGCAGTGAAAAAGAGATGGTGATTATGTCATCCCAGTCTCTCAGTTGCTTCCTAATTCCACTTTGGTGTTGCACTCCACTGCTCACCCTCTCAGTGCACTCTGCTGTAAGATTGTCCTGATGTTACTGTCTCTGCTACCTAGAAAACAACCATGGTTTTATGTGGGTGGCCTACAGGTTCCACAAGGAGAGTCTCAAATCCCTCATCCCCTGGTGCGTATTCTTCAGTGTACACACATTACGTAGGTACTGCACTGCTGCAATATTTGGGAAATAAAAGCAAGCTAAGAAAAGAGGCAGTAGCTTATTCTTAAAAAAAACTTTTGGGCCACCACAGCTGTGCCCTTCACATCCATGTGCAACAGAGAAAGTTCCTGTATAAGTCTCAGCCCCTTTCCATGTAGAGGAAATGGGAAACCAAAGATGTGGTAAGTAAACTGTTTCTTGCCCCATTTTTTGATGTACCTCTGAGAATTTCCAGGCTCAGGAGCCTGTTCGGCGCCCAATGTGAAAGGCACATCTTCAGGACTGTTTCTGAAAGGCAGGGAAGGGCAGAGGGGCTGTGACTTAGGGGCCAGCAGCTCCAACCTCTATCATCTACCTGCTGGCATTCCATGATTTTTAATACCATCTTTCACATTTGGAAGGGCCAGTGATAATCACCCACAAAGTGATCTCACCATTCTGTTTCAAATAATTTTCTTCCACTCTCCTGTAAAACACAGCGAGATTTGGGGTGATTGATGATGTCAGTGCAGGAAGTTGTAGCACAACAGAGTGCTACACATGTTCCCTGCTCTGGGTGTTGTCTTGAAAAACATTTTATGCACAGCAGACCCCCTGCCTTGTTTCTCAGTGGGTTCTGTACAAAAGTGTTCAGATCCATGGGTAGGTTCCAAGTAAACTGTACTAATAAAAAGCAAAATAAGATGCTTTCCTGAGCTCTTTATGCAACATTCAGCAACAAAAATTCAGGTCAAATATAAGCAATAAACTCTAGGTCAAATTTAGGCAGCTTCCTTTTATTTGCTTCCATTCTATTGACAATGAATAACTCTTAGTGGGTAAACCTAAAAATATACCTCCAGTAACAATTGTTTTGCCTTGGGTATTTATGCAGCATTCCAACTACAGCATCTATATAGCATTTCTTTTTCACCACGCTTACAAATACACACTCATACTTAATAGATTAGCATTTCCACTATACATTTTTGCAGTGTATCCGGTTAAGCAAATTGCTCAATTAGCTGAATAGGGTTTTTTCTTTCCATTGTGAAAAGACAGAGTCTTACCGAATGGAACAGCATTCTCAGTAAGAGGTCAGTTGGGTGTGATTTTTGGAATAAAGGAGAGAGGATGAGTGGGTTGTAAAAGATTTTTTTTAATTGTTCACATGTTACTGCCTTTAAAAGCCAAAGAGAGGGCAAACCAACACACGTCCTGGTTCATGCTGGTATGTAACTGTAGCGTGTTGTAGAGAAAGCCCACCATACATATTGGAATTTTCCTGTTACAGTGTGCACCTCATGGACACAGAAAAGATTGTGTGACTGTCAAATACCAAGTGTCAGGGAATGGTATATCCATTCGTTGGTAAAATAAGTCAGTTAATTTGGCAGGTAAGTATTAAGTAATCATATTGTCAGAACAAGGCAAGTGGCTAAGAAAGGAAGACAAAGACAAAAAGGAAAAAATATAAAGACAAAATAAGAAGGGACCAAAGAGGAGAGCGGGAAGGGAGGGAATGCGTGAGTTTGATGGCCAGGTGATGAGAGAGTAAGTGATGATGATCCCTCTGTTCTGGGTGGTTCCAGGTCACCTTGTCCTCGTGTCTCACATTGGACTCCATTGCTGCTTTTCCACTGTCTGGGAGAATCTAAACATCATTCCACCTAGGTTTTATCACTATAGAATGTAATAGCTGAGAAAAACGTGATCAGGTTGCAAAGTTGGATATTTTCTAATGCATTAGATGATTTTTTTCAAGAAATTTTACCACTTTCATGCTGCCTATGGATTTTTATCATTTTTGCCTATTCAAGTATTAGAAATATTAGTTTAATTTTTTAAAGTAAATACTGCTCCATTTTGATTTGAGTTTTCCCTTATTTGGTTTCAACAGGGCAAAATTTCAAATGAGCCAAATGAATTTTTTAAATTTCATTCTATTTTTCCTGAGGTAAAAATGTCTGATATTTGCCTAGGCAAAGTGTTGCATCACATACTCTATTTATGTTTCAGCATTGCTGTGACTTTTAAAAGCTCACAGCAGGAAATTAAGAAAAGCCTGAACTCATAATTATTAAATAATAATAAAAAATGTACTCTGCTAAGGTTGCATTTATTCAAAATTGTACAATTAATATATCCCCATGTTTCCATTAATATATATTCCGGTGGAGAAATTGATAGGAAATGTGGTCATGGCATGAACTTTACAGCAGATTTGAACAGTCTCTGCTGAGCAGAGTTTAATTGAGCAAAGCAGCTTGGATAAGGAGTACTGTACAAAAATGAGATTATCCATCGTGCACCATGTAAATGATCAATATCCAAGTCCTCCTTCTATTGACAGAGTTGGAAGGAGTCTACTTAACACAATCAGACATCACAGGCAATGGGGAGTTTAAATGTCCCCTTCCCATGTGGGGCAAATCATTATTCTCTTAAGCTTACTCCATCCTTTACCCTCCTTGCTGTGCAGATGAAAACACCTGCAGCTTCTAAAGCCAGCCCAGGGCAACATCATGTAGGGCCCAAATTTCACTTGTTGCTCTGACCTGTCCTGGAGCTCAGTCATCACGCAAGTAAAACCTTCCTTCACAGAACATCAGTGCAGAGCCTTAAGCACCATTTGAGACACTGGTGGCAACATAACCTTCCTTGGTTTCTCATTACAATGGTGAATTTGTGGCATCTGTTGTCCTGTCTTCACTCATCAACCATAAGTTGTTAGTGCTTGCCTTTATGGTTCTTCAGCACGTCACTTGTTCTTCTGTGCCACACACGGTCTCTTACTTCATGATTAATTCCTTCCTTCAGTCTGCCAGCGGTGCTACCTGACTATTTTCTCACCTCCAAAGCCAGCCCAAGTTTTACTCCTTGCTTGTAAAGAGTTTTTCATGGGCTCCTGCAGAGTCACTGTTACTTGTCTCTATATTCCCCACAAAAGCTTTGCCAGAAGAGCCCACAAAGCACAGACCTAGACCAAGGACTCAGCACACCACAATCTATGAGTGATGAGTGCCATGCAACTCTTTTTTCTGTGATCATGTGTCTGTTTCAGACAATCCTGTTCTCATACTTTGACAAACTCCTAGGCAGTCGGCTGCTCTCCTCTGAAATACAGATCCTCAGTGGACTCCTGGAGATGCTACTGCAAAAGACATAGTAAAAATCTAGAACTCAACTCTGTCTTCTGAATTTATCTTTCTCTACTGAGGATCATGGGGCAGGTAATGTCCCTGGATGAGCCAGTGCACAGGTCTCAAAAAACACCAGAGCTGAAGGAATAAGTTCTCAGACTTCCACATAATAGTGGGAAGCTTTAATTTTATTTCATTATTTTAAAACACATACCCAACACTCTGAATAACTGGCAAGAAGCAAGGTTTAAAAGGAGAAGAAAGGTTTTCTTAAGCTTTTTACTTAAATTGTGTTTATTGTGCATGGAGACCAAATACACACAGTGTTTATTTCTTGAAAGCACAGAGAAAAAAAACCAAATGTGTTGCTGTTGTTGGAGACAAAGGATGAGATGTGCAGGGCTTCCACAGCACCTGACAGAAGAAGTGTCTGATTCAAGTCAAATATAAGCAATAAACTCTAGGTCAGATTTCAGCAGTTTCCTTTTATTTACTTCCATTTTATTGACAGTGAACAACTCTTAGTGGGTAAATCTGCAAATATACCTCAGTACCAATTGTTTTGCCTTGGGTATTTATGCAACATTCCATGGGTGTTTATGCAGGAAAAAGTGTCTGATTCAGGTCACACTGATTCTTTACACACTAGTGTACATTGTAATACAACAAAGCCAGTGGCTCTTCTGCCTTCTCAAAGAGGAGGTACAACACAAAATGCCCCAATCCCCACCCAGAATTAAAAGCTTATTGCTAAATATTCACCCAAATTCATGCCCGGAGACTAAATAATCAGGAGATAATGAGCAGAGCCCTGTTGCCATAGGAAAACATTCTGGCTATTCAAGTAACATGTGCAAGTGCCCCAGAAAAAGCAATTCTAATCATAATTTTATCTCTGATATCATGGAAATAACCACAGGTTTATTCTTTAAAGCTGAGAAAAACAGCCAGCAAAAATTTTATTTCACCAGTCTTCACTGACAGACTCTCTTGTCTGCAGCAATTCAGTACTCTGGCTACTGAAGCTCATCACTTTTTCTTTGCCTCCCTCAGTGCTGAGGAGATATTTATAAGTGTTGCAGTCAGTCTTGAAATAAGTATACAGCTCAAGGGTGCTGCATGTTACCAGTCAAGCAGAAGAAGACAAATAAAAAGCAATGAAAAGACACGATATAGATATTGGGGGGATTGTGACTACCAAAGAGCTAATGGTTTTGTGATGGTAAGAACTGACTTAGAAGAATACCCAGTATTAGTAATGGTTTTGTTGAAAAATCTCTTCACACCATTAAAGTATTATGCTGTTCTTTATCACACTTTCCCTGCCTCTTCTTTTCTTTGCTAGTTGGTTGGGGTTTTTTATACTCTTTCTTTAAATCTCCCCTACTGGATTGAATAGCATTGAGCTGCCTTTGCCATACAAAATCACAGATCAGTAGATTTTTGTTTCATTCTAGACATAATTTGAGACAATCAAATTTGAATGGCAATTTTGTGCTCACATTATTTATTTATGAACAGTCTCTGAAATACAGGGGAAAAGGAAAATACAAAACCCAGTATATGCAGGAAAGAGAAAAAAAAAAGTGGGGAAAAAGCAAGAACAAAAAAGGAAAAAAAGAAAATAAGTATTTTTCTCTGTTTTTTCTTCTAAAAGATGAAAAGCTACTGGGCCACTCCCTTGTATGGATACACTCAGTACAAGAGGCTGAAAGGATTCCAGCAGGACACCACTCACAGAGCTCTCACCATCTGTCCTGAGCAGCTCCAGTCTAAATTACAGCTGCCTCAGGGTCCGTGTGTCCCTAACCAGCGTGCAGGGTGCCCAGCTGAGAGGCACTGGAGTACACCAGTGTGTCCTGTGTGGTCTGCATCCCAAGGAGAGGATGCTGGTGCAAACCAGCCACATCAGCCCTGTCCCTGCAGCCCCTTGTCCCCCTTTTGCATCCTCTCAGCCAAGAGATTGGATGCCAGGATACAGGTGTAGATAAGAACATGGCATCTCTGCTATCTCAAAAGCACAGAGGGAGAAGAGTATGAGACAACATCTGAGCTGCTCCAAAGCCACAAGCTTTAATCCTGGGCTAGGTGAGAATTTTTCACAGGTAATAGGACTGGGAGCTGCCCCAGGCCCCAGGGAAGGAAAAGGACACTTACTTTTCTTTGGACTTTGCCCAAAGTATTTATTTCATTGTTTGACATTGATTTTGCTGGATAAGTAACCGAAGTCCAGGATGAGAAGAGCAGACACATCTTCAGAAGTTGGACTGTGCTGTGCCACCAGCATAAGCTAGGAAAAAATGGTGCATTTCACAACTGCTTTCTATTGCTAGCCCATCACTATAGTCCTGCATTAAAAAAATCACTTCAAATTAAGGAAAGGGAAAATGTGTTCTTCGTCCTCATGGCTAGGTTGTCCTCCTTCCTCCCCTTCACAAGAAATATTTTTAAATTAAATGTGTTAGCAAGTTAAATTTGCTATAGGATGATCCTTACTTTTAAATATATTTCATTAGTATTTGTGTATAAAATGACAGCCACGCATCCTGCATGAATGACTTAACTTGCTTTTTGTATCTTCTTGTCAGGAGCTCAAGGGCTGCAGAAGAGGTTCCCAAATTACATTTCCCTCAGCCATATTTCAGTATACAAGTAAATATCCAATTTCTACACATTCTGAGCACCGAGTTGCAACCCCCTAGGATTACACCCTCCTTCAATCTGAAAATCAAGACCCAAGATTCAAAAAGAAAGCCCATGCTGAAGGCTCCTTCAGTGAAGGTTTTATGCCTGAATCAGTACCCTGCTCAGTAGGCTTGCCAGCTTTTCCCAGTAATAACACTTCACATTAGTTATTTGAGCTCAGATGCAGCATTTGCAGAAGGAAAACATTCTGCAGTTTACCATTCTGGAAAGATATGATTGTTGCATTGTCAATAATGAGAAGGATTACAGAGTAGGTGAATTTGTTACATATATGTATGGCCCATGAAATACATCCCTTATGAATCTTTAAATATTATCAGCCTACAGTAATTGTTACTTACACTCTACCTACTTCAGCCTTCTTTCCTTCCTTCCTTTCCTCTGAAGAATAATTTGACAGTTGCATTCTTTGAGAAAGTTGAACTACAAAATTATTTCCATGTCTAACAGAAACACAAGTATGCTAGTGTAAGTACAGTTACGAAAATGTGGACAAATTTGAAACCCTCTGTTGGGGGTTAGGTTTCTTTCTTTTTGTTCCTTTTTACTCATAGAATTTTTCCCTTAAGTTGCTAGGAAACACTAACAACTGTGTCCTTAAGAAAAACAAAAGAAGTGGCCAAGCTCAGGGGAGGAAGGCATCTGGTTGTACTTCTCTTATCTGGGAGTTTCTCTGCTGTCCCAGCCTGGTGCTCCTGAGAGTCCTCCTGGGGCACCGGGATCGGTGCCCCAGGGTTTGTGAAGCCAAGCCTCTCCTCCATCCCTTCCCCTCTCAGCCGAGCCGCCATTACCGCGTGCTCCCCGGGCCCGC
Source organism: Vidua macroura (assembly GCF_024509145.1). Lineage (NCBI taxonomy): Eukaryota > Metazoa > Chordata > Aves > Passeriformes > Viduidae > Vidua > Vidua macroura. Next base: position 13,046,346 of record NC_071572.1, read on the forward strand.
ACCACAGCGCCCCCTGCAGCCGCGGGGGAATCACCGCACGCGCCCTGCCCGCCGGGAGCCAGCAGCGCCCCTGCCGGCTGTGCCCGGAACTGCACCGAAGGGGAAAGTGCGGCGGCTGAGAGCGGGCAGGGACGGGGTTTGTGTTCTGTTTGTTACTAATGCTGTCGGGTTTGTTTGTTTGCTTGCTTTATCATACATACCAGTAAAGAACAGTTATTCCTATTCCCATATCTTGGCCTGAGAGCCCCTTAATTTCAAAATTATAATAATTAGGAGGGAAGGGGTTTACATTTTCCATTCCAAGGGAAGCTCCTGCCCTCCGTAGTGGACACCTGTCTTTCCAACCAAGACACCCTCATCCATATGAAAGCAAAAATTAACATGTTTTGTACATCTGAGATGATCTGGAGAAACATAAGGATGTGGTGGAATGGGAAAAGGCAGAAGGAATTAAACCCTCACCCCCTACTGCAGACCCAGAGCTATCCCCACTAGCATTGTAAAATGGAATTTATAGCTAAAATCAGGAAAATAGATGCAAGCATTAGGATCACTGGTGCTCCTTCACTGACAACCTATTATAAAGCTCCAACTGTGTCCAAAGTTATAAAGCAATTTCATAGTTATATTTATCAGGATGAAAAATGTGCAAATCCACTTCTCTAGCTTTTCTTTTTCCTTGATATGTCATTGTTAAAAGATTCCTGCTGCACCTAGCAAGGCTTCCCCAGATGTTGACCCAGTGCTGCAGTGAATGGCAAATGTAGAGCCCAGACACAGGAAAGAGGCGCACAAGCCCTGCAGCAAGGGGAAGGAGAAGGCTCCTGCCAGCCCCTAAGAGGAGAACAAGGCAGAGCACTTGTTCACACAACTCCCAATGGTAAACAGAGGCCAAAGAAATCCCAGCAAGTGAATGTAATTTTTTTTTTAAATGCACAGAACAAGATATAGAGGCCAAGAAAATAAAAGGACATTTTAGTAGACATATTCTGAGAGTGAGGGACGTGAAAAGAAGGATGTTTGGAAATGGTGAATAAGCAGCCTTCCAGGATGACAGCCATACTGAGCCTCCAGCCAGTGCAGGATGCAGTCATTAACAGAGTTGGAGAAACTGGAGCAGCCACAAATTCTCCACCTTATGGCATCTGTGTGTTAAGAGCAAAATTCAGCTGTTTCTGGGTACATTTATGGAAATGAAATTGAGGTATTAAAATTATGTCATCAAAATCACATCATGCATTACAGGCAAAAGGGAAACTTTTTGTACTATGCATGCAAAGAGCTAAGACATGCAGCTCATACACACAGTGGTTATAGAAATCAGCCTTTGCTGAAAACAACTAGAAACTACTTACTTATGACCAAACAGGCTTGGCTTTCTCAAAAGCCATTCTGAGAATCCAAACATTATTTTTTCTTCTAAATCACAGATTAATTATTTTAAAGGGAAATGAAAATTTAAATAGCTGAGAAAAATAAAAGCATCTGCTTAAGAGTATCTGCCCAAGCACACTGGAGGAGATTCCAGCAAAAGGGATAGGAATGTCCAGAAGGAGATGGGAACCATGCTTCTCCACCCTACCAAAAAAAAGAACCAAAAAAAAAAAAAAAAAACAAAAAAAAAAACAAACAAAAAAACAAACAAACAAACAAAAAAAATACACACAAAAAAAAACCACCAAAAAAAACCATCTAGGGAATCTGCATGGCACATGACCAGCACACACAGTTCAAAATTAAAATCAGAGTTGTGAGAGTTGTGAAGACAGGGTTTTGGCATAACCAAGAAAAGGCATTCCCAAACTCTTATCAGCTCCCCAGGGGCTGATGGGGGTCTGTTTAAAGGCGGTATAATGGTGCTTTCAAAAATCTTACAAAAAATATATGTATAGCTGTCAGGACCCAGCAGGAGAAAGAAAAATGAGAATAAGAGCCCTAAGGGAGTTCTGAAAAGGTTGCTGCAACCCATGAAACCACAGAGGTGGCTGAAACTAGGCCTGAAGGCACGGTCGCACCTACAGTGATATTGTGAATAATTGGAGATGGGTTTACAAATCTATTTTATCTCTATTCTGTTTTTCCCATTTCCATATGTTTCTCTATTTCTTTATGTTACTTACTATACTTGAATATTATAATGGCGTCTGGATTTTAAAATTCTTTTTCTCCTCTTTAGAGAATTCACCATCAGGTGAAGGTACAGCCAGATCCACTTCAATGCCCTGAACCTCTCAGAGTCTCACAAGTCCATACTGATACCCAGTATTAGAGCCAAGCCCTCCTCAACATTTAGCACTATTAAATTATGACACCAAATAAATACATGTAGGTACCACCTTATGTTATATTTAATATAAAGGCAGAAAACAGGAATGTCTCTTGCATTAGGACCTTGTGTCGGAAGAACAAGAGATGATGTATAGAAGACACAAATAAAATGAGCTGAGAAAAGTTAATGTCATTCTGCAGATCTCACCAGGCTGGGATAAGTGACCTGGGGACACTTATGGGGAGCAATGGGAGCTGGAGAGAAGACAGCAGTGGTTGTCCCCTGTCAGCACAGGTGAAGCTGCACCTCAGATCCTGTGCTCACTTCTGGGCAACTCCCTACAAGAAGAATATTGCTGCACTGGAGTGGGTCCAGAGAAGGGCACGGAGCTGGTGAAGGGTCTGGAGCACAAGTCTGAGGATGAGCAGCTGAGGGAACTGGGAGTGTTTAGCCTGGAGAAAAGGAGGCTCAGGGATAACCTTACTGCTGTCTCCAACTCCCTGAAAGGAGGCTGTGGTGAGGTGAGGGTCAGTGTCTTCTCCTAAGTAACAAGAGACAAGAGGAAATTACCAAATGTTGCACCAGGGGAGGTTTAGATTGGATACTGGGAAAAACAACTTCATGGAAAAGGTTGTGAAGCACTGAAATAAGCTGCCCAGGTAAGTGGTTGTGTCAACATCCCTGGAGGTGTTTACAAGACCTGTAGGTGTGGTGATGAGGACAGGGGTTAGTGGTGGACCTGGCAGTGTTAGCTTAATGGTTGGACTCGATGATCTTAAGGGTCTTTTCCAACCTAAATGACTCTGTGATTCTGTGATGGCAAATGGGAGTGAAAAAAATGGGGCAGCAGAACTGACTGGGAGGTGCTGGGGAGGAGTTAATCAATTGCACACCAAGGGCAAGGGTCAGGGCTCTGCCAAGCACAGGTGCTCAAATACTCCACAGAGAAAAAGGCACATCCAGCCACAACTGATCCACTCTGAGCGCTAAGGCGTGAAAACATCTGGGCCCAGATTCTTTCCTGAGCCAACTCCACAAAGATACCAGAAATTATGCAGGTTAAGATGCATGTCTCTTACGAAAATGATGCAATAATCAGTGTCTACAGTTCGATTATGAGATAATTAATTTTAATTGCATATTACATTCTCATTGAATTAAAAGATTTGAAGACTTTGACTATTTTTATATTCCCCTTGCAATACATTTTGTAGTCTGTGCTATTTAGAGACAGAAAATTGCAACTATTTTAAAAACACGACAATGACTTTCACCTCCCTGAGGGAAATCCTGAATTATTACCTTTGATGGCATCAGGGTTTCATCCTTATTCTGTTAGAGAAAATAATTTGAGACCCCTTCTTAGCTTTGCTTTCCACCTGTTTTGAGAGCCCTGAGTTCCCAACACTCAAGTTAGGTGGAAGAGAAGAAATTATGTTTGATTTTTTTTCTTCACTGGAAAATGTTGGAAATAAAAACTTTCTTTTTGCCACATCTACCTGGTGACACCCATTAAGCAGGAGTGTTTCTGAAACCATGGGTCAGCTCCCTCCCAGGGGAATGGGCTGGCACCCTTCCCCAGGTCACACATTGTTGCTTCTACAGCTACTCCATTCCTGACTCAAAGCATGACTTTGCCAAGTGCAAGGGAGGGTGACTGAGGTTGGACATTGTCCTGTGCAGCAGCGATGGGTTTTGCCTGTTCTGATTTTCCATTTTTTAGCTCCTGCTAGCAGTGAAGCATTGAGCAAAATGTCCCCGCTCCAGCCCTAGACAATTCATTGTAATAAGTCACTGGCTGAATTGCACCCCATGGTCCCACTGTGAGTGAACAAATCACCAACTTCTCCAATCGTTCAAATATCTTCTCCAGGAGTTGCTGAATAAGTCATGCCAGTAATCGGCAGTTTGTAACTTCCCATCCAGCCATGTGCAGCACATATTCAAGAGCTGGCTTTGAAGCTGACTGGGTTCCCAGGGATTTGGATACCTAGCCAGGAGGCTCTGCTTTTTCAAGGGACAAAGTAAGAGCTTTCTGTATTGGCCTTCAGCTGTGAAAAGGTAGCATTTTCTGTGCCACAAGCATATCCAAAGAGAAAGGAGAAGGGAGAGCAGATAGACCCTCACCTTCTATTTCCATGATGCAATGTGTACTCCATCTCCCAGTCTGACCCCAGCATGCCTGCCTTTCCCAGCTGGATCTGAACACTCACGCTCCCTGTCTTTAAGCTCTCAGGAGACCAGCTTGTGCTTAGCCAGGCACCAGTGCTATCTATGGAGGTGTGGTGGTGGGACACCTTCCCACAGGCAAGAGGGGACAGATCCGGTGAGCCCTAAATGTACAGAGTAGGAGTCTTCATGACTGTCTGACATAAAATGAAAGATACCAAGGATGTGGAAAGGAAAGAATAAAACCTGGGTTTCGAAGCATATCCCCACTTTTATGCTTAAATACATACCTTGCCTATGCAGAGTGGTTTTTTTCCAGCATCAATGTCCCCTTGTGCCCACCCTTTTGTACCAAGGAGAAGATTTATGCTATATCTTTCCTCAGATCCCAATATTTTAGACTCAAAGAATATGTGAAGACAAGTTTTATACATACTTCTAAGATATTCCTACCTTATACCCCTTATATCTCTTTTCTTTCCCAGGCTTTCTTGCTCTTGCATGTTTTACTGACACTGGAAGGTGTGAGGATATTGATTACACATCTCTTTCTGACACACCACAAAATATGCCATCTCCTGTCTCCACACTGGTGACTGGCTTACATGGCAGGTTTCTTGTCTAGGAAGAAAACACATCAAAATTGCATTACATGCTGCTGTTGTTTTTAATAGAAATATTATTCAACTCACACAAGTTTTCTTCAGGAGATTTTTTTCATTTCACTTACTGTTGAACCTTCTTGGATTTTGACAGGTACACAAAAGTTCCCAGAGGCTGCTGTTGCTCATCTCGCCGTGTTGGCTGTGTTAAAAGTCTTTTATCCTGAGATCAGTGGTCATGGGGAAGCGAGCAAGTGATTAAGTTCTGCAATGTACCTTGCAAGTAGGGACCAATCATTTATTACTTAGCTGTGTCTGGAGCCACTAAATGAAGGCTTATCCTGTTTGATAACTGGTGGAACAAAGGCTACTCTGGCATGAAGGCTGTTTATATTTCACTGGGGATTTTTTTTTTCTTTCATTTTTTCTTAAACCATTGGAGGGTCTTGGAAGTGTGTTCCTACAATTTGACTCCTAAAACTGCAAGGCACACATGTCTACATATCATCACTCAGAGCAGCCCAGAGTGAAACCAGGCTCTTAAACAATAGCAAGGGGGTTTCTGTGCAATACAAAAATATATTAAAAATACATAATGTAACTTGTCTTAATATACTTTTCTGAGTCTAAAAATATGCCAGACCAAAAGAAACATATTTACATAAAAAGCAGACAAGGTCAAATAACAAAGAAAGCCCTTAATTAGTTGTAATCAACTTTAATTTGCATACCGTATATAATTCCTAAATGATTGTTAATAATAACTTTATATAATGGACTTCCAATTTTCATGAAAATGGCACATTTTGATAAGCAGACACAAAACCCTAGTACTAATAAGGTTTAATTTGCATACATTAGACTGATTATCCAAACAAAAGGATTACAGTATTACTTCTCCATACCTTTATGTCCTTATTATGCACATTTATTAACTTCACAAAAGCTAGCTGTTAGTGACAAACAATAGCCGTGGCTGCAAGAGAAATCTACAGTATGAATAAAGTGCATTTTAATGCTAAGGAGCAAAGTTTATACTGCACAAATGTTTTATTTAACTCTTTCTTTTGCAAAAGGCATTATTGCTTAGTATGGCAAGCACTATTAAATGGATAAATCACTTTTATGTTATGAGATTTTTTTTTCCCTTTTGGTAAAAAGTAGATTTTCTCAAAAAATTATGACCTGCTCATGCTTACAGTTTCCCAATGCTAAGCTAAAAAACCTGGATGGTGCTTGAACATGTAGAGAAAAGTGTTTACAATCACAGGATTAAGCTGTTAACTCGTGTGATTCCAGGGCACCGTGCTAATAAATATATTGCCACAAGCTTCGTTTTTCACAGCATAAATAATAATACAGGTGGCAATAGCTATTCCTAAGGGTATTACATATACCCTGCAATTAAAGTGTGAGCAAGGGGGAGGGAAAAAAATCATTAGTAGATCTGGTATCTGAAGCAAATGATGCTCAGAAGGGGCTGAGAAGAAAGCCAATAGATGTGAAGCTTAAATTGAATGCCACCCTGGAGCTTCCTCCGTGCTATGACATGGGGCTGTGCTGATGTGCAGTGGTGACGGTGATGTGCGAAGAGGATGTCATCCCTGCTGCATTTTGTGCCCTTCTGGTGCAATGTGCCGCCTCCAAACAGAAATGCTGCTTTTGGAGATTTGTTGTCAGCATGTTTTGATACTCCATGGACCAGCTGGCTCTTCAGGAAGAGCTGCTACAGCTGTCACCAACCTTGGCTTCTCTGGGATAAATTCCTTCTTGCACAGTCTTTGACCAAGGTCTCCATGTCTACATGCAACTGATTTGCTTAACACATATGAGCCACACAAAGCAGCTTTTAGCTTGAGCCAGAAGCCATCCAGATGAATGGCTGGATATTCATCCTTGGATATGGGCTGAGCGTCTGGCAAGGTTACCAAGTACGGGCAACATAGCTTTTTTCAGAATAAGTTCCATCCAACCATTCTGCAAAGGGCTGTGAGAACTGTTTTTCACCTGTGCAGCTCAAAGCCACTGACTTCCAACTCAATGCTGGTTGGTGCCACAGGGTCAGAGCCCAGGGTCCTTCCCCCATCAGGAGCCCAAGGATTTCATTGGGAAGCTATGTAAGAATAAAGGCCTTTTGGTGCAGCTGGGTGTCTTTAACAGTGAATTTGTTGGTCTAGAAACAGCAGGTGGGGAAAAAACACTTCTCGGGGGATATGAAATACACGAGAACATTAAAATCTAGATAGAAACTTAGAGAGATCAGCTTTTTGCCATAAATATAGTTGGGATTTATGATGACATTTACAGTATTTGAGCTCTCCTATAAAGATACTGATGTTTTGAAAGGTATCCAGTATGCTTTTCTTCCAAGGAGACCCCAGAAAGAATGGATGGCCAAGGACAAGTCTCTGGAGCCATGTTCATGGACCTTCTGAATCAACCTCAATTTATTCTTAAAAATACAGAATAAACAGGCCCAGAAGATACAACAAAGTCCATGCTGTGTCCAAAGTGACAGCCACCAAGTTCTACTGATATCCACATGGATTTTGTTTCCTACAAGCACTGATGAAAACAAGAGTTTTCATGGCATCCTACATCACTTGGGCATTCCTAAAGAAATCCCAGGTTATGAAGCATATTAATTTCTGCATAGCTTTTAGGTTAGTCGAAGAGCTCACAGTGCCAGAAAATGGATTTTTTTTTCAACCAGAACATGAATACAAACCTGATTTGCTTTTTCCTACCAAATCATAGCTTTGTTTCCATTGAATCATACAGGGTTTGATCTGGCCTCACTTCTCTAAGTGACAATCCTTATACACAACTCCATTAGGTTACCTTTGGACCCAGACTGCACTTGTCAGCCTGTAAATGAGAAGGTTCCTAAGTCCCTACTGTTATTCATCTTATTTTTCTTCTTTTCTTCTTCTTCTTCTTCTTCTTCTTCTTCTTCTTCTTCTTCTTCTTCTTCTTCTTCTTCTTCTTCTTCTTCATATCACTTCATGTTTCTCCCTAGACACATGTTCCTTTTGTTTTCTTTTGCAAAAATGGAGGAAAGCATACAAAATGCCTTCTGTCTGGTTCTGCTTCCTGCCTCATCACCAGTTTGTCTTCCTGCTATGTACTGCAGGAGAAAAAAAAAACCAAAACAAGAAAGGATTCTGTCTGCCATCCTGCAGGTCAGAATCCACCTCTTTTGAAGGTCTTGAAGACTCCTTTATCCATTGAATTTTTTGGTCCCCCCCCCCCAAAAAAAAAAAATTGAAAATGGAGACCTGTTATGGGATAAGGAATTAAAGTATTAAAGTGAGTGTAAATTATGGCCCATTTATTCTCAGCTTCTGTTCAGAGAAGGAAGACCTGTGCTGCTCCTCTTCTGAGTGATGGGTCCACAGGAAACCTCTGGTACAGAAAGTTTTAAAAATCAGAAGCCATGTTCAGTTTTAGAAACCTCATGGGCATCCAGAGCCCTTCAGACATTTTGATAATATTAGAATACAAACAAAACAAAACCTGAAACAGAATAAAGCCAAACCATCCCTTCTAGTTCTTGTTCAAAGAGAAGAAAACTGAGATTTTCCCCAGCACTGCTATACAAAACAGATGATAGCACATCCTCTGCTGAAGGAAGCAACCAGACTCACTTAGAGACCAGCCAAAGTCTTTCTCAGTTCCCTGGGTTTTTAACACAAAGGCCATCATACAAATGTGCTTTCACTCATGAGAAAACTCCATCTGATGGAGGAATGAAAGGTTCTGTTTTAAGGTTACAAAACAGGAACAATAATTTAGTTAAATCCAACGTCTTTTGTTTAAAATTAGTTTTCTGTGGCTCCATAATATTATTTTTAAATTTCAAGAATGGAAATAATAGGTGAGTTCTGTAAGTGACAAGCTTTTTTCAAGGTTTGATAAAAAGCTAAAAAAACAAGAAAGTACATTGATTCCAAACAATAACTTGCTCCCAGTGAATTCAAGATTTTGTAATCCGTGCATATGAATGGAAATATGTCTATAGAAGTTTCTAAGGACTGTATATGAAGGGGAAACCTTAAAACATATACTCCTTTATTTTATTTTATTTTTTAATTGAAAACTTTGAATGAGCAGTCCAACAAGTTGCAGCTGTTGGAATTGCTGAGCCAATTTACAGGCAAACTGATTTTTTATTTTTCCATTAAGATAAAGCCCTTTTGAATTTGGAAGGAAGAAGTCTGCTCCGTACCAGACAGTTAATGCTTTTCTACAATGTCATGCACACCCAAGGCCCCAGCTATCTATGCTCTTTGGGAGCATAACTAATGTTAGCACAGACACTTGTAAGAATCTCCATTCTTAATTATTTTTCAGAACAGCAGCTTTTCCTCATTTTTGTCTTCCCACTTAAATTTCCTTGACAAATCTAATCTGTGCCTGATTTGGGTGCCTTGGTAGAAATTCTTCCATCTATTCACCTCTACACCAATGGATTGTCCTCAGTGCAGTTTGGGAGATCTCTGGTCTGTGTTGCTCTCAGTGGTGTAAACCTGGGAGACAGCATGTTCATTCATACCTCAGCACTTACACAATACAATTTATATCCATTACACATCCCCTTCCTACAGAGAATGACAGAATACTCTGAATCTTGCATTAAAGGAGATGCAGAATGTTAAACAGATAAACATGGATGCTATATCAGAATAGATCTTTCAGCTATCTGAGCAGCATTCAGCCTTGGTTGATAGCAGGGATGCTCCATATAAAGGGGCCATTGCAAAAAAAAAGGTATGAGAAGCACTGACAGACAGCCACTGAAGAATTTTCTCCATGCATCCATGAGTATCAGCCTGTTCCCAGGAAAAATGCCCATTCCTTTCTGTGAAATGCAATTTTTTCTTTACCAAAAACATTTTTTAAAAAATCTCTATGAGATTGTGGTGCCCCTAAATGACAGTCAGAGGCAATGGTGCCCACAGATGTAGAAAATAATAATAATAAATATGGTTTAAAGGTTAGATTTTTTTGAGTGGAGTGGTCCATCCAAGCTACATAGACAGTTTGCTCTCCCTTGCCTCTATTATTGTATTTCACTTTAGCCATGCTTCTGGATTAAAACACTCTGATCTTATGGATAACATCTCCTGAGCAATGAAATGCCAGACCAGCACCAACTCGTGCCCTTCCCCAGATCATTCTGATTCCAGCTCTGCCCCTGTGCGGCTGCGTTTACTGAAATAGAACACGGCACCACATGAAGGTCACACCGGAGATAGTCACAGAGGGTGCAACATTGTCCTCTGCTCATCGAACGCTCATTTGAATTTTTAATGGCTTTGCTTTTCAGCTGCGTTCACACCCCCTCTGCAGTGCGTTGAGCGACCGCATTTCAGTGGTCCGGGTGCCTGTGAATAGCCCGGGCTGAAGGTTGCCCACGGAGGAGCTGAGGAAGCCCAGCTGTTGCATTCACACACACAGACACTCGCACCCTATTTGCACAACCGGGGTGTTGCTGGCGCAACAGGCGGGCAAAGCAGTCGATACCAGGAGGTTTATTTGCCCAAGTACAGCTAAACAACAGAAACCATTTGCAGGCAGGCCCTTCTGTTATTCATTTAAAGGAACCACTGAAGCATTTTAGATAAGTACATTTGAGAAAACAATGTTCTTGCTCATGGATATTCCACGAGCAGGAGAAGAGAATACGTTTGACAAATAAATTATTTGTTATGAAGCCTTTGCTCAGTTCTAGTCAGCACATACAAAAGAAAATAACACAGAAGGTATAACATTAAATAAGCCTATGATCATCTTTTTAATTTTTTTAGACCACTGCACCTTAATGAATTAATAATTTCACTGAGTTTCTAAGACTTACTGTAAGAAAGCTACTTGGGATTTTATTCATTGGTTTTCTAGGGTCAGAAGATCCATATTTCACTCCATCACCCAACCTCCTGTAAGATGCAGTCATAGGGGCTGTAGGATGTAGAGCTCCACACAGTTCTTCTTATATTTAGACAAAACATTTACATTAAGTGAAAATATGCCTTCCAGAAAAGGAGTGGTCTTGATTTAAATCCACAGAGTGCTAGGAAATCCACCTCCCTGCAGAAACATCACCACAGTCAGCAGGGACAGCCAGAGCTTGTGGAGGTTTGGGAACACTGAGGTCCTGGGGAAAGGGCATACATGGAAATGGGAAGGAGAGGAAAAAATGTGAAAGGCAGGAGCCTCCTGAGTAAAGTTAAAAAAGGAGAAAAGGCATTTGAGGGACTCTGAGGACCCAAGATGACAATGGGATGGGATGGGATGGGATGGGATGGGATGGGATGGGATGGGATGGGATGGGATGGGATGAGATGGGAAGCTGGCAAAATAGAGAGAGACAGTATTGACGGTATCCCAGTCTCAACCAGCAAACTGCCAGCCCTGACAGGATTTCATGGAAGGCAATCCTGACAGGATTTCAGGAAGGCAAGCACTTGGGAACAAAAAACCAAACCAAACCAAAGCAAAAAGAGAGCTGTGATGTACCAATAAGGTCAGCAACCTGGGGGTGATGGCATGCCAGCAAAGAACTCACAGACCTCTGTCCCCAAAGGCAAACCTGAGGCACAAAAGAGGGGAAGGACCATGGTCTCTGGAAGGGAGAGCAGGCTGTGGAGGGGTTGTACCACCAAGCTGTGTGCCTAGATCTGTTTTTTCAAATGACTTCCAGGAGTACTGGTTTGGTGACTAGGCTCAAAGAATAGTAAGTTAAATACAGTAACTAAATCTAACAGAGTTATGGTAGGTGACAGCATTACTCAGAGACATCACTGCAGATCTCTTCTGTCTCATGGCCATGCAAAAAAGGGTCAACCCAAAAATGAACTGGGAATGCTTCTGGAGCATGGACCAGAGGAGAAGTTTTGTGTTACCAGATATGGGAAAACAGCAGAAGAGAAGTAAAGATGAGATACATTCACCTAAATTAACTGCTGTCCTCTGTCTGTAGTGAAATCCATATTAACAGAAGAGTAAACTAATTGATTAAAAATAATAACAACTGAATAAAAAATACTGAGAAAATACTTTTTAAAAATCACATCTATACAATGTGGCCCATATTTTGCCTACATATAGACATGGGCTAATTCTGAAGTTTATGAATAATTATTCTGGAGCCACCACCACTGCTGATGTCAAACCTCTGTCCAGATGCCAACTATTACTGAAATTGCTCCCTGAGCTTGCACTAATACCAAAGTGAGCGACAAAAGCTGAGGCTGCTTTCACAGGCAGAAAATAGTGGCACTGCAAGTGCCAGCCAGTCCAGATGACTGTGACCTGCACTGACACCTGGTGCATAGGGCTCTCCCAACTCACCCCGTGGGCAGGTGCTGGAGCCTCACGTCCAGGGGAATAGGCTGAAAACTGGCGAAAATGGTGATAGGAGTGCAAAAAAAAGCAATACTTGCAAAATGAGCTTTTCTCTTGGATGTGAATTCAAATGTGCTGAAGTCCAACATCATTTGCAAAGAGATTTTGGTGCAGTGCCCTAGTGATAGCTGCTGGGTGTCGATTACCCAATGTTTAAATTGTCAATCTGCAGTGATGGGATAGTAGTTATCTTACCTGAAATGAGAAGGTTGTTAAGCCATTGAACCCTGAGGTGAAGTATTCAGGTGACCAGTGATCTGTCAAAACCCCAGGGGACACAAAGAGATGCTGGATCTCCCACAGCCGTCAGATCGCGGCTATAGGGGACGTGCAGCCGTTCTGAGATCCCGCATGACTGTCTGTAGGGTATTAGCCAAATTTTTTATGTCTTTCACAAGACTCTAGCAGAAGAATTGAGTATTTCTGGTGTTTGCAATCAAGGGCAACCACCCATCTCCACCCATCTCCACAGCTCAGGGCTGAACTGAACACAAGGCTGTGCCCAGAAAAGGTTTCAGAATAGTACTCTCCATAAAGCTGAAAAATATATCGTGAATATAGGTTGAGATAAAACGCTGTGAGGCTCACAAGGGGAATCATGTACCAGTTCATGACGTCTAAACGGCATCATACATTTCTCCACTGCCTGGAGAAAGGCATCCCACCTTCCCTAATGCCCAGCTGTACTCCTTTTGTTCACAGGACCACAGTCCTGAACGCTTGGCGCGGGGGAGAAAGGGGGCTGTGCTAGGGGAAGAATGAGACTAAATCACATCTCTTGAAGAGCAGTGGTCTCCTGTGTTTCACTCTCCTGCACGCTCGGGTGTGGGGCACTTCAGACTCTGACGTTCTCTGCGGCTGACCCAGGGTTAACCAGGAGCTGTGTCTCTCACAGCACAGAGCCAGGGGGAGCATGGTGCCAGGGCGCCAAGCACGTCGAGGAACGGGGAGGAAACTACAACGAAGAGCTGAGAGGGCAGGCAGAGGAAACACAGTTTCTGTACTTCCCTACAGACAGCTTCTACACAAGCCTTTTTCTTCCGCATAAAGTAGACAGTGATAAATTGTGATATCTGTAGTAGATAGCGATAAATCAGGATTTTCAGTAGTTGTTATCGTTTTTTTCTCCTTTGCAAAGAGAATAAAAAATAAACAACAACCAGCTTGTGTAAAGCCTGGGGATGGGCTGCGGCTGCGGCTCCACCCATGCGCAGGGCTGGCAGGGAGCGGGAACCCACCGGAGGGGTTCCCGACTTCAGCAGCTTGTATCAAGGGTTGCGGGATGCGCCGGGGACGGGAAGGGTACAAATTGCTCACGGACCAAAATCTGCCATGTGCTCAGTCGATGGGTCACAACCTTGTGTCGCCGGTGCCCACCGCAGTGAGGGCAAATCCTCCCCAGCTGAGACAGATGCTATTCCCTGCGAACTGAACACGATTTCTCACCGGGTCTTGAACCGATACTGCACATTTACAACCACAACGTCTGAAGCAGATCTTAGCCCTGTCTCCGCCCTAAGATCAAACACCTTTCCCCAAGCCTGACAGCGAACTGCCATTTTGTAGCCACATGCCTTTGCAAGGATAATTTCGGAGGGGAGAGGTCCCAACGGCGGGGCTCTGTGTAACGTGAAAGAAAGATGAACAGGGAAAAATAGTAGCAAGCTCAAACCCCATTGCAAACGCCGTCCCCGGGCCGCCTGGGCAGGTCCGGGAGAAGGGTGTGTGCTGGTGCTGCAGCCGCCACGGGCAGCCGTCGGGCGGTGGTCCCGCGGCAGCCGCGGTCACCCTGCCCCGCTGCACGGCCGGGCGGAACAGCGCGGAGAGCTGCGCATCTGCCCCACGCTTCGAGGCGAAGCGGGGCGGACGTCGCCCCCGCCGGGGCCGCCCGCTCGGAGGGGACACGGCGAAGGGCACCCTGGGCCGGGCCGGAGGGTCCCAGGGCAGTGCGCGCCGGGGGGCACCACCCTCGCCCCCGCGGTGGGAATGGGTGGTTTGCAGAGTGGGCCGGTCCCGGCATCGTCAGCGCTCCCACTGCTCCTTCCCGGCAGGGCCCGAACGGAGCCGGGCGCGGGTAGGGGCGGAGGCCGGTCCCTGGGGAGAAACTCGTCGCGGAGGCTCCGGGTGCGAAGAGCCTGGGCGAATATTGCTCTGGCAGCGGCAGCCGAGGGTGTTAATGTAGGCTGGCTGGAGTGAAATAAGGCAAATATTTCCGTTTGTGCCCTCCTGCCTCTCTCAGCACCGGCTGTCAGTCCCCGGGCTTGTTATCCGTACAAGGTATCAGTTTGTTTGGCTGAGCTCAGCAAGGTTTTCTTCTCCGAGCAGAACTATAATTGCTATAATTCTACTGTATCATTTGGATCATTGCAGTATTGTTGTTTTCTCTCTCTCGTTCTCTCCCTGTAATACTGCCATAACGCGCTCCAGTGTTAAATTAGCAGGTTGCAGGGGGAAGGGAAGAAAAGAAGGCGAGGGAGACACCATAAATGACTAAAAGTTTGTTTAAAAAAATAAATAAAGCAACAAAGTGAATTGGCAGAGGAGAGCTCGCATCGCAAAGCATTTTTTGCCTGCGAAGGGAGTACTGCGATCCCGCCCCACGCCCTGGGCTGGCCGGGCCGCGTTTCCTCCGGCAGGGCCTGCCGGGGCGCCGGAAAGTGGGGAATGGGAGGCCCCCGGGCCAGACTCGGGCACAGGGAGACGGGCCGGGAAAGGACTGAAAACAAGCTGCACACGGCTGGAAGGCCGGAGCAGGACTCCCTGCGCTCCGCCCGTCCCCGACAGCCTCGAGCTCCCTCCCGCCGCAGTCCCGGCTCGCACCGCCGGGTCTCGGCGCCGCTGAAGCCCTCGCAGATGCCGCGCCGAAGGTCCCCCGTGCCCTCCGGCTGTCGCCTGTGCCGCGGCGGGTTCGGGTCCCCCCGCCTCGGGCAGGCAGCTCTGCCCGTCCCTGCTCTGCCACTCGCAGTGTCGCGGTTCGTCCGCACCGACTTGGCCGGCGCCCGGCAAGACAGCGAAGGGAAGGCAGATGCGGGCCGGCCTCCCCGGCTGTCGGAGCGCCGCTCCTGGCCCGGTGGTACCCGTGGCTCCGCGCAGCTTCTCCCGGGCAAGCCCCGGCAGGGAAGTCCGGTGGAACCTCTCGGCACGGCCAGGGAGAGAGCAAGAGGCGGCAGCCCCTCTGCTCGCCGAGCCTCGCCAAGGGCACCCCTGGGTCTTTTTTTTTTTTTGGTCGGTTTGGGATTTGGATTGGATCTTTTTTAGTTACTGGGTTAAGGAACTAATTGCCACTCGTGCCGGGGATAGCAAAAGCTCCCTAGAGCTGAGCACCGATGGCAATCGGCAGCTTTGCATACCCGGCCCAGCCAGGAGCACCCCGCAAAGCCGGGCCGGGGTGGGGCCGCCCCGCTGTGGATCGCGGGGCCCGCCGGTCACGCATGTCGGGGCGCTTCCCGCTGGCATCGCCCCAGCCTGCGAATCAGGGGGAAACGAAGAGGGATGAATGAGGAGTAGGAGCCCTGAAGGGGCCCGCTCCCATGGAGGGGACGACTCTGGGTATAACGTTTGTCCCCGCGCACGCACCTTTAGAGCTTGGAAGCGTGTGCGTGTGCGCCCTCGGGCGTGGACACAGCCAGAGCGGCGTTTAGCCCACACCAGCACGGACACATGCACGCACTCGCTTATCTTTTCTCTTAATTAATCAGAGATCTCTGGTTAATTAGGAGACGTCAGTTCAGCACGCAGTTGTGGCATGAACAGGGAAAATGGGGCTGTCCCCGCTTCGGTGCTCGGGGTTGGGCATCACCAGAACGAGAGGACGGGTTATTTGTGGTGACCGGGAGCAGTTTCTCCGACGTGTTTGTGTTTGTGGGAGTCCGAGAGCAGGAGCGCACACATAAGGGGGGACAGGCAGTTGTACAGTGCCCATCAAAACTGAGCCCAAACTGACCAGACAGGGAGCCTGAACTTGTGACCGCCCAACAGGGAAGGGAAAGGAGCATAAAAAACCGTCGGCCGTCTTCCGGCCCCGAAGCAGCGTGGAAAGTGCCGGAGGAGGGGAGATACGTGTGCGGAGAAAGGCAGAGGCTGTCAGGGCAGGGAGAGGGCTGCCGGACAGCACCGCACCGGGCTGCGCGCCCTGCCCTGCCCGGGAGAAACTCTTCCCGGCTCCCGCACTCCGCTGGGTCGGTCCCCGCCGCGCCGTCGCCGCTGCAGGCGCCGCGCAGGTGCTGTCACAGAAAGCCCCGAGCGCGGACGCGGCATTTCAAACACCGGCGGCGAGCGCGGCGAGCGCGCGGCCCTGCGCAGCACCGCGCCGGGCGGGCGGGCGGGAGCTGCCCGCGGGAAAACACGGCGCGGATCCCCCGGCGCCGCCCACGCCATCCCGCCCGGGAATTGCCGGGGCTAAGGAGGGGTCGGGCGGGGAGCGGGCCGCCGTCGGAGCGGGGAGGTGGGGACGGGGCAAGGCGTGCCACGGGAACTCCGCCGCCGCCCATCCCGGACACCCCCGACGGTTCCCTCGAGCGGGTCCCCGCCGGCTGCCGCCCCCGCGGAGCGGGGGCGGAGCGCGGCGGGAGGGGCGGGGCGGGGCCGGGGGCAGCGCGGCGACTCGGGGCGGGTGCCGATCCGGGGCGGTCCGAGCCGGGCTTTGCCGGGCGCCGTCTGTCGGCGGCCGCCCGGCCTCCGGCGGGAGCCAATCAGGGGGCGGCTGCCCGCACGTGGAGCCGAGGGGACTCAAGAGCGCCGCGGCCGCCGCTCACTCCCCCCGTGACGGGCGTCCCGGCGGCACCGGGCAGCGCCGCGGGGGCGTCCGCGCCGCCGCTCCCGCCCCGGCCCCACGGCTCGGCCCCGCTGCCGCCGCCATGAGCGGCCCCTACCCGGAGGAGAGCTGCGCCGAGCGCCCCGAGTGCAAAAGTAAATCGCCAACTTTGCTGTCCTCCTACTGCATCGACAGCATCCTGGGCCGGCGGAGCCCCTGCAAGGTGCGGCTGCTCGGTACCGCGCCCACCCTGCCCGCCATCGCCGCCCGTCCCGACACTGACAAGGCCGCGCAAGGTAAGCCCCGCCGTCCCATCCCGCTCGTCCCGTCCCTTTTCCCCGGCATCGGGCAGGCCAGGCTGTGTGTCCCCCATTCCCTGCACAGCCTGCGGCTTGGCTCCGGCCCCGCTCCCCGCCTGCACCGCGCGACCGGGCGCCGCCTCGGAGCTGCGGTCGCTGTTATCCCGTTACCGTGCTCGTTAGCGGCTGTTATGCTGCCAGGAAGCGCAGCCAGAGCCGTGCCCGGAATTCGTCACAATTCTTTCCCTGGGGGTCGGGTACCGGTGCTTTAGGCTGCTCTTTCTTTCGATATAGGTGTAATTTTTAAAGCCAAAATAAATCGGTGCGATATGCGATCTGTGTGGGGGGAAAGCCTGAGCCTGGCCCGTTCCTATTAAAACCTGCAACGGGTTTCGGCAAGCGAGATGGGGCCGCGCCCGGCAGCAGCCAGGGCAGTGATAACGGGCCGCCGGCAGCCGCCGCCCCCGGCCCCAAGTTGGGAGCAACCCCCTCCGGAGCCGCGGGGAGCCCGGATGGGCAGCTCCCATGGGCGGCCTCGCTCCCGCTTTTCCCGGCGTACACTGGCGGGCGGGATTCTTTCTTCCAAAACCAAAACTAGACTTGGGGAGGTGGTGGAAAGATTATAGGAGGGGGAACAAAACAAAAAAAAAAGCCAGCGGAGGAATCCCGGGCTGCCGGGCGGGAGCAGTAGCAGCAGCGCTGCCCCGCCATGTGGCATTTGGCCCGGCGCTGACCGCTGTCGGAAACGTGCCGGCGCAGGCCCGGGGCTGTCAGAGCCCCCGCAGCCTGTCCCGGCCCTGAACGGGCGCCGGGCCGGGCTCAGCGTCCGGGAGGAATTTCTTCCCAGGCTGGGAGTAGCGGCGCGGGCCGGGGCCGGCCTGAGGGACGGGGTAGGAGGAAGAAAATGGTGCACGAAGCCTGCCTGAGGGACTGGACTCTTGCCCTAGGCTCTATTAACGCAGATCCTACTGACCGTGTCTCTCCTTCTCTCTTCCTTCCTTTCTTTCCTCCGCACCCTTCTCCCCGCCACGCCTGCCCGCTCCGTCCGATTGCTGCGGCCGTCTACGCCACTTTCATGGTTCAGGGTCCCCTAAGGCCAGCCCTCCCTTCGAGCCGGCCGAGCTGCACCTTCCCCCCAAACTGCGCCGGCTTTACGGGCCGGGCGGCGGCCGGCTGCTGCCGCCGCGGGCGGCGGGGCCGCGGGGGGACCGGACGGAGGGGCGACCGGAGGGGGGCGCGGGCCCCGTGTCCGCTGCCGCCCCGTGGGACACGCTGAAGATCAGCCAGGCGCCCCAGGTCAGCATCAGCCGCAGTAAAAGCTACCGTGAAAATGCGCCCTTCGTAGCGCCGCCGCCCGCCCGGGACGAGCTGGGCAGCCCCGCCGCACACGTCGAGGAGCGGCCGGGCCCTGCTGCGCCGGCCGCGGAGGAGGAAGAGGAGGAAGAAGACGAAGAGATGCTGGAGGAGGACGAGGATGAGGAGGAAGAGGAGCTGGAGGACGACGAGGAGGAGGAGCTGCTGGGCGAGGACGGCGGGGGGCTGCTGAAGGATGCCCGCCGAGGCGCCACCGCGGCCCCCGGGGCGGAGGGCGGGGATCTGTCCCCCAAGGAGGAGCTGCTGCTGCACCCCGAGGATGGCGAGGGCAAGGACGGCGAGGAGAGCGTCTGCCTCTCGGCCGGCAGCGACTCCGAAGAGGGGCTGCTCAAGCGGAAGCAGCGCCGCTATCGTACCACCTTCACTAGCTACCAGCTGGAGGAGCTGGAGAGGGCCTTCCAGAAAACCCACTACCCCGACGTCTTCACCAGGTACCGGCGCCGGGGCCCCGGCCGAGCGCGGAGTGAGCGAACCCCGGGGGGACGGGACGGGACGGAGCCGCAGTGTGCTGTACCCCTGCCCCCAAACCGCCCTCGGCGGTGAAGCCTGCCTCGGGCACCCCCGGGCTAGAGGAGACGGGGAACAGGGCCAGGTTCGGGGGGAGCCAAGGCCGGCAGAGCCCGGGCAGGCCCGCCTGAAGGCCACCGCCGGGCGCTATTTTTACCCGCTGCCCACCCCTCCTGTCACCGCGGCCGCACCGGGATCGGTTACGCGCTGCTCGTGGGCTGGAGCCCGGCCCGGGGAAGCCCCGGCAGCGGCAGAGATCAAAGCGCTGCTGCCTAAAAATACCGGCCCGGCACGTCGGGGCCTCCTGGTGCCCGGAGTTGCCCCCAAGGAGCCCGGCGAGGTCCAGCTCGGCTCTGTCCATACTTTCGGGAACATTTTCCCGTTGAAAATGGTAGTGGCGGGTTTGGCCAGCGGTTCCCCTGCGGGAAGTGCAAGCAGGGAGAGAGGCAGAGCCGCCAGCCCTCTCCTCGCGCTGATCGACAATTGCAGCTCCCCACTCCCGCCTTAAAACTAGAGGGGGATCGAGTCCCCAAAATCACACTTTTCGATCCCGAAGACGCTCCCAGTTTCTCGTTTGTTTTGCCCAGGGGTTGGGGTTCGGGGCAGCGTTGGAACAGGAGTGTCTGCGGGGGCATTTTTTTCTCTGGACCTCGGAGCCGCGCATCGCCCGCGGCGCTCACCTCGGGGCGCCGCCTGGCCCCGGCCCCGGCTGCCCGGGCTGTGTATGGACATACCGCACTTTTTTCGTTGGTGTTTTTTTTACGGCTTTGGGTTTTGCCCCAGGGCTTTTCACGCCCTGAGGGCGCGGGGCTCCGGCCGCGGCAGGGTCGCAGTTATGCTGGGAATGCTCCTTTCTGGCACACGGAGCTGATGAGCCATTTTCCAGTGCCTTAGTGTTTTCCGATTTACCTTAGTTGTGGCAACGTGAACCTCCGCGTGGAGTTTCCCGGCTGCCGTCCCCTTACACGGCAGCTGCGGCTGGAACTGGCCGAATCTGGGGAGCGGCGGGGAGGGAATGCCAAAACCCTAGAGTCCCAAGAGGCGCCCAGCTCGGCGGCCCGGAGCCGGGCCGAGGGCGGTGACAGGCGGTGTCCGCCCGCGGCCCGGCCCCGCTCGCCTCGGGCACCGGGATATCGGGCGCGGGCAATTGGAGGTGCCCCGGGCTGACGGCGGCGTCTGTGTCTCCCCCAGGGAGGAGCTGGCCATGAGGCTCGATCTGACAGAAGCCCGAGTGCAGGTGAGTGGCAGCGGCGGGACCGGGACCGGCGCGTCCCTCGGTGGCGCCCAGGGGAAGGGTGGCCTGACCCTCCTCGGCGGCGCCCCCGGCCTCGCCAGGGCCGAGGCATCGGCTGGCGAATCCCTGTGTGATTAAAACTCAGGGCTCCCTTTTCGGTTGTTAGAAACCCGCTCGGCCGCAAGTCGGGTATTTGGCTGCCATCAAATCTCCAATCTGGCTTCATAAAAGCCCACTTAGTGCTAGAACAAACAGGGCCATTTGAAGGCGAAATGTTGTTTGATTTCCTCTCCGCCTGCACAAGGAGCTGGCTAATGCTATTTGATTTCCCATTTTTGATAGCAATAAGCCTGCATTGATCTAATAGTGAGTGAGTGCAATGCTATTAAAGGTGTTTGCCGCCCCATACCAGAGTGCATTTCCCAACCCGGGTCTCATAACCAAAGAGACGATAAACATTGGGATGCCCTGATTGCCAACAGAAAACAGATGTCTCTGGGTTTGAAGCTGAGCAAATCACTTTACAGTTAAAATCGGGCGCTGATAAAGCATAATAAATTCCATATGGCTCATTTAATACACAACAGCTTCTTGCATTAGAGGGGCTAATGATGAGATTTGTCCCCTCCTTTCTGTTGACACATTTCTCCATTGTCAAACAGAGATGTGACAGCAAATCAGTATTTTCAGCTCAGGGGAACAAGTCGTGGGAAAGTTAAATAACTTTTTTAACAGAAAGACACCCCCTTTCTTTCTCCTCTATTCATGGCAGAAGATGTAATTAAGTGAATATGAATTATTAGAGTCCCTTAGTTTACCTTTGGGTCTACTCAGACTTATTAATTCAATAAGGGGGAATTGTAGTGAGGACAGCTTGCTAATTGAGTTTTAGCGGGGAGAGACGCTCCCTCCGTGCCAGGCTGTTGCCTTCCGCACGAACACAATGCCTCTTCATCGTGGGTACCCAGATAGGCGTGCGTGGAGATCAATTCCCGCTGAACAACTGTATGGAGAGACTCGCAGCACTGCTGCCTTTCTGCCTTCCAGGAAAGAAGGGTCTCATACTGAATTTACAAAGCCGAGCATAACAGGAAAAGCTCTGCCCACACCTGCCCCAAAAGATTTACAAACATCTGTCTCTCAAAGTCTCTGTCTGTAGGTGCATGTGATGGCCCCACACTTGGTTATTAATGGAATATTTTATTTTCCTTTGAAATGCAGTTTATTTTCCTCTACCTCCCTCCTGCTTTAAGCAGTTTTATTTCACGATTTTTGCTTTGTGGGAGGGGTAAAAAGTGAGAAAGGACGGCAGTGCCATGGCATCCTAACTAACTTTCATAAAATAGATCTTAAAAGGGCAGCCTTGAAATCTGTATTTGCTGCTTTGGTTGCCTCACAAATTATTTCTTCATTTCAGACATCACTGAAATTACGACTTTCCCCCTTCTCTTTAAATCTGAAGGGGGAAAAAAAATCTACGATCCCCAAACGATATAATTTGTAAACATGCCCTTTGACGAAAAAAAAAAAAAAAAAAAAAAAAAAAAGTCGCGGTGTGGGTGTGAGTGCGGAATAATTCCCGCGTAGTCCTCTTGGGAAAACGTACTGCCGCTGCTCCAGCGCAGCGGGAGCCTCCTCCCGCTCCGATATCAGCCCGCACCGCCGGCCTGCCGCAAAGATGTGCGGGGGTGGTGTAGAACTGCTACGCCCCTCCGGGAGCCAGGGCCCGCGACAGGGCCGGGGGTGTCACCGAAAGCCGCGTGTCGGCCCCCGGCGTGGGTCGGCACAGCCCGGGGCTCAGCGCGGCACCGACACACGTGGCCCCCGCGGGCCGGCCCCTTTTGCGGCGATCCCGCTTCGGGGGTGGCGGAGGAGCGGTGGCCGTCGGGCCGGTGCGGGGCTCCTGCGGGGCTCGCCGCTCCGAGGGCGCGGGCAGGCGTATTAAAACCGGTTTTTCTTTTGGCTTTCAGGTATGGTTCCAGAACCGTAGGGCTAAGTGGCGGAAGAGGGAAAAGGCTGGGGCTCAGACACACCCCCCAGGTTTGCCTTTCCCTGGTCCCCTGTCAGCAACTCACCCCCTCAGTCCATACCTTGATGCTAGTCCTTTCCCTCCTCATCACCCAGCTCTAGACTCCGCCTGGACCGCCGCCGCCGCCGCGGCCGCCGCCTTCCCCAGCCTGCCGCCGCCGCCCCCCGGCTCCGCGGCGCTGCCCCCCGGCGGGACCCCGCTCGGCCTCGGCACCTTCCTGGGCGCGGCCGTGTTCCGCCACCCCGCCTTCATCAGCCCCGCCTTCGGCAGGTACCGCCCGCCCCCGCGCGACCGGACCGGGCTGTCCTGGGCGGGGGCGCCGGGAGCCGCGCGCGGGGATCGCGGCCCCACGCGGGACCCGCCGCGCGCGGCCGCCCCGGCGTTCGAACTTGGAGCGCCCCGCAGCCTGCGCCCATTGGGCGCCGCGCGGGTCACGTGCTTCCGCCGCGGCCGCTCATTGGGCGGGGGCGGCTCCCCCGCCCGCCCCCCGCGCGGCCGCGGGTTCCCCGTGGGGGCGGCCGGGCCGCGGCGGTCGCGGGAGCCCGGGCGGGGCAGGCACGGGGCAGGGCCCCCGAGGGACCGGCCCGCGGAAAGCGGTGCTCCCACGCAGAAACTAAACCCTTGCGTGGGTTTCCCTGCGTGCACGCGTGGCCTCTGCTTTGCTCGGGGAGGGGGTTGCTGGTATTTGGCCAGTCGGGATGAACAGAAGCCGCGACATCCCGGGTGCCGTGAGCCGCTCCGGCCGCGGGGGGACCGTCACGGACAGATTTTTAGCCGCGGGCATGCGTGGGGCTGAGCAGCTTCCACAGGTTCGCGTCGGGACGAGCTCCCGCGGGAGCCGCGGTCCGTCCCACGCTCCTCTGGCGGAGAGTCCGCGGGCGAAGTGCGGGAAGCGCCGAGCGGCCCCGGCAGCGCTGCTCGCGGAGCCGGGGCAGGCGGAGGGCGGACGGGTCCGGGTAACGGGGGAAGCGAGCGCTGCCTGCCCAGGACCGGGGGCTTCCTCCCGCGCATCCCCCTCGCCGCCGGCTGCAGCCCCGGCCGCTGCCGCCTTGACTGCGGCAAGTCGGGGAGGACCACGCTCAGCGATTTGTCCTCCCTTTTTTTTTCCCCGAAAAAATCTTTTGCCTGCCCGCCGTCGGGTATTGCCAGCGAGTCTCTGTCCCCACGCGTCCGCGCTTGGCGGGAAGGAGGCGACCGGGGCCGTGCGGGGCCGGCGGTCCCCGGCGCGGCGGTGACGGCCGTCTCTGCTTCCCTTGCAGGCTCTTTTCCACCATGTCCCCCCTGGGCAGCGCCTCCAGCGCCGCGGCTCTGCTGCGGCAGCCGGCGCCGGCAGCCGAGGGCGCGGTGGGCTCGGCGGGGCTGGGGGACCCGGCCAGTGCCGCCGCCGACCGGCGGGCGTCCAGCATCGCCGCCCTGCGGCTGAAGGCCAAGGAACACGCCGCCCAGCTCACCCAGCTCAACATCCTCCCCGGGAACAGCACGGGGAAAGAGGTGTGCTAAGGCACGGCTGCCGTCCGCGGGGTGCGGGTTAGGGTTTTTTTAGGGGGGAGAGAAAAAAGAGGGAGAGAAGAGGAGAGTAAATACGCGAATCAATAAAGGTCACCTCAGACAGCATGAATCAAGACCAAACGGGGGGAAAAATAATAATGATTTTTAAAAAAAGAGGACCAGCAGCTGAGACTGTAGTAGGTCCTCAAGATAGGAACTTGGGGAAAGTGAATGCCTCTCGCATTAGCCCTCACATGAGTGAAATGACACTTAAAACCTCCTTGGCTGGTACATTTCTTAAATGTACGACATGTCAATTTCCTCTATGAACATAAGGGGGGAAAAAGTAAAAAAAAAAAAAAAAAAAGAGAAAAAAAAAAGAAAAAACCCTAATAAAAGTTACTATATATTAGCGTTTCGTACACTAAATATTTTTCCTTCTGTTTATCTGGCAAGAAAAAAAAGAAAGAAATAGAATTGTAATTAAGAAAGTGAAATGACAATAGAGAAGCTAAGAGAGGGGGAAAGCTACCCACATCTTCTTAAAATAGCATCCTAGGATAAGTTGGTCAGTTAGAAGCGCTGGAGAACTATTTTACATGTTGCAACGAGCTGCATATGCTAACCAAGGATGCTGACAGTGCAAACTGAAAGTAAATTTGATGCTGTAAGATAACCAGTGCACTTAGGGGAAAGGGTATATCTTTTTCTTGTTATATTCTTTATCACTACACCAACCAAGGTTTTTATATCAAACCAAAGCGAAATACACTGCTAGAATATGGACTGTTTAAGTCACTAAACTGTGATTATTAATTCTGTACATACCATTGTTATAAAAAAAGAACAGAGCTTTGTATATTTGAAAAGTTATAAAACAATTGCACTCAGTGTAGTGTTGTAAAAGTTTGTCATTCTGTAGATTCTTACTGTGTTGTAGATATAATAGGGTTCCTAGACAAATATTTATGTACAAACTCTTTATTTAACTTATTAACTGTAGAGGTTTCTGAAACCCTCAAGAGGCAATGGTACAGTACTTTTTCGTGTAATGTCGTTATTGTTAACACTTTTCCTTGCTATCCGGTGGAGAAGTGCCACGTTCAGAAAATAAACGAAAATATATGTTTAACAAAAAACAAAACAAAAAAAACCCAACCAAAAAAAAAAGATCAAAAGAAAGGCAAAAAACCCTGTCGTTGTGGGGGCTGCGGGGCCACCTGCGCCGCACTGCGGGCGCCCGGGGCCGGGGGCAGCCGGGGCTGAGCCCCGCCAGCCTCAGCGCCGAGGACCCCCCCGCGGGGTCTGGGTGGGCGCGGGTCGCTCGGCTGGGGCGGCGGCCAGAGCTCGGGCGTGGCGGGGAAGCGAGGTGCCGGCAGCCCCGTTTGCGAGGGGATCTGCGGATCGCGAGGTCGGGTGGGGCACCCACGGCCGTACCTGTCCGCGCTCTGTCGCGGGCACCGTGGCGTGTTCCCCCAGCTGCCCAGCCCGGGGTGCTCTGGGCCGTCTCTTGGGTGTCAGCGATGCCACACCGCAAGGAGCCGCCCCACGCTGCCCCGGCACTCGCCGGGCAGGGACGGGGCAGCCCCAGGCTCCGCCGCTGCCCAAAGTCGGGAGTTGGGGAGAAAATCTGGAATTCTGGGGAACGCTTGGCCGCCCCTGCACCTTTGGGGTTACAAAAGTTTCTCCGCGCCTGCCCCTTCGTTCTCCTCGAGGCGAACTTCCGTTTCTTTCCTCTTCCTTTATTAATCCCCGGGTGGTTTTCTTCCTCGTGTTTTTTTTTTTTTTTTTTTTTTTTTTTTTTTTTTTTTTTGGTGGTTTTTTTTTGTGGTTTGTTTTTTTTTTTTTTTTTTCTTTGGTGTTTGTTTTTTTTTTTGGGTTTTGGTTTTTGGTTTTGGGTTTTTTTTTCTTTTTTTTTTTTTTTTTTGTTTTTTTTTCTTTTTTGGGCGCAGCGGTCCTGTCTGTCCCTTTACGGAACAGGGGCCGAAATGCGGGAAGCTCGGCGGCTCTCCCCGCGGTCCTTCCCCGGCCGTGATGACTCCTGGTCCCTCCCGACCAAGCCCCAACCCCCGGACGGGCGGTCGGAGCGCCGGGGTGTGGGGTTCTTTTTTTGGGTGATTTGGTCCAGTCTCGGCAGCGCTCCACAACGACGGGCCGGGGCCGGAGAAGAGCCCAAGGGCACCCCGAGGGATTCCGGCCCGGCGGGCGGCTCCGCGGGGCGACCCCGGTTCCGGGAGGCACCGGCCGGGAAGCGCCGCTGGAGCGAGCACCGCGCGTGGGAGCCCGCCACGACCCTTCCCCGCAGCTCCCCCCTCTACTCACAGCATTTCATATCCCACACCCCCAACTCCGCCCGCCCCCAGCCGTATTTCTGAGTTCTAAAACCCACCATAGGCGCGAAAAAAAAAAATTTATGGGAAAAATAAGGCTTGTTCCTTGGACGTTATTAACAGTGCAGCCTGAAATATACATTTTTGCCTCAAAGAAAAGGGAATCATTATCAAGCCATTAGGCATTAAGAAATGTCATTCAGTCATTTTTATTCATTCTGCTGAAATCTTCGTAAAAGCCCGAATCATACTTCTGCAAGCAGCAATTTTGTTAATCCAGGGGGTTATTACTCTGGTCCCTTATTAGGATCTATACTGCTGCCAAGCAATCCTATAACCTTCTCAAAAGAAGTTTACCTCCGTGTTATAAAACCAGTAGTGGTATTTATACTGTGCAATAATTAGTGTATTACCTGAATCCACTAACAGGTTCATTTTATCTCCGCACAAAACCCCTAGTCTGCTTATAGAAAGCTTGTGCCTCCTTTGGTGCTGTTAAAGTGGTGAAAGAGTGAATGAAGGCTGGTAGCACTTTCTCCTTTCGCCGTGCCTTAATTCCCATCTCTTTTTGCTCTCATCCAATTAGTGCAGTGTATTAAGCGGTTTATCATCTCATAGTCAGCTATTGAGAGAAACAAGGCGAACACTTTGCAATAGAGCCTGCTCTCCTTTGACACCCTCAGGTACTTACATATTCCACTGTGCTATGAATAATAGAGGAAGAATAGAGCGCTAATTCCCTCATCAAAGAATGCCTTGTCTGCTGCTTTGCTCAACAACACCATTCTGATCAAAAGAAAAGCAATAAAGCTTAGCATAACAAAACGAAACCTACTTATTAGCTTAGTGGTTAAATTAATGCAGAGCCGCTGCTATTCAAAACCAAGGTTTGAAAACAGCCTCCAACAACCTGATAATGCTGCCTTCGGGATGAAGGAATTTTAATCTGAAATTTGAAGCTGGCACAGATGAGTTAATCTATTAAACTGCTATAAGGAGGGTGCGGGAGAACTATTCAATTAAGGCACATTTAAGGTGCCTTGCAGAAGACGGGGACGGATTCGAAGGGGAAGATGTGCTCCGCTTCGGCCTTAGAAAACTGCCTTTGGCGGCGAAAAGAGGGATTTTGGCACAGCAGCAACCATGTTTGCGGATGGGAATTCTTTTTCATATCGCATATGTCATCAGTGAAACCTGGCCACCGGCTCCATATATCAACACTCCTCTTCCCCAACTGCAAATAAATACAAATAAACACAAATCTTAATTTTAACAACACGGGGTGGGGGAGGGGGATATGAGGAGGAAAAGGAAGGGAAGGCGATTCAGGCCAGACCAGCCTCAGAATGCAAACCTCTGAACTTCAGTTTTCCCAAATTATTTACAGCGCAGCGTTTACCAGCTCCATTTAATATTAAATGCTATAAGGATGATTTTGCATTTCCCAGCCTTTCTAAGGGGCCAAGACAAGGCACGGTGCCCAGAGCTGATTAGAGAGGGAGAGGGGAGGGGAAAAAAAAATCTGGTTTACTCCCTGCCAAGACTTCAGCTCTGATCTGACCAGCTTTGCTGAGAGGAATCAAAAAAAGCCTCCATTCGGGGTAAAAGCCCTCATTTCCCATCCTCGACCCCCCCCGGACTGTGGCTGGCCGGGGTGGCGGGGGCTCCGGGGCTGTGCCACTCACGGCTCCTCCGCCTCGGTGTGTGTGGAGGGGAACAGCCCCTCGCAGGGCCACTCTGTGCTGCTGCATCCTACACAGTCATTCCACAACACTCTCATTTAATCTAAACATCCCTAAACTTGCAAATTAACAAGCTCTTCAGCTGTAATTATACAGATACATACAAGTGCCACAGGGTCAGGTTATGCCATATCTATCCATTTTATTTGTACACCTAATGTTTGGAGGAGAAGGTCACACTTTTCACTTTCCTAAGGCATTCTACCCAGTAGAATCAGTATATATGAGTAATCTTCATAATCCTAATTGGGCTGGACACAAAAAATCTAAAAATGCCTGCATGGAATTACAAGAAACCAGGATCTTTTGAAGTTCTGCAACTTCAGTATGGCATCTTGGCAACAACACCTTCTTTCCAAGACAAGACTCCAAATAAAGTCTGTTTTACAATATTAAACCCAACTAAACATATTGGGAAGGATCGATAGCTCACCAGGGTGGGACAACACCTGCACAACACCAGAGACTGCATAGATTCCATTTCTCACTGCAGTGATTCCATGTGAGCAGAAATGAAAGGGTTTAGTTCCAAAAGTTGCTAGGAAGATGACTGTGTATTTAGGCATATTCAAACTGAGACTACCCATAGTGACACACAGCTTCTCCCAAATGCTACTCTGGGGACAAATGAATGTCATAAAATACTCTCAACACAAACAGACACATGAATCCCTACAGTGCCCAACATGTTCATGCTGATCCTCTTACTTTTTCTTCAAGCTCCCTTTGTTAATGGCTGCTCATCCTAAAAACAGACACACAAGCAATTCTTTAAGACCAGGAGAAGTCCAGAGGAATATGACCTAGCATGGACTATTTTCAACCATCAGATCATAGATTCAAATTCTCTTTTACTAGAAAACTTTATTTTTTTTTCCTTCAAGTGTGAAAAAACTTCACATTTTACATTGTTTAAGATTTAAAAGCAATTTTTATAACCTTACATTAATATATCACATTGCAAACTAAACAGTGAACAGAGTACAACAATATTTTGTGTACAAAATCATGTACCCAAATTTATTCCCTTGTCATACCTGCTTGTCATTTTATTAGAAGTAAATGAAAAATACAATTTGTTTGTAAAATCTCCAACACAGTAATTATTACCGAACAGTAACTATGATTTGCTGCTTTCCATTCCCCTGTTACTGGTTACAATGCCATCCCAAAAATATTTTTCCCTATCAATTGCTTACTTTCAAATACTTAGAAATGAAACACATTTATATCCTCTGTATGACTGAAATGGGTTTTGTTCATGTGCATGTCTTTACATCTACACAGAAATCTTCAACGTGGCAAAATACTATGCTTAAAGATGCTTGGAAAGACTCCTAATAAAAAGATGGTCCCTATTTTTAGCACCTCCAGGTTTCAGTCGTTCTTTAATGAATTTCAAAGTAAAGCATCCCTATCCCTGTTCAGAAGGTAATAGGACATTTAAATGCATTTAGGTTTAGTATTGTTTTTAATTGGTATGTTTATGATCAGGAAGAAGATAAACCGTGAAAAGGCAAAACATTAGTGCTCCTACTGAGACCTCTACTAACCTCTCTTCCTGAGAGCACCTCTAGTAAATACCCTGGAGCAAAGTCTAGGATCACTTACATTCCAGCAACTCTCACTGGGAATTATCCAATTAAAGCAGCAATTCCCCCACCCCCTTTTCCCTCATAGGTCTAAATACACAACAAAAAATATTGCAAAAATCAACTACTCCATGTTTTAATAACCCTGGTTTCTCAATGAAGAAAAAATAGGAAGATAAAAACACCTTGAATACTTGATATCCACGAGAATCATAGATCCTGTTTTCATCTCCCATTTTTCCTCCTCCAAAGAGACAAGATTATTAAAACAGCATTGTACATACTGAAATAGAGTATTGCTGAAGAGATCATTACTGATAAACAAGGGACTAGCCTCCCTCCATTTTTAATCAGTCACTGTCTTTCATTACTGGACTCTCCCACAGATCTATCTTCCTATACTGACGGTGAAGAGTTTGCCAAGGTTCACTTCTGAGTAGCCACTCGTGGACAGGCATTTGTCTACGGTGCTCTTCAGTCTTTTGTAGGCCTCACAGACTTCCCTCCTGAGTGGCTTCTTCTTCAAATACTCTAGAAGAACAAAGAGGAAAAACCCAAAACACAGAGAGGGATTAAATGACCACAAAAAGACAGGATTTTTGCATTCATTAGACTATGAATCAAGGTATTTTAAAACGAGGTGAATGTTGCAGTTAGCAAACATTTGTGGCAAGCTCTCCCACAGTCTGCTGCATTCCCTGCCTTTCCTGCACGAGCTGGTGAGGGGCCATGGTGAACCTTGGCCATGGAGCCAAGGCTGAAGCTCCCTCAG
This sequence comes from Vidua macroura, assembly GCF_024509145.1. Taxonomy (NCBI): domain Eukaryota; kingdom Metazoa; phylum Chordata; class Aves; order Passeriformes; family Viduidae; genus Vidua; species Vidua macroura. The sequence goes on from NC_071572.1 coordinate 13,076,913, forward strand.
CCCCACCAGCACAGGAGCAGTGGGAAAACTGGCAAGAGCCATCCCTACTCCAGTTTTGTCACCTAGCTGGAGTGAAATGGGGGTTCACTGTCACAGGAGAGAAAGTAAACAATAGTTGGGCTGGGTCTGAAAGGATCTCATTTAAAAGGGTCCGGAGCCTTAACTTAGTGAGAACTATCCAGAGGTTGGAAGTAGGGAGAGATTCTGCCCCAGGGTGGCTTCAGAAGTGAAGGAGATCACAATTCGTGTCCAATTCATGTCCCTCATCCCTGCTGTTAATACTGGCACTGGCACAACCTGGGTCAGACTTATCACCAGTCTTGTGAGTTCTCAAATGCTCCTTGTGTGCAGGATGGGAATCGTGATCCTCAGCACTACAGAGGCACTGGAAGGAAAAGGGAAGTAGCACAAACAAGGAGAATTCCATGCTACTTTACCCTAAAATGGAGAGAAGATGCTCAGTATCTCAACCAGGAGATGTCAGGTTCTCCTGACACATGAATGAAGAGACTCCCAAATGCTTGGTAAGAGAGGTCTGGAGAACATGACATTTACTCACCTGTACCTTCACGTGTGTGCAAAGTCATGTGCATGAGTCTGTACATATTTCAGCAGCAAAGACCAAGCTGTTCTATTTCTTTTGGCTTTTTTTTCCAAATTTTCTGCCATTAAAAAAACACACCCAAGGGATTTTGTTTGGATGATTGTCCAGCTTTTCCTTAATAAAAGCTGTGAACAAAGACTAAAAGAGCAAAATATTCCACTACTCCATTATACAGCAATGCCAAGTGGATGCAGATCCGGCGCAGTTCTGCTCCTACTTTCTGACCAACTCCACATTCTAGGAACACCAGCTCCTACCCAAAAGCCTGTTCCTGCAGTTACACCTCGGAACACTGGAGAGCACATGAACTGCAGAACAAGGTAGCCTCCCAGGCAGCTTCCCTGCTTTTAGACTGGAAGGACTCCACATCCAGCAGCACTAGGAGAGCACAGCAGAGGTACTTGCAGGTCAAGATTTGAAGCCACTGAGGTGCAGGGTAAAGCATGTGTCTTGCGAGCAACCAACACCATCCTTCTATTGCCCATTAGCTTTACCTCACTTCTCCCTGGCACCTTCACAGCCCTCCTTGTCCTTTGAATATGTAACAGAGGAAACTCCATCCCCTCTCAAACAGCTTTTAGTCTACAGCACAACTTAAGATGAAAAACCAATTGTCTCTAAAAACAGAGTTTATTTAAGAAAAGGTTTTTGGGGAGAGGGACACTGGTTTTTTGAGTCTATGTGTATAAGGGATGAAATGTCTCATTTTTGTGACACCTCACCTCTCACCTCATTTCTGTGATGTGACTGAGATGAAAGTGTCCCATCAGACAGCTTCATCTCAGCAGCCAAGGACTGCTACATGAGCAGATGGCAGGCATGGGAGGCATGGTGACAGAAAAAGCTATTACAATTTTGAGGTTTGTGACTTTCTCCTCCCTGAGGATTTACAAATATTTCTTCAGAGCCTCAGATGTTGTAGTATGACCTCAGCAGACTAGCTCTGGATACAATACACAGCAATGTTTTACTGAGAAATTGCCACCTGCTTAGGTTTTCCACGTTACTCACAAAGTTCCACTGAAGTTAACTGCTTTGCATGAAGCTATCAACTCTTTAAAAATTAAAAAAAAAATTTAAATAAATGATGTCTGAGTAAGTGAATACATTGATTAAAAGCATTTTGATAAGCACCTTTCATGCATTGTTGTGAAGAAGTTATGTACTGTGTCTGGGCAGTAAGCAAATAGAGGAAGATGTCTTCTTGAAGATACCACATTTTTACTGTTACACAGACAGTAATGACTTAAAGTCTATTAGCAGAATTGGATTTTCCTTAAACTACAACTCCAATACAACAAAAGCTTGATTATGTGAATCTGCTCATAACAGGCTGAAGTCACTATGGCATAAACACATTTAACAATTCTGAAAGTATTTAGATAGAGGGTTAAATTAAACAAACCTTGAAAATTGTCTTTACCACATCCATAAAAACACCAATCCCACTTTGCCACAAACTGAGCTCTCACTTGTTTATGTATTTTCAAGATTAATGATAACCCACAGTAAGTGGGTTCACTTGCAACTGCTCACATTAGCCAAACCATGCTCTTTAGACCAAGGAACTGTAGGCAATTCCATCCTTATACCTCAAAACTAGGCCAACATAGTTTAAAGCTTCCTGGAGCTCAGAAGAGACCAAGGTAAAATACATCAATGTGAACAGCTGGCACATGTGAACAGAGCAGGAAGGCACATTAATCATTAGAACATTGAGGCAAACAATACACCAGGGCTGAAAGTAGGGAACAGAAATACAGGCCCGCGTACAGCTCCAATTCAGGATTCAGGACTCCAGCCATCCCACTAACAGAGCTCCCAGCTTCCCCCAACATTAAATCTAAACTCCAATTATACGCAATAACCTTTCTGACAGTATGATTCAAACATTTCTTAGATGCAATTACCCTTGTAGAGGCAGGCAGGAAAGGGTGGACTAAAAAAAAAGGAGAAACATGAGGGGCCTCGTTGAAGTAATGAGGCCAATTTTAAGTTTCAATTATAAGAGAATGGGAACTGGGAACTCTGGGAGGAGAAGCAGGCAGGGCTGTGTCTGCAGCACCATGCATTTGAATGACACAAGTGCATCTGATGACTGGGGAGAAGAGATTTAAAGAACTGTAGTAATACAGAGCAGGGGAAGATGAGAGAGGACACAGCTCCTGATGTGTTTACCTCCTTTGCTGATGGGATATTGACTTTTCCCACCAGGTTGGTTAGAAAGGGGACTATTTACGCTGCCACACAGCAGAGTAAGAATGACAACCGGCATCACTCTGTGCTCCTCTGAGTAAAAGACAACTGTGACCGTTGTATATCACACAGCCAGTCAATACCTTTGAGTTACTACACCATCCAACTTAGAGATGCATATAAAAGCTCCTACTTTCTTCTTAAATGAGAATTTAATCAATAACATGCCTAAGGCCTTCTGAAAACTAAGCTATACAAACTGACTGAAATTGCCTTTTAGTACTCACATTCTGAAATAGTTCTATACCCATTATCACCCCATAATTGTTTTAGTAACATCCAAGTTCAGTGGCAATGAGCCATTTTTTAAGATGACCACTGCTGCAGAATTTATACATGGCTATACATAATGAGATATGTTTCTATACATGCAGAGCATACAAAAGACATTATCAAAACAAATATAAAATTCGAAATGCAGTTATTTTAATAGAAATAAATAAAAATGTGCTTCTGACTGTATGCAAGTAAAATTCAGGTACTGCATTTTCTAAAGTTAGTAAATCACTGACTCTGGTAAATACTACAGAATCATACCACCAAGCATGCAGGTAATCAATCCCTCCTTCCACCTCCCAAAATCCATTTACCCTATGCCGTTGTTCCAATGTTGGAAACAAGGATGGAGATATTGGGAGGTGATCTATACCTAATTGCATGTTTTCTATTTATTGCAATTTCTCTTAATTTCAATTAAAATGATGCTGAGTAACCTGATAGCCACGATCAAGAACTTTAATTCTTGGATTCCTTAAAATGTGGCTCAGTTAAAGTCTTCTGGTTTTTTTTTCCTCCTGATTGGACAACTGAACTGTGTCAACTATTAAACTCTCTCTCCCCCAGTTATCCTGTTGATAGCCTCCTCTTCAGAGTGAGAAGTAAAAATATATCACATTCC